>NC_092127.1:171787988-172427488 GCF_043159975.1 Macaca nemestrina
GCCCTTCATAGCAAGAGTTTGGTGTAGTGACATGGGCACTAGTCCTTGAGCAAAATTACCAGAATCCAAACTGGCTCTGCCACCTCCTGGCTGTGGACCTGGGATTTTTCCTACGTCTCTGTTTCTTCATTTGTAAAAGGAGGTTGATGATAGTAACAGTGTCTACCTCTCCGGGTTGCCAAGAGAATTACATGAATGAAGGCCTCAAAGTAATACTTGATAAGAACTGAAAAAGAAACCTCTCCATGAAAAGCTGTAGAGATAAGTGGCTATTAAGAGGACCCCGTTCTAGCTGCCTCTTCTCTGTGTGTTTCTTGACTTTATATGGACTTTACTAAGCATCGCAGCTGATCATGACGTTTCATTGTGCTTGATATTACATATTATCAGGTGGACTAAAAGCCCTAAATCAATGTTAATGCCTACCCAAGATTGCGATTGGAGCTGCAGGATGCAGTTATAAAATATGCCTATGAATTATAGGCACAACCTGCCTTTCCCCAAGCTGTCATGTACACTCACTCTCTTTTCAATTATTTATAGTGACATTCTCTCCCTTGGTGCCCATTCACTCTTCTGTTACTCATTGTCCCAACTGGATCTGGACATTCACCCTTAACTTCTCTCTACTCTATTCATTTTTCAAACGCATGTTCTTCTCAACACGCTCACTCGAAGATCAAAGATCAAAGATGTTCTTACATCTTTTTTTTTTTTTCCAGAGTCTTGCTCTGTCACCCAGGCTGGAGTGCAGTGGCACGATCTTGGCTCACTGCAACCTCCACCTGCTGGGTTCAAGCAATTCTCCTGCCTCAGCCTCCCGAGTAGCTGGGACCACAAGTTCATGCCACCATTCCCAGTTAATTTTTTGTATTTTTAGTAGATATGAGGTTTCACCATGCTGACCAGGCTGGTCTCAAACTCCTGACCTCGTGATCCACCTGCCTCAGCCTCCCAAGGTGTAGGGATTACAGGCGTGAGCCATTGCACCTGGTCCCAAAGATGTCCTTACATCTATGGACACATGCCCTTGATCTTCTACATCCTGTGCACTTTCCTTCCCCAAACACCCAGTACACAGGGACTTCTGTGCTCACTGAGCCTGAAATCCCTGCTTCTTATCCCAATACCCCCAAGGATGGCAGAAGTTTCTGCAACTATGGTGGTGGGGCAGGATGCAGACCTGGGTATGAATAAGGAGGCCCTGGACATCTGGTTGCACCTGCCTGGAAATGTTCAGCTCACAAAGCTTTCCCTTAATGGCCCAAGAGGGCCAGAGAATGGATTTCCCTGCTGCCCACCTGGACACTGCACAAGTAAGTCGTGGGCTGTCCAGAGAGCTTATGTCAGTAGCTGCTGCTTAAGGGGGAAAGTGCTCCTGACACAGGGGAGGGCTTGGCTAAGGGAAGCTGCCTGCTTTTTCCCCCAGCTCAGGGTGGGGGGAAGAATTGAGCTGAATATGCACCTATTCAGAAGGGCAAAGAGCCAAAAATAACTAGGAGCAACAGCATTTCATCTGACAGGCCCAGAAATAGAGCTCATTTTGGAGCATGCCAGGGCTACAGACCGAGTGATTCCAAGACCTTCAGCATCCCATAAAAATACACGGAAAAGCTTTCAGTTTACACAAATGCTTCCTTTTCCTCCTTTACCACAATTTCCCAAGGCAAGGGCTCTGTGGCCCATAGGAAGAGAGTCTGCAGAGTCAGGGATTTGAGGCTCAAAGGATGGGATCTGAGGATAAGGAGATGAGGATGGTATCTGATGGGATGTTCTACGGAAGGAAGAAGCAAGAAGTAACTGTTAAACATGGAGAATTTGAAACAAGGAGAAACAGAGACAGGAAATAGATTTAGGGAAGGTAATGGCTGGGGGCCACAAGAAAATGCCGCCCATAAAACAATGGCATGGAGGATTTGTCTAGATTTCAGAGGTCACCTTTGGCAGAAAGAAAGGCCATGGTATTTCTATTGGCATGGGGAGTGTGTTGCCTGACAGCAATCTTCTATTTTTGCTTTACTCTCTTCTATTTTTGTTTTCTTCTTTTTTATTTTGATATAAAAGGCAAATGTCACGGTCCATTCATTTTCATTCTGAATAACTGAAATTACAGGAAGGAGGGAGGGGGAAGAAAGGAGAAGACTGCAGAATTACAGAGAAACTTGAGTGTGGAAACAGCCATGTTCTAATGGGAAGAGACTGGGGAGACAACAATGAATTAAAAAGGAAAAGAAGGAAGGGAGGGAGGAAGAAAGAGAGGAAAAAATGAAAAAGGAAGATGTTGGATTCAACTTTATTCAGTGAATATGTTCAAGAATGTTCTATGTACAAGGCATGGGGGTACAGAGAAATGGTTAAGAAGCAACCCCTACTTTCAGGGAGCATATAGTCTACTGGAGGAGAACAGGCCAACTGACATACCCAATATAAGGGAGAGTTAGCCAATGGCCACTTAGGGTTACAGGCAATGCCTGGTGGGGGCACAGAGAACCGACCCATTTGCGTTTTGACCTGAGGCCATGAGGGAAGATTCCCTGAAACTGGCAGCATTTGCCTGGGTCTCAGAGATTTACGTGGGAGGGTAAGTGGATGGAAGGAACACTCTCTACTCCTGCAAAATGCCTTCCTACCCACCTCCTGTAATCCAGAGGTCATTTGTCTCTGCAGGGGCAGATCTCTTTGCCCCAGACATCCTTAGCATATAGAAATGGGGTTTCCAAGTGCCAACATGGACAGAGCCACTCCAAAGGTAAGTTTTTACTGATCCACAGCAAAATGCAACAACACATAAAGACAAGACAGAAGTAAAATATTCAGATTAAAGAACAGCATTTTTTTTTTTTTTTTAAGACAAGGTCTCACTCTGTCGCCCAGGCTGGAGTGCAATGGTGTGATTAGAGCTCAGTACAGCCTTGACCTCCTGAGCTCAAGCGATCCTCCCACCTCAGCTTCCTGAGTAGCTGGGACTGCAGGCACACACCACTACACCTGGCTAATTTTTGTATTTTTAGTAGAGACAGGGTTTCGCCATGTTGACCAGGCTGGTCACAAACTTCTGGGCTCAAGTGATCTACTTGCGTTGGCCTCCCAAAGTGCTGAGATTACAAGTATGAGCCGTGGCACCCAACCCAGTCTTTTCTTAGAATGTTAGGCTCTTCGTAATTTTTTGATAGTAAAAGGCCTTGTCTTTTTAGTGAAATGATACTGACAGAAGATAGTATATGCAGTTGGTTTATAAAAACTATTTTTGCTCAGTAAGGTAATCGTTGACCAAGTGCATTGGTCCCTGAGACATGACTGATCTTAAACCATTTTGGGCCGGGCACGGTGGCTCACACCTATAATCCCAGCACTTTGGGAGGCCTAGGTGGGTGGATCACGAGGTCAGGAGTTCAAGACCAACCTGACCAACATGGTGAAACCCCTGTCTCTACTAAAAATACAAAAATTAGCTGGGCATAGTGGCAGGTGCCTGTAATCCCAGCTACTCAAGAGGCTTGAGGTGGGAGAATCAAACCCAGGGAGTGGAGGTTGCAGTGAGCCGAGATCACGCCACTGCACTCCAGCCTGGGCAACAGAGTGAGACTCCGTCTCAAAAAAAAAAAAAAAAAGAAAGAAAAAGAAAAAAAAAATTTCAGAGCCTCAGAACACCTCGCCTGGAATGCTATGATGTGCCGCCTGGGCATGCAGATGCAGTGCTTTCTCCAGCCCCTCCCTCCAGGCCTCTGGAGTCTCCTCCTAGGGGCGGGCGGTGATGAGCTCAGGACTCTGTGCCTTTGTCCTTTCCCGTGTTGAGGTGTGGAATTGGTCCCTTTCCAAGGGCATGTGATAAACTGACTCACACCAAGGCAGTAATAAGAGAGGCCAATCTCCCCCTGGGGCCTTCAACTTTTAGTGGAGTATTAACACTTAATTTAACCTGATGAATTGTAATGGTGAGATTTCAAACCCTTCCATGGGACAATGGGAAAATATATTTCTTTTTAAATAAAGGGCTTTCTCCTGAAATCAGACACCGCCCTCTCAATGACTGACACAAACTGCTGGAGAGACGCAAGAGTGAGGGCTGATTCTGTCTTCTGGATCAAAATGTCCCACTCCCCTGTGAAAAGAAATCCTGACGTTTTCTCTCCCCCTCTCCAATACAGGATGAAACAGTTAATCCCATCAGCTCTAGCCCAGGATGAGAGAGCAACTCACACACACCTCTTAGAAGACCAAACTCTGGCAGGTTTCCTGCATGCCCGATGCTCCTTGCAGGAATAGAGCCATTCTGCCTACCTCTGGAATCCTGGGGCCTCTGGTGGTACCTAATCCACAGTAGGAACACAATAGGGGATGAGTAAGAAGGGAGAAGAAGTGAGCGGTTGGATATGGCAGGTTAGAATCAGCCCAGCCCCCAATGGGGCGCTCTGTTACCTACACTTAGGTAAACCCAAACCCTCAAAGCTCACAAAGCCTTGAAAACTCCCAATTCCATGAATCCTGATTACAAACCACCAGAAGGGACCGTTTGGCTCCCTGAAGACCAACAGAGTCTGTGTGCAATGTGGGAGGAGAGAAACTCCGGACAGTGGCCCAGGAAGACAGGTGGCAACCCTAGAAATGCTGCAATGCCTGTTGTAGCCCCTTTCCCCTGAACTGGCCGACAATTTTCCTTCCACATACATTAAAAGTATAGTCTGTATTTTGACCTGATGGAAAAGATATAGACAGGATCTGGGACAAAGCCACCAAATCTTTTGTTCCCTTGGACACTCGATAGAATAAATGGTTTTCCATGTCACACAGGAGAATGTTAAGTGCTTTGTTTCTGCTGAAGTGGAACAGAGATAGTGGGAACGTCTGTCAAAACCCCCAAAATGCTTTAATGTGGTGGCAGCTGGCTGGGAGGAGCAGGAGCCCAGTTTCCTAAAAGCCAATAGTTCTGGAAATGGAGGAGGGTTGTTTGAACCAGCGCCTAAGCATCACCCGGGAGCTTGTTAGAAAGGTACATTCTGAAGTCCCTCCCAGGACCAACTGAGTCAGAAATTCTAGGGCTGGAGTCCAGGAATCTGTGTTTTAACAATCCCTCCAGGTAATTCTGAAGTTTGAGAACCAGCGGAATAAGGCGGAATAAGGCCAGGGGACTCACACAGGTCCACAGCTCTTAGGTGACCTAAAAAAAAAGTGGATGACAGCTGAGGAGCCGCCATGCCCGGTATGACCAGGCCTGTACTGAGCAGCTGAGGGTACATCCAGGCACAGGGGATGCCCACGCCCGTCAAACCACCCTGGGCACCCGGTCTCACCACTAGCCTCTCCCCGACGTCTGTTGTGACTTGACCTATGCTCGTGGCACAGAGAAAGGGCTTTGGCCTCTCAGGCTCCCAGGCTATTGTTCCAATCCGCACAAATCTACCAGTGCCAAAGGAAAGCTTCTGCGAACTTTGGAAGGTGGATTAACTGTTTCAGAGCAGCAGCTGCGGGCCTAGATAGTTGTCGGAGCCGCTAGACACAGCCAAGCGCTTCCCTGAACGCCAAAGCCGGCGGCAAGCTGGTGGTCCCGCCGGCCGGCGGTCCCTCTCCGCCAGGCCGCAGAACCCGGGTAGGCGAGCAGCCAGTCTCAACCTGCGTCCCCAAGGCCGAGGATGTGTCCTGGTTTTTTAAAAAGCTGTTTGCGCACTTCTAGGGCCTCACCCCTTTTATTTGGGGCTCCAGTATTACTGTATTGACCTAATTAATTCATTTTCTTTTCTGTCCAAAGTGGAAGCTGGAGCACAGGGATGCAAATCAAATACAAACCCGTCCTGGGTGCCAATACTCTGGACAATTAAAACAAAGAGCGCAGTGGTGGCGGCGGCGGCGGCACCACACAAAACCCTCGGGAAACATCCAGACTGTGCCGCGAACCAGCCGGCAGGGTGGGGCGCAGCCGGGCTGCAAACGTGCCAGGAAGGAGGCGGTCCCAACCCCGCAGGTGGACAGGTGGAGGTTGGCAGGGGTCAAAATCCATCCTGAAGGCCTGGGAGCCGGGCAGCTGCGCAGCACAACTCCAGGGGGCACACTCGCCCTGCGCCCTGCGGGAATGGCGCCCCGGCCAAAAAAGCAACCAGACAAAAACCCATTGCACGGGCGGGAACTAGGCTGTGCGACCAGCAAAAGGGTGGGTGGGAGAAAGAGAATGCGGGAGCGAGGAAGAGGATGGGAAGGGAGAAAGAGAAAAGGGAGGAAAAGGAGAAAGTGAAAAAGAGAGGGCGTTTGGGAGCAGGAGGGGAAAGGGAAGAGGGAGCCGGAGGGAGAGGAGGGGGATCGCGGAGAGCAGGAGCGCGGAAGGGGGGCGGGGGAGGAGCGGAGAGAAAGGGAAAGGGGGGTGCGCCGGGGCCCAGCCACCCGGGCGGGGGGTGGCAGCGGCCAGGGGCGGGACCCGGGTCAGTGCCCACCTGCGTGGGCGCCCGCTGCCCGGAGGGGTGGAAGCCCGGGGGCCGAAGGGAGCGGCCGGGAGGCGGGCTGGGCAGGGAGGCAGAGGGGAGGGAGGGGACGGGGACGGGGAGGCGGGGAGGAGCCGGCGCTCGGCTGGGGCTGCGGGGGCGGCGACGGCGGGAGCGGCAGTGGCGGCGGCGGCGGCGGGTCCGGAGGTGGTGGCAGGTGGCCCCGCGCGCGGCGGCCGGCCCGGCCGGGGGCGGGCGGGAAGGTGGCGCCTCGGGCGGGGGCCGGTCCCTGCACCAGGTGACCTGTTCCGGCCCGGATCCGGGCGGCCTCGCCATGCAGCGGCGCGGCGCGGGGCTTGGGTGGCCGAGGCAGCAGCAGCAGCAACCCCCGCCGCCCGCAGTCTGCCCCCGGGCCGCAGCCATGGCCCCCCCGAGTGGCGGCGTCCCCCCGGGCCTCGGCGGCCGCCCTGCCTGCGCGCTGCTCCTCCTCTGCTACCTGGTGAGCGCCGGACCCTGCCCGGGTCCTCCTCTCCGCGCGGGGCCCCGGGGACGCGGGTGGGGGCGGCCGGGGACACCCGCCACGCGGGGCGGGGACGCCGCTGCTAGTTTTCTCTCTTCCTAACCGCTGCGCCCCGGGCGCTCCCGGCACCTGGGATGGGTACCCCGGGCGTGGAGAGGGGCGCGTGGACCGGACTTGCAGCGCTGCTCTCTCGTTCGTGCCCATTCCTCTCCCTCCCGGACTCTCTCTAGACCCGGGTCGGGTTCCCCTCGAGACTCCTTCTTGTCCTGGACTCCACCCGAGAGCCTCGCCGCCGGGAGTTCGCTCTCCGCCTCGCCGCGCGCGGTCTCCAGCACCCCCCCCCCCACCCCCGCAACCCCCCACCCCTTCTGGGCTTCCCTCTCAATCTACTCGCAGCTCCTTTCCCTCCCGTGCCCAACTTCGCCTCTTTCTCTCGGCGCCCGCCACCCGCCTCGACCCTCCTTTTGGTTTCCACCGGGTCCTCCCGGCCCGGACGGTTTTCTGCCAACGCACCTCGCATCTCCAGCGCTCTTCAACTCCTCCTTGGGCACTCCAGCCAAGTTGCGGATGCCGGAAAGAAATCTAGTTCTCTGTAACACGCTTACCGCCAGAGTGGTGACTTTAGCTGCGTCTTGAACATTGTCATTTCAGAGAATATGTTTGGCTCATGCATGTCAGTTTGCAATTTGCACACTTCTTGGCTTTTGTTTTAGTCATCAACTAAAGGGCAGTAACCTATTTTTCAAAACCAATTTATTTTAAATACCAGAGTAGTTGAGAGCCCTCAGAACAAGGTGGGGAGAAATTTTCTCAGTTCCTTTGATGGTTTACTTGCTTCTGTTCTGAGTTCTCCTAAACAATAGTAAATTTACAGAAGGCGACACCCTTCCTGCCCAGCGTACCTTATGTTCCAAAATCCTGCAGAAACCTTGGGTTATCTCGCCATATATTACTGTAAATAAATGAAATGGAAAATGCTGAATCATGAAACTGATGTAATAGGAAATACACAGAATGCCAAAAAAAAAAAAAAATGAGCAGTGTCATTGTCCGGAATTCATTTCACTTATGTGGCATTGTCATTATTTGGCGTCTTCCTTTTTGGAAGCTAAAAACTACTTAGGAGATACTGGCAGGAATTAGAATTTGATTCTGAAGAAATTTGCCACCCAGCCCGTTTCTTTTAACGTTTTTTACTTCTTGAATGTTTCATTTCTTGAAGCAAGAAGGTGTAAAAATGGAAATTATAATTCTGCCTGTGCATCTACCTGTTGAGCAATCCGTGCTTTTACTCATATTTCAAAATGAGCCAATACCAAATTGTGTGGTTGGGCTTACTTCATATTTTCATAAGAAGTTGTCAGTTAACATGAATGATTTTTTTTTTTACCCAAGAGATATTATTATTTAATATTTATGCCACAAGGTTACAGCACACAGGATCATAAATAAAACTGCCATGACAAATGACAAGATTTCAGTTTAAACAGATGATGCCTGTACACAGGGCCCTGCTGGCTACCCATAGAAGCAGAAGTGATGTTGTAGAGTGTTGCGTGAAACATTCATGTACAAATGGGCCGGGCCGGAAAGTTCCACATGGACATCTCAAGACCTGGCAAGGAGGGGGACTACTTCACCACAGTTCAGGAAGTCAGAGTCCGGAGAGCAAAGCCTGAGGGCCTAAGTGGGCTCTGCCAATAGAGACGGATGATGATGGAGCAAATATCGCTCATGTGAAAGTTCTGTGTGCACCAAGAGGGATTAAGAGAACAGGGGGAAAAATGATGCCATGGATAGACTCAAGTGAGATAGTGAAAGGGTGAGGAAGGGCTCCAGAAAGAGGAATTTTAGAAAATACTGTGATGTAGAAAATAACTAGAGCATGGATGAATGTCTTGGCAGATGGGGAAGGAATGGATTTGGGGACCTCATGGTGGGGGGAAATGTCAGTGCTTCCTGCCTCTGTATACTTCCTTCAGATGAACTTCTGATACGCTTACTGTACAAGACAGACTTTGATAAACAAGAGAGCCATTTTGCAAAGGACGCAAAAGGCCGACTTAAAAGGTAGTCTCCACATTTGGTTCTGAAGATCTGGCTGTTTACTAGGGATGTTGCTCTTGGGTTTGTCCTACCTGAGATACTACTGAAGGTAAGGCTTCTTGATCTTGGAGAAGCTGGGTGTGTGAATTGGGGAAAATGTAAATACCCATATGAAACCCTTGAAAAACATAATAGAGAGAAAATGCAAATGGATAATTGTGTGCATTTTGCTCAATCAAGGAATGCTACCTGGAGGAAGTGGTTGGTCAGGGGAATGGGGCTGGGCAGGTGCAGGGTAGAGATGGAGCAGAATAGCTCGGCAGGATCTCAGGAATATGTAGACTCTAGAGGAAGAAAGCTCTTTCATAATTTGAAAGCCTACATGGTAATAACAATAGCTTGCATTGTGCTAAGTCATTTATAGGCATTAGCCAGTATTTATTTTAGCAACAACCCTGTGAGGTAGGAGCTATTATAATATCCATTTAGACGAGATAACAGAGATTCAGAGAGGTTAAGTTAGTTGCCCCAGGCCACACAGTCTGAGCTTGAAACCCAAGTCTGTCTCCCTCCAGAGCCCCAGCTCTAATCCACACTAGCTTATTGTCTTCTGGATTTTGCTGCTTGTAACTCATTCTTCATCGATGTACAGGCCATTAGCAAAGCTCTAGCAATTAGCAGCTACTGTGCAATTGGCCAGGATGTGAGGTCATGTCTAAAGTAATCTAAAATATACAAAGCAGGAAGCGCAGGCCACAGAATAGAAGCAGGATGTTAAAGTGGGGAAGAAAGGTAAAGCCAGAAAATATTTGCCATCGTTAATGAAGAGATAAAGGTTTGGGGTTTTTATGTAGTCCAGAGGCAGCTGGTGGAGTTTAGCATTTGAGTTTGGATGAATGTGCATACAAGTGTACAGCAAATGTGCCTTGGAATGCATTCCAAAGCCAAATTGCCTATGATTTGGGGACCAGTTCCTGTTTTGTGTTATCTTCACCTATTTGCCTGTTCACAAGGGCTGGAGGTTGAGATCAGCTTCTGAATAGATGCCTTTAAGCACCTGCCCTCACAGGGAGCATGCTTCCTGGAGTCAGGGTCCTGAGGAGTGGGCGCCTTCCTTCTCCGTCGGCTGGGATGGAGTAACCTTCAGTGTCAGCTCAAGAAGAGTACTGTGTCTGTAGCTAGGATACTGCCAAAGCATGAATAATGGTGATGAGGGCTGAAAGATAAGTCACGGAACGATGCCAAACAGATTTCTGAAAAGATGATCCCTGGTTCCAGCGGCTGCCAGAAAATTCTGAGGTCACCAAAGGTCAAGATGCAGAGAGCCTCCTCAGAGAGGGAGAGGGCCTCGAAAGCAAAGGATAATGAAATTGCTTCCACTGAGGTCGCGGGTGCTGAGTACTGTGCTCCACGCAGAACTTTCCCTGCCCAACGGGCCCTCTTGCTATTTTCTTACACCATTAACTCTTACCTTCTTCCAACTTGGCTAGAACCAGCCTGAGGCTGCCCCAGCTGCCTATCTGTGATAATGGCACTTCTAGAAGACAATTTTGTCCATTCTAAGCTCTGGTCTCCAGTGTATAATATTTTCTTATATGAAAAGATAAATCTCAGGATGGCCAGTATTGATGTCAGCTGTCAAGATGAAATGTTCAGAGTGGATATCTGCACTTGTTAGACAATCAGACTGAGGACAAAGAAGTAAGAGGACATTAACAGCACAGAGGCCGGGCGTGGTGGCGCACACCTGTAATCCCAGCACTTTGGGAGGCTGAGGCAGGTGGATCACGAGGTCAGGAGATTGAGACCATCCTGGCCAACGTGGTGAAACCCCGTCTCTACTAAAAATACAAAAACTAGCTGGGTGTGGTGGTGTGCACCTGTAATCCCAGCTACTCGGGAGGCTGAGACAGGAGAATCGCTTGAACCTGGGAGGCGGAGGTTACAGTGAGCCGAGATCACGCCGCTGCGCTCCAGCCTGGAGACAGAGCGAGACTCTGTCTCAAAAGGAAAAACAAACAACAACAACAACAAAACAACACAGACACATGTGGGACAGTTAGCAGACGGTGGCTGTGACAGAGCCTTGTACAGGATTCTCTGTAAGTGACCACATACCCTCGGTCATCCATCTAAGAGTATTCATTAACCCCTCACTATGTGTGCAATGCAGGGCATAAGAAGATCAAAACGAGGTAAAGAGATCTGCAATTATCCAGCCTGAGGGAGAGGGATTATGAATATTTGAAAACAGAGATCATCCCCAAACCTCACATCAACCAATAGCTTCCATATTCATCCTGACCAGAGCTGCTAAAATTTCCCAAGCCATGGTGTTGGCCTCTTGCCTTCTATTTCTTCTGGCTGCCTGTTGGCAAAAGTGTCAGAGCTAGAGGACAGGTAGGAGAGAATAACCCAGGCAATTCTCTGGGAAGACAGATAGACTGGAGTAGACCGTAAATAGCCTAAAGTGAATTTAGTTACCTTGTTTATTGGCTCATGCCATTTCCCTGAGAAAGGAGTCAAGGGGCAGGAGGCATGTGCAGCCCGTGAGGAATGGTTGATGGGATTCAGCCTTGGCAGGCCTTGTTTCCCATCTCTACCTGGAGAAGGGCTTAGTTATACTGGGGAACTGGCTGAGTCTGGCGTTTGTGTGTTTGTGGTTAAGGCAATATCTATCTTCTTCAAACTCTAGGCATGGCAGCATGGTGGCATTTTAACTCCAACACTTTTAAGATGAGAATAAGGAAAGTCGTGAGATTCCCCAACCCTGTAGCCAGAAAGCGGTGACAGGTGTGTAAAGGCAAGGGTGTGAGTTGAGGGCATCATCTTTGGGTGTTGTTAGAAGACAAGAGGCACACCGTCACTGACTTTGGAGTCAGCTGATGTGGATTTGAATTTTGGTTCTGCTTTTTGGTAGCTGGTTGACCTTGGGCAAGTTACGTACCCTCTCTGAAGGCATTCCATTGCCTCAGCTGTGTCAGTGGGGATGCTGTCTCCCCCTGTGGGCTGTTGTGAGGATTGGGTTAGAAGGGAGAAGTCTATGAGGTCCCATGTGAGAGGAGGAAGTTAGAAGCCAGAGAGAAAAAAGGTTTAACACACCCGTCCCAGTGCCCAGTACACAGTAGGTACTCAATGAAATAAGAGCAAACCAACTTTAGGTAGCTTGGTGTGATGTGAGCTGGGAAGAAACAGCATATTAAATAGTATGGGGGAGAATCTTACACAACCAGGATTATTGATCATGACTGTGATGGTGTGGCTCTGGCCAGCTCTCAGGCTTAGGAAGCAACAATACTCAACTGGGAAATGCTTCCCTAAGCACATGGTGATTTTGAAGTTTGTATTGACATCATCTTCCATTTTGCTTAATTGCATGCTTTGTTGACTTAAACAGAATTTTTGCTTATATATGGTAGGCAGAAATTACAAACATAGGCGCTTTAAGGCAAGACGCTTGCTTACCTTTTTGACCTAGGGAAAATGTGATCCAGCCAGTTTGAAGAGGAAGCCCTCCTGAGCCACAGTTTTCTTAGGAAAAGAATGGGGCAGAATGGTCAGGAATGAGAAAAACAGTTATTGTTTTCTTATCGTACCCACCCACAGACACGTGTACGTGCCAATGAACTCGTAGCAAGATGTGAACGACTTAAAGTTTCCCAATCTCTCTGTCCCTTCCTTAAATACCAAGTGGAGACCAGATGGAGAACAAAGCCAAGTTTCCTCAGCTCTTTGGAACAAGGGAGGGTGATGTGAATAGCATCTCTTCTTATTGATTTTGCTTAAAGGAATCAAATGCAGTCATCCTAAAAGAAGTTTAGGTCATATTGATAGTTTTGTTTTCCATCCAGAAGATACATAAATTCATCTGTTTCTGGATTCCCAGGCAGAATTCAATGCATTTAGATCTCCTATTTGGGGTCTTCTATCATGAACACACATTAACTGGCCCATTTCTTTCTTTTTTTAAAAAAATTTTACAATACATGCACATTTACACAGAAATAAGAGAATCTATGTTTTGTGACTGCGCATGACATTGTCAAATTTGACTTTGATGAGGGCTCACATCTGGTATAAACATGTTTGAGGTCTCAAGCATCTTTCAGGGCCCAGCTCCGTTGTGTGCAAAATGGATCAGTATGTTGCTTTCAAGGTGGAACATCTATTGTAGCTGCCTAAACGGCATAATCTGAGGGACACAGATGCCCCCCTTCACCCCAAATATCTTTCTTAGAGTTGTGGTACATTTAGACTGTGCTTTTAAGGCATTATCTCCGCAAAGCCGGCATAGAAATACAGATACGTGACATTACCTCAGTGTTTTTTCATTATCACAGTGACATGGGTGAACTTGCCAGATAAACAGGAACTCAGCAGAGGGTCGAGGGATGAGAAATCTTAAAAAATTAATTTGTATTTTTGGTGTGGAGAAATGGAAACGGTTCTAGAATGTAGGGCAGTTGTCTGAAAGGTCTAGAGGGACAAAATAGCTGGGAGAAGTTTGCCCCAAATGGGTAAGGTGGGTGCCAAGGTGCCACCTTCCCTGACCTCATAGTTCACCAGCTAAGCCCTGACCCCCAGGGACCAATAAGATGCCAAAGGGTAAAGGCTATTTGGAAGGAATTAACGAGGCTGGGAGAAAAACAGAGAAACGATGGGGACCCCTTACAAGAGAGCTTAGAGTATAAGAAGAAGGCAGTGGGGACTCAAAACTGATCAAGTCATTTGGTTTATATGCAAGTGCCCCCAGGGCCACTGAGGCATCTGGCAGAAATGCCCACACCCAGTGCTTTTTTTTTTCCCTGAGATGGAATCTCGCTCTGTTGCCCAGGCTGGAGTGCGGTGGCGCAATCTCGTCTCACTGCCACCTCTGCCTCCCGGTTTCAAGTGATTCTCCTGCTTTAGCTTCCTGAGTATCTGGGATTACAGGTGCCTGCCACCACGCCTGGCTAATTTTGTTTTGTATTTTTAGCAGAGACAGGGTTTCACCGTGTTGACCAGGCTGGTCTCAAACTCCTGACCTCAGGTTATCCGCCCCCCCTCAGCCTCCCAGAGTGCTGGGATTACAGGCATGAGCCACCGCGCCCAGCCCCAGTGCTTTTATTTCAGCAAGAAACACTTACCAAATTCTTATTGTGTGTCAGACTCTATCTTAGAAGCTGGAAACATAACAATGACATAGACTCTGAACTCATAATTTCTAAACAAAGGAATATGCAGATAAATTTTCAGCTTGTATTAATGCAACCTGGCATGTGAAAATACCTATGAAGGCTGGACACGTGTCATGCCTGTAGCTGGAACTCTTCAAGTTAATTGCCTTATTTTCCTGGCAGGAAACAGCTTATAACCACACACATGACTTGAGCCAGGAAGTCAACTTCAGCTTAATCAATATTTAGAGTGTGATGTGTTGCTAATCAGTGTTGGTTTTGTGCATAGCAGAGGTAGCCACGACTCGTGGTGAATCAGCTGCCCACAGGGTCCGCTACAAGCCACTGGATGCCAGCTTCCTTCATTGCATAGGTGCCTCAAAGCACCTTCTCGAAAGGTTTAGACCATGTTCTGCACAAGCCACGTAGGGTGATTTTGAGGCCCTCTTTGGGGCCAACATACCCTCATTAACTTAAGGAAATATTGCCCCACCCCGAAGTTTCTCTTCTCTTGTACTCCAGCTGTCATTCAAGCTTCTCCTACTTGTCAAACAATCCATCTCAGTCCTTGAAATCTGATCTCTTTGCCTAGATTAATTTCATGTTATCCTCTGACTTAGATCTTTTCTGAAAGAAACAATAGCAAAATGTCAACACTCTCCACCAGGGAACCTTAGAAAAATACAGAATCAAGTCCCATCAACTACACACATATGAAATGATGCCCTGTTGGGCTATTCACCCCGTTTCTCCTATATGACAACTCCTAACAAAGCATATCTTCTGTCACCTTTTGTTCTTCAAAACTCTATCTGGGATAATAGCTTGATAATTGGCTGGGCACTGTGGCTCATGCTGTAATCCCAGCACTTTGGGAGGCCAAGGTGGATGGATCCCCTGAGGTCAGAAGTTCGAGACCAGTCTGGCCAACATGGTGGAACTCGGTCTCTACTAAAAATACAAAAATTACCCGGGCGTGGTGGTGCGCGCCCGTAGTCCCAGGTACTTGGGAGGCTGAGGTACGAGAATCACTTGAACCTGGGAGGCAGAGGTTGCAGTAAGCTGAGATTGTGCCACTGCACTCAAGCCTGGGTGACAGAGCGAGACTCAGTCTCAAAAAAAAAAAAAAAAAAAAAAAAAGCTTGATAATTTAGAAAAGAAGTTGGCAAACTATAGGCCTGTGGGCCTGTCCAGTCAGCCGCCTGTTTCTGTAACCAAAGTTGTATGGGACCATGGCCATACTCATTCAGTTATGTGTTGTCCCTATGACTGTTTCAAAGTGTCCCTGCAAAACCTAAAATATTTACCATCTGGCTTTTTTTTTTTTTTTTTTAACCAAGAAATTCAGCTGACCTCAAATTTAGAATAGCACTATCCAATAGAAATACAATATGAACCACAAATTTCAAGCCACATATATAATTTTAAATTCTCTAGTAGCTATGTTAAAAAAGTAAAGAGAGGCCAGGCACAGTGGCTCACGCCTGTAATCCTAACACTTTGGGAGGCCGAGGCACGTGGATCACCTGAGGTCACGAGTTCGAGACCAGCCTGGTCAACATGGCAAAGCCCTGTCTCTACTAAAAATACAAAAATTAGCCGGGCATGGTGGCACATGCCTGTGATCTCAGCTGCTCGGGAGACTGAGGCAGGAGAATCGCTAGAACCCGGGAGGCAGAGGTTGCAGTGAGCCAAGATTGCCCCACTGTAGTCCAGCCTGGATGGGAGGGCGAGACTTCATCTCAAAAAAAATAAAAATAAAAACGTAAGGAGAGCAGGCATAATGAATATTAATATATTTTATTTAATTCAGTGTGTCCAAATATTGTCAACGTATAATTAATATAAAAATTATTAATGAGGTATTTTGCAGCCCTTTTTTTTTTATACGAAGGCTTTGAAATTCAATGTATATTTTACACTTACAGCACATCTCAAATCAGACCAGCCACACTACAAGTGCTTAATATGACCTGTGACTACCATGTTGAATAACATATATATAGCACCTGTATACCTTGAGGTAACTTTTACTGTACCTGAGACTTTGAAACAGGTGAAAATGAAATAATCTTCAAATGAATATATGGAGAGTTTTTTGGAAACAGAATTTGAAGGGACGGCTCTGTGGAGAGTACGTGGTGAAATGTGTATATGCCTTCTTATTTTTATTTTTATTTTTGGGGGGACAAGGCCTTACTCTATTGCCCAGGCTGGAGTGCATTGGCACTGTCATAGCTCACTGTAACCTTGAATTTTGAGGCTCAAGTGATCTTCCTGCCTTGGCCTCCCAAAGCACTGGGATTACCAGCATGAGCCATAGCACCCGGCTTGTATATACCTCCATTATCCACAATGTTATAAGCATGGACCATCAAACAAAACTGAAACCATGCTCAGGGTGCTGCGCTAATTAATAAAGAAAAGTGGACTGGTGCACTTTTAGCAGTGAGATGTAAAATAATGAACATGGTTATTATGAACTGCACTTTTCTAGTAAAATCAAATGGCCTTTCCCCAAGCATTCTATTTAAAAGAGGTTTTCACTGGAGGTCCTAGCATCCATCAGCATTAAAAATCTGACACCATCTATCCCCACTCAGAAAAATATCATAGTTGGAGAGCTGAGCCTGGGTGAGTTTTTAAGGTGTACAAGGAAGAGGTTTCAAGTCATTCTTCGGAAAAAAAGAAAGTGTGATATTTAATACACCTCTGCATGTCCTGGGCGCTGGGCTGCCTTTTGTCTCACAAAATAAGCAAATGTCTTATTTGACATTTGACTTATTTGTGGGATTAGTGAGGGAAACATTCGGGGCATTGCTTTGGAATAAGGTGTGTTGGTCACCCATCGGCTGATTCGGTTTCCACCAGCACCAGTGATCTCTGGCCTTGGGTGAAACTCTGTTGTGGACTTTACACTGTGATTTGCATCTTGAGGGTGGGGGCGACATCTTGGCACATCTGGCTGAATGAATAAACCAGTGTTCATGGACAAATGCTGGGTGCATCCCTATTCATGTGGAAGCAGAATTTAGCCTAGAGTTTCCAGGTGGCCATGGAATGGTGACCATTAGTCACCACTGATATCATTTGCTATGGCGTGAGGAAGGTGGGAGTGGGGGGCGGCTAGAAGAGGAGCCAGGTTTCTGGGCTTGCCTTTGCTAACCCACCAGCTGTGTGGTGTTGGAGAATGTCACCTCTTGATTGTCATTTTCTTATCTGCAGAATAAGAGAGTAGACTGGCTTGTCACCAGACTCATCCATTGTAACGTTCTCTGCTTCTAATTATGAGATGGTTTTTATATGTGTTTCCTCCCTGTAATCTGGCAGTATGAATGAGAACATAAAACATTTAAACCTCTCCTGGGGGGGTGGCACGGACAGTTTGCACTGTGCCCCCTTCTTTATATATCTCTTCCCACAGGTTTCCCATGACTGGTCAAAAGGAATTGCCAGCCTTTCTCCTATTCTCTCTGCCATTTGCAGAAGACACAGTTTCCACTGTGACCTTTTTTTTTTTTTTTCTTTTTTTGAGACAGAGTCTCACTCTGTCACCAGGCTGGAATGCAGTGGCACGATATCGGCTCACTGCAAGCTCTGCCTCCCGGGTTCAAGCGATTCTCCTGCCTCAGCCTCCTGAGTAGCTGGGACTACAGACATGTGCCACCACGCCCGGCTAATATTTGTATTTTTTGTAAAAACGGAGTTTCACCATGTTGGCCAGGATGGTCTTGATCTCTTGACTTTGTGAACCACCCACCTCAGCCTCCCAAAGTGCTGGGATTACAGGCATGAGCCACCACGCCCAGCCCACTTTGACCTTTTAGGACAGTTGCTTTCTCTTCACCTACTTAAAAAAAAATTGTGTAGTACACAATTCAAAAGTTAGGGAAGGATATACAGTGCATCTCTCTCTCTCCCTCTCTTTTTTTTTTTTTTTTTTTGAGACGGAGTCTCGCTCTGTCACCCAGGCTTGAGTGCAGTGTCATGATCTTGGCTCACTGCAAGCTCCGCCTCCTGGGTTCACACCATTCTCCTGCCTCAGCCTCCCGAGTAGGTGGGACTACAGGTGCCCGCCACCACGCCCGGCTAATTTTTTGTATTTTTAGTAGAGTTGGGGTTTCACTATGTTAGCCAGGATGGTGTCGATCTCCTGACCTCGTGATCCACCCACCTTGGCCTTCCAAAGTGCTGGGATTACAGGCGTGAGCCACCGCGCCCGGCGCATCTCTCTCTCTTATTCTGTCTTCTGGTCACCTCATTCTTGTCTGTGTAAGCAACCAGTGATATGTGTATTCAATTGAACATGCACATGTACATATATATGTGTGTGTGGTGTGTGTGTGTATTTAATCCAAATGGTATTTCTGAATCTGTTTTTAAAAAGCAAGCAAAAAAATGGGAAGTGACTGCCAGTGGGTACTGGGTTTCATTTTGGGGCAATGAAATGTTTGAAAATTGATTGTTGTAATGATTGATTGTTGACTAACTCTATAAATCTACTAGAAAACATTGCAACTTACACTTTCAATGTGTGAATTGTGTGGTGTGAATTACATTACAGCAAACCTGGAATTTCAAAACCTGGGCTGGGTGCGGTGGCTCACGCCTGTAATCCCAGCACTTTGGGAGGCCGAGATGGGTGGATTACCCAAGGTCAGAAGTTCGAGACCAGCCTGGCCAACTTGGTGAAACCCCATCTCTACTAAAAATACAAAAATTAGCCGGGTGTGGTGGCAGGTGTCTGTAATCCCAGCTACTTGGGAGGCTGAAGCAGGAGAATCACTTGAACCCGGGAGGCAGAGGTTGCAGTGAACTGAGATTGTGTCATTGCACTCCAGCCTGGGTGACAGAGTGAGACTCCATCTCAAAACAAAGAAAATCTTGAAAATTCAAAAACAAACAAACAAAAAAAACAGACACAAAACCCTTTGAGATCATTCTGTTATCTGTACGTGAAGAGCTTCTTCCTTTTAATAGCTGTGTAGTACTCTACGAGTGGATGTACTCTTTTTATTTAACCAGCTCCCTCTTGATGGTTATTTAGGCTCCCCATGTCCTGCAATTACAAACTGTACTGAAGTGAAAATCTACACAAACATCATTTTGCACAACTTTGAGTGTATTTGTAGGTTAAACTCCTAGAAGTGAAATTGTTGGTGTAGAGGGTGAGTGCATTTATAATTTTAGTAGGTATTACTTGATTGGCCTCATAGAGATTAGAGATTACTGCCACCAGCAATACATAAGAGGGCATGCTTCCTACACTCTGGTCAGTACAATGTGTTATCTGACTTTTTGATCTAGTAGTTAAAAAAATGGTATCTCAGCGCAGTTTCAGTTTACATTTATCTTACTGTGAATGAGCATTTACCTGTTGATTAACTATGTCGTTTGCTCATTTTTGTATGAATTGTTAGCCTTGTTTCTAATTGACATTGACTATCAGTTGCTTTAAAAGGGAGACACCACCCCCTTGTACAGAAACCTTTGTTGATTCTTTGCTGTCAGTAGAATAAAAGTTCACATTCCTTGGGCTGGGACTCAGTGTTCTCCAGGGCCAAACTCTACTTTTCTTTTCAACCTCATACCTGCGTGTTCACATAACTACTTTCTATTCCCTAAGTATACCTGCATTCCCCTGCCTCTTGCCCGGCTTATGCTGTTCACACCCTTTGCAGTGCCTTTGCCTTGTCTCCCTACCTGAAGAACTTCTTTTCATCCCTCAAAGCCCAACTGAGATACCATTTCTTCCATAAAGCCTATCCCAGACCTTCCAGTTAGAATTATTCTCTCCCAGTGCTATGCACCCTTGGGCTTGTTTACAGTTTGGTGGGAACACTGACCACGTTTTGCCTGTATTGCCATTATTTATAGACATGATTCCCTGATACCAAATTTCATGTCTTGTCCATCTTTGCCTCTCCCACAGTTCTAAGTCAGAATTGAAAAAAGGAGTTTTTATTTCTTTCCTCAGAGGAGACCAAAGTGACTTTTTTCTTTTAAATTGTGGTAAAAATATGCATGCATTAAAATGTACCATTTTAATCATTTGTAAGTGTATATAGTTCAGCAGTGTTAAGGACATTCCCATTGTTGTGCAACCGGCACCACTTTCTATCTCCATACTATTTCATCGTCCCAAACTGAATCTCTAGACCTATTACATCCTAACTCCTCAATCTCCTCTTCCCTTAGACCCTGGTAACCTCTATTGTACCTTCTCTCTCTGTGAGTTTGACTACTCTAGGCACTTCATGTAGGCGGATGATATAATATCTGTTCTTTTGTGTCTAGCTTGTTTTACTTAGCATCATGTCCTCAAAGTTCATTCATTTTACAGCATATATCAGAATTTCATTCCCTTCTATGGGCTGAATAATATTCTATCCCACGTATATACCACATTTTTTCTACCCATTCATCCGTGAATGGACCCTTGGGGTTGCTTTTGGCTAGTGTGAGTAAGGGGTGTATATCCAGAAGTGGAATTGCTGGATCTGATCATATCATAATTCTTTTTTGAGATGCAGTCTCGCTCTGTTCCCCAGGCTAGAGTGCAGTGGCGTGATCTTGGCTCACTGTAACCTCCACCTCCCAGGTTCAAGCAATTCTCCTGCCTCACTCAGCCTCCCAAATAGCTGGAATTACAGGTGCGCACCACCACACCTGGCTGATTTTTGTATTATTAGTAGAGACAGGGTTTCATCATGTTTACCAGGCTGGTCTTGAACTCCTGACCTCAGGTGATCCACCCACCTCAGCCTCCCAAAGTTCTGGGATTACAGGCATGAGTCACCATGCCTGGCCTGATCATATGATCATTCTGTGTTTAATTTATTTGAGGAACTGCTATACTGCTTTCCATAGTAGCTGCACCATTTTACGTTCTCACTAAGAGTGCCTAAGGGTTCCAGATTCTCCACATCTTCACCAACACTTGTTATTTTCTGTGTGTATGTGTGTGTTTTATAATAGCCACCCTAATGGATATGCAGTGGTCCAAAGTGACCTTTTTCTATCGTGTTTTGGATACCTGAATCACAAAGTCATATTTGGGAGAGCTCTTAGCATTCATATATCAGCACCTCATGCTCAAAACCTTGCCTCGATTTCATGACCAGATAAACAAACATTCAGCTAAAATCTTTCTTGGTGCACACAGCATCGTCTATGGTGAAAGAATTGGACAACACAGCCCATCGTCTGAGCTTGCTCGTGTGTGACCGGGAGCAATAGAAACCTCTCGCCTGTCCATATATTATGCAGGCTTGCCCTGGCTTCAAACTTATGGGAGAAAAAGGGGCCAGGGTGGCATCCCTGTTATGTTCCCTTGAGGGTGCACTTTGCACTTTTCTGCCACCCTTTGACCTGGTACTATCGGACCCACCACTTAAAGTCCGGACAATAGTTTGAAAATGTCTGAAGCTGTGTTGTCTCTGTTTTATTCTAAGGCAGGTTCCATCGCTATTGGGTTTGTTGTGAACCAGCTTCTGCCTTTGAAAACCAACTCTGGAATTATTGCCACGTAGATGTCACAGTCACATTCCGATCAGCAGATGTTACTGGGTCTGGAGAGAGAGTTTAATGTGACCTCATCTTCCATTGTATTTGTGTGTTGGTTTTTCCCCAATTCTTCAGTAGTGGTTTTGACATCTTTTATCTCCTGCATTCATTCATCGCTTTATGGAGACTGATATTTTTTATCCCAGGAAAATAATGATTCACGTATCTGTTATGATGAGGATTTTTAAACTTTCTGTATTGCTAACTTTCTTTTTCTTTTTTCAGAATGTTGTACCGTCTTTGGGCAGGCAGACTTCCCTGACGACATCAGTGATACCCAAAGCTGAGCAGAGCGTGGCTTACAAAGACTTTATTTATTTTACTGTCTTTGAAGGAAATGTTCGCAACGTCTCTGAAGTCTCGGTTGAGTATTTATGTTCTCAGCCTTGTGTTGTCAATTTGGAAGCAGTTGTTTCATCCGAGTTCAGAAGTAGCATTCCCGTGTACAAAAAAAGGTGGAAGAATGAGAAACATCTTCACACCAGCAGGACACAAATAGTACATGTGAAATTTCCAAGCATTATGGTTTACAGAGATGATTATTTCATCAGACATTCCATCTCTGTATCTGCAGTGATAGTACGCGCCTGGATTACTCACAAATACAGTGGCGGAGACTGGAATGTTAAATGGGAGGAAAACTTGCTCCATGCTGTAGCAAAGAATTATACCCTCCTGCAGACCATCCCGCCTTTTGAACGCCCTTTCAAAGATCATCAAGTGTGCCTTGAGTGGAACATGGGTTATATTTGGAACCTTCAGGCAAACAGGATTCCACAGTGTGCTCTGGAAAATGGTAGGTCATCTCTCTTGCTAGGAACCTCATTCTCATTTTTTTCAGATAGCCTGTATCGTGATTGAACGGCAGGAGAAAACTCTTCTATTAGTGATGGGGGATACAGGGAAAATGGAGGGACACATTGAGTCTGTAACTTTGAAGTCTGAAGACAAAAGGAGAAAAATTAAAATGGGAAGAGAGGAGAAAGATTAGTAGAGAGCAGGACCAAAGATGAAAGAGCAGAACAAAGGAGCTGAGGAAGAGGGACTTTGAGAGGGTTAGATCTGCTTTAAGCTGGAAAGGAGTATTCATGCCACCGAAACAAGAATTGGGAAAATCTTCCCATTCCCCGCAAGCCCGCTAAATTTCCTTTTTTTTTTTTTTTTTTTTGAGACTGAGTTTTGTTCTGTTGCCCAGGCTGGAGTGCAGTGCTGAGATCTCGCTTGGCACACTGCAACCTCCACCTCCCGGGTTCAAGCAATTCTCCTGCCTCAGCCTCCTGAGTAGCTGGGATTACAGGCGCCCGCCACCATGACAGGCTAATTTGTGTATTTTTAGTATAGAAGGGGTTTCATCATGTTGGCCAGGCTGGTCTCAAACTCCTGACCTCAGGCGATCTGCCTGCCTCTGCCTCCCAGAGTGCTAGAATTACAGGCGTGAGACACTATGTCCGGCCTCTATTATTTTTAAGCAGAGTGTTTTATCCTGGAGGAGATGAGAACCTAAAGGAACCCTTCCGACGGAAAGGGAGGTTGTATTACAGAATGGTAACCTCTGGCTGGGCAGGATTCCTGCCCTGCCACTTTCTATCTCTGTAACCTTGGAACTCTCTGAGCCTCAGTTTTCCTATCTGTAAAATGGGGATAATAAACAGTTCCTTCAGAGCAGTACCATGAGGACTAAATGAGATGTGATTGCTTAGCACATCATCAGCTCTCAGTGAGAAGCTGTGATGATGATATAGTCCACATTCTGCGTTTTATCCTAATTGCCACATGGTCACAACCTCAGCAGGACCAATCCCGGAGGCTCCCAGGCCCTTCTGCAGCCTTCGTTAAGCCCTGGGGCTGGAGATCTCAGGTGTGCGCTGAGAGGCGCCACTCTGAAGTTCTCTCCATTGTGCAAGGAGCGCCTTGCTCTGTGAATGCCGAGTGCCTGCCAGCTCTTCTTCTGCCCTCTCAGTGGGGAGCCCTCCACAGTTGTTTCCTCAACTGTGGCCCTAGGACCACCTGTGACAGAATCACAAATGTTTGTTGCAAATGCAAATTCCTAGGCCCTGTCCTTCATCTACTTAGTTGGGATCTGCGGGGGTGGAGGAAGGCCTGGAATCGGCATTTTAAACACCTTCCTCACGACTCTGATGCAACCTAAAACTTAAGAACCTGCGGGCCAGGGACAGAGCTGGTTGGACTTAGGATTGCTAAGGTTCCCGTGATCTGACTCCCAGCCAGGCTTGGCAGGCAGAGGACATCCATGGGCTTGTGGCAGCAGACCCTTCCGCAGGAAGTGCCTGACAGCTCATCTTCAACAGGATGGGTGTAGGACAAGGGGACTTAAGGACATGCTCTCTAAGTTTTTCCTCTAGTGATCAACTTCTTGTCACCTCTGGGATGGGATTTCTGGTGGGCTCTCTTTAGGGAAATAATGGCTATGGCAATTTCTTGGTACTGTCCCCAAACAGCTCTGCAGCAAATGAAAACCGAAAGGACCTGTGTCACCATACATGATAGCTGCTCAGAGGCCACTTACCCTAGAACTGGCACATATGACATATTCCAAAACTTTTTCTTGTTTTGAGACAGGGTTTCACTCTGTTACCCAAGCTGGAGTGCAGTGGCATGATCATAACTCACTATAGCCTCAACATCCTGGGCTCAAGCAATCCTCCCACCTCAGCCTCCCAAGTAGCTGGGACCACAGGCGTGCACCAGCACATCCAGCTGATTTTTAAATTCTTTTGTAGAGATGGGGTTTCCTGTGTTGCCCAGGCTGGTCTTCAACTCCTAGGCTCAAGCAATCCTCCCGCCTTGGCCTTCCAAAGTGCTGGATTAAAACTATTTTGAAATAATTACAGATTCACAGAAAGTTGCAAAGGCTACAGAGTCCCCTGCGTATCCTCGCCCCAGCTTTCTCATTTTCCATATCTACAGTGCGACATCGAAACTGGGGAAGTAATGCTGATCTAATACTGTTAACTGGACTCCAAGACCTTATTCAGATTTTACCATTTTTTACAGGGGCTCCTGTGTTTGTGTAATCTATACAATTTTAACCTACGTTTTAATAGCCCTGTCTGTCTGGCTTATTCTGCGTTTGTGCGGTGCTTTAAATGAAAAGATATCTAGAAGATGAAAGCAAATTCCCTTCCTGTGTGTGTGCACATAGCGGGGAGGGTGGGATGGGTAGTTAAATGTCTGAAAGCAGTCAAGCCAATCATTTTGATGATCAGTGTGCCTCCCTCTTCCAGGCAGAGCCCCATGCAGGCATCTGTCTGGAATACCTTCCACAGGGCTACCTAATTTGTTAAGGGGAAGAGAGCATGGGGCACACACAGCCACAGTTTGCTGTACCTCTGACTTTGGCAGGGATTAATGATTCCATTTCATATTTGACACATCATGTATTTCTCATTGAAGAATGACTGAATTGCAAGCTGGAAGTTTCCAAATGAAATCATTTAACGAACTGGCTCAGTTCTTAGGGTGCCTGAATATGCCCTTAAAATGTGAAATGTCTTTTCCTTCTTTTGTTGTTTCTTCTCATATTCACAAGGCTTGGGAACAGCACAGTGGGGTTTTTCTCCTCACCTGCTTCCGAGCATTACCTCAGGAGTGAGAATTAAACCATCATGCAGAGAAAACCCTTTCCCAAGAGTTAAAGTCACTGGAAATGGTGGGGAGCTCCATGCACCCTCGAAATAAGCTCTGATCACAAGGCTGTGATTTGTTTACTGAAAAAGGGGCACACATTCTTCCTTCTCCAAAAGACGGATCACAAGAGCGTCTGCAGCGGCCCCATGGAAACCATCCATGACCTTTGTTCCAGATCTGGGCTGTGGGGATGGAAGGGGCCAGGCCTCTGGTTTGTTTTTAGCAGGGGCTTCTTGATGAACAAGAATCAAGTCAGAACAAGATGGCGTTAGTGAGGCTCCGAGCTGAGCCACAGGGGGCCCGTCATGTATGGTCCCTGTCTCAGCCAGCACTGATGTGGGGTTTCAGGGAAGGCTTTCTGTGTCAAGTGCCTGGTGTCCTACGATGGCCCTGCCTCTGAACTGAAGTACTCCCTGACTTGCTTTCATTTTCCTTTTCATGTATAAAAAGAGTCAAAGTCCCTGTGCCCTGGTATTCTGGAAGTGTGCTTGGAGGGCCTCCACCACCGGCTTTGCCGGGGCTCCCGAGGCGAGGGCTGCGTGTGTCCAGACGTGGCTTTCAGCAGCTTATCTCCTTTGCCAGGCCAGACCCAGCCAGGCCATGAGGCTGCGTTTTGGTGGAGATGCAGCAGACGTTTACCCACCCCTGCGGGGAAAACCTAACCCGGATGAGAAGTCAGTAGCCATTGGGAACACGTGTGTGCCACGACTCAGCCACGTGCCCCCGGTGCACCTGTTGCTGTTGCATCCTGGGTGTGGGGGGCATACGTAGCCATAGGCAGACTGTGAATCTACCTAGTGTGGCTTATTTCCTTGAGGGAAGGGAGTGGGCATTTCTGTTGTCCCTCCCAAATCACATGTGTGCCTGACTCACGCTGGAGTCACGGAAAGAAAGGAATCAGCCATGCAGGCTGGAGACTTGGGCCCCAGACCTGGGGACCCACCTGGACTTCTCTTCCTGTCATACTCTATTTTGAGAGTCACCTAGTGCTGACTGTATGTGTCACATATTCAGTCCCTTCTTGCATTTCTCACCACATGGAGTGCCGTCGTCCTGGTCTAAGCCGTCATCCTCCTGTCTGGACTCCTGGCACTGCCTGCATGTGGCCCCCCAGTTTTGCCCATCATACCCTCTGGATCCCCCACCAGCAGCCAGTGAAAGCTGATCGCATCACTCCCTGATTAAACCCCCCAGTTCCTCCCATTGCCCACTGATCCCAGTTAAGATCAACCCATGCCCCTTACTCTGTGGGAATCTGTCCCTGTCCCCTTGCAGCCTTGTGTCCCACCATGCACACCCTTCCTGACTGCTTCCAGCAACAGGAGGCCTCCTTGCTTCTCCTGCTTTGGGACATGTGTGTGACTGCTCCCTCCACCTAAGATGCTCTTCTCCCAGATCACCGAATGGCCACTTCCTTACCTCACTCACCCCTCTGCTCCAATGCCATCTCCTCAAGATGGCTCCCCCAGCCACCTTATCTAAGACAGCAGGCCCACCCCCACCGCCCTGCCTGTCATTGTCCACCTTCATTTTCCTTCCTAGCCTGATCACCACTGGATGGTTTCAGTGAATATCTTTAGTTGCCTATGTGCCTGTTGCCTGGTCCACACTGGAGCACAAGCTCCACGAGGCCGGGGGACTTGTTTGCTTTGTTCTGATGTGAGCATAGAGCCCTGCACTCATGACTATTTGTTGATTGAATGAATGCTCTTGGCCAAGGGGGAAGGACAGTTTGTGAACGTCACACACTGATACCCTTGCAGGGCTGTGTTGCCACATGAGGGAGTGTGTGGGGGTGGGGGTGGCTGTGCTCCTTCCCTAGGGCCACTGCACACACTCCACAGCTTCCCAGACAAACCCACCGGGGCTGTGCTAGTTAAGTCTGCAGGCTTCTCCTGTTCAGGGATTCTCCTTTGCAGCCACAGGTAAGCTCAGCTTCCCCTTTGTGGTTTAAGTCTTTGATTCCCCACGCCTATGTCTTTGCTAAAGCAGTTTCTTTCCCCTAGAATAGCTCCTGTTCCGCCCCGACTCCCCCAGCCCACGAAGCAACACCTCCCCCCACTGCCACTTTCCATGCCTGCTTGGCAAAATCATGCCCCTATTTCAACAACTGGCTCAAATTTCTAACACTTTTCTAGCCCCCACCCTGAAGTTTTGTTGAGTTTTTTTTTTTAATTTCCACAACCAGAAATTAACTTCCTAACTTCTGGCCATCAGAATGCTCTATTGGTACTGCTCCTATGACATGTATCATGATTCATTCAATTAAACAAAGATTGAGCACCTATTATGGATCAATTTCTTTACTGAGTGTGAAGGCTCAAAGAAGAGGACAAAGCTACTCTCTTTAACGTGGCCACCAATAGTTACAGTCACTTACTGCTACTGAGCATTTGCTATGTGCCAGGCACTGTCAAAGTGCTTTATGTGGTTTACCTGGTTATCTAATTTTTTTTCTTTTTGTTTTTTTTGAGACAGGGTCTTGCTCTGCCATCCAGGCTGGAGTGCAGTGGCGCGATCTCAGCTCACTGCAACCTCTGCCTCCCGGGTTCATGCGATTCTCTTGCCTCAACCTCCTGAGTAGTTGGTGTTACAGATGTGTGCCACCATGCCCAGCTAATTTTTGTATTTTCAGTAGAGACAGTGTTTCGCTATGTTGGCCAGACTGGTCTCAAACTCCTGTGCTCAAGTGATCTGCCTGCATCGGCCCCCAAAGTGCTGGGATTACAAAGTGCTGGGTGAACTACAGCATCTGGCCCATTGTTATTTAATTTAATTTGCCCAATATTCCACTGGGATATTTACCAAGGGGAAAAAAGAAAACTGACTCAGAGAGATAGAGTAGCTTGTCTAAGTTTGCACAGCTATTAATGAAGATGCTGGAGTTTGAACCTGGGTAGTTTGGTTCCCAAATCCCACACTTAATTCATTAGGCTAAACTACCAGGTGATGTCATGAAGCTATGTATTTATTTTAAGTCATTCATTCACTGAAGAACAGTTCCTGAGCAACCTGTATGTGTTAAGCACTTTGTGTGGCTTCTTCACAGAGGAGGTGACATTTTGACAGAGACTTGAAGGATGAGTAGAGTTTTCATGGTTCATAAAGGAGGGGCCGGGCGCAGTGGCTCACGCCTATAATCCCAGCACTTTGGGAGGCTGAGGCAGGCAGATCACTTGAGGCCAGGAGTTAGAGACCAGCATAGCCAACATGGTGAAATTCCATCTTTACTAAAAATACAAAAAATTAGCCAGGCGTGGTGGCATGCATCTGTGGTCCCAGCTACTCGGGGGGCTGAGGTGGGAGAATTGCTTGAATTCGGGAGGTGGAGGCTGCAGTGAGCCAAAACGGTGCCACTGCTCTCCAGCCTGGGCAACAGAGCAAGACTCTGTCTCAAAAAAAAAAGAAAAAAAAAGAAGAGAAAAAAAAAAAGGAATGAAGGGAAGGACATTCAGCTTTCAGGTAGAGGGGAAGGCATAAGCTATGGCACACAAAGAAGAAAATTCCTGATGGAGAAATGGTGACAAGCCTTCGTTCTTTGACAGGAAAGATGGCAATAAGGCTTCATCTCACAGGCTAGCTTGTGTTGATTGGGGGTGGCTGCCTAGAACATGGTGTTGAGTAGGATTCTGAGGATGAGCCCGTACTTACTGAGAAAGAGTGCCATGTCCATCAGTTACTGTCTGCCATGGAGTGGAAATGTGGACTAGCAGCATGCTTGCTGTAGTTTATTTTCCAAGACACAATCTCAGGTGTGAGATGGACAATTCAAGAAGTAAGACTAGATAAGCAGGTTAGGAACACTCTTGAAAGGTTCTTAAGTGCCCTAATGTCTAGCTTTATGAACATTTCTCTGATCTTCCCTCTTAAATAAGAAACTCTGGGGCAACATGGTAGTTTTTTTCTTCTCCACTCTCTTTTCCTTTCACTAAAAATGCATTCTCATCTTCAGATCCAATGGACTGGAAGTATGATTTTTTTTATAACAAAATTTCATTACAACAAAATGATTGAAAGTTAAGTCAGGTGCTGGAACCAGCCTTGACTTGTCTTTGTGGAAAAAAGGGTTTATACAGCAGGACTATTCAAGTCAATGTCATGATAGTACTTTTAGTAGTTATAAACTATATATTTGGCTTTAAAAAAAAACAGACCTAATTCCTTTTTTTCCACTTAATCATGGTAGTCTGAATTTTTCAGTAATAACACTAATTAATGCCTAGCATCTGCATTCCCCTTTATGATTTTCAAAACACTTTTTTCATGCACATTGTCTCATTTAATCCTCATAATAGTTCAGTGGGAAAAATAGTGTTATTCTGAACCTTTCTTTAACAAAGAGGAAAACCGAGGCTCAGGGAGTTTGTTTAACTGGAGTCCAGACTTCCTGATTCTTTTGACTTTGCTATGCCGCCTCTCTGAAATATGCTAATACAGTCCTAACCCAGGTTCTAAATTAGAAAGAATACTTTTTTTAAAGTTGAATTTTTATCGATGTGAATCATCCTGTTTCCTTCACCCACTGGACTTTGTGTCTTTGAAGCGGATTGGGCAGCCTCGGAGGCCGAGGGTGGGGAGGCCTTGGGATGTAGCTGGCTCCTTCTATCTGCCTGCCCGGAAGTGCTCAGAGCTTTTGTTCTCTTCTTTCGTCGACAAAAAAGTAATACGTGTACACGGTAACAATAAAAAAAAATTTAAATAGTGTGAAACGGTTTAGGGGAACTAGTAAGTTTCCACACCCCTCCCCCTTGAATCTTCTGGTCCTTTTCCCAGAAGTAAATTCATTAGCAACAGTTTCTTGTGTCTCCTTCTAGAAATGTTCTCTGCACATACAAGCGTTAAGTTGTGTCCCGTTCTCTTCCTGCACAAATGAGAGGATTCTAGAAACGGACCTGCGCTCATTAACAATACGGTAGATTTTTCTGTACCAGGACATGCTGCCGACCTCATTCTTTTCAGCAGCTCCTTAGCATTGCATCGCCTGACAGACCATAATTTATTTAACCCATCTTTTGCTGATGGTCATGCTGTTGCTTTTAGCCACAAGGCTTCACTGAGCATCCTTGTACATGTATCTTTGTGCATGTTTATAAGCACGTTTGGAGGATAAATTACTAGGAGTAGAACTGGTTTTATTCTTAAGATTCCTGTCATCAAATGTTCCACAGACTTCCTCAGGAACCTGCCTCACTGCCTGGTGTCCTTTCTGGAGGAAGTTCTGACCTAAATCATATCTGCTAGAAAATCGAGTTTTTATTCTCAGGCTTTGGCTTTAAAGAAAATTAAACACCTTATTGGCCACTGGCTTTTGAATGTCTTGTGTTTGGAAAGCGTTACTGAGCTGCCTGTGCTCTGGCTTTATTTCTCCAGGTTGAGAAGTCTTCGCTTCTTTCCCCGCAGACTCTGCTTACAGACTGGTAGTCATTGCGATTCCTTGCATTGAGACCATCTTCAGCTTCTCCAAGGGTGGGCTGATGATCTCAGTGGCTTCATTGCTGTGTGTCTGAAGCACCTCTGGAGTGGGGTTTTGTTGCGTGGAAGTGTTACCTTTTCCCGAGCAAGGAATCCGTATCAGGGTTCTGATCACTCAGCTAAATTAGGGAATGGGCTACATAGTCGTCCCTTAACCTCACCTGATCCGGGGATGAGATTTAAAATATTAACAATCAGTGAGGGTGGGGGGCCTTGGTGAACCCCAGTGGGTGCTAGCCTTAGTGCTGAAGCTGGCTCCAGAGGCTGCTGCTGGGCCAGGCTCTAACTTGAAGAAGGGGCCAGGGTGGGTGGTGGGTCCTTGGAGGTTCCAGGTGACATCAAGTATCAAACCACAATAGAAATATTTCAGTGTTTGAGCAACCAGTATATCCGCACAGGGGCACACCTACTGAATATCAGCCGAGGTTCTTTCTGGGAGGACTTTTGAGAAGAAAAGCCCATTGGTTTGCAGTGGGAAAGCCAGGTTTGAGTCATATCAGGGCTTCTTACCAGCTATGAAATCTTCAATAAGACACTCAGTACTTTTCATGTCTCCAAATGAAGGGGTTTGCACCATATAATATCTGTTGCCTCTTCTTGCTCTAAAATTTGAGGCAATAATACAAGCAAAACAGCAAAGTGTTCCTAACATCAACTGTTTTCCTGGCATTCTACATTTATGTCTTAATTATGTCTTTTTTTGTTTGTTTGTTTAACCTCAGCTCTTCATGCAAAATAAGCTAAAGAAATGAATTTGGGGAAAGGATTTGAAAGAAGAAAGGTCATTATTTGGCTTACGCAGTGTGATGCACATTATAGAACTGTGAACAGTACTAGGAGGAAGGGAGACAGGTTCAAATCCTGACCTGGCCACACCTATATTCATTCATTCATCAAATATTTATGGGGTCTTTATCAAGTACTGCACACTGTTCTAGGCTCTGGGGATGGAATAGTGAATAAGTAAGGCCCCTGCTTTAATGAGTACATTCTAGAGGCAAGCAGTAAACTTCTTTGGACCTAAGTTTTCCTACCTGTTAATTATTTAGTGGTGGATGGCACTGGTACTGTTTCTCCGCATTCCACTGCCCATGACAAGACATCACTAGTCAATTATAGCATTGCATGCAGCCATAATCAGTTATAAACAATAGACCTATATGTTATCCTGAGATAAATAACATATCCTTTATGTTATTCAGATGAATTTTAAAGTCTTCTCCGGCTCCAAAATTCATTCTTGTTCATTACTTCTAATTGTAATCGAAAGACAGTATCATACTGAGGGCAAACTGCCTAGGACCCCAAATTATACATGTAGTGAAGCTACAGATTTGAAAGAAAACTACCATTACTTTGGTTTTGTTGGGTACAAATAGTATGTGTTCTTGTAAAATTATTTTAGATCTTTGGGTCTGAGCTTTTTCCTTCAAAATCTGTTGCAGCCAGTTCTCCCATTTGACCTGCTTTATTTTGGTCTTTGGACAGGGGAGAGCTCATTGTCATTCACTTTTAACTCTTTCCACTTTAGAAACCTCCTTTATGAAGCTTCTTTATATTGGAGTCAGGTTGGGCAGAACTGAATCCCATTTGTTTTGACAAATGTTTCCACTGCACACTAGATCACTCAACAGCCATCACCAGCAGAAGGCTTCCTAGGGGTCTAATGTGGCCATCTGGTCTCTTCTGCTCCACTCAACATAGTGGAAGCCAAACCAAAGTTGAGCTGATGTCAACTTCCTTGGTGAATTTTTCCTTCAGATTCCAAAGAAAACCTTTGCAGTACTTCCACTTCTCACCCCTCTTACAACCCCCATAATAGACCAGCAAGTCCAGTTGGCCCAAATTGAGCTCATTTTGAAAAACAAAGGATTTAAGTGCTTCTGTTGAAACTGATAACTCCACTCTTTTGGATTTCCAAATGCATCTCTACCTGTAACAAAGCATGTAGATTTCTGACTACTAGGGAGAAATTGGCTTATTTAATCCTATTAAATATATACACAAGGGCCTGAGATTCTAAAAACTGCTCTTGCGATTTCCAAATTGTTGTAAACCAGAGGTACCTCTCTATATAATAAAACTTTTTATTTCCTTTGGGAAATGAGAGCTGCGATGTCCAGCATCCTAGGCTGAAGCCTCCAAAATTTGTGCCAATATTGGTATTTGGTGAATTGCACGTAAATCAACTCTTCTCTCTCCAAGAAACGCAGGAAAATAGACTGTTTCCACCATTTAATCATGAATGTCTAAACTAAGGAGCATTTTAAGCAGAAGAAAAGTATCCTTTTTTTTTTTTTGAGACGGAGTCTTGCTCTGTCGCCCAGTTTGGAATGCAGTGGTGCCATCTCAGCTCACGACAACCTCCGCCTTCTGGCTTCAAGCAATTCTCTTGCCTCAGCCTCCCGAGTAGCTGGGATTACAGGCACACACTCCCATGGCCTGCTAATTTTTTTTTTGTATTTTTAGTAGAGATAGGGTTTCACCATGTTGACCAGACTGGTCTCGAACTCCTGACCTCAAGTGATCCACCCGCCTTGGCCTCCCAAAGTGCTGAAATTACAGGTGTGAGCCACCATGCCCAGCCAAGAAACGTATTCTTATACGTAGGTTGAGTTAAGTGGATTCTCTTTTCTTCAGTTGGGGAGAATATGGAAAACCAAAAACTCATACTTAGGCTTGTTGAAAGCGGTAGGTATTAAATATAGATGAAATAACTCAGTTCTCCTTTTAAGATTTGTTATGAACATCCTTATGGTTTTTGGGTTATAGAGAAGAATTCTTTTGTGTTTGTGAAATAAAATGGAAGACCTTCCAATGTTAAGGTATCTGGTTAGTAATTTTTATGTAGGGTAGTATGTTGAATTTACTGCAAAAAGTTTGCACAGAAGAAAAAAAAAACTGCAATTTTAAGAGTATGGATTCTGAAACCAAAGAGCTTGAGTTTGAATGCCAGCTCCATCTCTTATTTAACCCTCTCTGATGCTCAGTTTTTAATCTGTTAAATGGGGATAATAAAAGAACCTATTTCATAGTTTGTTGTGAAATGAAGTGAGATTATCCCTGAATCGTGCTTAGCATATTGCCCGTGTACACTAAATATTAGTTACTATTTTGGCAACCACGCCTCTGTTTTCTCATCTGTAGACTGGGGATAATAATGAAAATTAAATGAACAAATTTATGTAGCATGTTTACAGAAATGTCAGGACCATAGTGAGAACTACGAAAGTGTTAACTTACTGCTATAACACAAATTCAGATGCTTTTCTTAGCATTCAGAGGGCAGGGTGTGAAATGGTTATGAACACAGAAGCCTGAGTTCAGAACCTGAATTGTGGTTCTATCACTTATTAACTTTGTGAACTTAGCCTCGGGCTTTTCGTCTGCAGAATGGAACTAATAATAGAATCTACTTCACGGAGTTGTTATGAAAAGTAATTGACATGGTCTCTGTAAAGTGCTTAGCATGGTGCTTGGCGTATATTCAACAGATGTTTGCTGGTATTTTTAGGGTATCTCACTTAAATGTTTGATTGGAGCTCAGCAGAGGCTTTCAGGATGAATGCGATTTGGGAAGGAATGTTTTTCTGGATATAATTGAAAGGGAGCCGTTTTGCTGTTTGCAGATGTGGTTGCCCTGCTTGGCTTTCCTTACGCCTCCAGTGGAGAAAACACAGGCATTGTCAAGAAGTTCCCGAGGTTTCAAAACCGAGAGCTGGAGGCCACTCGACGCCAGCGGATGGATTACCCAGTGTAAGGATGGGTAGTAGAAGGGAGCTGGTTGGGAGGTGCTTGTTTTATTTGAGGACCAGGGCAGGCTAGTGGAAGAACTCCTTAGGAGGACATACCATGGTAAGGTGTTTTGCAAAAATGTTGAGATCTCCGTGGCTTAGACAGAATTGGTGGACCTGAAAACCTCAAATGAGTCTTGAATTATCCTTGCATTTAACAATCCTCAATTTGCCTTAGCCTCCTTCCATGACATGAGTAGACAGCAAGGTGTTGAAGCCTGAGGCCCTGCAAGGTCTCAGGTGCAGCCAGCCAAAGCCAGCACAGATTGCAGCCTTGGCTTTGCCTTTGTGTCGTGGAAGATTGGACGAGCTGTTTGAAATCTCACAACTTCTGATCTCCTCCATTGATTTCAGCAAGACCCAGATATATGTTTTTTTTTTGTTTTTTTTTTTTCCTGCTGCTGAATCGAAGATGCTGAAAATGGTTCCTGGTTCACCTCAGACCAGATGGATTTAGCAGAGTGATTTAATTCTTCCCATGCTGCTGGCTGTAGAAAGATCTTGAGTCACTTTACCGAGCGTATGTTCTTGCTAAGCTTCCTTGTAATAACTTATCTTCATGAGCTTGCTCAGCTGGGTGGGGTCAGGAGGGAGCTGTGTGGCACCATCTGTTTGCATATCATACCACTGATTTTGAGGCCAGATTATAAAGACCAGAAAGGAATTCTTTGTGTGTATCTGCAAAGAACCTGGGGTCACTGTCACTTTAACCCAAACTGTAAATTGGTTACTGGGGTAGATGAAGAGAAATCAATGCATTCATTTTGACCTCGATCCACGTTTCACATACAAAATGCAATCATTCCCACTTCCTCGTCTTTGAACTACTGGTCAGTAGCACTGTGTGCGGTATCAAGGGATGTTCAGCAAGTCTTTTCTGACTGATTGATGGATCACATATCTTGGCTAAATGTGTCCTAGTTAAGTTGGCTACCGTTATTTTATCCTCACTCCACAAGTCACAGATGTACAATATTTTTTTTGACTAAAATAGCCCCAGTCCAGGAATGGGATAATTAGATTAATTGTTCTGTATTGGCCAGCCAGGACCGTGATACTGAATAACGTAATCTGAGCATGAAAATAGCATATATGTGTCCCTGTTATCTCGTAGTGATGCCATTTGTAGATGATTACATTTTTCTACCTTATGGCTTTTATCCGTGAAAGGAAAAAAATTGCTTAAAAGGCTCTAATTATGTTTTTTCTTTTAATCATAGAAATTAAAATAGCTTCTTATCAAATCACCTCTTATTAAAATCCAGATTTTTAAAATCTATGTCTGACTTTGTAAGCCTTAATCAAGAATTCAAATAGGAGGCATGTGAGATTCTCAAAGAGGCACAGAAACAGAGTTTTTGGTGCAAGGTAGAAAGTCTGCTAGTTCTGTACAATGAAGCTTAACTCCTCTCTTTTGCAGTTACTATAACTACCTCCTTTGTTTCAAAAATCAGGCTTTGCAAGCTGATCTCCCTTGATGAACGCGAAGGCAAATTCATCCCTTCATTGGAAAGAAAGCAATTTACTTGGTCATTGTTAACCATAATTACCTGTTCTTGGATGATATCAATCTGCAGAATTTTTTTCCCCCTCACTCTTATAGGTTTACTGTTTCATTGTGGCTTTATTTACTCCATTATTGCAAGGCCAACCTCTGTGGGATTCTGTACTTTGTTGACTCTAATGAGATGTACGGCACACCTTCTGTATTTCTTACGGAAGAGGGTGAGTATAAAACAGAACCTTTAAAACGATATTGTAATTTTTTGAAGCTCTGCCTCGTGACAGATATGTCTGTCTAGAATAAGGAAGATACTGTCAACGTGGCAGCCCAGCAAGAGCAATGGCTTCCAAATGTGGGCTGCAAATTTAACTGATTTTCCCGGAAGCTTAAACCCAATGTCTTATTTACAAAGAAATGCATTTATAAATGAGCGTTTGGGTTTTGCTTTGATTTGGGGGAGTCTTGTAGTTTCTTAGGACAGTTGTTGAAAAGGCCTAGCTACTTCACTCACTCTTAGATATTTTTTGGTCATTTTCATGTGCTCGAATTTTCCTTTTAGGCTACTTGCATATTCAGATGCATCTTGTCAAAGGGGAAGACCTTGCTGTAAAAACTAAATTCATCGTACCTTTGAAGGAGTGGTTTCGACTGGATATCTCTTTCAACGGAGGCCAGGTATCTGTATGCATGCTTCATCACACGCCATACGAGCATTTTCGCTTAAAGTTAAGCATTGCCATAAAGCCGGGGAGCAACAAAATCTGCAAAAGCAAATTTGTGGTAAATGATAGACTCTTTACAACTACACACTTGCTAAATCAAACTTTTATAGATGGAAGTTTAAATCATAAGGATCCCATCCCATTTAATTAACTTTTAAAGTGCTGCTTTTGACTGTAGGGTGAATGAATAAAGCATACAGGCAGTTCTATAGCCTTAGTGATCTGAGCAATTCAGTCCTTTTCTCCTGGGGAGATAGGCTTTGTGAAGATAAATGTTAAAACAATAATTGGCCATGTTTATATAGTGTTATCAGATCTACAACTTTTTTTTTAAGGAAATGGATTGGTTAGTTCAGCCAAGAAATGATTTGACTGCTTTTGGCAAGTGAAGCAATTGCTTATGTTTGGCATTAAACAGATCATAATAACCAACACACATAAGTGATAATTCAGGTGGGATGCAGTGTCTTTATCTACTTTTTAGTATAAAGCATTGTACGTAACTGCTTCAAACTCTCATAACATGAATTTTATGGATGATGGCAAATCTCTTGTTCTAATTGAAGACAGTTCTATTTCTCAATATACACAGTGCCGGTTTGCCACCTTTTTCTGGTTGCTTTGTTTTCTCATCAGCTTTTCCTATCGATCTGTGATTTTCCTGTAACAAAAGTGGAAGAGGCATTTTGTTTGTCTTGTGGATGAGATGATGCACAGTCTTCCCTTGGTGTTTAGTTTGATCACATTTCCTTTTTTTTCTGTAAAAGAAAAGAAATCAGGTCAGTCCTTGCTGCTTTCCTGAGAAAAGTCTGTAAAATGTGAGCTGGGATTCTTGGTATGTGTGTTTGTTTACTTACAAATGTTCAGTGACATAGTAGTGGTCCACATTTTAGCTTCCTAGCTTTGTGAGAATTATGGTGGCCATAATAGCCTGGTTGCTGCTTTCTCCTATGGAGAAGGTCAGCTGAGTGCCGTTGTCCCTGAGACAAGTATCAAATCATCAGAGCAGATTCACCAATCTTATTTTGCACCTGCTGTATGCAAGGCACTATGCTCGAGTTGCTTGTAGACTATTTATGGAAGTAACATTAAGGAGGTAAAGGACTGTTATAAAGTGAGCTTAATTGCCAGATGATAGCTGGTTGCGGTGGCTCACGCCTGTAATCCCAGCACTTTGGGAGGCCGATGTGGGTGGGTCACCTGACGTCAGGAGACCAGCCTGGCCAACATGGTGAAATCCTGTCTCTAGTAAAAATACAAAAAGTAACTGGGCGTGGTGTGCATGCCTATAATCCCACCTACTCGGGAGGCTGAGGTAGGAGACTTGTTTGAACCCGGGAGGTGGAGGTTGCAGTGAGCCGAGATGGCGCCACTGCACTCCAGCCTGGGTAACAGAGTGAGACTCTGTCTCGATAATAATAATAATAATTTAAAAATAATTAATTGCCAGATGATTTGTATTGAATCCTAAAAGGGAGATGGCATTTTATGCTGGGATGCTTAGGGAAGGTGTCACGAGAAGATTTATCTGGTTGGACAGGATTTAGATGGAGAAGGGAGAAGAGGGTATTTCAGCATATTATTGGGGGTTAGCAGACAAACCAGTTTGACTAGAGTAGAAATTTGTAGACTATAGAAAGCTAATAGAAGGGAAAAAATATGTCTTTATGAGTAGAATGTGGAGAATCTTGGATATCAGGGAATTTAGACATCAACTTGCAAGGTACCATAGAAGATTTTTGAGCAGAAGATTAAAAGTAGTCCTTTAATGAAGGAGATAAATTTAGTGGTGGAGTACATAGTTGAGTAAAGCAGGAGAGAAAGACCAGAGAAGTGGGGGCAAAAAATTTTTTTTGGTGTGTGTAGACTTTAGCCCATTTGTCCTTCTTCTTTCTATTCTATCTGGTCTAATATACATAGGTCCGAAACAACACATAATGCTTCCCACCCAAAATCCACCTCTGTGGTAGGACTACCATAGTCTGCCTTGACTGAATGTATAAATGACTTAAACGGTTGGTTTAGGCCAACAAGTGGCGTGAGTCATTTTCTTTTCTGTACCAACGTGTTGTATGCCTGAACTGGGTTGGTTTCTGGTGGGTTAGTTTGTCTTTCATATACCAAGTGTTGTAGCCACGTCTTTGAGACGCACCCTAGCACTTACTCTGTGGTGGCACTAGCAGAGTGTAAGTGGCCCCTTGAGTCCAGAGGCTTATGTTGGAGTCCAAGACATGAGAAGAGCCCATATGAGACAGCTAACAGCATTCATGACAAAAAATAGTGTCCCTGTTAAAATGAGAGTGATGATTCCAAGTGCTTAGGGAAAGGGAGGTGGGAACAGCAGTGCGTGAAGAACATACAACACCAATCTTGTTTTCCCCCCTAAGGCTCTCAAGGAATCAGAGCAAGATTTTAAACACTCCTTGTAGTATCATACATATTTCCTTGTCTTTCTACACAATGAGCTTTTAAGGACAAATACATCAAATGAGCCTTTGGCTTGGAGTTTGGAAGTATCAGAAACTTGGTGGAAACTGCATTGTAGATATTTTTAACCACATCAAGTCACATTTGGGGAAGTTAAATGTATGAAATCTTAAAATATGCACAGGGCTAGTAAACTGTTAATTTTATTTTTGCAGAAACTGATCAGGTAAAAGACTCTCCAACGCATATTATGAGTAATTTACACCAAGGACTGTATAGGTAATGTAGGGTGATGAGGCATAACTGATTCTTGTGTATCTCTCCCATCATAGATAGTAGTAACCACTAGCATTGGACAGGATTTGAAAAGCTACCACAATCAGACCATTAGGTAAGTGCGATTTTTCTTTTTATTCAACATTTGCCTGCATGAGGGTTAAGGAATCTTCATACTTTAGCCCTCAGCCCTGACGTTATTCCGCATCTCCTCACTCAGCTTTTCCAAGCATGGATTATTCTCTGCCCTGTAGCTAGTCTTTGTACTTTTTTTCCTACCATGCACAAACTCTTTCTGTTTCCCCCACAACCTTTTTTTCTAAGCAAGAAAAACTAGTCCTCTCTCAAGATCTCGTTGTATATTCTTCCTTTCATGGCACTTTATAATTCTTTTTCTTTGAAAATTATCTTCTATGAAGGATTCTGAAAAATAAATCAAAGTATTAATGTTGCTTATTGAGAATGGTTGGTAACTTTGGCCTCATATAAGACATAAAAGCAGACAGTCTTTATATTTATGTTTATAATCTGGATTTGAAATGTATGCAACTATTGATATTGGTGTCACTTTTCATCTTTATATAACCATTCTCTACAAGAGTTACAGAAGCTAAGAATTGAGTTTCTTGCCTGTGTTTCATAATTTTTTAATTTACTTCTACATCCACATATAATAGTGGATTTTATAGTGTCAGAACCGTGGGGCAACCTTCATTAGGAATTCAGGATACCTTGCCATAAGTAGATAATATATGTATATAGGTGGTGCCTGACCCAATGATGATTTGATTTGCAATTTTTTGACTTTACAATGGGTTTATCAGGGTAATAAATGCATTTCATACTAATGATACTTTCAACTTACAATGAGTTTATTAGGATGTAACCCCATTGTATGTCGAAGAACATCTGAAATTGAAGGCTTAAGAGCAAGTGTAGGCCAGGGGTGTTGGCTCATGCATGTAATCCCAGCACTTTGGGAGGCCAAGGCAGGTGGATCACTTGAGGCTACGAGTTTGAGACCAGCCTGGGCAACATGACGAAACTCTGTCTCTACTAAAAATACAAAAATTAGCTGAGCATGGTGGCACATGCCTGTAACCCCAGCTACGCGGGTGGCTGAGGCACAAGAATGGCTTGAACCCGGGAAGCAGAGGTTGCAGTGAGCCGAGATGGCGCCACTGCATTCCAGCCTGGAGACAGAGCAAGACTCCATCTTAAAATAAAAAATAAGCATAAAGCTCAGAAATAAAAATGACCAATTTTGAATGTATAATTTTAAAAAATGTATCAGGACTTTTAGGCACTTTGTCTGGGATGAGGAGTGGTTTATTCCTCGAGTCTGTTATTTCACCGCAGCAGAATGCTGCCTTTCCACACAGGCTGGGGATACGCAGGGTCCCACACAACCCAGATTCTCTTGGATTCTGATTATTAAAGAAAGGGAAGTAAAGAGGGGCAGAGACAGAAATAGAGGGCCATATATGCTACTAAAAAAAAAAAAAAAACAAACAAAAAAACTCCTGGCCTGGCCAGGCATTTTACAGGTGGTTCACACCTGTAATCCCAGCACTTCAGGAGGCCGAGGTGGGTGAATCACATGAGGCAAGGAGTTCAAGACCAGCCTGGCCAACATAGTGAAATTCCCATCTCTACTAAAAATTTAAAAAGTAGCCGGTCATGGTGGTGTGCACCTGTAATCCCAGCTACTTAAGGCTGAGGCACGAGAATTGCTTGAACCTGAGAGGTGGAGGTTGCAGTGAGCCAAGATCCCACCAAGGCACTCCAGCCTAGGTGACAGAGTGATACTCTGTCTTAACAAAAAAAAAAAAGAAAAGAAAAGATAAGAAAAGAAATGCAGAATCTTGGACTTTGCTCCAGAGCTTCTAAATCAGAATCTGCATTAAAAAACTAAAAAAAAAAAAAAAACAAAAAAAAATGAAAAAAAAAACCACTAAAAAAAAATTAAAACAAAAATTCCTGTTTTCATTTAAGTCCGACTGATTTCTTTTAGGCTCTGGGTGCATAGAACAATTCTTATTTTCATGGCTGGATTAAAGGATTAGAGTTTCATAGAAAGGCTAAAGAAGTGTTATTAGCCTGCAAAGAGAGGGTGCGGGTGGCTTAAGGGCTGCATTGAAACACAGCAGCTGAGGCCTAGGGAGAAAGCACGTGTCTTCAAGAGCACCGAGGTAGATTCGGATCAGCCAGAAGGCGTTCAATACATAGGAGTGTTGTTATATAACTGGTGGCTGGGGGATCTTCTCCGAAAAGTTCAAGGACAGCGAAGCCTGGGAGCTGTCTTTGGAGAAACAGATGATCTGAGTCTGCTTTGGAGATCAGATCTCCATGTTCTGTGAAGTGGGCTCTGGCCAGAAATTAAAGGTTTTGGTTTCAGGACATGAAGTCTAAAATAAGAGCTTCCCCTTTCTCCCCTGAAACCCACGTCCAGCTCCAGGACATTTTCGACAACTGGTTGAATTTCATAGGCCCCTTTTCGTTTCCTTTCCTTTCCAATCCTAGAGATCTAGAGGCTTATATGAGTGAATGGGAGACAGAGTGGCCACAGAATGATCCAGGGCTGGGGCTGGGGTGAGGCAAGTGAGCCTAAAACTTAAGGAGGTGCCAGAAAGCTCAGGGATTGCATTCGTTTATGGGCTGCCAGAACCAAGTGCCAAAACAAAGTGGCTTAAACAACAACAATGTATTATCTCAGTTTTAGAGGGCGGAGGTCCAGGATCGTAGGGCTGGCAGGGCCGTGCTCCCTGTGAAGGTGCGAGGGACAGATTTGCTCCCGGTCTCTCCTGGCTTCTGGTAGCTCCTTGGTTCATGGCAGCACAATTTCAGTCTTCACATGGCATCCTCCCCATGGGTGTGTCTGTGTCCAAATTTCCCTTTTTTATAAAGATGTCAGTCATATCGGGTTAGGGGCTCACCCTACTCCAGTGTCATCTCAATTTAAGTACTTACGTCTGCGATGACCCTATTTCCAAATAAGGTCACAATCTGAGGTGCTGGAGATTTGGACTTTGACATATGAATTTGGTGGGAGGAGGGGGCACACAATTTAACTCAACAGTAATCATGATAAATAACATATTAATATGATATTTTTAAAAATCAAAATGAATGCAGATAATCTATGATGAACAAAATATTAAAATTTTGAGTAAAGACATAATAAACATAGACATAGAAGAATCAAGGGATCAAGACTGATTTTGGGGTACACACCAACTCTACATCCCAATTGAAGCATTGAAGCAATTTCTTAGTAAAACTGGCAGTACTCCGGCCTGGCACAGTGGCTCACGCCTGTAATCCCAGCACTTTGGGAGGCTGAGGCAGGCAGATCACTTAAGTCCAGGAGTTTGAGACCAGGCTGGGCAACGTGGTGAAACCCCGACTCTACTAAAAATACAAAAATTAGCCAGGCGTGGTGGTGGGCTAATCCCAGCTACTCGGGAGGCTGAGGTGAAGGTTGTAGAGAGCCAAGATTGTGCCACTGCACTCCAGCCTGGGCAACAGAGTGAGACCCTGCCACAAAACAAACCAAAAAACAACAAAACAAAACAAAAAACCCAAAACAAACCAAAAAAGCTAGTGGTACTCAGACCCAGGAGTGCCCCTCCCCACCACCCCAGTTGCCCTGCCTGTACTCCTGAGACCTCCCTGTCAGAGAAATAAGCAGAGGTAAAGCTAGGCCCAGAGGGAGCTGTCCAGAGTCCCCCGAGGGTTCCTGTGGTCAAGCATTTGGAATCTCATCCCTGCCAGGAACCCCACTTTCAGAGTGGGCCAAGCCAGTGAACTAAACACCAGATATTTCCAGTTTACTGGTTATGGGTGTTCCCAGGCAAGGCTCTTACCCCTCCTTTTTATTTGTTCCTGTAACGTAAACATAATGATGGTTGTCCTACAAGGATAGTGTGAGAAGGTCGGGAATTAAGTGCTTGGGATGGCAGTGCAACACATAAATGAAAGGCTGCCAATAATACTCCATGACAGGTGACAGCTTCAGGCCTCTATAGTGTTAAATTCATTCACTCATTCAACACCTGTTCACTGAACACCTGTCACATGCCAGACACAGCACTCAACTCTGGGAATAAAATGATGAACACAAAGAATACAGACCCTGCCTTCATGGAGCTAAAATATCAAGCTGGTGAGACAAACAGAAAACAAATTCACAAATAAATTTAAATTTACAAGTTGTGGTGAGTGCTAGGAAGGAAACGGGTAAGGTAGCTTGAGGAGAACAAGTGGGTCAGAATTTAGACCAGGCCTGCCAGGCATGGTGGCTCATGCCTGTAATCCTAGCACTTTGGGAGGCTGAAGCAGGTGGATCATGAGGTCAAGAGATGGAGACCATCTGGCCAACATGGTGAAACCCCGTCTCTACTAAAAATACAAAAATTAGCTGGGCATGGTGGTGCACGCCTGTAGTCCAGGCTACTCGGGAGGCTGAGGCAGGAGAATCCCTTGAACCCAGGAGGCAGAGGTTGCAGTAGCCGAGATTGCGCCACTGCACTCCAGCCTGGCAACAGAGCAAGGCTCTGTCTCCAAAAAAAAAAAAAAGAAAAAAAATTTAGACCAGGCCCTGAAGAAGTAACATGTAAGATGATGTAAGATGATGGTTACTCTATGGGGCATGGGGGCAGCCAGTCTGAAGCTCTAAGTTCTCCTACCACAGAAACTTCAAGCTGGAGCTATTTCCTAATTCTGAGCGAGGCCTGTTTCACTACGTCGGTGATTCTTTCAGGCTACTGGTGCTCTGCGGTAATAAACCAGGGCACTCTCCTACGTCCAGATAAGAGTAAAGATAGTTTGCCAGCATGTCTCAGGTTTTCAAAAGGGGCTGACTTGGGCTTTGGAAGAGTCTAGCTCAGCTTTTATGTCAGTGAAATTGATGACCGTCAAACAGTGCACAGTACAAGGACTCTCCTGCAATCTTTGTGCAGACACTGAAAATTCTGCAGGAGAAAAATGCGAAGACACCAATGTACACGAAGACCAAGTTGGACAGATACCCTACTGCTTGACAATAATGACAATTTTAAAATTACGGTTTAGTGCCCTAGGGACCAAGTAATTTGTTTTTTGTTGAAAAGCTCAGTTGATGTAAGGATCCATTAAAACAGATAACTCCCTTAAACATTTTTTTCAATTAAAACATATTTATGTATATATTCATTTACCAATCTATCTAGATAGGGCCTTCTTTTGAGTACAAATCTAGAGATTAGAGTTTCCTGTGGGCTTTTTTCACACTTGTAAACAACACCCAATTTCTGTTTCTTCCAAATGAAAACAAAGACAGTTGTGGAAACAATCAGAGCCCACAAGCCATCCAGATTTTTCTCAATTTTTTTCAAGACATGTTACAACAAGGTTTTAGTAACCTCTGTTGCGTCTACCCAAAATAATCAACTAGTTTTTATAGAAAGAACAACTCTTTCTTTTTTTTTTTTTTTTTTGGGGGGTGGGGGGACGGAGTCTCACTCTGTCACCCAGACTGGAGTGCAGTGGCGCGATCTCGGCTCACTGCAAGCTCCGCCGCCTCCCGGGTTCACACCATTCTCCTGCCTCAGCCTCCCGAGTAGCTGAGACTACAGGCGCCCGCCATCACGCCCGGCTAATTTTTTTGTATTTTTAGTAGAGACGGGGTTTCACCGTGTTCGCCAGGATAGTCTCGATCTCCTGATCTCGTGATCCGCCCGCCTCAGCTTCCCAAAGTGCTGGGATTACAGGCGTGAGCCACCGCACCCGGCCGAGAACAACTCTTTCTTCCCCACTCATATTTTATTGAATTACATATTTAAGTAAATGGTACGATTAGCGTAAACATACTATTGGTATTAACTGGTTTGGGCTCAAGTGATCCCCCCACCTCGGCCTTCCAAAGTGCTGAGATTACAGGCATGAGCCACTGCACCAGGCCAACATTAACTGGTTTGAGAGTATACACGTCTTATTCTTGCTAAGTGTGCAACTCAAAATGTGGGAGCCAAAGTCCAACAGAGGATTAGGTTAAAAATGATAATCACTGTTGCTAACGGTTATGGTGTCTGCTCTGTGCCTGACATTGTTTGAAATGCTTTGTTTACATATTAGTTTATTTCATCTTCATAACAACCAGACAGGCAGGTACTGTTGCTATTTCCGTTTTTTAAATGGGGAGACTAAGGCTCTAGACAGTAAGCTCTAGGCAGTGAGGCAGTGAGCATCCCGGATGCTGTGAGCATCAGTCAGTCGGTTTTGCATGAGGACGGTCAGGTAAGCTGGGGAGTTCGTTCACCTGCAGCTCTGTTAAGGGGGCTTCCTACTGCAGAAGCATTGCTTTGTATCCATTGAGCGCCCTGTGCTGTCTCATGAGGGCTGTTGGAATGTTCATGTCTTTTCAAGGTCTTGGAAAACAGAATCAATTCACAACTCTAGAGATAATAACTTTATGACCTCTCCATAAATAGGCAGGAGAGACCATCATCTTCACAGTCCTACAAGACTGAGATTCTGAAAAGAATAATATCAGGAGCTAAAGCACTTCTTTTCCATTTTGGTGGCATTTAGACGACGCTAATCTCTAGACATTCGATGTTGCTGCTGTCGGCTGTTGCTGCCAGGCTGTGTGCTTTGCTTCACCATCTCACGCCTCCTCCCTGGCCAGGTGCACCTGCTAGGGCTTGGGTTCTTTGCTAACAGACAGTCCATCTCCCGTTCTGAAATAACCCTGGGTTGCCTGGTTTCCCTGATCCAACTGTGGGTAGCTTGCCCTGTCCCCATCCATGTCGTCACTCCGGCCCTTCGCTCCCTCGGCTCCCTGGGCTCCTGGCGGCCTGCCTGCCTGCCACTTTGTTTTCTTTCCTTCTGCTTCCATCTGCCCCTCGTGGTTCCTGGCTCCGTCTTGTTGCCTGACCTCTAACTGGATACCTGTCTTAGCCCTCACTCCCCTCACTGTTCATGTATGCTCTGATCACACCTTGTCCTCCCATTCTTACTTTAAATTCTTATTTGTTATTTTTATTTATTTATCAATTATTATTATTATTATTTTGAGATGAGTCTCACTGTTGTCGCCCAGGCTGGAGTGCAGTAGCGCGATCTCAGCTTACTGCAACCTCTGCTCCCGGGTTCGAGTGATTCTCCTGCATTAACCCCCTGAGTAGCTGGGATTACAGGCATGCACCACCACGCCTGGCTAATTTTTATATTTTTAGTAGAGATGGGTTTCACCACGTTGGCCAGGCTGGTCTTGAACTCCTGACCTCAGGTGATCCGCCCACCTTGACCTCCCAGAGTGCTGGGATTACAGGCGTGAGCCACCGTGCCCAGCCTTATTTTAAATTCTTAATAGGTAATAGATGCACATGGTTTTTTAAAAAATCAAAACTTTGTAAAAATACAGTTAAATGTCTTGCTCCCAACCCTACCCTCATGCACTTCACCCCAACCCCCCAGCACCCCATGGGGAGATAATTCTATTGGTTTCCTGTATAGAGTTCCACCCAGAGTTTCTTTATGCAAATATGAAAAAAATCTGTTCCCCTCTTTCTTAGATAAAAGGTATGCTCTGTGTCCTGTATTTTTTTTTTTTATTTAACACTATATTTTGGAGATCTCTCCAGGTTCTTTTGTCCCTTTTTTAGTTGCATAGTGAAAAAGCTCAAGTCCAAGGTACACTGAATGGATGGACCAGTCCCCACAGGCGGACACTGGGGTTCTCCTGGATGGATGGGCCAGTCCTGGCTGATAGACACGGGGGTTCTCCCATCTTCGGCGAATATAGACAATGTTGCAAGGAACACCTTCATGCGTTTTATAAATGCCAACCCACTTTGTCCTCTCTTTCCTTCCTGATGTTTCAATCCCTTCAGGACAGCGTGGTCCTCTAACTCATCACCTATGCTCACCTCTCATCTCCGGCCAAATCCTCTGAGCTGGCTATGGCCTCCTCTTCCTAACTGAATTTTGCCTTAGTCCTTATCTAATAGTCTACGCTTTTGGCTTTCCCCCACAGCCACCTTCTGTTCATTCAACAAGGTTTTTTCTTTTCTTTTAAAGCAAAATATTTCCAATGAAAACCAACAATTCCAGACAGACAATTCCATTGATTCCAAACAATACCACCACTATCAGTAGTACATATTGAGTGTTTACTGTGGGCCAAGCACTCTGCTAGATGCTTGACATCTTTATACTTCACTTAATCCTCTTAACCATCCAGTAAGTGAAGAACTATCATTTGACACAGGAGGAGACAGCACTGGAGAGGAGGTTAAGTGACTGGGCTGAGGTCTTATAGCTGGTAAACAGCAAAATTGGGATCCTAGCCCAGGTCCACCTGGCCCCACACTGGTCTCATCTGCCAAAACTCAGAGTGAAGAGCTTGGGGCAATTTGGGTTAAGTCAAGGAGAGTCTAGGAAAGAGACTCCTTTTAAGTCATCTAGTTCCGGCACAGAGCTCTCTTAATCCTCCATTCTCTTCTCTAGCTTCCGGGAGGATTTCCATTATAATGACACAGCTGGGTACTTCATTATTGGAGGGAGCAGGTATGTGGCTGGCATTGAAGGGTTTTTTGGACCTCTGAAGTACTATCGCCTTCGCAGTCTGCACCCCGCCCAGGTGAGTCCCAGGGGATCAGGAAGATTGCAGTACTCCTGGGTGAGGGGTATGGGCCTCAGGGTGTGCAGCCCAGTGTAAATAAAAGTTTACCCAAGCCGGACCATGCATTGCCTCTGTCATCAAACATCATTAATATTGAGGCTTTTCCCCCAGCAAAGGCAATAATAGATTTCTGTTAACATTTGGTTCATTTAGTACTCATAAAATGGAAACCATTTACTTCCTCTGTTTTAATAACTACTAGTTTAATTATAGAGTAGATTTTCATCAGGCTGTTGCCTATCCAGCGATTAAGCTAATGAAAGGAGAGAATCTTAGTTATTTGGTAAAGCTTCTTTTATATGCTATTATTTAAAGTATCAGAAGAGATGCTGTAGCAAATTAAAATCTTGGTTCCATTGGCTGCTCTCTTCAGAAACACAGGCCTTCGGCTCACGCTGGGGTCAGTTGGCAGCAGTTGTATGGATCGCAAAGGGCATTGTGTTCAGGGCCGAATCCTCTGCACAGTGCCTTCCACATCCAAAACCCGCCCCTGAATGGAACTGTCCAACGCTCTGGGCCAACGCAGCTGGACTGGTCGGAGGAGAGGGCTGTTTCCCCACGAGGGAGTCTTCAGGGCACTTGTTTTCTGGGCTGTGTTAAGGAGATCAAGGACCACACCTGATACCTGAAAGGGAAACATTCTTTCATTCCCTTCACCCTATGGGGTTTATTCTGAGAAAAACAGGGGTCACTAGACAAAGTCATAATCAGGAAAAATGGGGAGCCCTGCTGTCCATGGGTGACATCTTACAGCCTCTGTGAGAGACCTTTGTGAAAAGGGGAAAAATGAAATAGTCATTTGTGCAACAAATGCTTATTGAGAACCTACTGTATGCCAGGCTCTGAACTAGGTGCTAAGGCAAGCAAGATGGGTAGATTTAAAATTCATTTGAAGGTTGTCCACAATGAGAAATCTGCTTAATATCAACCAGGCGTGGTGGCTCACACCTGTAATCCCAGCGCTTTGGAAGGCTGAGGCAGGCAGATCACTTGAGGTCAGGAGTTTGAGACCAGCCAACATGGTGAAACCCCGTCTCTACTAAAAATACAAAAGTTAGCTGGATGTGCTCACTTGAACCCAGAAGGCGGAGGTTGCAGTGAGCCAAGATTGTGCCACTGCACTCCAGCCTGGGTGACAAGAGCAAGACTATCTCAAAAAAAAAAAAAAAAGAAACGTACTTAATATCATGAACAGTATGTATACATATACATACATATATTCAAACACAAAATGGAAACAAAATTATTCTAAGAATACATACCCTTGCTATATTCAATGCACGCTGATATTTTGTGTTCTACTTTATAAAAACAAAAACCACCACCAAGACTCTGTAGGTTACCACCCGCTGAAATAACTATGTGACCCTCTAATGGGTCCCAGCCTCTATTTTGAAGCACACGGAGTTAAGTCCCTTGTTCCTGAGGAGCTCCCTTTGGGGATCTTAAACAAGGAATTCATGAAAGAATACAATACATGCTTAAATTCAGATGTGTTTGGGAGTGCTGAGGCAGGAACGGGTACATCGGCCCGCAAGTGAGATGGGGTGAGTCTCTAGGGGGGCCTGTCCTGAAGCCACGGCCTTGCACCCAGCCCTTGGAGGCTGCAGAAGAGGGGAGGAGGGCTCTTTGATGCAGCAGGCACATCATGAGTACTTGCGTCTTTTCGTGGGAATTGAAGGGGGAGGTGAGTGTGATTTTCTAGGGACAGAGTGCAGACAGAGAAAAGAAGAGGGAAGAGTCCCAGTTTCTGGGAAATTCTGACATTTAAGAAGCTGGACACAAAGAGAAGCTGGAGGGAAGCCGTCAGAGCTGGCATGTCCTTGAATTAATATCAATGACCTTGCTTTGCAAATCCAGAGTGGATGATATGTGTACAAACAGGCCACCTAGAGATGTCAGTGGGAGAATGAAGTCAACCCGAACACACTTTCCTAGAGGTGGATGGACATTTGATGACAATTGTTGTTCATTTGACTTTCTTGCCTTCTTGTAGATTTTTAATCCCCTCCTTGAGAAGCAACTTGCTGAACAAATCAAGTTATATTATGAAAGGTGTGCTGAGGTTCAAGAAATAGTATCTGTGTATGCATCCGCAGCACTGCGCGGGGGCGAGAGACAAGAAGCATGTAAGTGTTGAGCTTCAGGGGAGCTGTTTTAAGCTCTGTGCATTTGCATAAACACATGTTTGGCTTCTCCATAATGGGATTAAAATTGAACATATATGACCTGGCTCGCATACCAGCCGGGACAAGTGTGACCTTGAGCCCTCCACTGGTGGATACAGGTGAAATTGTACATTCTACCTGGATTCTACCAAGACCAATGACAGTCAAGAAGAACCAAAACATCTTATAGCTCCAACCATAAAAATCTAGTTTACAAGTACAAATGAAAGCGAGTGTTTTGTGCCTCGCGTGGCATTATTCCCATCCATAAGGCCAGCCTAAGAAAATAAAAATGAATTGGAAAATAAATTAATCATTAGAAATGTTTCCCCATCAGTGCACTTTTGTTTTGGGCCATTAATATCTGAATATTACCTTTCAGAAATGTTGAACGGTGACTTTGTTGTTTGGAGTTCGGTTTTATTTTTTAAATCCTTGAAATTGACTCATTCTCGAAGACATCGGTAATTTTTAACAGAAGGAATGAATTTCAAATAGACTGCTTCATGCATGCTCATATTTGCACAGACATCCTTTTACTCACACAGGGTGTTTATCAGTTACAAAACTTGGTCCTGTCTGGTCAGCAGTGTTCCAACTTGGATCTAGCACTTACACATTTCTCTGTGATGCGGATCTTGCTGTTTGATATGGTGGCACTAGAGTTACTCACATATGTTCCATCTGGAAGAGAAATTCCTGTGGGGCCTTTGCCATCAGCAAAAGCAAATTGAGTATTTCAGTCCTGCCCATATGCCTCTCCATCTCCAGAGCGGAACTTCTCATTCCAGGTCGTGGAGGGAAGGATGCATCTCAGACATGCCCCGGTCCAATAGGGTTCACATGAAATGGTCCCATGTAGTGATTAGAGATGGTGATGGGTGAGTGTGGAAAGAAAGTGCTTCTGCAATTCAATTTAAGAATAGGCTATACTGGTCTCCAGCTGCTGCTCTCACTGCTGAATCATCCGGAAAATATGATGCTGTCAAGCGGAGGGGGAAGATATATAGGAATAGTAATAACCCAAAGAGGAAAGAAACTGACTTGGGTAACTTATGTACTATCAGGAGACATACCCTGAGATTGAAGTCCAGGCATACACACCCATCTGTTTGGTGGCATTAGGAAGATTTTCCTACCATCTTCAACTGCCTTGCCTCCCCGGGGGTCTTTGTGCTTTGCTCCTCAACTCAAATGCCAAGAAAATGGCCTAGATATTGGCCTCCTGGGGACCAGTCAGAGGCCAGCTGCTCATTCTGTAGAATTATTCAACAGCCATCAGCAACTTTGGCACATTTCTCATGGACTTGGCTCTGAATTTGTGACCTGGAGGCAAAAGCATCATAGCCAATTTCAAATCCCAAAAGGACCCAAACCAACATCCAGTAATGGCAAGTCTGGCCTCTTCTTTCTAGTTCCTCTTAGGATGAAGGGCTTTAGGGAGGTGAGTCTTATCTTCTGCTAAAGGGTGTGGTGTCTTCTGTTTTCTCTTCTGTGTAGGCCACCTCCACAACTCCTATCTGGACCTCCAGCGCAAGTATGGGAGACCCTCGATGTGCAGAGCCTTCCCCTGGGAGAAGGAGCTGAAAGACAAACACCCCAGCTTGTTCCAGGCATTACTGGAGATGGATTTGCTGACCGGTAATTGAGTCTTTGCCTCGGCTTTGGGCACTGGTTAGAAAGGCTCCTTGTTTTTCTCTGTTTCACTCACCCTCTTTGGTGATTTAGGCCTTAAAGTTATTTTTAACCCTAAGGTTTTAGCTTAATTTCAAATTTAAATTCTGCCCTTGTATGTCCACAACTCTCGATATATCTGTGCACACTTCCAACACTAAATGCAAAAACTTAAATTTAGGAATTGCTCAAGCAGTTCTTTATTTAAAGCCAAGGCCACAAATGGACAGCCTGCAGCCAGAGCCAGCCCCCAGATGCAGTTGATTTGGAAAATACCTTGTTGTATATGTTAAAAAAAAAAAAAAAAAAAAAAAAAAAAAAAAGTAGTTATGTGTATCTAAAAAGCTTGTACGAAAATGCAAATTTCTAGCTTTTTTTAAAAAAGAAAAAAACCAAAGATCTGGCAAGACTGGGCATTTCTCCTGTGTGGCAGCAATTGTGGAGGTGAGGCTCAGACCAGGCATACCTTGTCCACCCACAGCACCTCCTGTCTATTTCGTCACCTCCTGCTTACTTCATTCATGGATCTGACCCATGTGAGCCCACAGGCACTTGAACTTGGGACCTCTGATTTGAAGTACACTTTCAGCATCATCTCAGGAATCTGCATAAACTTCCCAGATGCCACCAGCTTCTCTGTAGGCCCATTGCAATTTGGGTTTGCTTAGTAATTCCGTGCATCCTCCAGGGCCATGAGGGATCTTAAAACCATGCCTGTTAGGAAGAGGAAAGGCAGCTGGAGATGTTCAGCCTGGTGAAGAGGATCCTAGCAGGGAGTTGCCAACTGTCTTAGTGGTGGGAGGCAACTCCACGTAGTCCTGGGCATAGAACCAGATCTTGAGTTGGGGCGATGCAGAAAGTGACTTCTGCCTCATGTAAGATTGGTGTCTTACATTGCACCCACTGCCTAAGAATGGCAGTGTCTAACAGCATAGATTTCCTTTGCCAACAGTGACCCTCCTGCAAAGAATTCAAGTCATATAGGATATTTTATCATTCATTCTTCTGATGCTCACTCAGTGACTACTCAGTACCTTGGCTAGACTTCAGAGATACGTGAAGTAACACAATGCTTCTGTCCTTGAGGAGTGGACTTGAAAGCAAAGAAAAATAGTAATGCATTTTATTAAAGGTATAGAAGCTGATGGTGGAGACACAAAGAAAGGAGTGGTCAGTTCTACCTGGAGGGCTGAGGCGTTCTGGGAAGGCTTCCTGGAAGAGGAGACACTGGGACTGATTCTTGAAAGGCCAGCAGGTGTTTGCCAGATAAGAGAGTTGGGGGTGGGAATTGCAGGCAGAGCAGACCCTGAGAGGTGGTAACAGCACAGCGTGTCGCATGATGGTGCTGTGACAATGGGGAGGCAGGAGAAGCCCTGCAAAGTGATTATTCCAATGAGGGCTCAGACACCATCCTGAAGTTTGGGCTTTACCTTTCAGGTGACAGGGACCTGTTGAAGGGCTTCAGGCAACAAGAAGAGGCATAGTGAGATCTGGGATTTTGAGGTCACGGCAGGGAGGTGAACTAGAAGGGCGTGGAGCTGGAAGAAGGGAATGTATTGCCATGGTCCCTCGAGGAGAGGATGCAGGCCTGAGTGGGACATGGTGACAGGAACAGAGCTGAAGGATGTAGAGATGGGCTCTGAGGGACTCCATAGCTGCTTGGATGTGGGCACAAAGGATAAGTAGGCTGTGTCATGTTGTATAATGAGTGGCGTAGCCTCTGGAGCCAGCTGGCCTGGGTCCAATTTTAACATTCACTAGCTGTGTGATTTGGGCAAGTTACTTAATTTCTCTGAGCCTTAGTTTCTTCATCTGCAAAATGGGGATGATAATACTATCTGTCTTCTAGTGTTGGCTTCAATAAATCGAGAGACATATAGATATGTATACATATATAGGTATATGTATGTATATGTGTGTGCATATGTGTATATATCATATATAATATATGTATATTACATTATATAACATATAAAATATAATATAATATATAATATACAAATGTTATATTATAATATATATTACATAAGTATTATCTATTATAGAATATATATTATTATATAAGTATTTTATATATATAATATACTTAGAACAGTTTCAGCACATGGTAAGCCTTACATAAGCAGGGTTTTTCAATCTCACAATATGGACATTTCGGACTGTAGAATTTTTTTTGTTGGGGAATGTCCTGTGTATTGTGGGATGTTTAGCAGCATTTCGGGACTCCACAACTAGATACAGATAGCACCCTCCCCATATCCCTCCTCTCCAAAAACATCTCCAGGTATTGGCAAATGCTCCCAAGTCCGTAGGGAGGCCAAATCACCCCCAGCTGAGAACCACTGCTATGTCAATGTTATTGCTCTTATTACTGGGCAGAGATAATTCCAGGTTTCCGCTGGATGGCTGTCCGGAGGTGATGAAGCCCCGTGCCCCAAGATCCGCAAACAGGAGAGGGAGATGCACGTTGGACAGTTTAGGCTAAATGGGCTAAGACCACATCCACACCAACATTGTTTTTATGCGAGTTCCGATCCTACTTAAAAATAGTTTGGCTGATTGGAAACAGGAGCACATCCTTTTTACAAAACTTTCTTTTAAAAGTAAATACTATCTATGAGAATGTTTTCATGTTATTGTTGCAGATCAAAATTTTGTTTATAAGAATTTAGAATGATTTATTTTCCATGGTGGTCTGGCAATGAAATCTAATGAAAAACCCCAATCAGAAGTCCCCTTACCTTAAGACTCCCTGGGTATGGGTGCTGCAGAACCACTAGATTCCCACGCAGTGAGCCTGTTCCACTGACCTCTGTTAGGAGTCTGGGGCCCCCATCAGTGGGGAGAGAGGGGGACCCAAAGCTGGATTTGCCACTTTAGGACCCACCGTTTGTGCTTAAACTGCCTTTGGGGTCTTCTGGTGCCAAATTAGAACAGCCCCAAGGAGCTTCCCCTGAGGGACCATACCTGCCAGCCTCCCCTGCCACCACATCCTCTGCTTCCAGAGGCACATGGCCAGCTGCCTTCCTCTTCTCTCGGCCTTTCCCTGGCCTAGGAGCTGGCAGGGAGGGAGAGCGGAAGTTTAGGTGAATTTCTAGAACCAAGCCCCGGGACCCATTCGCCTTCAGCGCCTCTTTTTCTAGGTCACATTGGAAGGACTGGGGAGCCTTCTGTAGCGGTAGGGCGTATACTCCTTAAGGTCATCTCTCTACCTGGCACAGGGCCCTTGCTTGGGCTATCATAACATCTTCCAGCAAACCTGGGAGAAAGACTGGTGTCTTGTATTGCACCCAGCTTCCTAACAAGGCTGAGAGAAAAAAAAAAAAAAAAAAAAAAAAACGATTTTGCAAATTGAGGGTAAAAAAAAAAAAAGAATTTATATTTCCAGCACGTCTTTACTCTGATCTCCTATAAAAAGAACCATAGTAAGACGAGTGTGACGCTATTGCCGTTCTCAGTTCCTCAAATACCCTTCGTTCCAAGTTCGTCCTGCCCACAGTGTCTGGCCCTAGCTGGCTCCGGCGGGCTTCAGATGACTCTAGTTAATAGGAACTGTGTTTGCGTTCTATTTTCTGCTGCTGTCCTGACCTGTCCTGTCCTGTTGATTAATAGACTTTATTAGAACATCCTCATCATATTACATTTTTCATATCTGAGATAAGCTGTAAGAATGGATTCAGGCATGAGATGTTTGATGCTTGGAATTCTTACTGTGGGAACTGAATAGGCGCAGTAACAAAGATAAGGAATTTAACCGAGTGGGTGTGTTCTGAAGTTACTCACAACCTTTCATTCATTCATTTACTGAACAAGCATTGACTGAATGCCCCCTACGAGCCAGGATAGCATTAAAATGGGACTGTGTTTTGAATGAGAGTCATTTAGGCTAACGTAAAAGAAAACATCAGCTCCCATAGTTTCCCCAAAGGGCTTTAATCTGTGGAATTTTTTTTTCTGGAATTTTTAACAAATAAGATGACATCATGGAGCAAGAGAAAATGGGCTCTAATTTCTGGTTCTGTCTGAGAGTCATCTTCTTCCCTGCCAGCAGCTTTTCTTCATAGACACAGCCAGCACTCCACTTCCAGGCCGCTACATACGCACGTTTCAGACCTGAAAGTGTTTCTTCCCCCCACACTGTGTGATTTTAGATGGATCATCTGCTCACCATCTCAGCCAACAACACACTTCAAAGCAGAGATGAGAACATTGCAGGGGGTAGAGAGTGGGGAGGCTTCGGCTTCATTAACAGCCAGTGGGGAGTGGAAGAGTGTCCTCCACATTCCTGTCCAGTGAGGTCAGCACCTTTGAGTTGTGTCCAGAATAACCGTATTCTTCTGCTACAAAAGAGAGTCGCCAAATATTTACACTTTTCCTCTTTAAGGGCTGTGATTTATCTTTTAAAATTCTTATTCGTGCCAGAATACACATAACAAAATTTGCCATCTGAACCAGTTTTAGGTGTACACAGTTCAGCAGTGTAAAGGATATTCACATTCTTGTGCCTCAGAGTTCCACAACTCTTTTCTTGCAAAACCGAAAATTCATACTCAGTAAACATCTACCCATTGCCTCCATCCCAAACCCTGGGAGCCATCATCCTGCTTTTTTTTCCTATGAGTTTGACTGCTTTAGGTACCTCGTGTAAGTGGTATCTTACACAGTATTTGTCTTTTGGTGACTGGTTTATTTCACTTAGCATAATGTCCTCAAGGTTCATCTCTGTTGCAGTGTGTGTTAGAATTTCCTTTCATCTTAAGGCTGAATGGTATTTCATGACATGTTTATACCACACTTTATTTATCCATTCATCCATCGATGGACACTTGGGTTGCTTCCACCCCTTGACTATTGTGAATAACTTTGCTAAGAATTTGGGTCTACAAATATCTCTTTAGAACCATGCTTTCATTTTCTGTTGGAGATATACTGTATCCAGAAGCAAAATTTCTGGGTCATATAGTAATTCTACGTTTAGTTTTTTGAGAAACCTCCATGCTGTCTTCCACGGCAGCTGTGCGCTTTATATTCCCTCCAACGGTGCACAAGGGTTCCAATTTCTCCACATCCTCAGAAACACTTGTTATTTCCTGTTTTGTTTGGTTGTTTGCTCGTTTTTTTTGAGACAGAGTCTTACTCTGTCGCCCAGGCTGGAGTGCAGTGACGGATCTCGGCTCACCACAACTTCTGCCTCCTGGGTTCAAGCGATTCTCCTGCCTCAGCCTCCTGAGTAGCTGAGATTACAGGCATGCGCCACCCCACCCAGCTAATTTTTGTATGTTTAGTAGAGATGGGGTTTCACCATGTTGGCCAGGCTGGTCTTGAACTCCTGACCTCAAGTGATCCGCCTGCCTCAGTCTCCCAAAGTGCTGTGATTACAGGCATGAGCCACTGCACCTAGCCTTTTTTTTTTTTTTTTTTTTTTTTTTGGTCTGAGACAGAGTTTTGCTCTTGTTGCCCAAGCTAGAGTGCAATGGCGCAATCTTGGCTTACTGCAACCTCCGCCTCCTGGATTCAAGCGATTCTCTTGCCTCAGCCTCCTGAGTAACTGGGATTACAGATGTCCGCCACCACACCTGGCTGATGTTCTGTATTTTTAGTAGAGACAGGGGTTTTGCCATGTTGGCCAGGCTGGTCTCGAACTCCTGACCTCAGTTGATCTCCCTGCCTTGGCCTCCCAAAGTGCTAGGATTTCAGTTGTGAGCTCCTGCACTCAACCCTTTGGGATGTCTTTGAGGACATCTAAGCTGTACTGTGAAATCAGGAAAGTCGACAGTCATTATGCAGGATGGTAGTTCTGGTAAAGAGGATGCCTACACAGTGGCAAGGGGGGCATCGGAGAAGAGCCATCTGCCTGAGGAGACAGGAGAGATGACGTGAGGAGAGGTATCTAAGTGGGAACATAACAGCTGTTTGCCAGGCAGGCAAACTGAGGAGTGTGGGCGGATGAGGTATGTTCCTTGGTGAGTATGGGGCACAAACACACCATGTGTGGTCATATAGAAGAAGGATCACTTCACTAACATATGGCATAGGCAGCTAACTTATGCCTAGCACTGTTGCAGGTGCTGTCGAGAATTCAGAGTATAAGTTGGATCCTTCCACTTCTTGCACCACCCTTAACAAGCTTGCCACAGAGTGAGCGACGGAGACACGTGTAGGATCAAATGGTGAAACTCAAGGCAGAGTAAGATGAGCTTTATTCAGGCGAACCTATTCCCCAGGTCCATATGATATCTTTCTGTCCACTAAGTTCTTTCGTAGACATTATGTCACTTTATAAAAGCATTGCATTTTAAATTCCGGTTAAACCAGACTTTCTCCAATATATAAATTACTGCACAAAAATAAATTATACCTCACAGCCATGAAGATGGCTATTATCAAAAAAAAAAAAAAAAAAAAAAAAAAAAAACCACCAGGAAAAAAAAATTCCTCAAAGACAGGAACAGTATCTAGGGTTTCGGGGTTTTTTTGTTTTTTATTTATTTGTTTGTTTTTTAAGACCCTTGCCTCAATAAGTATTTGTTGAGTAACTGAATGGCGGCAGCCCAAATGAATAAGTGATCTCACCTTAGTACTCAAAACATCTTTGTTGGGTCAACGAATCACTGAAGGAATGAGGAATTTGACTTCCAGGAGACCCAAGTTCAAGGTTTGTGCTAGTCAAGCGGCATCTCCGATCCAGACTGCTAAGAGATCTATGGGCTTACTCTGCTTCTTTCTACATTTCCCTCATTTCTTCCACTCTCTCTCAGCCTGTTTCCTCTGAGGAGCGACTGCTCTTTCTCGGTAGACACTTCTGTAAACATCGTTCTGTTTCTCAGGTCTACCAGGACGCTGTTTACCAGCTTTCTGCTGTCAACAGCAGTAGACCAGACTCCTGCTCAGGTCTGTGCACACTCATTTACAAAAGAATTCCAGAAATGTAGCCGTCATAGTTCTTGCTTTCATACCATCTGTAATCTAGTTGCTGAGATATACAGGTTCCAAGATGTAAAGCAGCCCCGAGATACCTGCAAACCCAGTTCAGGACTCGTGTACTGGGTGCATCCCAGCATGGTGCCAGGCCCTGGGGCGACCACAATGAAAATCGTGGACCAGCCCACACACAACTCTGTGCCAGGTGCCAGGGCGTGCAGAGGAGGGAGGCTCATTGAGAGTTGACAGCTGATGCGCTAACCTGGTATAAGACGCAGCTGTTCCCACTGGTGTTTTCCGCTCTGATGTATAACAGGACCCGTTCCTCGCCTGCCGGAGCGGGCACGCCTTTGAATTAAACATGGCGGGGCTACTCGGGGTGCCCAACTGCAGCGCATATAGATGTGGCCGAGTCCCCTTGCTGCCTCGGGCATTCCAGGGCCTCTGCTCTGCATCCTGATTTTCTTGCTTGGCACAGGGATTCTCCTGTACTGCTGTGACTCGTAGCTCACCACCGTCTAGACTCTTGGGTGGCATCCAACACGAGACCCCACGTTCAGGACTCTGGAGGAGGACTCTGATTGGTCAAACTCTATGTTGTTTCCTGGGGAACCTCTAATTCTCTAGGAAAATGGCTCCTGCCAGAGCATAGAAATTGCCCCATTAGCATTTGGGTTTTTTCTAATGCTAGTGCGGTGGTGTTTTAGTATGTGTGTTCTTTCATTATTGAAGAGTTGTGCTGGCCATTTCCTTCTTTTACTTTCCTGTCACACCTTGCCTGTCAAAACCGAGCCGTTTGAATTCAAAAACCCTTTGAATGGGGCCCTGGCATCCAGAGAAGAGAGGCGATGAGGACTGGGCTGGTGAGAGGCTGCAGGGATGGCAGTGGCAGGCCGGGCTCTTGGTTGTGGTGGGGAGCAGTGAGGAAGGACACAAAGGCACTGAACAGGTGACATGAAGGTAGAGAGGGGAGGAGGGAACTGGGCAGCATGCCCCCAAGGACATCTGCCCCATGGCCAGGCCTATTTATTCCTTTCCTGCCTTTCATCTGCACTAGGCACCTCTGAGCAAGGGAGTTGGTGCCTGTGGCTAAAGGAAGTCCAAGGTCTGCCAACAAATGGTTCTCTGAGATGGGGCCAGGTCCAAGGTTGGGCTCGGCTCCCTGGGTTGACACCATCTGCACCCCTTCAGGACCACTGCCTGCCTCTTGCCCCCAGGCTCTGGAGTGCTGAGTGTGGGGGCAGAGGTGTCCCCACACAATACGCCAAGGAGTGACTGGCTGCACTAGCGAAGCTCTGCTTTGCTTTTGACTTTATTTTTGCCAACAATTGCGATGTTTATTTGGAGACCTTAAAATGCAGAGAGTGGAGATGTTAGAAATACAATTATGTTACATAATAACATCGGGATACCATTTCCTTTTAAGAACTGTGTTCCCTGTTGTTTGTTGAAGAACCATCATCTTTATTATCTTCTTTTAAAAAGCATACATTATAAATTTTTTAAAAAAAATACACAGAGACACCAAGAAAACAAACAATGGGCTATGCTTTTCTTGCTCAGAGAATAACAGCTCTGAAAGGAGAGAGAGAGAGAGACAGAGAGAGAGAGAGAGACGAAGGAAGGAGGGAAGGAAAGGAAGAAGACAGGGAGGAAAATGACAGAAATCAGAAAATTTATAAGGGGTCGGGAGCGGAGGCTTATACCTGTAATTCCAGCCCTTTGGGAGGCCAATGCAGGAGGATCACTTGAGACCAGGAGTTCAAGACCAGCTTGAGTAACATAGCGAAGCCCTGTCTCTATTAAAAAAAAAAAAAAAAAAATAGGCTGGGCACTGTAGCTCAAGCCTGTAATCCCAGCACTTTGGTAGGCAGAGGTGGGTGGATTGCTTGAGGCCAGGAGTTCGAGACCAGCCTGGCCAACATGGCAAAACCCTATCTTTACCAAAAAAAAAAAAAAAAAAAAAAAAAAAAAAAATTAGCCAGGTGTGGTGTGCATCCCTGTAATCCCAACTACTTTGGAAGCTGAGGCAGGAGAATTGCTTGAACCCAGGAGGTGGAAGTTGCAGTGAGCCAAGATCATGCCACTGCACTCCAATCTGAGCAACAGAGCAAGATTCTGTCTCGATAAAATAAAACAAAAAAGAAGAAAGAAAAGAAAATTTACACAGTATATAGAAAGATACAAATAGGCTTTTTTTTTTTTTTTTTTTTTTTTTGAGACAGAGTCTCACTCTGTCACCTAGGCTGGAGTGCAGTGGCACGATCTTGGCTCACTGCAAGCCTCCCAGGTTCACGCCATTCTCCTGCCTCAGCCTCCCGAGTAGCTGGGACTACAGGCACTTGCCACTACACCCTGCTAAATTTTTTTTGTATTTTTAATAGAGACGGGGATTTCACCGTGTTAACCAGGATGGTCTGGATTTCCCGACCTCGTGATCCGCCCGCCTCAGCCTCCCAAAGGCTAGGATTAGAGGTGTGAGCCACCGCGCCTGGCCCAAATAGGCTTTTTTTGAAAGAGAAAAATAAAACAGCCCGTGAGCCCAATAAGGATCTCCAGGTCAGAGTGCAAATGAGGAATGCCCTGTGTTTTTACAAACCAGTCAACTTGGTGTAGATCATTCCTTTTAATAGTTAAGTGACATTTTCTCCTTTCCTTTTTTTCCCCTTTCAAACTTCTGCTTTGGATGCGTTACACCTTTCAGAAGCTTGAAACTAAAAATGACTTTCCTATTGATGTATCCATTCCTCTCACAAGGAATGAGGTGCCTTTCTCCTCCTGAATTCTCAAACAGACGCTGGTCCCAGCTCCGGGGCCTTCAGCAAGTAGCCACTTTCTCATATTCTGCTTTCTGTCTATTCTAAAGATAGGCACACACACGGTGACCTTATGGTATTACTGTGAAAAAGGGGGAAAAAAGCAAAATAAACGATTCTGGGCTACATGGAAAATAGTAAGGGGTAATTAATGGTGGTGGTGGCTTTTGTTTCTTAGCTTTGGGTGCTGAAAGAAAGAAAATGGGAAAACAGCTTCTTCTATTTTGTTTGTTTGTTTCTTCATTAAACCATTAATCTCCATAAACAAGGCATGTTTTTAGTTACAGATTGACTAGAAAAAAATGCATATGCTAAGCCAGATGGGTGAAATTAACAGTTTCATTAAACTGACTTTAAAATAACCAGTTACACAATATCACCCAAGACAATATGCCTTTGCTTTGGAGCAACAGTTGGAATTCAAAGTTTACCAAATGTGCAAAATGAGCAGTTTTACCTTAGGATTATTATTTTTTATTGTATTTACTACTGCAGAAAATTATTTAGATTCTTTTTCAGGGAAAATACTCTTTGGTTATATTTCGGGGGCAGTTTTGCATTTCATGTACAAAAGAAATAACACAGCCCTTTCAAACTGCCTGTGTTTCAATCTGCAAAGTTTTTTTTGTGCTAAAGATTTGAGCTTTGTGAAGGATTCCCTTTTTGCTCCTTATTCTCCAGCAATCTCAGCTACCTGGGCGCTCCTGCTAATGATTTCTGGGGTTCTGTGCCAGCGGTCGGCAGGGCAAGGGTTTCATTCGAAGCTTCATTTGGTTTGGAGTCTCTTCCTCCTCTGAGCCTACAAAGTGCGGGTCCATGGGTACTCTGGCAAAACTCACCATCTTAGTTAGGCATTTGGAAGAGTAGGTGAGGCAGGGATGAATCGTTAACAAACGTTAATGTTGCTTTGCTGGGAATGTGCAGAGGGGCATCCAAGATGAGCACATAGTTAAAAGTAAACACATGAATAAGTGGCAGTGGAATTTATTTTGCAACTCTGAATGCTACGGTGTCTACTGAATTCAGTGTATTCCAGGTTCTTATCACAGCAAAAGACTGGGTAGAACGGCCTTCTCTCAACTATGCAAAGGGAAAATCCAAGACAAGATTTCGCAGGCTGCTGGTGAAAAAGGGTGTTATCATGCAGATGTCATCCTAACAGATGAGCAGAGGGAAATGGAAATGTTCGAGGATGTTCAATGCCATGTTGTTGGTTATAGCAAAACCACTGGAAACAACCCAGGAGTCTAAAAATAGAGGCCTGGTAGGGAAAATGGGACAGCTATGGAATGCAATACTACTGAAGCATTAGAAAGAATGAGCTTCTGACAGCCCCAGGGGGTTATTCATAATGTGTAGTTAATTTAAAAAAGAAAGTCGAGAGTCAGAATCTACAATGGCATAATACGCCATTTTGGTAAAGAAAATGTGTATGTAGATATGTAAATAGATGTGGATATGAATTATTGTATATATGAAAGAAAAGTCTCAAAGCCTACATACCAAGCTTTTAATCGTTTTTAATCTTCATTATTAAAGAAAGACTGAGGGAGAGGGGATTTCTGTTTTTATTTTATACAAATCTGCATTGTTTGGTTTTTTTTTTTTTTTTTTTTTAACAACAAGCTGTTATTTCTCTGGGGACTTTTAAAAAAATACAGAAAAAGGAACAAACTCCATTCATTCAGTAAAGTGAATTTTTTCAGCACCTACTGTGCCAGGTACTTGGGATCAAAAAAGCAAAAGCAGAGCCAGGAGGTAGGCAGGAAGGACTTCTAGGAGCTAGTAGCTAGAGGATGCCTTAGAGCTGGTGGAGGTGGTGGCTGCATCCTTCCCCACAGCTCAGGGTCTGCAAGCACAGGCACAGTGTCCCCCTTTCAGGGACACCCAACCCACCCATGTGTCCCCAGGCACCAGTACCCACTCATTGACGACGTGTCAGGATTCACAGTGTCATCTGTGGGTCCTTCTGATCTCGACTTCCATTTTTATCGTGGACCTCTGCAAGGAAATCGCCCTTCAGTAAACCCATCCCCAACCTTCCCACATTGGAGACTCTTCTCTGTTCAATCCTGATGAAGGACTGATAAGAGTGAGTCTCTCTCATTGCCTCCTGAGCTCTAAAAAAAATAACATTTTGATTTTTGATGGAATGAAGAAAGAAAGAAAAATGTTGGACATAGTTTTTAGGCAGGTGAAATTTTAGTCAAGTTGACATTTAACTTAACATTTAAATCAACATTATTTACATGTATATTTACATTTAACTCACATCCTAAGTTAAATATAAGTCTTCAGTTAAAAGTTAAGTCTTAAGTTAAATGTAAATAGTATCTTTGTAATCCTATATGGCCTTTTGTAAGATAGCATCTAGCATAGTGCTTTGCACATAATAGAAAGTAAACATTCGTTGGCTGAATTAACAAGAGATGTGAATAATGAAGATAGACTTTAGAAGATTCTAACAGGACATCTAGGGCCATAAAACTTGCTTGTTTGGGCTTAAATGATGATCAGCTTATAGATTCGTGGGAGAGTTATGTAAAAGGAAGCATCATATAGCAGTTTGTAAACTAGTCTCTATCCGTGTGGTAAGGTACCTATTAAGGCAACTGACTGACTGTTCATTGAGGGTACATGCGTCAGGGTGACTGTGAACTCTGGCTTTAGTGACCTTCAAAGTGGGTCTCACAGATTGGCTCTGCCTCTTGCCAGCCTTTGTAACTTTAGACAAGTTATTCTTCTCCAGGCCTCAGTCTCCTCATGTGAAAAATGGGGATGCTGGAAATAGTACCGACCTTATAAAAGTGTACCAATTAAATGACATAATTTACATAAGACACTTAACCCAGTACTTGGCCTGCTGTAAGCTCTCAATAAAAGTTGACACAATCTTTTTATTTGGAGATCCATGAGAAAAACTGGGGACAAAAGATGTCTAGAAAGCATCTAAATTTAAGGTTCTTTTGCTCAACTTTTTAGAGCAGTGTCTAGGAACTGTTTGTGAGATAAAACACAATCTTCTTTTTTTTTTTTTTTTTTTGAGACGGAGTATCGCTCTGTCGCCCGGGCTGGAGTGCAGTGGCCGGATCTCAGCTCACTGCAAGCTCCGCCTCCGGGTTCGCGCCATTCTCCTGCCTCAGCCTCCCGAGTAGCTGAGACTACAGGCGCCCGCCACCTCACCCTGCTAGTTTTTTTTGTATTTTTTAGTAGAGACGGGGTTTCACCGTGTTAGCCAGGATGGTCTCAATCTCCTGACCTCGTGATCTGCCCGTCTCGGCCTCCCAAAGTGCTGGGATTACAGGCTTGAGCCACCGCGCCCGGCCAAACACAATCTTCTTTAGGGAGCCTTAGAGGGGGAAAAAGTCTCTCTGGAAGTTTCAGTGGTCCTGGTTTGGTGATGAGTTACACTGAGGAAATTACTCTCTTGAGGCAATTTCTGAGCTACATACAGCACATCATTTCCCCAGGATACTAGGCTGTCATTTAGTGCCAAAGAAAAGCTATTTACAGAATGACACCATGGCATCCCCAAAGAGTTTAATTTACCTCCCTAGAAGGTGGTATATTTTGAGGCACTGCAGGACCAACCATATCAATAACTCAGGTGCTTTAGTTGGCTTTTCCTCTTTTTCTAAAGCCATGACAATCCCATGGTAATTAATTGTGTGTGCTCTGAATTGTGTTATTTACAGTGCCAAGGAACCAGAATGAATCTGTATTAGAAATCGGTGGGAAGATATTTGAGAAGGCTGTAAAGAGACTCTCTAGCGTTGATGGTCTTCACCAAATTAGCTCTGTCGTCCCCTTTCTGATGGATTCCAGCTGCTGTGGATACCATAAAGCATCCTACTACCTCGCAGTCTTTTATGAGACTGGATTAAATGTTCCTCGGGATCAGCTGCAGGTAGAGTATTTCATTGCTCCATTAACATCAGTCACCTGCGTTATGTTTGCAGCGCAATGCACGCATGCCCCTGGTAGAACTGGACATGTTGCAGCTCCTTGGAGTCCTTTAAAAATCTTTACACTCAAGATAAATGTCCTGGGGCTGTGTTAAATACAGGATCCTTTCCTTTCAGTGAGTGAAAAAGGGCACTTCATCCATTTCTAGACAAGGCCTTGAGGGGATGATTGGTGTACCAGCTAAGGAACAGTGTCAGGGCTTGCCAGAATACCAGTTCTCCAAGAACAGGTGCTTCTTACCAAATTCTTTTAATTACTCTGGCTGGGGACTGTTATCCATTATCCCACATCACTTTTTAGCTAAGTGAAGTCACTTGGACCCTGAAGCAAAGTATTGCTGCATCCAGCAGTCTGTCATCAAAATAAACGCCATACCAGACGGCTTCATTTCTGGTTTTGAATCCAAATTTATTATGCAACTTGCCTAACATTTAGAATTACATTTTCATAGTGCATTAGTCAGGGTTCTCCAGTGAAATAGAACCAATAGGATTAGATATATATAGGAAGAGGTTTCTTACGAACAATTGGCTCATGCAACTATGGAGGCTGAGAAGTCCCACGGTCTGCCGTCTGCAAGCTGAGGGCCAGGAAAGCCAGTAGTGTAATTCCAGTGTAAGCCTGAAGGCCTGAGAATCAGGAGAGATGATGCCATAAATTCCAGTCCGAGGGCAGGAAAAAAAAAAAAAAACAAACGAAACAAAACAAAAAAACACATGATGTCTTCCTGCCTCAAGTAGGCAGTCAGGCAGGCAGAGAGCAAAAAGGGACCAATTTCTCTTTCCTCTGCCTTTTTGTCCTATGGAGGCCCTCAAGAGATCGGATGATGCCCACTCACAGTGGAGAGGGCTGTCTGCGTAGTTCACCTCACCAGTTCAAATATTCATCTCATCCGGAAACACTCTCGCAGACACATCCAGAAATGATGTTTCATCTGGGTACCCGATGGCACAGTCGAGTTGACACACAAAATGAACCATCGCAATAAGTACTGCTAAATGTTCCCTGATTGCTTTTCGTTTTCAGATTTGCATAGGTGATTGTGTATCCGTGGTTAGGGAGGCTCAGACTGTTGAGATGTGCCCAAATGGTTCCATGTTCCCTTCCAGTGATTTGCTTATGATACCTCTGGCTTACAGATGCTCCTGAATGACAGCATGTTTTCCTGAGCCCCAGAAGCAGTCCCCACAAGGATGGAATAACGAGAACAGTCTAGTCCCATCTCTGCCACAAAGTGGCTGGTTGACCATGGACAATCGACTTCCCCTTTCTGGGCCCCTCTTTTGCTATGAAATGAGGTGGTCAGACCAGTCAATCTCCAAAGACCCTTCCAGCACAAACATTCTGAGAGTGTGAGGATGGGACATGGGCCTGCCATCCAGACCCTGTGTCCATCGATGACATCGCTGAAACAGAACAGGGGACTTAGGACAGTTGGTTGGTGCCCAAAATAGTGCTACAATAGAAGTCACGAAAGATCCCTGTTTGTACCAGGAAGAGGCAAAAGTCAGGGCGTTTTAAGCTGTTTAACGTTAGGAAGGGCAGCTAGCTGGAAATCTGTAAACCAATAGAAAGCTGGATTGGCTTTTTTCCTAAAGATTCATTTCATTTTATTATTTTTTTGAAAAAGCAAGTTAAATCCCAGCACTTTGAGGGACCAAGGCAGGTGGATCATGAGATCAGGAGATCGAGACCATCCTGACTAACACGGTGAAACCCTGTCTCTACTAAAAATTAGCTGGGCATGGTGGTGGGCGCCTGTAGTTTCAGCTACTCGGGAGGCTGAGGCAGGAGAATAGCTTGAACCCAAGAGGCGGAGCTTGCAGTGAGCCGAGACTGCACCACTGCACTCCAGCCTGGGCGACAGAGCGAGACTCTGTCTCAAAAAAAAAAAAAAAAAAAAAAAAAGGCAAGTTAACATATTTCTGGAATGGCTAGGATTGTATATAGGAATTGGGCCTGATGACCTCTCAGTGTTAGGATTTTATGACCCTATCTACAATCTCATGAACACTTTGTAAATTTCTTCCTAACAGGGCATGTTGTATAGTTTGGTTGGAGGCCAGGGGAGTGAGAGGCTGTCGTCAATGAATCTTGGGTACAAACACTACCAGGGTATTGACAACTACCCCCTGGACTGGGAACTGTCGTATGCCTACTACAGCAATATTGCCACCAAGACACCCCTTGACCAGCACACGCTGCAAGGAGATCAGGTATGAGAGAGAAAAAAGGTTGGGAATGGTTATGGGCCTGTTTACCTGCTTTCATGGAGTGTCTGCACCTGTGGCTGCTTTCGTCGTTGGCCTTCAGAGGATGAACATAATCGAATGGAGAGAGGAGTTTTCTTGCGCTCTCCAATTCCTGTTTCCTGGCTGTGTTCTCAGGACGAATGCAGGGGCAGCCCTACATTTATGCATGAAAAGCTTTTCATTCTTGAGAGGACCGGTATGTGAAGAGTCCATTTGGCCTTGGCCAGATTTTGATTTTGCAAAAAAGAAACATAGGTGTCTTGTCTTTGTGCCAATACCCTATGAGATGCTGAGGTCTGAAGATGTTAGGTGGGATTGGGTCAAATTGAGTGAAGGCAGGAAGCTGTAAGGGCTCTTTTCAATGTGTGATGAGCAAGCAATGTCTACAGTGGAGACAGGCAAGCTTCCTACCCAGCTATGTTCCCCCTGCTGGGTGCTCGAGAAATGTCTGGCCCCATGCCATGAGGCTTATTACCCCAGTGCTCCCAGGTGACTGACAACAGGATGTGATGATTAAAGACCCCACCCTATCCCAGATGAAGGACTAGATGAGGGACACTAACTTCAGCCCCCAGTTTTGCAGGCTCCCAAATATTATTGATTCATTGGACAAAACAATCAGTGACTCGCATCTCCCAAAAGACCATAATGTATTACATTAGACCAACTGATGGTTTGTTTCGAGACTTCTTTTGGAGGACAGGGAATAATAGGGTCCAACTAAAAGGTGATAACTAAGAATAAAAGAAAGCTGCCCTTTGATACAGATCTGCATCGAATAGTGGTAGACAATGAAGTGGTTGCTTCTTATAAGTAGTTGTGTTTTGTTTTGTTTTGTTTTGTTTTGTTTTTTTGAGACAGAGTCTCGTTCTATCCCCCAGGCTGGAATGCAGTGGCATGATCTCAGCTCACTGCAACCTCCATCTCCGGGGTTCAAGTGATTCTCATGCCTCAGCCTCCTGAGTGGCTGGGATTATAGGTTTCTGCCACCACGCCCGGCTAATTTTTTGTGTTTTCTGTAGAGACAGGGTTTCACCATGTTGGCCAGGCTGGTCTTGAACTCCTGGCCTCAGGTGATCCGCATGCCTCAGCCTCCCCAAGTGCTGGGATTACAGGCGTGAGCCATCATGCCTGGCGAGTGCCATAAACTCATGATTTGCCCCTGCTTAGTGAGCAGCTCTGAGAGATAGGCCTAGCCAGGTTAGGATTGTTGAATTTTAGGCTGAGTGGCTGACTGGGAACCAGACCACTGGTCCCCAGCTCTGCCCCTGGATTGAGCTCAGAAATCGTCAATGCAGAAAATGCAAGCTTTGATGTTTAGGAATGGTTGGTTTCTGGAAAAGAAATCGAGAGTGACTACTGGGTGGTTACGAAGTAAATGACTTGAAGATATATGCTGTCAGTAAATGTTGAACATGAGTCAAGCTTTAAAACACCAAAAGGCTGTCTATATAGACATTCTAATTCCTTTAGAAAATAATGATTCCTTCTGAACAAACTTACACACCCTTATAATATATACGTGTATTTTCTGTCTGTGTAATTTAACCTCAATTTACAGGAATAGATTTATTAATTGATGAAGTTTTTTTTAAAAAAAGAATTGTTCTAAAACAATTTGCACGAAGTCAAGCCAAAAAAAAATTGCTTTTTTTTTTTTTTTAACTAAGCCTGGATGTGTTAATAATGTTCTACATGTGTATGTTATACTTTTAAGAATTCAAATTCAGCATAAATTAGCAAACAGGAAATGGTATGTTGCTAACAAGCTCCTTTTCTTTTGAATATTTGGCATGTGAAATGTTATGATTACGAAAGAAAACGTTTAATTGGTCAGAACCAGAGGAGATGAATAGAAAAGATCCATCTTGCAGCTGAAAAGTCGCCTGATTAAGAATCACAGATAGGAATTATACAGTTAGAAGAGTTGTGTCATAGCTCATTTTCTTAAGAATGTGTAATTAATGGCTTCTTAAGAATTTAAGCCGGTGTCATACGTTGATTTAAATGTCCTTTTGTTGAGAAATCTATTAATTCACCAGCGTAATGTAGTAAATGAGAAGACAGAGAAAGCCAGACCTCTAATTAACAAACCAAGGACCCATCAATAACTGCTTTCTTGGTTCTTGCTTCATTCTCTCTTTTATGTAACTCGTGGTTCACATCATTTCATCTTTATTAGTGTTCTCCCTTCACATCGCTTTCTTTATGGTTTAGTGGGACTCTGCTTCAGGCTAGACAGAAGGAAGATGGCTAGTGCTTCTGTTTGTTTCTGCGGCTTAATTACAAATGATTAGTCCTCACATTCTGCCCCCTGCTCAAAAGCTGCTCTTCCTCAAGGTTTGGTTGCCAGTCTTCTGTTCTCTCTCTGCATTTTCTGGACAGAGATCTCATCTACACCTGTGGTTTCAGCTACCCTCCACATATGATAATTCTCAGACCTTAATCTCCGGCTGTTTTCTTGCAAATCCCCATCTGCCGTCATTGTTACATACTGCAAAAGAAACACATCCCTCCTCATCTCCATTCCCTGCAAAGACCTCAGCAGATGGCATGGTTGTTCATGCTAGAACCTGGGGAGTCATCTTGGATCCGCCATCATCCCACCAGTCAACAACCCCCAACAGCTTTCCATGCCGCTTTTTCTCTCCTCCCCACGTGCAGCCCTGCTGCTGCCTGAATTTGTTGCTCATCACCTCCCCTCTGAGCTCCTACAACAGCGGATGGGCTGAATTGTGTCCTGCCAAAATCCGTATGTTGAGGTTCCAATTCCCAGTACCTCAAAATGGAACCATACTCGGAAATCAGATCTCTAAAGAGTTGATTAAGTTAAAATGAGGCTGTTAGGGTGGACCTCTAATCCAGTAGGACTGATGTCCCTATAAAAAGAGATTAGAGGCCAGGTATGGTGAGCCACCCCTGTAATCCCAGCACTTTGGGAGGACGAGGCTGGCAGATCACTTGAGACCAGGAGTTTAAGACCAGTCTGGGCAACATAGTGAGACCCCATCTCTACTAAAAATACAAAAACTAGTCAGGCATGGTGGTGTGCATCTGTCATCCCAGCTACTCAGGAGGCTGAGGCACGAGAGTCGCTTGAACCCAGGAGGCGGAGGCTGTAGTGAGCCGAGATCACACCACTGCACTCCAGCCTGGGCTACAGAGCAAGACTCTGTCTCAGACACAACAACAAGGTGAGATTGGGACACAGGCAACACAGAGGGATGACCACGTGAGGATGCAGAAAATGACGGCCATCTGCAAGCCAAGGAGGGGGGTCTCAGAAGAAACCAAGCCTTCCAACACCTTCATCAGGAACTTCCAGCCTCTAGGACTATGAGAAAATTTCTAAGTCACCCAGGCTGTGGATCTTTGTTATGGCAGCCCTAGCAGATGGAGAGTTCTCCTCCCCGGTCTTCCGGTCTGTCTTTCTTTTTTTTTTTTTTTTTGAGACAAAGTCTCACTCTATCACCCAGGCTGAAGTGCAGTGGCATGATCTCGGCTCACTGCAACCTCCACCTCCTGGGTTCAAGCGATCCTCCTGCCTCAGGCTCAGGAGTAGCTGAGACTACAGGCATGTGCCACCACGCCCAGCTAATTTTTGTATTTTTAGCAAAGATGGGGTTTCACCATGTTGGCCCGCTGGTCTTGATTTTCTGACCTCAGGTGATCCGCCCACCTTGGCCTCCCAAAGTCCTGGGATTACAGGTGTGAGCCACCTCCCCCCAGCCATCCTGGTCTTTCTGTTACCAGCCTTCCCATCCTCTTCCTCAGGCCAAGTGCACCACCGCACACTGGAATCACCTGGGGGCTTACAGAACATCTCTGCACGGAATCCACCATGAAGAGTCTCATGAAAGTGACGTGGGGTGTGGCCTAGGCACATGCATATGATATGCGGATACATGTATGTGTGTATTTTAAAATAAGCCTGCTGGTCAGCAGGCTTTAACTCTGCAGTATCAGAGGTGAACTTCTGAGCTGCCCATTCTAGAGATGTTGATTTTATAAATTGGCAACAACAACAACAACAACAAAATACAGTCCTCAGGGAATTGTACCCTGCAGCCAGGGTTGAGAAGTACTCACCCGAAAGAGTAAGTCTAGCTCATCGGATGCCATATGAGGCGTTCTTTGATCTGGTTCCTTGCTACCTCCCCAACCAAACTCGCAACACCGAACTTTTGGTCAGGCCTGGCTGTTCCCACCTCCTGACCTTGCCTGTCTGCTCACTGGTTTGCTTGCTCCATGCCCCTCCCCGTTTCCTTCTGACTCTTCCCACTTCGATTCTTGCTCAGATGTCACTCCCTCTGGAATCCTTCCTGGGACTCTCCTTGCTGTGCCACCATCACACCTAGGCACATCTTTCCCATTGCTCCCACGCTGGGTGTTGTGTGCAGGGGGACAGAGCTGGGTCCCAAGTAGGCTGTGAGCTGCCCGAGGCAGGGACGTCATCTGTTCACCTCTGTGTCCCAGGGCCCAGCACTGTGCCTGACACATAGTTGGTGCTCAGTGTTTACTGATGGAAAGATGGCTAGAAGTGGGTGCAGAGGTCACCCAGTGGTGAACAGAAAGTCACTGCAGTGTCTTGATGCTGGTGCTTTTCGAGGGGACCCATGTTTCGTTGTTGACAGCAGGTACTCAGAGCCCTTGCCATGAGCCCCTGCCTCTCTTGCATGCAGCACCACCATTGTATGTGACACCCATATTTGGGGAATCTTGGCTGTTTGCTTCCCTGACTCTCCACCCTTACAGCTGCTATTTCCCCTTCCGACTTACCAATCTCTAAAGTGTTAAATTTCTACAAAGAAAACACACGCACTATTGGGAGCCGAACATTATAGCTGATTTTAAACACGCTAGGAGGCAGGTTCCTCGTGGTGGTCCTGCCAGGCCCTGAGGTGGGAGGTTGAAGTGCAGGCTCCGCAACTGCCTGTTCCTCCAGCTGAGCCTGCTCCTGAGTTCCCAGGGGTGCTGGCGGAACTGTTCTATTCCACAACTTCGGGGAAGCAGAGGCTTCTGGAAAATGTGGGGCTGCTGAGAGGCTTTGCTCCCCAGCTGCAAAAACTAGAAGGTTTTTTTTTTTGGTCTTTCTTTCTTCCTTCTTTTATCTCTCTCCCTCTCTCGTCCTCACCTGCCCTCCTTCTCTTTCTCTCTTTCCCACCTCCTTTCTTTCTTCTATTCCTCTTTCTCCTCCCTCTCCTCTTTCTCTCTCCACTACTTGTCTATTCCCCTGTCTTTCCCTCTCTTCCTCTCTCTTTCCTCTTCCTACCCCCTCTTCTCTCTCCCTCTTTCTTCTTTCTCTCATTGCCTCTCTTTCTTTCCCTGTCCTTCCCACGTCATTTTCCTGGATCTTCTTCTTCTTCTTCTTCCTCTTCCTCTTCTTCTTCTTCTTCTTCTTCTTCCTCCTCCTCCTCCTCCTCCTCCTCCTCCTCCTCCTCTTCCTCCTCCTCCTCCTCCTCCTCCTCCTCCTCCTCTTCTTCTTCTTCTTCTTCTTCTTCTTCTTCTTCTTCTTCTTCTTCTTCTTCTTCTTCTTCTTCTTCTTCCTCTTCTTCTTCTGCTTCTGCTGCTTCTGCTTCTGCCTCTTCTTCTCCTCCTCCTTCTCCTTCTCCTTCTACTTTCTTCTTCTTTCTTCTTCTTTTTTTTGTCTTTATGCTCTGTTGGACTTGAAAGGAAATATTGTCCAACAAACACAGACCTTACTGTATTTTTTTTTTTTTTTTTGAGATAGAGTCCCTCTGTAGTGCAGTGGTGTGATCCCGGCTCCCTGCAACCTCCACCTCCCGGGCTCAGGCCTCAGCCTCCCAGATAGCTGGGACTACAGGTGAGCACCACCATGCCTGGCTAATTTTGGGCATTTTTAGTAGAGATGGGCCACATTGGCCAGGCTAACCTCGAACTCCTGACCTCAAGTGATCTGCCCGCCTCGGCCTCCCAAAGTGCTGGGATTATAGGTGTGAGCACCTGGCCACACTTACTGTATTGATTAAGGTTTTCTTTATTTTTTAAAATGTTACACACACACACACACACACACAATGTTTTTTTCTTTAATTTGAGACAGGGTTTTGCTATGTTGCCCAGGCTGGTCTCAAACTCCTGGGCTCAAGTGTATGCCTGCCTCAGCCTCCCAAACTGCTAGGATTACAGGCATGAGCCACTGCACCCTGGCCTTCACCTTTCCTGAAGCTGACGACACACAGACAGGATATGTTGTGAACACTGCCCTCTGTGGCCTGCAGGCTGACTGGAATGAAAGGCGTGTCAGCATCCCCGGGACAGTGTGGAGCCTTCTCTAGGGCTTGGTCCCAGATGGTCTGAAGATTGCCTTGTCTCCAGACACTGGGCCTCCTCTGACTTGGTCAGCAGTATTAAGATAAGAACTTCTGAGCTGCTCATTCTAGAGATGTGGATTTTATAAAACGGCAACAACCATCACAATGAAAACCCAGAAGCCACGGAGGATCCCAGAGCTGGTCAGGTTGGGACGCTTGGTGCCTGCCAGTGTCCACCAGCTCTGTCTCTACCCCACACACTGCCTAGTGTTATTTCTTTTTTTTTTTTTTTTCCCCTCGTCCACAGCTTCTTCTCGGCTTTTCCTGCCCACAAAACCGTTTGAATGAATGGACAACTGAACACCATTCTTTTAAAGGTCGTTCCTGCCTCAGAAGTCTTTGTATTAATAGGTGGTCTGCTTTCACAGAAGGCCTCAGGAATGTGACCACGATGTGATGCTGGTTGCTATTGTAGTGACCCCAGAACTATGGAGAAGGCAACCCCCGCCTCGGGGGCAGGCAGCGTGTGGTGGCTCCACGGCCAGATTTGCCTGGGTTCAAGTCCTGGGTCTGCAACTCACTGGGTGTGAACTCTTGGATCATTCTGCTCACCTCTGTGTCTGTTTCTCACCCGTCTCACAGCATGGTGGTCTGCACCTGCCATGTTGTTACAGAACAAATAAATCAATCCAGTACAGCCAAGCACACAGGATGAGCTCCCTAAACTGTTTCTGGCCCCAACACTCCCTCTCCCAGTTCTAGTCCTTCTGTTTTCTAAAGCATAAAATTCTCTTAGATCTTTTTCCCCACAGCCTAAGGCTTTGAGTTGTACTAAACTGCAAATACCAACAGGGTTAACGTTCTAAACAACAATTAGTCATTTACACTTTAGTATGAGTTAAGGTCCTAAAAAATGATGAGTTGTCATTTACTGAGAGTGTGCCATGACCCAGGCACTCTGCTAAGCTCTTTCACAATCTCCTTTTAAAAGAAATATTTTATTTTACATTCCGGGGTACATGTGCAGGACGTACAGGTTGTTACACAGGTAAATGTGTGCCATGGTGGTTTGCAGCACCTGTCAACCCATCATCTAGGTATTAAGCCCAGCATACACTCACTATTTTTGCTGATCCTCTCCCTCCCCTGACCCCCCAAGAGGTCCCAGTGTGTTTTGTTCTCCTCCCTGTGTCCATGTGTTCTCATTGTTCAGCTCCCACTTGTAAGTGAGAACATGCAGTGTTTCGTTTTCTGTTCCTGTGTTAGTTTGGTGAGGATTATGGCTTCCAGCTCCATCCATGTCCCTTCAAAGGACATGATCTCATTCCTTTTTTTGGCTGCACAATATTTCATCGTGTGTATGTACCACATTTTCTTTATCCAGTCTGTCATTGATGAGCATTTGCGTTGATTCCTTGTCTTTGCTATCCCTACAGTGAACATATGCACACATGTATCTTCGTAGTAGAATGATTTATATTCCTTTGAATATATACCCAGTAATGGGATTGCTGGGTCAAATGTTATTTCTGGTTCTAGGTCTTTGAGGAATCGTCACACTGTCTTCCACAATGGTGAAACTAATTTACATTCCCACCAACAGTATAAAAGTATTCCTATTTCTCCACAGCCTCACCAGCATCTGTTGTTTCTTGACTTGTTAATAATCATTCTGACTGGCGTGGTCTGAATTCTAACTCACCACTATTTACCCAGCATGAGATGGTATCTCATTGTGGTTTTGATTTACATTTCTCTAATGACCAGGGATGTTGAGCTCTTTTTTTCCTATGGTTGTTGGCTGCATAAATGCCTTCTTTTGAGAAGTGTCTGTTCATGTCCTTTGCCCACTTTTAAATGAAGTAGTTTGGTTTTTTTTTTTTTCTTGTAAATTTGTTTAAGTTCCTTGTAGACTCTGGATATTAGACCTTTGTCAGACAGGTAAGTTGCAAAAATGTTTTCCCATTCTGTAGGTTGGTTGTTTGCTCTGATGATAGTTTCTTTTGCTGTGCAGAAGCTGTTTAGTTTAATTCATCCCATTTTTTAATGTTTGCTTTTGTTGCAATTGCTTTCGACATTTTCACATGAAATCTTTGTCTATGCTTATGTCCTGAGTGGTATTACCTAGATTTTCTTCTAGAGTTTTTGTAGTTTTGGGTTTTATATTTAAGTATTTAGTCCATCTTGAGTGAATTTTTGTATAAGGAAGGGGTCCATTTTCAATTTTCTGCATATAGCTAGCCATTTCTCCTAGCACCATTTATTAAATAGGGAATCCTTTCTCCACTGCTTGCTTTTGTCAGACAAACAATCTCATTTAATCCTCAAGCAACCTTATGAGGTCAGAAATTGCCCAAAGTCACACAGCAAATGAGTAGTGGAGCCTAGATTTGAACCTAGGTCATTCTAGCTCTTTGCACAGTGAAAAAGCATGGCTCGTAGGTTGAATGCCTTTGATGTAGCAGATGCCATGCTAAACTCCATTTTATGGATGCAGAAACTGAGTCTCAGATAAAGTAACCAGCCCAAGGCCTAAGGTAGATAGTGGTGAGTTAAAATTTAGATCCCCTCCCTCTGATATGAAAAATGGTGCTCTTAATGGTCCCACCCTGCTGCGAAGCTCAGTGACTCCAGCAGGGAGGTGGGGCAGGGCTAGGTTAGGACACAGAAACAAAAGGCAAACGTTTGAGCCCAGGAGTTCAAGACCAGCCTGAGCAACATGGCGAAACCCCATCTCTACAAAAAATACAAAAAAATAGCTAGGCTTGGTGGAGCATGCCTGTGGTCCCAGCTACTCAGGAGGCTGAAGTGGGAGGAGCAGTTGAGCTCAGGGAGGTCAAGCCTGCAGCGAGCCATGATCGTGCCACTGCAATCCAGTCTGGGTGACAGAGTGAGACCCTGTCTCAGAATAAAGGACAAACGTGTTTCTTCTTCACAGTCACCATTTACGTCACCACCCAGATACATGAGTATTTCTCACGATGGTAAGGCTGGGTAAAAGGTGTGGGCCCCGCAACCAGCCAGCTTGGATTTGACTCCTCAATTTGAAGAACTGTCTGATGTTGGGCTTGTTACTTAACCTCTCCGGGCCTCCGTTTCCGCATATGTGAAATGAGGATATTGACGGTGACTGTCTTATCAAGTTGCAAAGATTTGATGAGTCAATCCGGGCAAAACAATTAGGACAGTGCTTGGCACATCATCCATGATGGTTCTTATGATATATTATCACTGCCAGAAACACCTAAAAATATCAATCACTGCGGGGAAGGAACTGTGTCTTCATGAGTTATGTCTTTTATTCCAGGAGGAAACAAAACAAGGAGAAAAAGAAAAACAACCAAAACAAAACAAAATATTAAGAGTACCTTTCATATCAGACTGAGGGGATCCGAATTCTAACTTACCACTAACTACCTGTGGGCCTTGGGCCAGTTACTTTATCTGAGTCTCAGTTTCTGCATCCATAAGTGGAGTTTAGCAAGGCACCTGCTGCATCAAAGGCACCCAATCTTTTGGCCATTCTTTTTTACAGTGCAATAAGCTAGAAAGGCCTAGGTTCAAATCTAGGCTCCACTACTCATTTGCTAATCAGATGAACAGAAAGCTTCCAGCTGAGAACTCCTTATCAGGGCAGCTCAGGTTTCAGCACAATTCCAGGCTCACCGCCCAGGACAGTGCCCCTTGGAGTTTAAGCTGAAACACCCGCTCATGGGGTGCCCTCCATACACACTGGCCATAAGCTTGGCCAAGCATAGACCAGATAGAGTGGTCTGTGCCCAGACTGGATTTCAGGGCCTTCTCACTAGAGGGCGACATCCTGTGGGAGCACCAGAGAGCTGTGTCTTTGGAGTCAAGCCAACCTGGCAAGGCCAGCTCTATAGTGTCACCTGGAGTTCATGGTTTCACCCTCTGAGTCTGTTTCTTGGCCTGTAAACTGGGGGCATGATACCTGGATGGAAGCTTTATTATGAGGATTAAGTGGAAGAAAAAAAGAAAAAAAAAAAACACATGTCTTAAACACTGAGTATATAGTTGGTTTCAATAAAAGGTAGTGGCTGTCGTTATTCTAAGTGTTACTGTTAACTTGGTGGCCTCCTCAGGTTAGCTATCCAGCAGGAATGGCTACCGGCTGCGTTTTGAGCCTAGCACGATCCCCAAGTCTCAGCCCCCAAGTCCCCCTGGAAGGGACTCCTGACTTCACGAGGCCAGTAGAGGAGGCAGCTGAGAGACTTTCTGAGGAACAGGGCTGCAGACTAGAGTTTATGAGTTTTTGACTCTCAGTACCTTTTTTTTTTTTTTTTTTTTTTTTGAGACTGAGTCTTGCTCTGTCCCCCAGGCTAGAGTGCAGTGGTGTGATCTTGGCTCACTGCAAACTCTGCCTCCAGGGTTCAAGCGATTCTCGTGCCTCAGCCTCTCAAGTAGCTGGGATTAGAGGTGTGTATCACCACACCCATTAAATTTTGTATTTTTAGTAGAGACAGGGTTTCACCACATTGGCCAGGCTGGTCTCGAACTCCTGACCTCAAGTGATCCTCCTGCCTCAGCCTCCCAAAGTGCTCAGTACTCTTCTTAATTGACTAACAAAGAAAATCAGGACTGGCTCCTTCTTCTCTGGGGCTTCTTTTCCAAACTAGTGCAGACCCAATTTTTTCACCATCTGCCTGTGGCATGCTTTGGGCATGGGGAGCCCTCTCTATCCCCTCATGGCACCGTTAGAGCGACTTCATTATGTATAAAGAGAGACCATGGAACAACAGGACTGGATTTTTAATAAACAGTGAAAGTTTATACATCAAAATGAATTTTATCTTCTTCAAAGGAGTCAGATACCTGGGAGGCTGTGTGCAAATTCTAAACATTTTGTGAACTTTCCCTTTGGGTTCTTCTTTAAAGCCTCTAGCACATTTTTTCTCGCATCCTCAGAGTTAACATGCCCTCTTCTTTTCAGGGTAGATTTAATTTTTGGAAATAGCCAAAAGATATTTGAAGCAGAACCTGTGAAATAAAAAGAGGTTAGTCATGCAGGATAGCAATACGTTAGAATCAAAAATAAGGTTATACTTAGAAAATATTGATTTGCCTTTTTGATGCTGCATGTATATAATCTGGCTCTGAAATCATTGGCACAAAGTGGACTTCCAAACAAGCCTGAGCAATAGAAGTAGATGTGGAAATAATTTCGGCTTCCCAAGGCAAATACTTTGATAGGAACAAACAACCATTTAGATATAAAAGATGTGATACATTCCTTTAAAAAGAATTTGACCTTATATCATTATAGGCACACCTCATATTTCAATTATTTATATAGTTTTTCTTGAGCAATTGCTGGTTTAAGAATAATGTCATGTCTTTTGCATGCTTATATCATTTGGATATTTCCTTCCTTCCTTCCTTCCTTCCTTCCTTCCTTCCTTCCTTCCTTCCTTCCTTCCTTCCTTCCTTCCTTCCTTCCTTCCCTCCCTCCCTCCTTCCTTCTCAGGCGTATGTTGAAACAATTAGACTAAAAGATGATGAAATACTCAAGGTACAAACCAAAGAAGATGGAGACGTCTTTATGTGGTTGAAGCATGAAGCTACCCGAGGCAATGCAGCAGCTCAGGTAAAAATGCAGGCTACTGTCTTAGAGATTCTATCCGCCATGATAGACTGGGTTATACCGTGGTAATGAAACATCTCAAACCTCAGTGGCTTAAAACAATACCACTATTTCTCACTCACACTACATGTCCAATAGAGGTTGTCAGGGGCAGGCCATAGTTGTCACAATCCCTTAAGAGCCCAAGATGACAGAGATTTCCAAAACCATTGCAGTCAAGCCATGGCCATAGCACCCTACCAACTGGCTAACCGCTTCTGCCCAGAAGTGGGATATTTCACTGGCCAATGTAAATCGCGTGGCCCCTCTTGACTTCAAGTTCTGCCACTCACCCAGAAGGAGGGAAAGCCACAATATTTACGACCAGCCCTAAAGACTACCGTCAGGTACCCGGGAGGCGGAGCTTGCAGTGAGCTGAGATCACGCCACAGTACTCCAGCCTGGGCGACAGAGCGAGACTCCGTCTCAAAAAAAAAAAAAAAAAAGAAAGAAAAGACTACCATCAGGTGCATTGATGCATCCATCAGATAGAAAAACATGATGCACCCTGGGGTGCAGGGGAAATTAGGTGTCCAGAAGACCACGAACTCAGCTAGAAGAGCAATAGAAAGTCATTTATGGCTTGTTGGACCACAAGGATCAACCTTGTCTCTTGAACATCTCTTCTCTTTGGATGGACTTTTAGGAGGTACGAGAAAGGGCAGACGGCTGGGGAAACACCCTCTCTGCTTCCCTGCTTTGATTTCACTATGAAGAGGAGCCCTTCGTGGGAGCCTATGAACGCTGATTGCACTGGGAGGAAGCCTCCTTCCCACAGGAAGGATTTAACTTGGGCTTAATGCTCCCTGTGAATGCAGCAGCGTCGGGAAGAGCTTCTGGGGCTGCTAAGGAGGCTGAAGCCCAGAGACGGGAAAGGGAAAGAAAAAAGAAAGAAGTCACAGGCATTGACAGAGCAGACAGTACGGGGGCTTTTTTTTTTTTTTTTAGAGTCAGGGTCTCACTCTGTTGGGCAGGCTGGAGCGCAGTGGCATGATCATAGCTCACTGCAGCCTCAAAGTCCTGGGCTCAAGGGATCCTCTAGCCTCAGCCTCCCGAGTAGCTGGACTATAGGCATGTGCCACCATGCCGTGCCTTGCTAATTTTTAAATATTTTGTAGAGATGGGATCCTGCTATGTTGCCCAGACTGGTCTTGAACTCCCAGCCTCAAGCAATTCTCCTGCTTAGGCCTCTCAAAGTGCAGGAATTAAGGCCCACCACACGTGGCCCAAGAGGCTCTTTTGTAACAGGTCTCCCGCCTCTCTATAGGGGTCTTCACCACATTTCAGGAAATACTTTGCTGGAAGTTATAAGTATTGGGGAGGAAAAGGGAAGAGAATGAGATGAGAAGAGAAGCAGAAAGAAGGAAAGACAACAAGCGACCCATGTGGGACTGGAATGTTAACACACATGGCTCTGGCCCCATTCCTGGGCATCTGTCCCCAGCCTGCAGTCTCTGTAGTACAGGAAGGATATACAAATACGGGAATGTATACAAAATAGTATGGCCTGGCACGGTGGCTCACACCTGTAATCCCAGCACTTTGGGGGGCCAAGGCGAGTGGATCACATGAGGTCAGGAGTTCAAGACAAGCCCGGCCAACATGGAGAAACCCCGTCTCTACTAAAAATACAAAAATTAGCCAGGTGTGGTGGCTGTGCCTGTAATCCCAGCTACTCGGGAGGCTGAGGCAGGAAAATTGCTTGAACCTGGGAGGTAGAAGTTGCACTGAGCCAAGATCCTGCCACTGCACTCCAACCTGGGAATGACTGTGCCAGAGCCATTTCCTGGGTATGCCAGAGCTTGCATTAACTTTTTTAACAATAGGCACTTCTTCCTTCCTATGTTCACTAAGTCTTTGTTGAGCAGCTTCTATGACCTGTTGAGCTCTGCTGGGTAAAGGGGCCAAGGAACAGGGGCAAAGATAAGTAACATCTTGAGGTTCCTCCCTCCCAAGAGCTTCCAGCCTCCAGTCTGATGGTGGACCCAGCCATGTAGACAAATGATAAAAGATCAATGCTATAGAAGGATGCCCTAATGATACAGATGTGCAGAGACCTCCATGCCAATCACATGCCGAAAGAAAGGGCAATATCTCCCAAAAGAGTGCCATTTGAGGAGTTTGATTATTGACGAAGTTCCAGCTAGCTCTGGTCCTGGGTACAGTAAATACACACACACACACACACACACACACACACACACACAGACACACACGAACCATTCATTTCTGGCTTGCATTAAGGGCTTGTATTTACCTAAGTCCACGTTCATGGCTCTGGCCTCCAGTTGGAAGACAAAGTATATCTAGCTAATCCTTGGTTCTCAATTGAAAACATTGTAAAATAGGTTTGCCCTCCCACCTTTCAAAGTCTTGTGTTAAGCATTACACAGGAAAAGTCATTGTTCTAAATTGCTATTGTCTTTAAGCAACGATTGGCCCAGATGCTGTTCTGGGGGCAGCAAGGTGTGGCCAAGAATCCCGAAGCAGCAATTGAGTGGTATGCCAAGGGCGCCCTGGAGACAGAGGATCCTGCGTTAATCTATGACTATGCCATTGTGCTATTCAAGGTAAGAATCACTTAATTTGTGCTGAAATTGTGCAATTCTTATCAGACTCCTGAGCAGTTTCCTGTGGGCGGGCCGGCAAACAGGGAGTCGATAATTGGAGAAACTTAGTATATGCTCCTGTCACTCTTGATGGAAAGGGATGTTGGCTAAAAAGGCAGAGTCAGAAGCAATTCCCTGTTCTCATTTTTAATCATTAGTCTTATGTTTGGCACCTGGATTCTCTGTGCTTTTGCAAGAATCGTGGCAGTCTGGAGGAGATACCCGTATTTTATCGATTGGCACTCAGCTGCCAGCCCCCACAGGCACTGCAAGTTTGCCACCAGGCAGAGTTCTCTTTTAATTACAGCTTAAACATAGTGTGTAATTGGGCTGGATCCCAACAATCCTGCTGATGAAAATAAAGATCTTGGTTTTAAGCCAACAGGAGAGGGGTGGGAAGAGCCTAGCAGACAAGCATTAAAGTCCCACCTCTGTAACCGTCAGGTATGTCCTTGGAGTCACCTCATCTCATGGGACAGTGGCAATGACCACAGATTGAATGAGATCATAGGACCAATGGACTTTGGGGACTGTAAAATGCCGAGTTCTTTATACAAAATAGTATGGCCTGGCATGGTGGCTCACGCCTATAATCCCAGCACTTTGGGAGGCCAAGGCAGGTGGATCTCCTGAGGTCAGGAGTTCAAGACAAGCCTGGCCAACATGGTGAAACCCCGTCTCTACTAAAAATACAAAAATTAGCCAGGTGTGGTGGCTGTGCCTGTAATCCCAGCAACTTGGGAGGTTGAGGCAGGAAAATTGATTGAACCTGGGAGGCAGAGGTTGCACTGAGCCAAGATCCTGCCACTGCACTCCAGCCTGGGCGAGAGAGCCAGAATCCATCTCAGGAAAAAAAAAAAAATTAGTAATAGTTCACACTGACTGAGTGGTTGTTACCTGCTTTGCACGGACTAATGCATTAAATCCTTACAACTGACTTACAAGGTTGATACCTTGGTGTATTATGATCGCTCTCCATTTATATGGAGACAAAGGCACAGAAAGGTTTTGTAACTTGCCCAAGGTCACCCAACTGGTACATTTCTGACTTGGAACTGGGATCTAGGAAGTCTGGCTTCACAGTCTGTGTTCATCCTCCCCAAGCACAGAGACATCAATTCATCAATCTTAGAAAAGTAAAAAGCTTTGGCTTTGGTAAGGAAATTCTCAGACTTATGTCCATACCCAAAGAAAGCAGCTGCCCCCAAAAAGCAAGGATCTTCAAACAAGGCCAGGCCCATCTCCAGAACACGGCTGTGGCCACTCCGAAATTAACAACCATGGCTGTGGCTACATTTCTAACCCCCCCTACCCTATCAAAGCCTGAAAACCTATTGGTTGTGTTTTCCAAATTGAGGTCTCAGACCTTCTCTTTCCAGTTGTCAAATCAACATGGAAATGCTTTGAATCTGAGCCATGTGCCAATGCATTCATGTATCTGTTCAATAAGCAACCATTCCATTCAGGGCTGACCCAATGCCAGGCTCTGGGCTACATGGAGGGACATACGGATGCATGAGTCACGTCCCTGACCTCAGGGAGCTCATACACAGAGAGGAAGGCAGAAGACTGACATCAGTAGGCACAGAGGAGCAGCACCTGTCCACCAGAGTGGAGTCCAAAGATGAAGGCACAAATCAGACGTTATCTCTGCCCACCAAGATCTCACAATCTACAGGGAGAGGCAAATCCAGAAATAAATGACTCTGGGAGCGACATAATGCCTTCTCTGGGTTTGCTTTCTCACACCTGCAGGCTTTTTTGCAGAGAGGTGGGGGTTCTGCATTCTTGCTAAGTTTTCTCTGGGTGGGAGGAAGGAAGCCCTTTATTAGCAGCTCAGGGAAGATTTCCGCCTCTGGCTAGAAGATCTCCCCAAGTGTATTCTGTGTGAAAGAACCCCATGCTGAAAATGGGCTTTCCATATGCAAAGAACAGTAAGTGCATTTGGCTGTGTGGGGGCATCGGGCTTGTATGCAAAGATGGTACCAAGATGGTGGCTGTGGTTCATTCCAGGTAGTCGAGTCCGTCTTATCTCGCATCCACATGAGGATAAAGCTTTGACTTTGACAGCAGCAGCTGTCCTCCAATCCATTCACTCAGTGGGTAGTTACTGAGTACTTACGATGTACCAGGCTTCCCATTTCTCTCATTTAATAACTTCCAATACTACTCAGATTCGTGTAGAGTACATCGTCTTTGTGCAAGAAAAGTTATCCCAGTTTGGACTCGATGGCGGGTACAGTGTAAACATCCCTGTCCTAGACTGTGGGGGTTGTCATTGCAGCTCTAACTGTGAGGCTTGGGCTAAGTCAACCGCTCTGGGCCCCTGTTTTATTTCTTCAAAACAAAAAAGAGTTGGAGAAGATAGACTTATTATACTTCAACCAGGCGCTAACGTTCTGTGATTCTGGTCTTTCTGATGCTTTTCCAGAAGTCCAGAAAGCTCGTCTCCTCCCCGTCCAGTTACTCCAAGTGTCCTTCTATGTCCTTTTCCCTCTCCTCTTCCTCCCTAATTAAATGAAGCAGTGGTGCCATTCTGAAAAATATTTTCATCTTCCACTTTGCTTCAGTTCATTGGTTTTATTAAATAAGCCAGTTAAAGTCGAGTAGAAACTTGGCATATGTAATTTAACCTTTAGTTGGATTCACAGTTTTATTTGGGGTCCTGAAAGACAGCCAGTCGAGTATATCCTGCATGGTTCCCAGATCCTACAAGGAGGCTATGAACTGAAATAGGCAGAAGAAAATAGAGAGTGGCAGTTACCAGCTTGGATTCTGGAGTCCACCCGTCTGGATTCAAATTCTGCCCGCATTTCCCATTGTGTGACTAAGGGCACATTTCTCAGATGAGAATATAATAGCAGCACCTCAGGTGGGGTCAATGAAGCACTTAGACAGTGCTTGGCCAAAGTTAATTAACACAGGAATGGTAACTAGTGCTGTTTCCGTTTACTATAGAGCTAAGCGTCTAAATAGCGTTTGTAGGTGTGTTTGTTGCAAAACCCTCTCACATTCAAATCACAGGCGATCCTGTCAACTGTTGTCTGAGTCCAGGAGGACCCCATGTGGCACATGGGGATTGGGGGTATCAGTAATTCTAAGTGAGTTTGGAAGCAGCAGTGGTTTACAGCCACCTCCTCCCCCTTGCCTGGCTATCTTTGCTTTCAGATCTACGCCAAGAGATACTCAAGGACCTCCTTCCATTCTACCCTTGAGCCCACCATCTCCCCAGTGGTCCTCCAGACATCTCAGTGTGTTCCACAGAGTTTCTCTCTTGTGACAAGAACCCCAAAGCCCGTGTCTCTCTGTTGTGGACAAACCACCTCCCCTGGAACATCTTGATTTTGCTGGAAGAACCTTGTTAGTTTCTGTTAGTTACCTCTGAGGCAACCGATTCTGCTGCGTTCTATCTTCTGTGGAGCCGGTTCTTGAGCTGATTCTGAAGCAACAATGTTCCACCCCGGAGACCCCAGCCAGCACTGATGAAGGCTGCAAGCGACAGCCTGGTAACTCCTGACTGTCCAACACAGATAAAGTGCTTTATCTGGCTGGCAAATTAGGTAGTCCCCAGAGGAAAGCATCCAGGATGGCCAAACCCATTTAACCTGATTCATAGCTTCCCCCAACAGTACCTGTGGATTGACAGGGTTCCACAGGGTTGCAGTTGACACAGGGATTACTGCTAAGCTGCAAAGTTGAGGTTTGTTGCCTGTGCTCCACAAATATAAGTGAAATAATAATGATGATGATGATGAAACAGCACTGCCTATAGAAATCCCTAAGCTTGGGTTTAAATGAAGAAAGTTAGGGTTTTATGTTTAAGTATTTTATATTCAACACTAATGTGTCTGTATGTGTGCAGTCTGGTTTTATTTTCTTTGTAATCGTCACTGTTTATCAATGTTTAGGGTCAAGGAGTAAAAAAGAACAGACGGCTTGCCTTAGAGCTGATGAAGAAAGCAGCTTCCAAGGTAACACGTGCATATTATCAAAGGGAAACAGTTCCACCACACACACCCACACACTCTCGCACGTCTAAAAAAAGGAAATGGCCAGCCTCTTCCTACAAAGCCCTAAGGTGGAAATGGGGTGGTGAGCGGTTGGTCGCAGGCACGGCACCCCCACTGCAGTGATTAGTCACTTTTTAGTTACAATACATACAGAAACTTGCCACAATAGGGGCAGCAAAATTCAAAAGCTGAATTCACCTTCCAGTCAATAGCATTCGGGCTGATTTTGTTTGAAGGCTAAAATTATAATCAGGAGCTGCCCTCATAACAAGCAGCAGGACCCCTGGAAATTGAATGGGTATAAATGCCACTGAATTCAGGAAACCAGAAGCCTAACTCCTTTGAAGGTTAACTCTGTGGTGTCCGTTTCCCATTTGTTTCCTGTGCATTGATAACAGGGCTGTTTATTAAGTTTATTGCTAGGATTGGGAATTATTTTGCTTTTGTCACTATTTACACTTAAGTAGTATCATCAAGTCGGCTAGTTTCTATACAGCTCTACAGAATGGAGGATACAATGTTGCTTTTGAGGGGCCCCCACCCACACATGCACACACATGCACACACACACACACGCATGCCCAATGCATGCACAGTCACATGTGCACACTCATATGTGCATGCATACTGATGTCCAAATAAATAGATTTGCAGAAACTACTAGAAATCTACACCTTGACAAGGCACCTTATAGCCCTTTTGGCATCTGGATGTGCCTCCAAGGCTACCAATATTTGCCTTAATGATGAAGACTCCTAAAATGACCATGCTGATTTTTCTTCTTCATTCTCGTCTCCTGAGGAGTTCAAAGTTGCATACAGCAGGAAGTTAGAGCATAGCATGAGAGACCTAAAAGATTGTTCCTCCATCTATGTGTTGTCAAGAGGACACATGACCCAGGGAGAGGGAACCCCCTGATATGTACCCCACTCCTGACAACAGCAACTCTAGGGCAGGAGTAGAAAAATAAGTTAACGGTAGTCATGGAAGTCATTGGTTGCAGAGGACCATAAAATGGGGCCGTGAGGTGGTTTCTTGGAAGGTGTGAAATTTGCATCTCTGTACCATCCTAGTGGCGAATTGATGTCTAGTGTGCTTTATTCTGAATGAATTTTAACAGAGCTTAGGTAAATAATGAGGAAATACAGTTTTATTGATCTGGAATAGTCATGGCCTTAAAAGTATTAAATGATTCTCATTCTTCACTGCCGTCCCCTTCTGCTTCTGCCCCTCCCAGACCCTGAATTCCCTGTCAGAACTGGGGGTACCACGCAGAGACAGAGCACCTGTGCTGTGCAAGTAGGATGTTGCGTCTGCTTCCCACAGAGTGCGTGTTGGTGTTCAGGGCAGAGGAATCAACAGATGGGCAGGCGGATCACCTAGAAACCATCCCAGTCGGGGCAGGTTTCAGGCCTCAGTTGAGCGTTCATGAATTTCAAGGGCACTATTGATGCAGCAGGGCAATCAGAGGCCTTTTATAGACAAGCGTGTTGCATAAGAGCCCACAGGAGCAGAACAATGATTTGGGGGCTAACATTGCTGCAGAGATGGAAGGCAGAATCCCAGCAGCAGTCGGGTGAAACCCACCTGGGAAGACTGTGAGGCAGGCTTGTGTTTTCTAGCACTTAGTTTTTCTTTAATGCCATCTGCTCCAAAATAAGAGAAAGGGAAGGTTTTGTTCAGGCTTAGGCAGAATGCTTCCACAATAATTGCTTCCAGAGCTCTTTAGATTTCATTTTTCTAAAGTTAATTTCTTTATTGTTCCAAAATTTAGGGATTGCATCAGGCAGTCAATGGCCTGGGATGGTATTACCACAAATTCAAGAAAAATTACACCAAAGCAGCAAAGTACTGGTTAAAAGCAGAAGAAATGGGGAACCCAGATGCATCATACAATCTTGGAGTCCTGCATTTGGATGGCATCTTCCCTGGAGTCCCTGGAAGAAATCAAGTGAGTAAGACTTGAGGCCCACTCTGCAACTGGTCAGTCCCTTGATCATGAAGCATTTGTTGAAGGTACACTGTGTGCCCCAGACACAACCCCAGACACAGTCCCTGTCCTCGAGGAGCTCAGGGGGTCTCGTAGGAAGACAAGATAGTGAAGAGGAAAGGGTGGCATCTGGCCAAGTGCCAAGTGTGTGGCAAATGGTGTGACGCGAAGCTCTGGAGCCAGGAAACAGTGAAGGCCAAAGCAGCCAGGAAGGCTTCATGGAGGAGGGGGTCTTGAGCTAGAGGGAGGAGTGGGAGATGACACAGGACAGGAATAGAATGAGATGGAGCAGAGACTGATCTTGCTAGAAGCAAGGAGAGCTAAGTCCAGATATGACTGCCTGGTGTGAAACCAGTTTTAATAATAATGGGCCGGGCGCGGTGGCTCAAGCCTGTAATCCCAGCACTTTGGGAGGCCGAGGCGGGTGGATCACGAGGTCAGGAGATCGAGACTATCCTGGCTAACATGGTGAAACCCCGTCTCTACTAAAAAAATACAAAAAAAAAAAACTAGCCGGACGTGGTGGCGGGCGCCTGTAGTCTCAGCTACTTGGGAGGCTGAGGCGGGAGAATGGCGTGAACCCGGGAGGTGGAGCTTGCAGTGAGCCGAGATCACGCCACTGCACTCCAGCCTGGGAGACACAGCGAGACTCAAAAAAAAAAAAAAAAAAAAATGAAAATACAATGGCAATCTTAAGTGTTGATTAAGCATTTCCTCTGTGCCAAGCACCATGCAAAACACCGTACCATGTGCTCTCTTACATAATCCTAATTCTCCTCTGAAATAGCTCTTAATACTCTGGTTATGTCCATTTTTCAGATAAGTGACTGAGGTACTGCGAAATTAAGTAACATAGGGTCACACACTTCGTGGTGTGAAGACCTGGCCCTAGTGCACAGTGGAAGTCCACTCTATTAATAATAATGTTGATGTTGGTAATCATAACCTAAGCTACATTATTATTATTATTTTTTTTTCTGAGACAGAGTCTCGCTCTATCACCCAAGCTGGAGTGCAGTGGCACAATCTCAGCTCACTACAGCCTCCACCTTCTGGGTTCAAACGATTCTCATGCCTCAACCTCCGGAGTAGCTGGGATTACAGGCGTGCACCACCATGCCTAGTTAATTTTTGTATTTTTAGTAGAGATGAGGTTTGCTGGTCTTGAACTTCTGGCCTCAAGTGATCTGCCCACCTTGGCCACCCAAAGTGCTGGGATTACAGGCGTGAGCCACTGTGCCCGGCCCTGAGCTCAACTACATTTAACAAAATGTGGTGAACACCTACCCAGTGCCAGGCACCCTTCTGAACACCGAGGACATAGTAGCAGGCAAATCAGTCCCTGCTCTTATGAAGTTTCATTCCACCAAATGGAAAAGACAATAAACAAATAACTATGTAATAGGAGGGGAGGTGAAGATCAGTGCTATGCAGAGAACTAAAACAAGTTCAGGAGGGCTGAGAACAGTGGTTCACACCTCTAATCCCATTACACTTTGGGAGACTGAGGCAGGCAGATCACTTGAGCTCAGGAGTTCAAGACCAGCCTGGCCAACATGGTGAAATTCCGTCTCTAAAAACACAAACCCTCATCACTAAAAATACAAAAATTAGCCAGGTATGCTTGTAATCCCAGCCACTCAAGAGGCTGAGGCAGGAGAATCACTGGAACCCTGGAGGCAGAGGTTGCAGTGAGCCAAGATTGCGCCACTGTACTCCAGCCTGGGCGACAGAGCGAGACTCCATCTCAAAAAACAAACAAACAAACAAAAAATGTATTTTTAATTTTTATATAGTTTATATGTGTATATAAATTTTTATTTATGTATCTTTTATATATATATGTAGTATGAGGAGGTGGAGATTGGGAAATGCTATTTTATAATGGAAACCAGGGAACCAGGGAAGGCCTCTTTCATAAGGTGATATTGTATAGACTCCTAAAGGAATCTTACAGATATCTGGGAGAACATTCTGGAAGGAAGGAACAGGCAGTGCAGAGGCCCCGAGAAGGTAGCAGGCTTGGTGTGCTAGAGGAGCAGCAGGGAGGCCAGAGGAGTGGAGTGGAAAGCAGAAGAGACGGAGAGGGTGTGAGACAGGGCTAGGGAGGAAGCCGACCAGTGTGAGACTTAGTTTCTGCTCTGAGCAAAGTAGAAACCACTGGGCAGTGTTCAATGGGGCAATGATGGGTTATGTTTTAAAAGTTCCTCCTAGATCCTGCCTACTGGAGACATGGACAGGAGCAGTGGGTTCATGCATTGGATCCAAGTGAGAGAGGGCAGTGGGCGAGACCAGGGCAGTGTCAGTGGAGGGGCTGAAATTGGGTTCTACATGTATTTGGAAGGTTGAGGCAGCAGGATTTGCTGGTGGATTGAATGTGGGGTGTGAGAGGTGGAGAAGAGTCAGGGATGACTCCAGGGCGTTTGTCATCTGTTGCGCTGGAAGAATGGAAGTGGCATTTATTGGGAGGAACAAGATTGTGGCAGCAGCAGATTTGGGGGTAGGAGGGGAAGAATTGGAAGACTATTCTTTTTGAAACACTGTGATAAACCTTGAGAATGTGTTATCTCATTTAATCCTTGCAACAGCCCTTCACTGTAGGTGCTATCTGAAGGCACATTTTTCAGTGGAAGGAAATTAGATTTGGAGAGATTAACCAACATGCCCAAGTCCACACAGCTAGTAAGGAGCAGAGCTGGGATTTGAACCAAGCCTGCCTAACTTCAACGCCCTTGCTTTCAAAAAACAATAGCTAACTGCCTCAGAAAAATAAGAGTAATCAGTGGAAATATACCCATCTATATGTTTGTCTTATTCTTTCCCTCTACCTGTCTCTGATGACATAAGTGGCTGTATATTTTTATGCATAGCAAATGTGTGCTAACCCTCCCAAGACATCTGTGAGTGAAGTTTTCTTATTGTCACATTCTAATTCTCACCTTCCTACTGGAAATGCAGTTTTTGCACATGAGTTTGAAGAAAGGTTTTAAGCAGGGTTAGGAAAGCAAATGCCTGGATTTTCACCTGGTGTGACTTCTGATATAGTCTTCTATCTAGCCTGCAGGGGGTTATGTGAGGATCAAATGAGATGGCAATGGTATTCATAATTACATATTGTCTTATTTATTGGGTAAACTTAATCAACAGAATAGCTGAGGCAAGGTCATGCATCTCAGAGGCTGGCTTCTGTGATTGGCTATCTTCCTGGAATTGTTGCTTGCCCTGGTTTTAAAGCTATCAGAAGTTATAAGCCTGTAATCATATCAGGCTTAAAGCATCTTACCACCTAGCCTCCGGTGAAACCAGCCCAGCTAGGATGACTCAACATTTGTTCATCTCTCATTACAGACTTTAGCTGGTGAATATTTCCATAAGGCTGCACAAGGCGGACACATGGAAGGAACCTTGTGGTGTTCTCTCTACTATATCACAGGCAACCTGGAGACATTCCCTAGAGATCCTGAGAAAGCTGTTGTGTAAGACTGTCAAACATTGCATTTGAAGGGAAAGTCATATCCTAGATTCACTGTGCCTGAGCATTTTTTAAATTGAGTTTTTTATTTTTACCAGTTATACATGCATGTAGTTTTAAAAGCCACATAATTTGACAAGACAAAATTAAAAATTTTAATTAAAAATTTAAAAATAATTTGACAAAGGCAAAACAAGAAATTCTTGCCTACCCCGCTTCATCCCACCCCCAGACTCTATTTTCTGCTCCCTAGAATGAATCACTTTCAATCTTTTTTGAAAGATTTATTTATTGATTTTATTTATTTTTTATTTGTCTCTATTTCTAAATAACATGCTTATACCACTATTTCTTGGTATTTTCATGCTAGGCATTGTCTAATGATGTCCCACTGTGAACGATAAAGATGTAGTTTCCTTTGACTCTGCCACCTCCCACTACTCAGCTCATTCACACTTCCTGCCATCTGTCATCTTCCCAATAAGTATATCATTTTGGTTACATTAGTATCAGGGCTTACATTATTATGACCATGTAAATGCTATTTCTAACTGAGCCATAGTATACTATGATTACTTTTCCTTTCTTGCACAACTTTTTCTTTTCTATGGATTGTTACTTATTTTTTATTGTTTATTTGCTAAGCTTTCTGTATACTTATCATTTTCTATGTACTTGATCTCCAAATTCTCCTCCAGGTGCCTGAATTTCCTCTCAGTATGTCCAGACCTATCTACATATTATGTTAATTTAACCTTCCTGGTAACATCCGTCCTGGAGTCTTTGTTCAGGACAATGCTGTCATGCTGAGATTAACTGTCATTATTATGGATATTTACTTTCCCTCCATCTCTGTCTTTTTTGGTTCTCTTCTTTGCCAGACCCCTTTCTTTCTCTTTCTTGGTCTGCACTTACATTTTGGTAGAGCACATCCTATAGTAGGTTCCTGAGGTATGGTGAATGGGAGGCACATTTTTGAGGTCTTGCATGTCTGAAAATGTTTTACAGGAATTATCAAACCATGACCCATAGATGAAATGTAGCTTGGTACCTGTTTTGTATGACTCCAAGAGCTAAGAATGCTTTTACATTCCTGAGGAGTTATAAAACAAATAAAGAAGGATATGCAACAGAGACTATATGTGGCCCATGAAGTTTACGGTATTTAGTATCTTGCTCTTTACAGAAAAAGAGTTTGTCGACCTCTGTTTTAAGCCACCCTCACACTGATACCCTGGCTCTCCAAAAGATTGTTCTTCGTAACACATTTGGGTTCAAATCCAACCTGACCTGACCTTCGTGATAAACTTGACTTAGACTGACTTGGTTTTTTATCTTTGTTATTTAGTATATTTGACATGAATATTCATGTTTTGTGGTTTTTCTGTTATCCTCTCGTTATTGATTTCTAGCTTAATTTCACTGTGATGAGAGAATATATTGTGAATGATTCCGATCCTTTGAAATTTGTCGAAGTGTGCTTTATGACTAGTATATGGTCAATTTTGGTATATGTTTTATGGCTTCTTGAAAAGAGTGTACTTTCTGAACTTGTTGGGTACAACATCTACATATATATCAGTTACATCAAGTTTGTTAATTATGTTATTCAGAGCTTCACCATCCTTTCTGATGTTTCTTTTTCTGCTTGTTAGGTCAGTTACTGAAAGAAGTATATTAAAATCTCCAACTATATTTGTGAACTTATTTACCTCTCCTTTTAGTTCTGTCAATTTTGCATTATATATCTTGAATCTATGTTATTGGATCACATAGATTTAGAATTGTTTTGTCTTTGTAGTTGATCCCTTTATCATTTTACAATGTCCTCTTTATCTCTGTTCATGGTTCTTGCCTTAAAGTCTATTTTTTCTGATGATCATATAGTTATACCTGATTTTAGTGTTAGAGTTTGTATGATTTATCTTTTTCCATTTCTTTACTTTCAACTTTTCTTCATTCTTAAATTTCAATGCATGTCTCTTGTAAGCAGCATATAATTAGGTATTTGTATTTTTTAATTTTTAAAATTTTGTATTTTTAATTATTTTTTGTATTTTTAAATTTTCATTTTTAATTGGTGTATTTTGTCCCTTTACATTTAATGTAATTGTGGATATGTTTGGTTTTAAATATACCATTTTCCTGCTTATTTTCTATTTGTTACTTTTGTGGGGGGTTTTGTCAGGGGTCACTTTTGTGGGGGGCCTTTTTTTAATCTCTTTTCTTACTCTTCCTTTGTACTAATCAAGTATTTTAAAAAATTATTCTACTTCCCCTTCTATTAGCTTTCTAGTTATGCATTCTTAAACTATTACTTTAGTAGTTATAAGTCTAAAGATTATAACAGACTAGGTCATTACTAATAAACTCCTAATAAATTAGGGAACAAAGCCAAATAGGGAAAGCTAATAATAAGTAAGTAAACATGACTTAATAGAATACTAGAACTCTTGGTAGAGATTGTATTTTTTCATATTGGTGGATATATTTCATTATGTATCTTACATGTCTTTGTTTCCATAAAAGACAACTCCTAATCATTCATAAGAAAGGGCACTAAATGAAAAGCTCAGAATGCATTTTCTTTACCTTCTTAACATTCAGTTCTGGTTTGTTGTTCTATAAAAATTCTAACTAGCAAAATATTCCCAAGTGGGATTTATTGAGAGCATATGAAGAAAAACATTTTATTAAATTTGCCATGGTTTGCATATTTTCTCTTCCCTTTTTTTTTCAGATGGGCAAAACATGTAGCTGAGAAAAATGGCTACTTGGGCCATGTCATTCGCAAAGGCCTCAATGCCTACCTGGAAGGTTCATGGTAAGCTTGGGATCCACGTTAGAGCAAACTTTTTTCCCTGCCTGTCAGTATAGTCTTATGAAATGGAGTCTTAAAATGCAACTGAGAAAGCAATTTGCAGGGAAATCACAGCTCCCAGTAATGATATTCAGAGTATCATGGACTGATTGGCTGTTGATTAGAAAACATAGCATTTCCATGTTTAATTATACACAAAAATTTGTTCTCTAGGGGAATTGTTCACACTCATCAAGTTGAGAGAGATATACAAATACATTGATTTCTCTTTCCTTTAAGCTTGCCCCTTTTGGTTTTAGAGTCTGGAGACAGCATAGGGGATCTTAGGTGAGACCCTCTGCTTTTTATTTCCAGGCCACAGAAAGTCCAGAATTTCTACCTTGTTCCTAGCAAGAAGAGAGATCAGTGTTTAAGGCTCAGGCTACCTCTTCCATAGATGTTTTACCGCATCTGCCATGACTAGGAGCCTGGGATTGCTGGAAGTCCAGTATCCAATGGCACAACCAAACAGATGCCCTTCTTCCTAACCTTCTGGTGGAGTTAGCAAATCTCATCTTGTTCTTTATGGGATGAAACATGATGCATGAGGACCCACAAATGCTCCCTGTTTGCTGTTACTCATAGATTTTACAAATAAGGGACCCCTCCCCCAACTTGACCAATCTCCTTTCTTTTATTTTTTTCTGTCAGTTCTAGCATTCCATTGTTGTTTTAACTTGGGTCACATTTTCTTGGCTGGTTTATTGCCTAAATGATGTGGATATTTCAGTAATAACTAAAAAAAGTCCTCGGTCCACTGCCTCAAAGACATTAGATGAGACTCAGCATTGATCACATTCTGATTTGAACCTTAATTAAAAATTAAAGTGTAAGTTCAAAAGAATGACATTTTCCCTTTTAGTCCATGGCTGCACATGCAACCAACAGATAGCATCTCAATGAGTGAGAATCTTAAATTAGAAAATGTAGGAGAAATGAGGCCAATGAAGAAAGCACCAAATGCAAATTTTTATTATCATCATCCTGTGAAAGTTTATTACCTGTGACCTCACTTTGCACAATCAAAAAGAATTTTTTTTCAGAAAGTTACTGTTTCCCCATCATAAACGTACCTTACAATTTTTTTGGGATGCTTTATCTTGTTTCTCAAGTGAACTTCAGTTCATAAAACTCCCAAATTTGACTTTAATTCATTCTCTGCTTCTTGCTCTCCCAACCTCCCACCCTCTGCTTCCTACAAACTTCTTAGGATGAACTAAACATTCAATATCGGAGTGTTTATTTTTGGGGTTTTCCCAAAGGAAGAGCACTCCTGTAAACACTCCTCCCTAACTCACCCCCGCCCCCATGATGTCTAACACTGTTTCTCTCATGGAGTCTTTGTTAGTTCCTTAGCTTTCTTGCCTACTTTTGATGTTTTGAAGCTTTTTTGAGATGAAGTCTCACTCTGTCACCCAGGCTGGGGTGCAGTGGCACGATCTTAGCTCACTGCAGCCTCCGCCTCCTGGGTTCAAGCAATTCTCCTGCCTCAGTGTCCCAAGTAGCTGGGATTACAGGTGTCCACCACCATGCCCAGATAATTTTTGTGTTTTTAGTAGAGACAGGGTTTTTCCATTTTGGCCAGGCTGGTCTCAAACTCCTGACCTCAGGTGATTCACCCACCTTGGCCTCCCCAAAGTGTTGGGATTACAGGCCTGAGCACCGCGCCTGGGTCCTACTTTTGAATTTAATATCACAAAGCACTTTAGCACATTTTAAAAGCTGCTGTGAAGGGCTAGATGAATTAAGATTTTTGTGACTTGTCCTCCTTCTTAGAATACTCAGCCTCATCATGGTTTTTTTCTGTTTGGTTGGTTGGTTATTTGGTTAGTTGGGGGAAGGAGAAAGGAGACCTGAAGTGTGTCCCGCACCCTTTGTGAGTTTGGATTCAGTTCCGCAGATTTTACTGAGTACGCTTAAATGCAGGATGCCTGGCCACAAGCTTCCACAGATGCCTTAAATAGGGCTTGGGGAAATTTGCTGCCTCATCTCTTCTGCAGGCAGGTTCTCATGTGGCCCATATTCTATCTGATCTCTGAGCCCTTGCACTGACTTTTCCCTCTGCCCAGGAATCCTACCTAACTCCTTATTTCCTTTTGTTCTTCTGTGGATCATGATTGCTCTTTACACGTCAATTGCCTGATCACATCTATCCCAGTTCCCTAAACACAGGGGTGCCCGGAAAGTGTTCAGAAACTACTGATTGAATGAACTAAGGTGAATAGAGGGTACAATTATAGCTCAAGGGCCATGAGCAGTATGTAAAGATCACTGGGGATACAAACAAGGAAAAGATGCCTGGTTTGGGAAGCTTGGGACAGCCTTCATGGTAGAAGTAATGGATGATGTGGTCTTGAAGGATGGGTGGAATTTCCACTTAGCCAGGCAGGGAACAGCATTTATGGTGTAGGGAATTACAGGAACAAAAGCAAAGTGATAGGAAAATTCTAAGTGAGTCTACAAAACATTATGCCATGTGGGTAAAACTTGAGAGGGATATATAATGAAACCAAAGAGGTGCTACTTTATGGAATTTTGAATGGCAGATTATGCATTTGTAAAGCAGTGGGGAGCCATCAATAGTTTTTTATTTAATTTATGAAGCAGTGGGGAGCCATTGATCATTTTGGAGAGCGTAGTGACGTGACAGAGCCTGTTTCTAAGATGCTTAATCAAACAGCTGTGTATGGTGAATAGAAGGGAGAGCCTGAAAGGGGTTAGTTCAAAAGGAGCCAAGCATTTGTACGGAAGACGTGGCATGAGTCAGTAGGGTGGCTTCTGTCTTCTTTCATCATGTAATCATTGATACGTGTGATATATACATAACCTCCAAAGCATGACAATAAAATGAACAGCCATAAAGCTACCACTCTACTTAAAGAAATAAACATGGCCAGTGCTGGTGAAGGCCCTGCTGTCTCTCCCAGATTAAATCCCATCCGACCGCCAGTACTCAGAAGTAACCATCATCCTAGCTTCTTGTTAGTCTGCCCCTTGCCTTCTTTATATTTTTAATATATATGGATATATTCCTAAGAAATGAATTTAGTTTGGCTTATTTCTGACCTTTATATGATTTTAATTGTTTTATATAATATATAATTCTTCAACTGCTTTTTTATACTTAACATTATGCTCCTAAGGTTCACACATCTTGCTGGGTGTGGTGGTGCACGCCTGTAATCTCAGCATTTTGGGAGGCCAAGGCGGGCGGATCATTTGCGGTCAGGAGTTTGAGACCAGCCCGACCAACATGCTGAAACCCCATCTTGACTAAAATACAAAAATTAGCCGGGTGTGATGGTGTGCACCTGTAATCTCAGCTACTCGGGAGCTGAGATAGGAAAATCACTTGAACCCAGGAGGTGAAGGTTGCAGTGAGCTGAGATTAAGCCACTGCATTCCAGCCTGGATGACTGAGCAAGACTCCCTCTCAAAAAAAAAATAAATAAATAAAAATAGGATTCACACATTTTGATGCATGTACCTGTAGGTCATTCATATTCACTGCTATAATAGATCACAATTCATTTCCCAATTCTCTTGTTAATGAATATTTGAGTTCTCTTTCTTTTCTTTTCTTTTTCTTCCTTTCTTTTCTTTTCTTTCTTTTTTCTTGCTTTTCCTTTCCTTTTCCCTTCTGCCTTGCCTTGCCTTTTGTTTCCTTTGTTTTTTAAGAGCAATGCGGCCATGAGCATTTTTTGTGTATCTCCTAGGGCATATAGAAAGAGTCACTCTAGAATATAAACTTAGGAGTGGGGACTCTGGGTCACAGGGGAACATGTTCAGCCTTACAAGACAATGTCAATTGTTTTCCTAAGTGGTTTTAGCAATTTATTATCTTGCCCACCATACGTAAATTTTTATTTCGCCATATCTTTGCTAATCTTGATACAGAAGCTAATTATTTTTAAAGGTATGTCTCAGTCTGGATTTGAAACCTCTTAGTATCAACAGGAAGAAATGTTTTGTATCAATTACGATGGGGAAATCTTTTTCAAGATCTATTTGGGGCAAAGTGCTTCCATCCATTCCTGCTCTCCAAGCTTTCAAGCCCTCCCCAGGGGTTAAATAGGAAATACATGTTTGTTGGCCTCCTCACAGTCCAACATGACATTTTTTGGTGCCATCTATTCTGCTGTAATAGAACTAAATCATCCATCAATGTCCCAGTCCATCCCCTTTTTTCATTTTTGTGTGAGTGAATTTATTCTAGAAGTTATTTTCAAATTACATGTGTCAGTTTGATGAGCTTGTGCTTTTCCGTGTTGTTCCACGATTTATATGGGATAGTTTCAAAGAGGAGCATGATTAAGAAAAGGGCTTTCTGCTGTATCAGCGTAATACAGAAGATAATGTTGTCATGCCTGAGGCTGTCCTCGGACACTCGAAGAAGTTAGCCAAGGAAAGACCAGCTGTCATGTTTCATTTCTCTCTGCCTTACCCCTACATGTGTTGTTTTATCTGCAAGCTACGCATTTTATTGTCCTTTATCTTAAATATACCAAAAATACTTAACCCAGGAGGTTAGCCAGATTATAGTGGGCTTGAGGCAAGGCAAGTAAGCATACATAGCTTCAGGTGAAAGAAATTCACCTTTTTGCAATAAAGCTGGGTCCTGAATTCCACTGAAACCCCAGGATTTTTTTTTTTTCATCCTTATAGTCTGAGCTGCTTCAAGCATTGGCAGAAAAGAGCACATGAAAAATAACATAATTGTGGAGAAACTGCTCAGGGGTACTCAAATTTATAATTCACAGCAAGCAGCCAAAGGATTGATGATTAAGATGTATCATTATAAAAGTTCTAGAAATACATGTGCTGGGTCTGAAAGGAGGATAGCAAATGTGTCCTTAAATTCTTTCTTTTCTCTCAATCCCTTCCTCTCCGCACCCATCCCCTCTCCCTGTCAAAATGACTGTCTAGGGGACAATTTTACTTGCGTGCATTGGAAATAAAGCTTGAAGCTCTGGTTGACTTCCTAAAGCTTGAGGAAATTCAAGGAAGGACAATAGTTTTGCAGCTTGTCTTTGGGTTTCCTGCAATTAAAAAATGCTGAGTAAATGTTTGTTCTATGACTATAAGTGTAGGAACATCTGTAATTAATACTCTCAGATGGCGTCTGTTGAAACACAGTAAGAGCAAAGTGCTAGAAGGCTAAATGTGGACAGGGTTTCTGCAGAGGCATTGTCTCAGAAGCTTTAATAAGCTGAGGAAATCTGGTCTTGAGTGGCCAGCCCCTACCTAGAGCTCACTGCTCAGTAGATGTGAACATGGATGGTGGCGGTACAGGCATCGGGTGATTGATTGTGCAAGATGAAAGACAGAGGTGGATTTCTTTTTTTCTTTTCTTTTTTTTCTTTTTTTCTTTCTTTTTTTTTTTTTTTTTTGAGACAGAGTCTCGCTCTGTTGCCCAGGCTGGAGTACAGTGGCATAATCTTGGCTCCCTGCAACCTCTGCCTCTTGGGTTCAAATGATTCTCCTGCCACAGCCTCCCAAGTAGCTGGGATTACATGCACCCACCACCACGCCCAGCTAATTTTTGTATTTTTAGTAGAGATGGGGTTTCACAATGTTGGCCAGGCTGGTCTTGAACTCCTGACCTCAAGTGATCTACCTGCCTCGGCCTCCCAAAGTGCTAGGATTATACACGTGAGCCACTGTGCTCGGCCCAGAGGTAGATTTCTGTTCAGTGCTTTTACGGATATCACATACCTTTTTAGACATCTCTTTCTGATGAATTTCAGTGTTTCCTCAGTGGAAATGCTTGAGAATTCGATGACATTTCCTCCTGATTTACACAGTGATTGGACAATAGAAGTCTTCAATAAAACTCGTTCCTGCCTTCCTTCCCCACCACCAGATCACTTTAGACACAAGATATTATCTTTATAAAGCTTATCATTGTGAATGTTCTTGCAGGGAGTATCAACCTGCATTTCCCCCACCCATTCTGACAACCAGCCTATTGGTTTCTGCTGTTAAGAAAAAATTCTTTTTTTTTTTTTTTAGAGACAGAGTCTGGCTCTATCACCCAGGCTGCAGTGCAGTGGCGCAATCTCGGCTCACTGCAACCTCCACCTTTCATGTTCAAGCAATTCTCCCGCTTCAGCCTCCCGAGTAGCTGGGATTACAGGCATGCACCATCATGCCGAGCTCATTTTTTTGTGTTTTAGTAGAGACAGGGTTTCTACTGTTGCCTAGGCTGGTCTTGAACTCCAGAGCTCAAGCAATCCTCCCGCCTCACCCTCCCAAACTTCTGGGTTTACAGGCATGAGCCACCGCACGCCTGGCCAGAAAAAACCTCATGCTGTTACATTTTAGTAAACACGAGCCACATCTCAGTCAGTTATGGTCACAGAGAGCACTGGCCCAATATTGGACCTTAGTTTGCAGGCCTGCGCCGTCTCCTTTCCTCATCAATCCCTGGTGGAAACTGAGACACCAGTGCAGGCTGAAGTGTCTCTGAAGAAACTTGACAATTCTAAGACCTTAGGAAGAGGACCTTGTGTCAGAATGAGGGGGACTTTCTGCTGGGCCTCCCTTGCATGCCCTCTGTCTGGGGCCTTGGGTCTGCTCTAAGGATTCTTGTCGCCAAACATAGATTTTGCAGGCTATGTTAGCTAATCCCCAAGCTTCTTTCGGGATGTTGTTGCAGCTGCACTTGGGGGCTTGTTATCTGGCTTGCCTCTGCAAGGGACACTGCTCAGCTGACCTTGTCCCTCTTTAGCCTGAGTCATGGCTAATTGGTCAGCTGCCTTAGGTATCTCAGAGCCTGCGAATTGGCTCACTCAGCAGCCACGTGGCTTGTGACCTGCAGCATGTCTGACTGAAGGTCTAACTATCCTAATTTGATCCCCCAGCACCTCTCGGTCTCCAAGGGATTGCCTGCCAGAAGCTGCTTTTAGCAGTTTTGAAAAGATGATTTCAGAATCTGCTTCCCTTACTCCCCCTCACCCAACCTTTCCCCACCGTTTCCTAAACCAGTTCCTAGGTGGAGCTAAAATTAAGAAAGAGCTATTAATATCAACTCCTTAAAATGAAAAATAAGCTTTGAGAAACTACTTATGGTTAAAATAGAGTTCTACTCTTAAGCTGGGTAACGTATAAAAAATTGAGGAAATCAGATAAGTAAAAAGAATAGAATAAAAATGACATGCATTCTCACCACCCAGAAATAAGTGTTGTTAGCATTTTGGTGATAATTTTTAGGGTTTTTTTTTTCCTCTGCCTATTTGTATCTGCATGTGTATGTGTGTACATGTGTGTGTTCGGTTATATTTTTGTTTTGCAAAAATAGGGTGCACCGTTTTATATACCCTGCTTTTTTTTCACGGAATGGAAAATTTTGCATAAATATTTTGCTATGTTTTTGAATACCCTTCCACACATCATTTTAATGGCCACGTCTGAAAGTAGCTACACTGTGGGTTAATTTCACTAGTCTCTGATTTTCAGACATGTGTTTCCAGTTTTTTGTTGTTGTTCATATAAAGAGCTCTACCATGAACTCTGTGGCAACAGAATCTTTGCACATATCTCTGATTGTTTCTTTAGAATAAACCCCCACAAGGGAGAACTGTAGGGCCACGTGGTATGTACATTCTTAAGACTCCTTCGGCCTGTCCTTCCAGAACCGTTGAATTTATTGGCCCTCAAGCTAGCAGTGGTTGTAGAGTATGTCCATTTCCCCAAGCCTTTGCCATTATTCCAAACATGAATCTTGTACCAATCTTTCAACAGATGAAAGTGGTCACTCATTGTTTTGCAATTATTCGATTGCTAGTGGTGTCAAACGTTTCTTTTATGTCTGTTGGCCATTGATATCAAGTCCCTTGTAAACTGCCTCTCCTTTGCCAAGCTTCTAAGGCACAACAAAAGCTCAGCTTTAATTAAACTCATTCAGAATCCTAAGCCCTATAAAGCCTTTCATAAAACAGAGGACTCCAAAGCACAGGGGTTTTTCTTAACACCATTTATCTCCTCTAAGCGAGGATGGAAGAAGGATTCAAGGACTGAAGGCTAGTAGACAACTCCCAAGCCAACATCCGACATGCCTTTCAGCCAGTAGAGGTAGCTGTTGCATCAACTAGCTCCCCAGCCTTATCTGTGAGTTCAGCCTTTAAGACAGAAAATAAATCAGTGCATGCAGTATTTTTAACAATATTTATTTAAAAAAAAAACTCATGATTTTGTGGTTTTTAAAAAAACTGCTTATTTTGTGCCCTCTTATGTTTGAATATAAAGCTCTCTGTGAATATTAGTAAGAACCACTGTATGAAATTTATTATTAATCATCTATTTTTAGGCATGAAGCTTTGCTGTATTATGTTTTAGCAGCAGAAACTGGAATTGAAGTGTCACAGACAAATTTAGCACACATCTGTGAGGAGAGGCCAGTAAGTAAAATGTATTCTTCTCAGAGTAGAACCTCTGAGGTTAAGGATAATGAATTGGTTTTTATGGAGGCAACCTTGATCGCTTGGCCGAAATATTAATGAATTAACTTTTTCTTCCCTTTACCCCTTAGGACCTGGCCAGGAGATACTTGGGTGTTAACTGTGTTTGGAGATACTATAATTTCTCTGTTTTTCAAATCGATGCGCCTTCCTTTGGTATGTATGGAAAAACAGGTGCATAATTGAAGCATTAGACGTTTTTCATCTTTAGTAACAGGGAACTTCTGACAGCTTTGTGTGAAGTGAGGTATTTCTAAATAATTAGAAAAGAACATGAAAAATCTCTGCTATTAAGATCGCTGAACTCTGCTCTCAGCCTCACACAATGCACTACTCCTCGCCGATTGTCCCATGGAGTGCTTGGACCCAACATCTCTTATTTTTTATTTTTATGTTTTGAGACAGTCTCGCTCTGTTCCCCAGGCTGGAGTGCAGTGGCGTGATATGGGCTCAGTGCAACCTCCACCTCCCAGGTTCAGGTGATTCTCCTGCCCGAGCCTCCCGAGTAGCTGGGATTTCAGGCGCACACGACCACGCCCAGCTAATTTTTGTATTTTTAAGTAGACACAGGGTTTCACCATGTTGGCCAGGCTCGTCTCAAACTCCTGACCTCAGGTGATCCACCTTGGCCTCCCAAAATGCTGGGATTACAGGTATGAGCCACTGCACCTGGCCCCCGACATTTCTTCTGAGTCAATGAAAATGTAAAAGAGAACGCTATTATGGAGCGATTCTCTGGGCCAGTCATTTGTGTGGATTCCTCTGCTCTGCTCTGCATGGTAGGGGACTGGCCTCCAGGAATTACAGTTCCTAGACTCCTCTACCCACGGGTTTCTGATTCCTTTCAGGCAGTAAGAGGCACTGGCAGAAGATTGCAGGATGGGAGAAGAAGCCCAAGTACTTCTCCCCTTCTCTCTCTGCTTTGAACTGTGTCTCTGGCAGGGGCTACGTTTCCACAGTTCCAGCCCCTGCCTGGCAGCTCCACCCTCTTTGATCTCAGCACCAGGCTCTGGGTCTCTGGTAACATTACAGGCACCCTGTGGCCCCCACGTCCTGGGGATAATAGTAGCCTTCTCACTGCTGATCTCAGCTGCCTATTGTTTTCCATTTGCCTTTTCAGCTCTCCCAACACCCTAGTAACTGCTTCCCCATGATGAAATTCCTCTTTTGAACCAGCTGAAATGGATTCTGTTTTCCTTCTTGGACATTGACTAATACATATACTCTTTTTTTTTTTTTTTTTTTTGAGATGGAGTCTTGCTCTGTTGCCCAGGCTGGAGTGCAATGGCGCTATCTCGGCTCACTGCAACCTCTGCCTCTCAGGTTCAAGCGATTCTCCCCTCAGCCTCCTGGGTACATGGGATTACAGGAATGCACCACCACACCTGGCTAATTGCTGTGTTTTTTAGTAGAGATGGGGTTTCACCATGTTAGTCAGGCTGGTCTTGAACTCCTGACCTCCAGTGATCTGCCCACCTCAGCCTCCGAAAATGCTGGGATTACAGGTGTGAGCTACGGCACCCAGCCGATACATACACTCTTAAACATAAGTTTTTCTTCAGAGGAAAAATAAAATACATGGCTAAAGCAAAGAATTACCAACAACAGACATCAAAGATGAACAGCAAAATGTCAGATGTGAGGTAAAGCACCTAGAACAACCTTGGCTGATTGGGCAGCAAAGTCGTAGACTGAGATGTGCAGAGCTATTCAGGAGAGCTACCTGGCCAAAGAAGAAACTGTCTAGGGGCCAGGTGCGGTGGCTCACGCCTGTAATCCCAGCACCTTGGGAGGCTGAGGTGGGAGGATTGCTTGAGTCCAGGAGTTCAAGACCAGCCAGGACAACGTGGTGAAACCCCATCTCTATTAAAAAAAAAAAAATACAAAAATTAGCCAGGTGTGGTGGCATACTCCTGTAATCCCAGCTACTTGGGAGGCTGAGGTGGAAGGATCACTTGAGCCCAGGAAGTCAAGGCTACAGGGAGCCCTGATCTCACCACTGTACTCCAGCCTGGATGGTGGAGAACCTATCACAAAAAATTTAGAAAAAAAGGAAAGCAAAATATGTCTAGATATAGGGATGCTCTGGGTAAAAAGCCTTTTTGCTTGTTTCTCTCTTGACATATCAGGGAAACATAAAGATGTTCTTCAGATACTAATAGGAAAACCTTTCATTCATGTGAATGGGCCAATTAATCTAAAATGTTGGTGTGAAAAAAAAAAAAAAAAAAACACTTGACAAATGGATCTGTGCTTTATTTCCTGCAGCATATTTGAAGATGGGAGACCTTTACTACTATGGCCACCAAAACCAGTCACAGGACCTGGAGTTGTCTGTGCAGATGTACGCCCAAGCCGCCCTGGATGGAGACTCCCAGGTAAACAGCAGCCACAATAAAAACCAGCTCTTGGCCAGGCGCAGTGGCTCACGCCTATAATCCCAGCACTTTGGGAGGCCGACAGGGGTGGGTGGCTTGAGGTCAGGAATTCGGGACCAGCCTGAGCAACATGGCAAAACCCCGTCTCTACAAAAATAAAAAAATTAGCTGGATGTGGTGATGCTCCCTTGTACTCCCAGCTACTTGGGAGACTGAGGCAGGAGGATTGCTTGAGCCTGGCAAGTCAAAGCTGCAGCAAGCCGTGATCACACCATTGCACTCCAGCCTGGGTGAAAGAGCAAGACCCTGTCTCAGAAAAAAACCCAGTTCTTGGTGACATCCATTTGTGAACTTGCAAAACCAGAATTCTTCCTAACAGTCCTTTATGTGTGCATACACTGCACCATTTACAAAGCCATTGTTCATCCATTTTCACATGCCCATCAAACAACTCTATGAGGACACTAACCATAAGGGTGAGCCTTTATTAAACACCTACTGTGTCCCCTGTGCCATTCTCACATAATCCCTTGGGAGTGGAGATTATTATACCCTATCTATAGTCAAAGGTAATGAATTGGGAGGCTGAGGCAGGAGAATGGCGTGAACCCAGGAGGTGGAGCTTGCAGTGAGCCGAGATCGTGCCACTGCACTCCAACCTGGGCGACAGAGCGAGACTCCGTCTCAGGGAAAAAAAAAAAAAACGAGAGAGAAAAAGGTAATGAATTGTTCAAGGACAAGTAATCAGATGGTAAGCAAAGCACCCAGCTCCTAAAACTGGATCTTTGGCTCCAAACATCAAAGACATCAAAGGGTATTTCTACCAAATTACATCAAACTCACTCACCAGGTAGAAACTCAAGAAATTAGAAGTGCGTCCACAATAGGAAGCGGTTTGCTTGTACTGTTGGGCTGTGCTTCAGTGACAGAGTTTTTCCATAAATGATTTTTTTGTAAACTTCTTATTTGAAAATAATGTTAGATTTACAGAAATGTTGCAAAAATAAGTGAGAGTTCTGTATACCCTTCATTCGACTTCCCCTAATGTTCACATCTGACATAACCGCAATGCCATTGTCAAACTAAGATATTAATGTTGGGACAGTATTATTAACTACACTTCAGACTTCATGTAGATTTCACCAATTTTTCCACTAATATCCTTCTTCTGTTCCAGAATTCAATCCAGGATCCCACATTAGATTGAGCTGTATATTTCTTTCCAATCTTCTCCAATCTATTACAGTTCCTCAGTCTTTTCTCCTCTTCATGACTCTTGATACTTGAAGAATGCTTGTTAGGTAGCTTGTAGAATGTCTGTTGATTTGGGTCTGTCTTCTGTTTTCTCGTGAGTAGATTGAGGTTATACATTTTGGGCAGGAATTTTGCCTGTTATGATTATTACCATGCTGTTCCAATGATGATTCTCAATTTCCCTTATTCCCTCTACATTTGCTACTTGGAATCCTCTTGTGAGGAGCTCAGAATCATTTTCATGATGGAGGTTTGGATAGTTGTTACCCTCTGCTGCAACGGATTTCTGGTGTTGTGCTTTACAGTCTGACCACAAAACAAAAATTGGAAACTCATCCCTGTATCAATCTTTGGTGGGATTTCTTTGTTGTTGCTGTTTTGTGGGGTTTTTTGAGACAGGGTCTCACTCTGTAACCCAGGCTGGAATGCAGTGGCACAATCTCAGCTCACTGCAGCCTTGATCCCCCAGGCTCAAGCGATCCTCCTACCTCAGCCTCCTAAGTAGCTGGGACTACAAATGCATGTCCGGCTAATTTTTTGTAGAGATGAGGTTTTGCCATGTTGCCCAGGCTGGGCTTGAACTCCTGGGCTCAAGTGATCTGCCCACCTTGGCCTCCCCAGGTGTTGGGATTACAGGCATGAGCCACTGTGACTGGCCAACCTTTTTTTTTTTTTTTTTTAAGTGGAGGTACAACATCACAGTGGTCATGTACCTGGGTTAAAATCCCACATCTCTCTCACTCCATAGCTCTTTGTCCCTGACGAGTCACTAAATCTCTGAATCTCTATTTGCTCATGTGTAAATGGGAGTAATAAGAGCATCTGCCTCATAGGTCATGAAGATTAAATGAGATGTTCAGTGTAAAGCTCTAAGCCCAATGCCAAGTACACTCAGTGGACATGATCTATTCTGTTATCATTTCCTCTGAAAAGAAGGAGTTGCTGCTAAAGTCATTTGCTATAGAAATAAACTCCCTTAGGTCATATTTCCTGTCACTTAAAATTGGGCCTGGATTTTTTTTTCAATTTTTATTTTTACTTTTTGGAAAGCCAATGTTACAAAAACAATGAAGGATGTTTTTTCAAGAAAAATAAACCAAAGAATGCACAGATAATTCTATGGCAGGGGTTTTACTCCTTTATGTCTTCATGTTTCCTTGCAGTCCCTGCCCGCAAGCAAATGCATCTGTCATGTTATCTATAGTGTGCCTGTCACTTTTTTTTTTTTTTTTTTTTTTGAGACGAAGTCTTGCTCTGTTGCCAGGCTGGAGTGCAGTGGCACAATCTTGGCTTACTGCAACCTCTGCATCCCAGGTTCAAGCGATTCTCCTGCTTCGGTGTCCCGAGTAGCTGGGACTACAGGCATGTGCCACCACACCCAGCTAATTTTTGTATTTTTAGTAGAGACGGGGTTTCACCATGTTGGGCAGGATGGTCTCGATCTCTGACTTCGTGATTCGCCCACCTTGGCCTCCCACAGTGCTAGGATTAGAGGCAAGAGCCACTGTACCTGGCCACCTGTCACTTTTAAAATCTGTCTTGTCATTCATTGTAGGACTGTGTGCGTTTTATTACATAGTCTCTAATTATTACCTCTAATAGCTGCCCCATATTCTGTTGAACTGATTCATTATAATTTCTTAAGCTTTACCTTATTGGTGGATGCTTATACTTTTGTTTACTAACTTATTCATTGATTCGACACATATTTATCTAGTCCTACCATGTCTTAGACAATGATTAGTGTTGAGGACATAAGATAAAAAGATAGATCATACTCTTGCCTGTATGGGATTTATAGTCTACCAAGGAAGACTTGGAGGTGGTTTCCTCTTGTGTTGGAATTATAGCTAGTGCTACAATGAATATTTTTGTATTTCCGCCTTTTCTCTTAGTTTGAACACTTTCCTTATAATCTGAGAAATACTATTAATGAGTCAGACAGTCTAAATGGTTTTATGAGGCCAGGCACAGTGTCTTATACCTGTAATCCCAGTTCTTTGGGAGGCCAAGGCAGGTGGATCTCTTGAGGTCAGCAGTTTGAGACCAGCCTGGCCAACATGGTGAAACCCCATCTCTACTAAAAATACACAAATTAGCTGGGCGTGGTGGTGCACACCAGTAGTCCCAGCCACTTGGGAGACTGAGGCAAGAGAATCTCTTGAACCTGGAAGGTGGAGGTTACAGTGAGCCGAGATCACTGCACTCCAGCCTGGACAACAGAGTGAGACTCCATCTTAAAAAATAAAAGTAAAAATAAAAACATAAATAAATGATTTTATGACTACATGATAGCACGCTGCCATTTTGCTTTCTGAAAGGGCTTTCCATTTAATACCTTACCGATCAGTGGTTAAGTAGAGAAGGATGACTGAAGTCTTACCAGCAACTGGATGCTTTCATGATTTAATTTTGCTAATTGAATAATGATATGTTGATACTTTCTTACTGTTTTTAACATGCATTTACTTAATTACTAGTGATGATGGACACTTTTACATATACTTGTTTATGATAACTTACTTTTCGTATTTTCTTTTCTGTAAATTCTCTATTATTCTTTGCCTGTTTATCTATTGGAATTTTGACACTTTTAAAAATTTTAACTATAATTAGTTCTTTATTTATGTATCTAGTAGATAACGAACCTTAAGCTATTACATTGCATACAACTATTCCCCTACTCTGTTTTCCCACTTATTTTAATCTTGGTATTATTCCATTGATTAGAGACTTTAAAAGTGCACAAAGCCTGCCTGGCGCAGTGGCTCAACCCTGTAGTCCCAGCACTTTGGGAGGCCAAGGTGGGCGGATCACCTGAGGTCAGAAGGTCGAGACCAGCCTGGCTGACATGGAGAAACCCCGTCTCTACTAAAAATACAAAAATTAGCCATGCGTGGTAGTGGGCATCTGTAATCCCAGCTACTCAGGAGGCTGAGGCAGGATAATCATTTGAACCTGGGAGGCGGGGGATGCACTGAGCCGAGATCACACCATTGCACTCAAAAAAAAAAAAAAAATTCATAAAGCCATTTTTTTCTTTTCTCTTAATACCTCAAATTGTAAGAGTGCCTTCCTTTCAAAGAGTGCAGCAGTAGTCTATTTTCTGCTGTTGTGTGAGTGTGTGTGTGCATCTTAAAGATACTTAACGCTTCATCTATTTAGAGGTTATTTTTGGCACCTTGGGGGAGTTTAAGATTTGAGACTCTGCACCCTGTCCTCTTGTGTTTGACGCCCCAGCTCTTCCACTTTCCAGCTGTGTAACCTTGGGCAAGTTGTTTAACCACTCTGTGCCTCAGTTTCCTCGTCTATAAAATAGGGAGGATAATACTGCCTATATCAGTTTATTGTTATGAGGGTTAAATGAATAAATATAAAAAACAGAACAATGCCTCGCATATGGCAGGCACTCAAAATGTGACCTGCTGGTATTTTTATCGTGATTGCTACATATGATGGTTGTGAAAGTCCTGGAGTATGCAACATGGTAAATGATGATTTTCATTTAGATTGTTGTCAGAGGCAACTAAGAGGCAAGGTCAGAGGGAAGATATAAAGCCATTCGATGTGATCATGTCATTAGAGAAGCGCAAATCAAAATCACAGTGAGACACCATCTCACACCAGTCAGAATGGTTATTATTAAAAAGTCAAAAAAGAACAGGTGCCGGTGAGGTTGCAAAGAGAAAGAACACTTATGCAGTGTTGGTGGGAGTGTAAATTAGTTCAGCCATTGTGGAAAACACTAGCAATTCCTCAAAGACCTAAAAACAGAACTCCCATTTGACCCAGTAATGAGATTGTATATACCCAAAGGATTATAAATTGTTCTGTTATGCAGACACATGCACATGTATGTTCATTGCAGCACTATTCACAATAGCAAAGATATAGAATCAACCTAAATACCCATCAACGGTAGACTGGATAAAGAAAATGGGGTACATATACACCATGGAATACTATGCAGCCATAAAAAAGAATGAGATCACGTCCTTTGCAGGAACATGGATGGAGCTGGAAGCCATTATCCACAGCAAACTGTGCAGGAGCAGAAAACCAAACACCACATGTTCTCACTTAGTGGGAGCTAAATGATGAGAACACATGGGCACATAGAAGGGAACAATAGACACTACACTAAGGGTGGAGGTTGGAAGGAGGGAGAGGATCAGGAAAAATAACAAATAGGTGCTAGGCTTAGTACCTGGGTGACAAAATAATGTGTACAACAAACCCCCGTAACACATAACAAAATAATCTATATGACGAACCTGTGCATGTACCCCTAAAGTTGAAATAGAAGTTAAAAACAAAACACTAAAAACACGATCCGGAGTTCTTTCAAGGGCAGCAATCTAGTTTAATTGGTCAAGTTCTAATGGTAAGTACCACATCGTTTTCTGCTTGTTTCTTAATCTGGCCACCTGCTCGGCTTGTGATGGAGGGTGCGCATTCTCCAGGTAGCGTAATAGTACCCATCCTTTATGAAGTATGTCTATGGTCGGGCCATCTCACTGTGCTTATTTTATTGGATCCATACAGCCCAATAAGACAGGTCCTACCTTTAAGGATCAAGAACAAGATGTCAGAGGAAGAGGTAGGAAAATATACCATAGTGGAGATCTGTGCCAAGAAGAGTCATGAGAAGAGGTTTCTGCACCAGCCTAGGAAAGTTGAGATGAGTGCCCTTAGGTGATCCTGTGCAAGGCAGGCACCGCCTTGGGATGTCAGTCATGGGAAGCCGCCCTAGCCACAGAAACACTTTGTCAGATTTCCGACAGGGCTATGGCAACCGAGGGCATAGTCTGTAGGCAATGGACATGGCATTCGACTCGGTATTCTTGTTTCATTTATGATACAAGGGCACGTTTTCCAGTAAGTTCTGTTTTGAGAGAGTAAGCAAGAAAGGACAGATCTCCCGGTTGACTGGCTTCGGAGCAGATGGGACACAGCAGCTTCTGAAAGCCTCCTGGTTCTCCTGCAAATAAATTTCTCAGATGCATATATTTAGGGAAACAATTCATCAATGAAAATGACAAAACCATCTGGCTCTAGAGACTAAAAAAAATTTTAGAGGTTGTAAACATTTACATTCTGATGAAGAGTGTGTGTCTAGGTTTTATTTCAAGGAGTTGATGAGTTTGGTTTGTGGTTTGTTTTTAGGGATTTTTTAACCTGGCCCTGCTAATCGAGGAAGGTACTATAATCCCACACCATATCTTGGATTTCTTGGAAATTGACTCAACTCTCCACTCTAATAACATCTCCATTCTCCAGGAACTGTATGAAAGGTGAGCTCGGAGCCTCTAGAACTGTGGAATCTGAGAAACCCAAGTAGATGATGTTTGCTTCTTGGTTAAAGTTAGCTTTACCCTTATTTTGTAATGTAAATTGTATTTAAAAAACAAACAAACAAAAACAAAAGGCAGGGCACTGTAGCTCATACTTGTAATCGCAGCACTGTGGGAGGCTGAGGCAGGCAGATCACTTGAGGTCAAGAGTTCAAGACCAGCCTGGCCAACATGACGGAGCCTCATCTCTACTAAAAGAACAAAAAAAAAAAAAAAAAAAAAAAGAAAGAAAGAAAAAAGAGAGAGAGAGAAAAGAAAGAAAAAACCCAGGGTTTGCTTCTACTAGAAAACATTCAGCCAGATCCGAGTGTATTTCTCTTTTCAAGTATCTGAAGTTTAAGATATAGAAGGTACTTGATCTGAAGTTTAAGGGCTGACCAAAAATTTCCACGAGAATGGAAAGAATAACAATCTGATTAGCCCATGCTTGCCTCTTGTTTGTTTTGAGACAGGGCCTCGCTCTGTCACTCAGGCTGGAGTGCAGTGGTGCGATCTCAGCTCACTGCAACCTCCACTTCTTGGGTTCAAGTGATTCTCATGCCTCAGCCTCCTGAGTAGCTGGGATTACAGGCGTGCAACATCACACCAGGCTAATTTTTGTGTTTTTAATAGAGACAGGGTTTCGCCATGTTGGCCAGGCTGGTCTCGAACTCCTGGCCTCAAGTGATCCACCTGCCTTGGCCTCCCAAAGTGCTGGGATTACAGGTGTGAGCCACCGTGCCCGGCCTAATTAGCTGATGCTTTTTTGAAAGATAAGGAGGCATTCCTACATCTGCGCTTTAAAGAGAAATACTGTTCTAGTGGGTCCTGTGCTTCAGTGTCTTGCTTGACTTTTATTTTATTTATTTTTAAATTTTTGCTGTCACCATAGCAGAACAGACTTGACTCTTAATTAAGGACAAAACTGACCTTTTTCTAAACTTTCTACTGGGATTCTAGAATGTCAGATCAGGCCAAACCACTTATTTGGCCACTGGCTTTATTTCTTTGTCTCTCATCTTTGTCAGTTGAGTGTGCTCATTTGTCCAAAAGCAGAAGAATGTAGGTTTGTGGATCTGAAAATGCCAGTCCTGGGTCGTGCCACCAAAGTTGGCTGACATGTCAAGATGCCCTGGGCTTTGTCTGCAGGTGCTGGAGCCACAGTAATGAGGAATCCTTCAGCCCCTGCTCCTTGGCCTGGCTTTACCTGCACTTGCGGCTTCTCTGGGGTGCTGTCCTGCACTCAGCCCTGGTAGGTTTCATCTCCCACCGGCCCCGCCCTTGTGGCCTCTGGCCTTTGTCAGTCACTAATGCATGCTTCTGATGTTTGCAGATCTACTTTCTGGGAACCTTTCTGCTGTCCATATTGATCGCCTGGACTGTGCAGTATTTCCAGTCTGTCTCAGGTAAAGATTTATAAAAAGCGAAAGCAATATGTAAAAAAAAGCAGGGTTTTTCTTTTTCTTTTTTTGGTCTACCGGAAAAATTGTGTTTTCCCTCCTGGTGCCCTTGGTCATGCTATCTCCTATCCCTAGGGTCGTCTTTCACAGGATGGGAATCCTTCTAGAGGTATATGAAATTCCTGGCTGTTGGGAGGCCACAAAGTTACTATTGTATTTTTCAAAATAAGGATTTTATTTTTATTTTATTTTATTTTATTTTATTTTATTTTATTTTGAGATGGAGTCTCGTTCTATCACCCAGGCTGGAGTGCAGTGGTGTGATCTCAGCTCACTGCAACCTCTGCCTTCTGGGCTCAAGCAATTCTCCTGCCTCACCCTCCCAAGTAGCTGGGATCACAGGCGTGCACCACCACACCCGGCTAATTTTTGTATTTTTAGTAGAGATAAGATTTCACCGTGTTGACCAGGCTGGTCCCGAATTCCTGACCTCAGGTGATCTGGCTGCCTCGGCCTCCCAAAGTGCTGGGATTACAGGCGTGGGCTACCGCACCAAGTCTCAAAATAAGGATTTTCTTTAAAAAGCTTAAGAAACTGACCTAATACAGCTTCTTCCATTGAAAATACATCCGTCAGAATTCTGCCTCTGTGTGCCTGAAAACACAGCGCCAAATCCCCTGGCAGCATGAAGTCTTCCCTTCCATTTCAGTCAAGCAATCAAATGTGTAAGAGGATAAACAAACACTCATAATGAATAAAATCCTCGGCCACACGGACTCAGAGGGAGGGACTGAGCAGGAATCGTAAAGTGGACATTTAGTTGAGCATGGTTTCCACTAATCATTGTTATTTTTCTGAGCTAGTATAGAATAGCAGTTAAGGACAAGCAAGCCTTACTTGCTTCTATTTGGGCTTAGAGTCCAGGCCTGGCTACTCATTAGCTGTGTGACTTATGACAAGTTATTTAACCTTTCTGATCCCCAAATTTCTCATCAATACAATGAGGTTATGAGAGTAGCTACTTCCTAGGAACATAAAATGAAAAAAATCTTAAGTGAAAAAAAAATACACACAAGACACTTATCAAAATGACAACTGTAGTTAAACATTAGCTGTTACATTTATCTGGCATATAAAACCTTCCAATAAATGTTAGCTCTTACATTTATCTCCTCTATTAGACCATAAGCTGAGTAAGAGGAAGGCCCCCGTCGTGTCATTTGCAATAACTCATGCATAGTAGGTACTCACACCCACAGACGTCTCTGGTCTCTCGAGAGAAAGAAAACTGATTTTTTTACCATCTCAGACGGCTACAAAAGGATATAATAACTCATGGAGACAGAGACATTTGCAAATGTATAGATTAGGACTGGACATGGCATTGGAGCATTTGCGTAGCTGTTATTTGTGTAGCAGATAATGAAAAGTGAAAGGGGTGCACGTCACCGTCTCTTCCACAGTGAGAAGGAAGTCACTGTTGCAAGGAGCTAATGTGAAATCATTTCTCTCTGATTTACCTGAGGAGGTTAACAGGGACCCATCAAAACCTTCCAGGCTTGATGCCCCGTGGTCTGCCAGTTAATAAACTTCACTCATGCAAATTCTGTCCCGTCCCTAAATTTGTTGCCAGGTAGAGTCATTTATTTTGCATCTTGTCAGTGTTTTCCATTTCAAATTATCTTTGTCATTTTTACTCTGTAGAGATATTGTGATGATTATTACAAATGCAATTCCGTTAGAGGAACTGAAATTTGTCTTTATGATTTTATGCCAGCTGGTAGCCATGAAAATTCATGGGCGGGTGGAATTGCTTTGATCAGAAGTCTTCTCTTTTTTCTGTCTCCATGCCTTCATTATTAGTCTCTTCACATTCTTGTGTCTGTGTCTCTCCTGTCCTGTGATGTGTTGCTTTTCCTATATCCCCATAGTTCTTTCATACATTTTCATCGTTTTTCTCAGACTTTTTCAATTGCTTTCTCCAGCACATACCTACTTCTTGCTTGAGCAGTCTAAAGAAGGCTATGTTTGGATAGGATCATAAAAATTATTTAATTCTATGCCCTTTATTTTACAGATGAGGAAACTGAGGCAGAGAGGTGAAGTAGCTTGCCCAGATAAGGAAATAAAGACCAGGAGGCCAAGCACAGTGACTCACTCCTATAATTCCAACACTTTGACAGGCCCAGGAGGGAGGATCACTTGAGCTCAGGAGTTTGAGACCAACCTGGGCAACATAGCGAGACCCTGTCTCTAAAATAAAATAAAACAAAATAAAATAAAAATTATCCAGATGTGGTTGCACATGCCTGCAGTCCCAGCTACTGGGGAGGCTGAGGCAGGAGAATCTTTTGCACCCAGGAGTTCAAGGCTGCAGTGAGCTATGATCACACCATGCCACTCCAGCCTGGGCAACAGAATGAGACCCTGTCTAAAAAAAAAAAAAAAAAAAAAAAAAAAAAAAAAAAAGTTGTAGTACATTATTTTTGCATTTTAAAAAGTCCTCATCAAAGTGCAAATTTGTCAATAATTTTTGTATTTATTTATTTATTTATTTATTTTATTTATTTTTGAGATTGAGTTTCACTCTTGTTGCCCAGGCTGGAGTCTAATGGAATGATTTCAGCTCACCACAACCTCCGCCTTCTGGGTTCAAGCGATTCTCCTGCCTCAGCCTCCCAAGTAGCTGGGAATACAGGCATGTGCCACCATGCCTGGCTAATTTTCTGTTTTTAGTATCTGGTCTCAAAATCCCAACCTCAGGTGATCTACCCACCTCAGCCTCCCAAAGTGCTGGGATTACAAGTGTGAGCCACCACACCTGACCTTATTTATTTATTTATTTATGTTGAGATGGAGTCTCACTGTCGCCTAGGCTGGAGTACAGTGGTACAGTCTCGGCTTACTGCAACCTCCACCTCTCGGACTCAGGTGATTCTCCTGCCTCAGCCGACTGAGTAGATGGAATTACAGGTGCGCGCCACCACCCCCAGCTGATTTTTGTACTTTTAGTACAGGTGGGGTTTCGGGGTTTCGTCATGTTGGCCAGGCAGGTCTCGAACTCCTGACCTCAAGTGATCTACCTGCCTTGGACTCCCAAAGCGCTGGGACTACAGGCCTAAGCCACTGCGACTGGCCTTTCAATACTTTTTAAGTAAGAAGGTACTCCAGCGGCACAGTGGAGCTGATGGGATGATGGGGCAGGGAAATCGAGGCACGGAGGAGGTGAGGAGAAGCCGCTGCAAAGGTCATGCTGCTCAGAGACCAATTTTCTACCACTTGGTGTCTCCCTGATGAGCTGGCACAAGGTCCTGAGACCTGCCCCACAGCTGGGGGAAGACAGGGATGGGTGCATGTAGCAGCCATGGTGTTGACTGACAGTGTGAAAAAGAGGAAACGGATTTGAGAGTTAGGAGCCTCCCGTCAGCAGCTTTGGGTGAGGATTGTTGTTATAAGTTAGAGAGTTTTGTCATTTTGTGATTTGCATTTTTTCCAGTCAGTTGTTTTTAAAAAGTAATGATTTATAGTCAAGACTTGCAGTTGAGCTGTCCATCCATTTTGCGTTCAGCTCCAACTACCTTCATTTTCCTCCTGAGTTTATATGCTCTGTGATATATAGTTGACACGTCATGGCATTTGCCACATTAAATTGCCCTACATTCAGAAGGCTAGCAGTGCAGGACGGTAGTTAACAGCATTGGTGTGGAAGTCATGCTGCTAAGATTCTGGCCCTACCACTAGCTAACTATGTGACCTTGGGCAAAGGAAGGAGCCTATCTGTGCCTCAGTTCCCTCTTCTGTAAGTAGTAGAAATAGTAGTACACCCACTGCCTGTTGTAGTTGAGATAACCAAATGAGGTAACACATGTAAAGTGTTTAAAACTCCACAAATGGGCTGGGCACAGTGGCTCACACCTAGCAGTTTGGGAGGCCAAGGCAGGTAGATCACCTGAGGTCAGGAGTTTGAGACCAATCTGACCAACATGGTGAAACCCCATCTCTACTAAAAATACAAAAATTAGCTGGGCATGGTGGGCATGCCTGTAATTCCAGCTACTTGGGAGGCTGAGGCAGGAGAATCGCTTGAAGCTGGGAGGCAGAGGCTGCAGAGAGCCGAGATCACGCCATTGCACTCCAGCCTCGGCAACAAGAATGAAACTCCATCTCAAAAACAAAACAAAACAAAGCAAAACCACAAATGTTAGCTGCTAGTTCTCAAGGAGTATGTCCTCTGGGGCACTTTACCTGCAATTAAAGCATGCTGACACTAGGTAACACCTACACATAAATAGCTTGATTTACCTCAGAAACAGACATAATGACCAAAGCTTAGTATGCTTTTCTTTGCTATTAGACTCTTTCTAAAACATTCAACCTTTTTTTTTTTTTTTTTTTTTTTTTTTTTTTTTTTTTGGAGATGGAGTCTCACCCTATTGCCCAGGCTGGAGTGCAGTGGTGAGATCTCAGCTCACTGCAACCACCGCCTCCTGAGTTCAAGCGATTCTCCTGCCTCAGCCTCCCAAGTAACTGGGACTACAGGTGTGCGCCACCATGCCCAGCTAATTTTTGTATTTTTAGTAGAGATGCGGTTTCACCATGTTGGCTGGGCTGGTCTTGAACTCCTGATCTCAAGTGATCCACCCACCTCAGCCTCCCAAAGTATTGGGATTACAGACATGAGCCACCACACCTGGCCCATTCAACTATTTTTTTTTTTTTTTTTTTTTGAGATGGAGTCTTACTCTGTCACCCAGGCTGGAGTACAGTGGCATGATCTCAGATCACTATAACCTCTGCCTCCTGGATTTAAGCAATTCTTCTGCCTCAGCCTCCTGAGTAGCTGGGATTACAGGTGCGCACCACCACACCCAGCTAATTTTTGTATTTTTAGTAGAGACAGGGTTTCACCATGTTGGTCAGGCTGGTCTCGAACTCATGACCTCGTGATCTGCCTGCCCCGGCCTCCCAAAGTGCTGGGATTACAGGCGTGAGCCACCACACCCGGCCCATTCAACTATTTTTTAAAGCATTTCAACAAAGACATTGACTAATCTATCAAAAATACCAAGATAGCTCAATTGGTACTTTCAATAGATTAGTCAATGTCTTGATCTTCATCATATATATTTATATATAAAAAGAATACATATATTTATATATAACGAATATATATTTCTTTTTATATATATATATATAAAGAATACATGTATATTTATAGATAAATATATATATTCTTTCCTTCAAGGGAACTTGTGTTTGACTCCTGGCTCGCATCCCACCAGGCAGCTCAGTCTTTCTTGCGGCTTATGCCTCCCACAGTAGTGGAAAGGTCCCTGGGTTTGGGTGGCCCTAGGGTCACTCAGATAGTCACCAGTCTGATAGTAGGACACACATCACCCTGGGCCTACACTGTTCCCCCAGGTCCATTGGCTTTGCAGCTTCTGGGTCCCCTGGGCACTCCATCATCTTTGCCGAAGCCAAGTGTCATTAGCCTTTCTTCTCCCAAGTCTTCATTTCTGATTGCTGATGGGGCAAGGTAGAGGCCCTGCTGTGGGTACAACCCAAGGACTCCAAGAAGCTCCCTTCCTCACCTGTTGCATCTCAAAAGGCTTCTCCTTGGTCCACTCTTTGGGAGGGTACACCAAGCATGATTGCCTTAATGGATCAGGCTTTTGAAAAACAAAAAATCCTCAAGTAAAGTCTATGTCTGGAGCCGTCTCCATTTCTGCCCGGCCACAAACCTCCCCTGAGACCAAAAAATCATGGAGCCTGGCCAGCTGCCTGAAGGAAGCTAAAGGCAAGAACAGAAGGGGAAAATAGAAGTCACTATTTCAAAGAAAGAACCCTGTCTTACTAATATCATGCCAACTTTATGTCTCAATAGAATACACCATATAGAGCAAGATTTGTAGAACTACTAGTTCCTCGGTACAACTAGGTAACCTTTTAAACCAACGTCAACCTATTCAATACATTTATAACTTAAGACAACTCATTCCTTCCGGCTCAGTGGTTAGCCTAAGGTTCTTTTAAAAAGAGTAAGGTGATATGTATAAGATTAATTAAACCTTTTCCTACTGTTTCCTGTCATCTAGATTTCCAGCTAATGAGGTTTCTACTAAAATTAGAGTAAAATGTCACAAAGTAGTGCTTATGAAGAAAGCAGTAGCCTTATAGTCAGAGAGATTTCATGAGGAGGTTGTACTCCTGTCCTATCTCATTAGCTTCACATCTTACCAGTATCTCCACTTCTGAAAAAGTGTTTCAGTGACATGAATCTGGTCTCTGCTAGATCCAGAGGCCCAGATGAAGTTGGCATGATTTTACTTATAGCATACAATTTCTAGGGCTTTCCCCTTTATACCACCTTTGTGCAAACATTCTCTCATTTCAGGATGAATTCAACATAGTCCCACGTATTCTTTCCTTTTTGCTTCCATCTGGTCAGTCGGCAAGCAGATGTTCTTCCTAACAACAGCAGAGATCAGCAAACTTTTTCTGTAAAGGACCAGATAATAAACATTTTGGGCCCTCAGGGCCGTCTTGGTCACAACTACTCCACTCTGCCGCTGTAGCCGAAAAGCAGCCATTGTGGCTGGGTTTCTTTTTTCTTTTTCTTTCTTTCTTTTTTTTTTTTTTTTTTTGAGACGGAATCTCGCTCTGTCGCCCAGGCTGGAGTGCAGTGGCCCAATCTCGGCTCACTGCAACCTCCGCCTCCCAAGTTCAAGCAATTCTCCTGCTTTAGCCACCCGAGTAGCTGGGATGACAGGCATGTGCCACCACGCCCAGCTAATTTTTGTATTTTTTATAGAGATAGGGTTTCACCATGTTGGCCAGGCTGGTCTCAAACTCCTGACCTTGGGTTATCTGCCTGCCTGGGCCTCCCAAAGTGCTGGGATTACAGGCATGAGCCACGGTACAAAGCCTGTGGCTGGGTTTCTAATAAATCTTTACTATGGATGCAAAATTTGAATTTCATATATTTTTCACATGTCACGAAATATTACTCTTCTTCTGTTCAACCGTGTAGAAACTGTTTTTAAACCATGAGCCACACAAAAACAAGCAATGACTACGTTTGGCCCATGGGCTGCAGTTTGGGCCAGTTCTTGATAATTCTCACTAATGTACAGAAAATGGTCCCCCAGGAAGCAAATAATTCACAAATCACTCCTATTTGGCTCTGGAATATACTCTGTAATTTTTTAAACAGCATGCTTATTGTCCTGGTTACCTTGATTCTAGGCCAGTAATAAAATTAGTGCACATTCCAGGTGAGCACAGACAAAGAGGCCACTTTAAAATTAGGCCGGGCTGTAGGGGTCTTGTGCAGTGATTGCAAACCCCCAGTGGAAGAGGGGGAGTCCTCACACAGATAATGACTAACTTCCTGTAGAGACATCAAACATTTTTACTACGCTCTTACCAAAGATTTAAACGGTGGCAATGCTAATTATACATTCTTTCTACATTTACACATTGGCACTTTAAAAAAAAAAAAATCAAAAAACTGATTGCTGATTTATCTTGTTACCATGGTGATGTAAACATTTCCCTGAGCTTGAAAATACATGCCTTAGTACTTCATTAACTTCCTCAGAGATCATCAGGAAGGTAAGTCTTAGGATCAAAGTGGGTTTCAAGATCATCTAATCCAAGACTCTGAATTCACAAGTGTCGAAACCGAGGCCCAGGAGACTCAAACATTCTACAACCAAAATGTCTGCCGTCTGTATCTATCCCAAGGTCACTTGTTAGCAGCAGATAAATGAGACCTGCCCAGACCAGTTCTCCTGACTGTTGCAAAATGGTCTTTGTACCTCATCATTAGGGCTCTAATCACTAGATCACCTGCCAGAGTAGTGGCTTTAATGACCTTAGAAAGGGCACATCATTCTACAACACCCTGCCCCTCCCCATCACTCTCCTATTCTTTCAGAAGAGTGTTGGAATCCACGGCCTCTTCTGTAGGTACTGGAAGGGGCCTGAAGGAGAATTCCTGCATATATCCAGAAAAGCCAGAAGTTTGGGGACCCATTCTTGAACTTCCTAGAATGTCCCCTGGGAGATGAGCATTGGCAGTTGGAGGTGAAACTCTTGAAGGGTTTTTATTTAGAAATCAGATTGTCAGCATGTGATGGCATCTTCTTAAACTTCGATAATGGGTCCAGAGTTGCCTGGCTAGTTAGTGTTAGAGTCATTAGACTAGATGCGTCTCTCCTGGCTTGCCAATCTAGGTGTGGTTGTACGTCCTGAATGCACTGTTTTGAGTATTCAGCACCTGCTGTGCATGTGTCTCTGCAGCGAGTGATCCCCCTCCAAGACCATCCTGGGCCTCCCCAGACACTGCCACGTCCACTGCAAGTCCAGCTGTGACTCCAGCTGCAGATGCCTCTGACCAAGACCAGCCCACAGTCACTAATAACCTGGAGCCACGTGGGTGAACTGTGCACTCCGGTTCTCTCCGGATGTGAGAGAATCCTTTCAACAGCTGATATTGGGAAGCTGGGGCCAGGGCAAGATCCTGATAAACACCTTAAATGTCTTGTCAACTGGATGCAAATTTTGCAATTGGTGTCCTTTTTTTTAAAAGTCAACTTACAAGGAAGTACCCAGATCAGGCAATGGTAATCCCAAAGGTCATCAAACACATACAAAGAACATCTTGATCACAGGGCATGTGGGGAGGGCTACTGGGTCATCACAGCCTTTGTTCCAGTGATTGTATGTATTAGGAGTCACAGCTTGCCATGTGGCAGATCTGGATTCTTATACACTGAGATGTGTCTTAAGAATCGTAGTGCGTGGTTCATTCCTTTATCAAAGAACAGAAAGTTATGACTACTCTACAGGGTAGATAATGTTTTGGTACTTGTGTTTGCCACAGCCCTGTTCCTCAAAGCTGAAGTGATAGATTTCTCTTTGACTTCCAAGACCTAGCAGTTATAAGGCACCTTGAAGTAAATTGTTTATGCCTGGAAATGCAGGGAGGGCGATAGCTTTGTAAATTGGTTTACATTTTTCTCCTTGAATTTGTCTAGGGTCGCAGCGCTTCCGAATCATTTAATGACATTGTCGGATATCTTTTACATTTCAATTGCAATCCATGAAATTACATTTAGAAGATTCTTAGTACTAAACTGTAGTCTTCTCCATGAATTACCCATTAGAATAGACTGGCAGCAACGGAATATGCAGAAAGTAAGCCTTTAGCTTATAGTTTCATCCCTACCCCTTATGCCTGCCTGAGTCTGTACAGGGATGTGTGTGTGTGCGTGTGTGTGTGTGTGTGTGTGTGTTAGAGAGGAAGAGAAAGAGCAGAATGTCTGTATACTACATGCTGCTAAGGTAGTAAATAAATCAGTAATGCAATATTGTGGGTCCAAACTACTCTTTGCACTACTTTATTTACAGTAGTAAATAAAATTATTTTTATACAATTGACTACCAGAAAGTGTTTTTTTTTTTTCCTTTTTTTATAATTACTGTTACCATACAAAGTCTAAAGGTCCATGCATTCTCCTTCAGGAGGGAAAAAAGAAAAGTCCTCCTGATGAGAGGGCTTAGTTTTCATAACCCATGAACGTTTGCAGATAGGAAGGTGGCAGGAGGCTTCTCCCCAGGAATCCTGAGCTCAGGCCTGGCCTTGGAATGTTCGCACAGTATCAGACATTGTTTCAGGGCTTCCTGCTGCTCTGAACCTGGGCTCTATGTTCATTCCAGGCTAAGCTTGCAGTTCATCCTCCTCCTCCTATGAGTGCTGCTCTTGTTTTAGCAAAAAAACCAGAGGCTGGTTTTGCAAAAAAGCCAGAGGCTGAAGGCTATTTGCAAAAAAGCCAGAGGCTGAAGGCTGACAGTCCTGGATTCAAATTCGGGTCCTGTAACTGACAAGCTCAGTAACCTTAGGTGAGTGATTAACCTTCTCTGAGTCTCAGATTCCTGTGCTATAAAATGGGGCGATGAAAACCACCTCTTGGGCTTTTTATGAGGCCTAAGCGAGATAATATATGTAAAGCCTACAGCATATGGTCTTGTATTAGGTCGTTCTTGCATTGCTGTTAACTAAATACCTGAGACAGGGTGATTTATAAAGAAAAGAGGTTTAATTAGCTCAGAGTCCTGCAGACTGTACAGGAAACAAGGTGCTGATAGCTATTTGACCTCCAGGAAGGCCTCAGGAAACTTTCAATCATGGCAGAAGGCAAAGGGGGAGCAGACATGTCTTACATGGCCAGAGCCGGAGCAAGAGAGACCGAGGCAGGTGCCACAGACTTTTATTTATATTATTTTTGTTTCTCTCTACAGATAGATAGAGCTCTATATCTATCTATATATGGAGACAGAATATATGTATTTAAATATGTATTTGAATATACATACATTTATATATATATATATATTTTTTTTTTTTTTTTGAGATAATCTCAATGTCACCCAGGCTGGAGTACAGTGGCACGATCTTGGCTCACTGCAACCTCCCCCTCCTAGGTTCTGGTGCCTCAGCTTCTGAGTAGCTGGGACTGAAGCATGTGCCACCATGCTTAGCTAATTTTTTTGTATTTTTAGTAGAAACAGTGTTTTGCCATGTTGCCCAGGCTGGTCTTGAACTCCTGAGCTCAGGCAATCCACTTGCCTTGGCCTCCCAAAGGGCTGGGATTATGGGTGTGAGCCACCGTGCCCAGCCTATTATATACTTTTTTATTTTTATTTTTTATATTTTTTGCCACACACTTTTAAACAACCTGCTCTCACGAGAACTCACTATCATGAGGACAGCATCAATGGGATGGTGCTAAACCATTCATGAGAAATTCATCCCCATTATCCAATCACCTCCTGCCAGGGCTCGCCTCCAACATGGGAGGATTACATTTCAATACTGAGATTTGAGCAAAGCAAGTATCCAAAGTATATCAGGTCCTAAATATGGTAGGTTGTTATTTTTATAACATAAGAAAGAGCAGTCTGAGGGGCCAGAGAGTGACTCTGCTCTGCTGAGATCCTCTCTTCATGGCAAACACACGCATTTCCAATCTGTTGGGAACATGAGCTCACAGCTACACGCCACACTGGGAATTGCCCTAAGCTGCTGGGATCTGCCCAAGGGCATACCCTTGCAAGAGCAGCCCATGGCCAGTGGCTCCTTGATGTAGGCAGAGTTTCTCAATCTCAGCACTACTGACATTTGAGCTGGATGGTTTTTTGTTGGGGGGCAGGGCTGTCTTGTGCATTGTTGAATGTTGAACAGCACCTCTGGCCTCTAATTAATGAATGCTGCAGTGGACACTCGCCACCCCTGCTTCCCAGTGTGACAGCCAAACACCTCCTTAGGAGCAAAATCACACTCCCTTCACCTTGAGAATGACTGATGTAGGAAAACAGAGGTCCCTTGCCTCAATTTGGAACAGTGCTGAAGGGCAGGGCATCCCAGCTCCAAAACTCCATGTTGGTTGCAACCTCACTGAATGCAACTTCTCACTCTGCCCTAGTCTGCCTTCCTCATGTTCTTTTTTTTTTTTTTTTGAGACTGAGTCTTGCTCTGCCACCCAAGCTGCAGGACAGTGGCGTGATCTTGGCTCACTGCATCCTCCACCTCCCAGGCTCAAGAGATTTTTCCAGCCCCAGCCTCCCAAGTAGCTGGGATTACAGGCCCGTGCCACCATGCCCACCTAATTTTTGTATTTTTCGTAGAGGTGGGGTTGTGCCATGTTGGCTAAGCAGGTCTCGAACTCCTGACCTCAAGTGATCCACCCGCCGCAGCCTCCCAAAGTGCTGGGATTACAGGTGTGAGGCACCATGCCTGGCCTTTCCTCGTGTTCTTATAGGATTTTCCAACACTGATCCCCAGAAATCTTCACACCCAACTCTGTACCTCAATTTCTAAAAAAAAAAAAAAAAAAAAAACCCTAATGTATTAGTTTGCTGGGGCTGCCATAACCAAGTACCAAATACTGGGTACTTGAACAACAGAAATTTATTTTCTCACAGTTTTGGAGGCTGGAAGTCCAAGATCAAAGCGTCAGCAGGATTGATTCCTTCTAAGTCCTCTCTCCTTGGCTCGTAGATGGTCATCTTTCGGGGTCTTCACATGGTCTCTCCTCTGCGCGTGTCTGTGTCTTAGTCTCTTCTCATAAGGACATCAGCCATACTGGATTAAGACTCACACATATTTGTTGGGGAGCAGGGTTGTCTTGTGCATTGTAGAATGTTAAATAGCACCCCTGGCCTCTAATTAATGAATGCCTGCAGTGGGCGCCAGCACGCAGTGACTCACGCCTGTAATCCCAGCACTTTGGGAGGCAGAGGCGGCTGGATCACTTGAGGTCAGGAATTTGAGACCAGCCTGGCCAACATGGTGAAACCTTGTCTTTAATAAAAATACAAAAATTAGCTGGGTGTGGTGGTGCATGCCTCTAATCCCAGCTACTCGGGAGGCTGAAGCATGCACATCGCTTGAACCTGGGAGGTGGAGGTTGCAGTGAGCTGAGATCATGCCGTGCCGTTGCACTCCAGGCTGGGTGCCAGAGTGAGACTCCGTCTCAAAACAAAACAAAACAAAACAAAAAAAGGCTGTATCTTCAAATACTGTCACATTCTGAGGTACTTGGGGTTAGGACTTCAACATGAGAATTTGGTGGCAGGACACAATTCAGCCCTTACCACCAACAGCCCTTACACCATGGGAGGCTGGTTCCGGTCCAGCATATGAACTTATTCCTGGGATCCATCCTGGTCTGCTCGGCTCCAAATGCGGTTGGGAAATGCTGGCATGGTTCTGGGGTCAAACCTGGGTTCAGACGAAGCTGGTAAGCTAATTGTCAATTCGTGTCCCACCTTAGACATCTGTCCTCTGGGGATTTCTCAAGGCTGTATGATCTGGATCCAGCACACACCTTCTCAAGCCCCAACCTTCCTCTTCTCTCCTTAAATTCTATACTGAATTTCCACAAGCCTAGTGTCCAAGCTGGCTGGAATAGAACCCTGCACAATAAAGGCAATGTGGGGTAGGAGGGAAGGAAAAAGGAAATAGGAGGTGTGAAGGAAAAATAAATATTAGGACTCCCAAATCATAAGCTAAAAGGAAAAGTCAAGCTGGGAATGGCTTAGGGCAAACCTGCCTCCCAGTCTATAAAGTCATCCCTCTGCTCACTGAGATAAATGCGTGTCTGACTGCCTCCTTTGGAAAAGCTAATGAGAATCTCAAAAGATTGCAACTGTTTGTCTCTCACCTATCTGTGACCTTGAAGCCCCCTGCCGGCTTTGAGTGGTCCTGCCTTTCCGGACTGAACCAGTGTTCATCTTACATATATTGATTGATGCCTCACGTCTCCCTGAAATGTATAAAATCAAGCTGTGCCCTGGCCACCTTGGGCACATGTCATCATGACTTTCTGAGACTGTGTGACAGGCACACATCCTTGACTTTAGCAAAATAAACTTCCTAAATGGACTGAGACCTGTCTCAGATATTTTGGGTTAACAGAGGGTAGGGTACAGAAGTGATATTCAGTTACTTTCCTATCGTCCCCACCACTTGGGACATTCTTAGACCATAGGTTGCCAACCAGTAGGTTGAAACAAATCCAACCCACAGATACAATTTTTTTGGCCCACTCAGTATTTTTAAATTTTTCAATTAATTTCTAATATTGTAAAATCAAGGATTTGGGGCTTCTCCTAAAAACTCTAATGATGTGAAAAAACTGGGCTTTCATTGCTGCATGGCAAGAATTAGCTGAGGCTAACTAGGTCTTCCCTTTTTAGTTAGAGTCTGTCCTTTCCGATTTGCCACAGTCCCCACCATTCCCTGTTGTTTTACACCTAGTCCATTTATTCCTTTATGCAGGCATTTGGGTTCATAACTCATGGTTTGAATCTCCTTCTCTTCATTCTTAATGACTTCGCTGTGAAAAGTCTGAGCGAGAGCTCCAAATTCATTTACTGCTTAATCATTTCCCAGCTTTTGGGAGCTGGGGAAGTGGTACTCTGGTAGTCTTTCTTTCTGCTCCCTGATTGAGGGAGATGCCAAGCTGTAGGTCATTTGGAGTTTCAATAAAGTGTCCGACAAAGTTGCAAGACAAAATGCCAATTAAAAAAATATCAGTGTTTTCCTACACCAGCAATAACTAGAAAATTAAATACTAAGTAATATTAAATGTAAATAAGATTTCATTTACAGTAGTGACACAGTCGTAAAGTATCTAGAAATTAACCAAACTATGAACTCATTAGATGTTTATCAAGGAAATTTAAAAAGTCTACTCCTTGGCCGGGCGCACTGGCTCACGCCTATAGTCCCAGCACTTTGAGAGGCTGAGTCAGGCAGATCACAAGATCAGGAGTTTGAGACCAGCCTGGCCAATATGGTGAAACCCCATCTCTACTAAAAATACAAAAATTAGCTGAGTGTGGTGGTACGCACCTGATTGCACCTGATTGCACCAAGATTGCTTGAGTGCAGGAGGTGGAGCCCAGCCAGGGCAACATGGTGAAACCCCATCTCTACAAAAAATACAAAAATTAGCCAGGTGTGGTGGTGCATGCCTGTGGTCCTAGATACTTGGGAGGCTGAGGTGGAAGGCTTGCTTGAGCCCAGAAGATCGAGGCTGCAATGAGCCAAGATCGTGCCATTTCATTCCAGCCTGAGCAACAGAGCAACACACTGTATCTAAATAAATAAATAAATACTTCAAATGAATTAAAGACTTAACTGTGAAAGGCAGAACTACAAGGCTAGTAATAGAAAACGTAAGATTTGGCCAGGCGTGGTGGCTCACACTTGTAATCCCAGCACTTTGGGAGGCCGAGGCAGGCAGATCCCTTGAGGACAGGAGTTCGAGACCAGCTTGGCCAACATGGTGAAATGCTGTCCCTACTAAAACTACAAAAAAAATTTGCCAGGCATGGTGGTGGGTGCCTGTAATCCCAGCTACTTGGGGGACTGAGGCAGGAGAATCACTCAAACCCAGGAGGTAGAGGTTGCAGTGAGTCAAGATCATACCACTGCAATCTAGCCTGGGCAACGAGAGTGAAACTCCATCTCAAAAAAATAATAATAATAAATAAAAGAAAATGTAAGAAGATTTTACACATTTTGAATGACAAAAGATTTCTTAAACAGTACATAAAAATACAGATTTCTCTTCTTCAAAAATAAAGAATTTCTGTTCAAGAAAGAACACCACTGACAAAGTTGGTGTATTAAGGTGTGAGATTTGCAACATCCCACACCTAAAGTATCAACATCTAGAATGTGCAGAGTGTATGTTAATCAACCACAACAAAGAGGCAGAACCTTGTAGAAAAAATATTCAAAGCACAAGAACAGACAGTCCATAGAAGGAGAAAATCTAATGCCTTAAAGTAGATGAAGAGCTGCTCAACCTAACTTGAAGTCAAAGAAATACAAATTAAAACACAAATATATCACTTCATACCCATCGTAAACATTAGAAATATAGGTAATACGGCCAGCCGTGGTGGCTCACCTCTGTAATCCCAGCACTTTGGGAGGCTGAGGCAGGCAGATTACTTGAGGTCAGGAGTTTGAGACCATCCTGGGGGTAGTGAAACCCTGTCTCTACTAAAAATACAAAAATTAGCTGAGCGTGGTGGTAGCTGCTTGTAATCCCAGGTATTCAGGAGACTGAAACAGGAGAATCCCTTGAACCCGGGATGGGGAGGTTGCAGTGAGCTAAGATCGCGCTACTACATTCCAGCCTGGGTGACAAGAGCAAAACTCCGTCTAAAAAAAAAAAAAAAAAAAAAAAAAAAGCAATATAGGTAACACGGCCAGGCACAGTGGCTCATGTCTGTAATCCCAGCACCTTGAAAGAACAAGGTGGGCAGATCACTTGATATCAGGGGTTCGAGACCAGCCTGGCCATCTCCACTAAAAATACAAAAATTATCCAGGCATGGTGGGGGGGCACCTGTTAATTCTAGCTACTGGGGAAGCTGAGGCAAGAGAATCCCTTGAACCTGGGAGGCAGAGGTTGTGAGAAGTGAAGACAGCTGGGCTTCTGAGTTACGTGGGGACTTGGAGAACTTTTCTGTCTAGCTAAAGGATTGTAAACACACCAATCAGCCCTCTGTGTCTAGCTAAAGGTTTGTAAACGTACCAATCAGAACTCTGTAAAAATGCACCAATCAGTGCTCTGTGTCTAGCTAAAGATTTGTAAACGCACCAGTCAGCACTCTGCAAAAATGGACCAACCAGCACTCTGTAAAATGGACCAATCAGTGCTCTGTAAAGTGGACCAATCAGCAGGATGTGGGAGGGGCCAAATAAGGGAATAAAAGCTGGTCACCTGCGCCAGCATCTGCAACCCACTGGGGTCCCCTTCTACACTGTGAAGTCTATGTTGTTTTGCTCTTCACAATAAATCTTGCTGCTGCTCACTCTTTGGGTCCACGCCCCTTTTATGAGCTATAACATTTACTGCAAAGGTTTGCAGTTTCACTCCTGAAGTCAACAAGACCACAAACCCACCGGGCAGAACAAACAACTCTGGGCGCACCACCTTTAAGAGCTGTAGCACTCATTGTGAAGGTCTGTGGCTTCACTCCTGAAGTCAAGGGAGACCACAAACCCACCGGAAGGAAGAAACTGCACACACATCTCAAGGAACAAACTCTGGACACAGTATCTTTAAGAACTGTTAACACTCACCGCAAAGGTCTGTGGCTTCATTCTTGAAGTCAGCGAGACCAAGAACCCACCAGAAGGAACCAATTCCGGACACAGTGACAGTAAGCTGAGATTGCACCACTGCACTCCAGCCTGGGCAACAGAGCAGGACTCTCTCTCAGGGAAAAAAAAAAAAAATGCATGTAATACCCTGAGAATGTGGGGAAACAAATTCTCCAGTCTCATTGTACTGGTGGCTGAGTAAACAGGTGAACAATATGGCAGGAAAAGCGTTTAGGGCTCAGAAAACCCATTCCCAAGTATGAGCTTCCCAAACCCTGCACAGGTCCAGTAGGGGCTATGGATGAAGGAGGGTGATGCACACAGCATTGTTTGAGAGAGCAAGCTGGAGCAGCCGGGATCCTGGATATGTCCATCCGTAAGGGAATGGATGTGCTTGATGGTTGTCATAGAAAACCAGGCACCAGTAAAAAAGTTAGGAGCTAGATTTTTTTTTTTTTTTTTTTTTTTAAGATGGAGTCTCACTCTAGCTCAGGCTAGAATGCAATGGCACCATCTTGGCTCACTGCAACCTCCACCTCCTGGGTTCAAGCAGTTCTCCTATCTCCGCCTCCCAAGTAGCTGGGCTTGTAGGTGTGCGCCACCACGCCCAGCTAATTTTTGTATTTTTAGTAGAGATGAGGTTTCACCATGATGGTTAGGCTTGTCTTGAACTCCTGAACTCAAGTAATCCGCCCACCTCAGCCTCCCAAAGTGCTGGTATTACAGACATGAGCCACCATACCCGGCCATGAGGAACTAGATTTATGCACAGCAACAGATATGTTTAAAAGGTTAGAAATAGCCAGACTTGGTGGCTCACGCCTGTAATTCTAGCACTTAGTAGGAGGCGGAGGGCTGAGGTGGGAGGATCACTTGAGCTCAGGAGTTTGAGACCAGCCTGGACAACATAGTGAGACCTCATCTCTATTAAATAAATTAATTAAGCTAAAAATACATTGATGAATGAAAAAAATAAGAAACTGAATCAGAGCTATATCTCAATACTAGTTGTATAAGTTAAAAATCAACCCCCTAAAGGATATTATATATGTACATGTGTGAATGTACGCTTATATGTATATATACAGATTTGTGTGTCTGTACACACACACACAACTTTTTCTTTCAGAATACGCACTTTTTTTTGTTCTTGTTTTTGTTTTTGTTTTGATGGAGTCTCTGTCTGTCACTAGCCTGGAGTGCAGTTGGTGCAATCTTGGGTCACTGCAACCTCCACCTCCAGGATTCAAGCGATTCTCCTGCCTCAGCTCCCCAGTAGCTGGGACTACAGGTGTGCGCCACCGCACCCAGCTGATTTTTGTATATTTAGTAGCGATGGCGTTTCACCATGTTGGCCAGGATGGTCTCGATCTCTTGACCTCGTGATCTGCCTTCCTTGACCTCCCAAGGTGCTGGGATTACAGGCGTGAACCACCACTTCTGGTGGTGTATTCTAATATGCATATGGTTTTAAATCATCATGTCTCCATCTTGGTGCTATTCACATTTTGGACCAGATAGTTCTTTGTTGTGAGAAGCTGTGTGTACATTGTAGGATGTTTAGCAGTATCTCTGTGGCCTCTCTCTAGCTGATGCCAGTAGTACCCACTCAGTTGTGACAACCAAAAATGCCTCCAGACATTGTTAAATGTCTCCTGTGGTAGAGGGAGCCTAACTGCCCTGGCTAAGAACCACGCATCTAAACCATATGTCAAATGCATTAGTGTGACCACTTAGGTTCTCAGAGGCACGGGTTGTGAGAGGGACTGTGTGAGGAAAGGAAAAAATACCAAAATAAAGCAAGAGCAGAGTCTTGCACACAATGGTTATGATGTGCTGTGAACTGAGGAGAATGATTACCTCAACTATGGGTAGCTGAGGTCCAAATACAAGAAATAAAGAAAAACAAACGAAAGTTGGCCTTGCTCCTCTGAATTGGTGTGTGTTTATTGGTATTCAATCAGCCACAACCTGAGTGTCTTTGAAGGCAAAGAAATGTAGTGCACGATATAATCTTTTGCATTTTGGCTTTCGCCGTGACTTTAGACAGAGTGAAGATGCCTTGGTGTTTCTTTAATGAGATATACGAAAGCAATTTTTGAAGGGTGCAAAAGCTCTAGTGTCAGGAAGACTGTGTTGGATTAACCAACAGACAGACAAAACCTGTACAGAAGCGTTAAGTAAAGCAGACAACAAACACAGCTAGAAAACAAGATAAGCCCCAATGGACTTACCTGGATTTTGCAGTAAGAAACCAGCCAGAAAGAAGCCTTTAAAAATAAATAGTACAGTTGTCCTCTCCATACCCATGGGTTCCGCATCTGTGGACTCAACCAGCCTTGGGTCAAAAATACTACTTTTAAAAATGGCAAGCTGGGTGCAGTGGCTCATGCCTTTAATCCCAGCACTTTGGGAGGCCAAGGCGGGTGGATTACTTGAGATCAGGAATTCAAGATCAGTCTGGTCAAAATGGTGAAACCCTGTCTCTACTAAAAATACAAAATTAGCCAGGTGTGGTGGCATGTGCCTGTAATCCCAGCTACTCGGGAGACTGAGGCAGGAGAACCACTTGAACCCAGGAGGCGGAAGCTACAGTGAGCCAAGATCATGCTATTGCTCTCCAGCCTGGGTGACAGAGCGAGACTCTTGTCTCAAAAAAAAAAAAAAAGAAAAGAAAAAAAAAATATTGCAACTGTATGAACTCTTATTGATCATTATTTCCTAAGCAATACAGGGTAACAACTATTTACACAGCATTTACACTGTATTAGGTATTATAAGTAATCTAGAGATGATTTAAGGTATATGGGAGCATGTGCATAGATTGTGTGTAAATACTATGCCATTTTATATCAGGGACTTGAGCATGCAAGGATTTGAGGGAGGTCCTGGAACCAGTCCCCACAGATACAGAGGGACTACTGTATTTTTGCTATGGACTGAACGTTTATGTCCTCCCAAAATTCAAATGTAGAATCCCTAACTTCCAATGGGATAGCATTTGAAGCTAGGGCCTTTGGGAGGTGATTGGGATTGGATGAGTTCATGAGGGTCAAGCCCTTATGATAGGATTAATGCCCTTATAAAAAGAGATACTGGAGAGCTTGCGCTGTCTCCCACATATGCATCAAGGAGGGGCCATGCAAGCTCACAGCAAGATGACGGCCACCTAGAAACCAAGAAAAAAGGCTTCAGGATAAAATGTACCTTGCTAGCACTTTGATTTTGGACTTCCAATTCTCTAGAAGTGTAAGAAATAAAGTTTTGTTGTTTAAACCTAGTTTGAGGCCAGGCTCGGTTGCTCACACTGGTAATCCCAGCACTTTCAGAGGCTGAGACAGGCGGATCACAAGGTTAGGAGTTCGAGACCATCCTGGCCAACATGGTGAAATCCCGTCTCTACAAAAAATACAAAAAGTCCCAGCATGGTGGCGGGCGCCTACAGTCCCAGCTACTCAGGAGGCTGAGGCGGGAGAATCGCTTGAATCCGGGAGGCGGAGGTTGCAGTGAGTCAAGACCACATCATTGTACTCCAGCCTGGGTGACAGTGAGACTCTGTCTCAAAAAAAAAAAGAAAAAAGAAAAAAGAGTCGCATATTATTAAAAGGTACAGGTAGTGAATTAGAAAGCTACAGTGGCTATTAATATTAGATAAAATAGACTTCAAGATAAGGAGTATTACAAGAGACAAAAAGGTCAGTAGGATGGAATATATATATATATCCAGTAACAAAGTATGACAAATGTATAAAGCAGAACTTGATAGAAATAAAAAGAAATAGACAAATCTACAAAGTTAGAGATTTTCACACACTTCTCTCAGTAATAGAACAACTAAAAAAAAAAAAAAAAAAAGATAGGTTTACAGAAGATCTGAAAGACACTATTGACATCCTTAACCTAACTAACATTTATAAAATATTACACCCAACAATTGAAAACATACTTTCTTTTCAAGGTCACATGGAATGCTCGCCAAAATGGACAATATCTTTCAGAAAAATAGAGAAAAAACTTCTGAACTTTTTTATTAAGTTAGTGTTACTTTAAGGTCATAATCAGACAAAATATCGCAAAATTAGTAAACAAAACTCAGATCAATATTCCTCATAAACATAGATACAAAAGGCTGGGCGTGGTGGTGCACACCTATAATGCTAGCATTTTGGGAGGCTGAGGCGGGTGGATCACCTGAGGTCAGGAGTTCAAGACCATGCTGACCAACATGGTGAAACCTCGTCTCTACTAAAAACACAAAAATTAGCCAGGCATGGTGGTGGGCGCCTGTAATCTCAGCTACTCAGGAGGCTGAGGCAGGAGAATCACCTGAACCCGGGAGGCAGAGGTTGCAGTGAGCCGAGATTGGGCCACTGCACTCCAGCCTGGGAGACAGAGTGAGACCATCTCAAAAAAAAAAAAAAGATACAAAAATCCTTAACCAAATATTACCAAATTGAAGCAAGCAATTAATGAAAAGAAGAAGACATTATGATCTAGTGTAGTTTATCTCAGGAATGAAGGTTGTCTAACATTTAAAACCAATCAATATAATTAGTTGTATTAACAGACTAAAAAAGGATAAAACCTCATCTCAATAGATGCAGATAAAGCATTTGACAATATCCAGTGTCCCTTTATATTGAAAACACATAGCAGGCTGGGCACAGTGGTTCATGCCTATAATTCCAGCACTTTGGGAGGCTGAGGTAGGCAGATCACCTGAGGTCAGGAGTTCGAGACCAGCCTGGCCAACACGATGAGACCCGGTCTCTACTAAAAATACAAAAAAAAAAAAAAAAATTAGCTGGGCGTGGTGGTGGGTGCCTGTAATCCCAGCTACTCAGGAGGCTGAGGCAGGAGAATGGCTTGAACCTGGGAGATGGAGGTTGCAGCGAGCCAAGATCGCGCCACTGCACTCCAGCCTGGGCGACAGCTGGAGTGAGACTCTGTCTCAAAAAAAAAAACCAAAAAACAAAAAACAAAACCCCAGCAAATTAGGAAGAGAAAGGGACTTAAGGGATTTCCTCAATCTGATAAAAAAATATCTATAACAAAACCTACAGCGACACTATACTTAATGGCAACAAACTGAACACTTTCTCCCTAAGATTTGGAACAAAGCAAGGATGTCTGCTATGGTCAGTCCTGTTCAACATTGTACTGGAAGTCCTTTGTAAAAACAAACAAACTGGCCTGGCGTGGGGGCTCCCATCGGTAATCCCAGAACTTTGGGAGGCTGGGGCGGGCAAATCATAGGGTCAGGAGTTCGAGACCAGTAATAGTGAAACCCCATCTCTACTAGAAATACAATAATTAGTTGGCGTGGTGGTGTGCGCCTGTAGTCCCAGCTACTGGGGAGGCTGAGGTGGGAGAATCGCTTGAACATGGGAGGCAGAGGTTGCAGTGAGCCAAGACCACATCGTTGCACTCCAGTTGGGCGACAGAGTGAGACTCCATCTCAAAAAAAAAAAAAAAAAAAAAAAGCTAAGGCATATACAAAAAGAAAAAAATACCATAACAATTACATGATCTTATCAGTGTTGTGGAATCCAGAGTCAACATTAAAAAAATTATGTTTTGATATGTTAGCAATAAACTATTGAATGGAAAAATTAAGAATACAACTATTTACTAGACCATCACTCAGTAAGAAATACTGAGGGATAAATTTAACAAAAGGCTTACAAGACTGGTATTCTAAAAACTGAGAGTATTACTGAGAAAAATTAAAGAAAACCTAAATAAAATGGAGAGGTATATCATCTGCATAAATCAAAATACTTAATATTTTCAAGATGTAAATTCTCCCCAAATGGGTTTTATAGATTCAATGCAATACCAGTCAAAATCTGGCAAAATTTTTCTATTTTGTAGAAATTTTCAAGCTGATTCTAAAATTTATATGGAAATACAAAGGACCTAGAATAGCTAAAGCCATGTTGGGGAAAAAAAGAACAAAGTTGGAGGACTGGCCAGGTGCAGTGGCTCATGCCTGTAATCCCAGCACTTTGGGAGGCAGAGGAGGGCAGATCACTTGAGGTCAGGAGTTTGAGACCATACTGGCGAACATGGTGAAACATCATATTTACTGAAAATATAAAAATTAGCCTGGCTTGGTGGTGTGCACCTGTAATTCCAGCTACTTGGGAGGCTGAGGCAGGATAATTTCTTGAACCTGGCAGGTGGAGGTAAGTCTTCCAGTGAGCCAAGGTGGCACCACTGCACCCCAGCCTGGGCAACAGAGCAAGACTCTGTGCCCCCACCACACACACACACACACACACACACACACACAGAGAGAGAGAGAACACTTAAAACTCAATAATAAAAGACCAAAAACCCAATCCAATACTTAAAAAAAAAAGAAAATGTGGTGGGGTGGGGGGCAAATAAACTGAAGCCTCTTCACGAAACTAACTGTAAGGATGGCAAAAAAAGTACATTGAAAGTAGGCTGAACGTCATTATTCAATGAAAATTAAAACCACATTGAGATACCACTACATATCCATTATCATAGCTAAAGCTAAAAAGACTAGTGTTGACAATGACTTAAAACAACTGAAACTCTCATTTACTGTTGGTGGAAATGTAAAATGGCACAACTACTTTGGAAAATACAGTTTGACAGTTTCTTAAATGTTATGCATACACTTCCCAAGTTAGTATTGTCAGATAAGGGACACTAGTGAAATTTAAATTTTAGACAAATAGTGAATAATTTGTCAATATAGGCTCTAAATATTGCATGGGATATATGTATCCTAAAAAATTGCTTCTTATTTATCTGAAATTCAAGTTTAAATGGATGCCTTGTATTTTTATTTACTAAATCTGGCAAATCTACTTCCCATACAACCCAGACATTTCACCTCCATGTAATTATCCAAGAGAAATAAAACTATATCTCCCTGTACACCAAAGTTCACAGCAGCCTTTCTCTCTTTCTCTTTCTTTCTCCTTCCTTCCTTCCTTCTTTCTTCCTTTCTTTTTTCTTTCTCAGACTCTCACTCTGTTGCCCAGGCTGGAGTGCAGTGGTGTGATTTCCAATCACTACAACCTCCACTTCCCAAGTTCAAGTGATGCTCGTGCCTCAGCTTCCCAAGTAGTGGGATTACAGACACTCACCACCATGCCCAGCTAACTTTTTGTATTTTTAGTAGAGATGGGTTTTCGTCATGTTGGGCAGGCTGGTCTCAAACCCCTGACCTCAGGTGATCCACCCGTCTCGGCCTCCCAAAGTGCTGGGATTACACGCATGAGCCACTGTACCTGGCCCATAGCAGTCCTCTTTGTAATATGTCCCAAACTGGAACCAACCCAAATGCCTATGAACAAGAAGTCTGGATAAACAAATTATGGTATATCCATACAATGGCATACTATTCAGCAATAAGAAGGAATGAGCTACTAATACACACATAACATTGATGAATAATTATGCTGAGTGAAAGAAGTCAGACCAAAAACAGTACCTATCGAATGATTCTGTTTAAATATAATTCTAGAAAATGCAAACTAACCTATAGTGACAGAAAGCTGACCAATGATTGCCTGGGCGAAGTGTGGGGGTAGAAGGCAGGGAGGGAAGAATGCTCTTTAAACTTCTGGGTGTGATGGATACACTTATCATCTTGATTGTGGTGAGGATTTTACAGGCGTAGACCTATGCCAAAACTCATCAAATCATATTTTTCAAATATGTGCAGCTTATGATAGGTCAATTGTACCTTAATGAAGCTGTACAATTTTATTTGTAATGTTCTTGTATCCTAAGATATAAACTGTACAAATTTTATTTGTAAGTTACTCTGTATACAATAGTTTGTGAAATTGCGTGGCCAGCAAAACAAACATCTTACTCACTTAGAGAGATAGGACCAACAAATCTAAAAGCTAAATAAAAGCACAAGTGTTAAACAAGATGAAACGGAGGATAATATTTGTAAATACTAAAGCAATGTGTTTTAATTTCCCTTCAAACTCATGTTCCTTTGCAGCTTTCATGGAGACAGCCCTGATGCTTATAACCAGAGAACTGAAAAGAGCTGTTATCTGACTTCACTTTATTTTTTGAGACAGAGTCTCGCTCTGTTGCTCAGGCTAGAGTGCAGTGGCATGACCTTTCCTCACTGTAACCTCCACCTCCCAGGTACAAGTGATTCTCCTGCCTCAGCCTCCTGTGTAGCTGGGATTACAGGGGCATGTACCACCACACGCGGCTAATTTTTGTATTTTTAGCAGAGATAGGGTTTCACCATGTTGGCCAGGCTGGTCTTGAACTCCTGACCTCAGGTGATCCGCCCACCTCTGCCTCCTAAAGTGCTGGGATTACAGGCGTGAGCCACCGCGCCCGGCCGTAGAGGATCTTTTAACATCCGTAAAAACCGGAAGTGGGACCAGTGAGAGAGAGGAAGTGGGTGAAAGTGCCCAGAAGCAAAGTCCAAACCAAGAGAAGGGACTACAGGTTTATTGATTGCAGATGTTAGCATCAGAGGCTGGCCCAACGACTAGGTAGTATAAAAACATTATACACATCACCACAAGCAGTTGGCAGGCTCTACCCTTACACCAACTTACAGAGCAATTGTGCGTATGTGTTGGGGGGCTTCTAAGAGAGAAGCCATTTGACCTAGAGAAACAGAGCATTAGCCAAAGGCACTGTGCTATTTATTATATCAGACTAACTAGTTTCCTCACCCTACTCCTCTATGTATCCCCATCAATGTCCAGAAGATGCTCACTCAAAAACAAATAAAACTTAGTTTATAGACAAAATGAAGAAAATGCAATCCAAATGCACACCCTAGTGTGCTAGGAAATAAATTCGCAACCCCACTACCAACATAATACGAGGAATATTTGAAGGCATTCAGTAGCCGGGCTTGGTGGCTCACCCAGAACTTTGGGAAGCCGAGGTGGGTGGGTCACTTAAGGTCAGGAGTTCGAGACCAGCCTGGCCAAGGTGGTGAAACCTCGTCTCTACTAAAAATACAAAAATTAGCCAGGCATGGTGGTGGATGCCTGTAATCCCAGTTACTTGGGAGGCAGAAGCAGGAGAATTGCTTGAACCTGGGAGGTGGAGGGGGAGAGAAAGGGGAAGAAGAAGAAAGATGTCAACTTAAAATCACGAGATTTATGAATTTATAAAGGATAACTTGATTTTTTATGATAGGTTACAACATTGCAAGCTGAGAAGTGGAGCCTCCGACTGATATGGAATGCAGGCATTTCACCAGATGAAGGGTGGACCGGGTTTTATGCTAAATGGGTTGGCTAAATATATGTTTTGTTTTGTTTTCGTGACGGAGCCTTGCTCTGTCATCCAGGCTGAAGTGCAGTGCCATGATCTCGGCTCACTGCAGCCTCCACCTCCCAGGTTCCAGCGATTCTCCTGTATCAGCCTCTCAGGCAGCTGGAATTACAGGCGTGCGCCACCACACCCAGCTAATTTTTGTATTTTTAGTAGAGAAGGGATTTTGCCACATTTGCCAGGCTGGTCTCGAACTCCTGACCTCAGGTGATCTGCCCGCCTCAGCCTGCCGAAGTGCTGAGATTACAGGTGCGAGCCACCGTGCCCGGCCTAAATATACGTATTTAACAGGTTATAGGAGAAGCTACAAATACTCATGAAGGGTGGTCATGTGCATGCGTGGTAAGCAAGCATGTGTTATATACATCCCATGTTCACTTTGGGGTGGAGACTTAACATTAAAACACAATAAAATTAGGTCTCTATGTCAAAAGGTGAAACAAAGAAATTCTGTGTACAGCCTCCATAGACCAGCCAGAACCAGTGCATGGTTGGTGGTCATTTATCAGGAAGGTATGCTTTGTAAACCAGTCAGCTGTCATGTCAAAATCTCAACACAGGAGGGGAGTCCAGCCTTGGCATCACGAGGTTAACTGAAGTCAGCGGAGGCATCTTCCATTCTTTTTTTTCCCAAGGCTTGTTTCTGTTTAACAGTTGGGAGAAAAACAAAACAAAACATCAAGTGACAGTGAGGAAGGGGACGCAGTGAAGTGTGACTGACCTTCCATCTTGTCATGGCCGGAAACTTAGTTTTGTGAAAAGTTTTTCTAAGGTCTCCTTAGCTAAGAAGAATCTGTTCAGTTGATCAGGGGGCTTAGGATTTTACCTTTTTTTTTTTTTTTTCCGAGACAAGTCTCTTTTGCCTAGGCTGGGGTTCAGCCTAGGCAAAAGGTTCACTGCAGCCTCTGCCTCCCAGGCTCAAGCAATTCTTCTGCCCCAGCCTCCCAAGTAGACATGGGGTTTTGTCATGTTGGCCAGTCTGGTCTTGAACTCCTGACCTCAAGTAATCCTCCCACCTCAGCCTCCCAAAGTGCTGGGATTACAGGCATGAGCCACCGTGCCTGGCTGGATCTTACTTTTATTTCACAAGGGGAATGACTGGTAATATTAAGTGTAAGATAGCCATAGGTGTGGGGGCTGAGCCTTGATGGACGGGCAGGATTTTGGACAGGTAGGTAGGAAAGGGCATGCCAGGTGGGAAGAACTGATGAGCAAGGGCATGGGGGTGAGGACATGCCTACGGTGCTTCAGGGAACAGTGGGAGACAGAAAGGAGCAGAGGGCTGCTGTTGATGAGAATGGCCCATGGGTGCCCAGGTGGTCAGCATACCCAGGAACTCATCTGTGAATGAGCTTGGAAGAGGCAGCCTCTCTACAGGCCTAGACTTGCCTTCTGGAAACTTTGCAAACAGAAAGCCAGAGAATGTGGCCACCAGAACGAATGTCAGTTGATCTCTCCATGGGTCAATAAACTGAAAGTGGCCATCTGATAGCTTGCAGAGCGGTAAACAGCGTGAGCATCACTTAGGGGAAACTCAGATTATTCTTCAGGGGACAAGCCCGGGGCCTTAGAAACACTAATGGTCATTCCCGTTGTGGTCAACATAAGAAAACATAAGAAAACCAGGGACTTCAAACAAAAGCTGGCTGGCACCCCGTAAGGAGAGCTCCTATTTTCTAGTGTCTGCTCTTTCCATGAAGACTACATACTGGATTGAGCTCTGAGAACTGGCCTGGTTCATATTCCATGTCAACTCCTACGGCCAAGCTGCTCAGCCAGGCAGAACATCTTGCTGAGGGCCCACAGAATCAGGAAGGGTGTTAATCAGCGGGCTGTGATGCATGGGCACAGCCTGTTTCCTGACACTGTTTTAAATTAATTAGCCATGACAGGCACCCAATCTCTCCCCTCTGACTCTGGCCTACCATGCTGGGATGCACCCCAGGCGTCCTGTCTGCACCTGTAGTGCCAGCGTGTCTCAGGGGAATGCTGGTTTGTGAAGCCCTTGTCCTATTCTTCCCCCTACATAGGACAGAGATTGTGGATGCCAGACTTGCAGCTTTCAAGAATAGGAAAGGGGCCGGGCGCGGTGGCTCAAGCCTGTAATCCCAGCACTTTGGGAGGCCGAGACGGGCGGATCATGAGGTCAGGAGATCGAGACCATCCTGGCTAACACAGTGAAACCCCGTCTCTACTAAAAAAAAATACAAAAAAAAAAAACAAAAACAAAAACTAGCCGGGCGAGGTGGTGGGCGCCTGTAGTCCCAGCTACTCGGGAGGCTGAGGCAGGAGAATGGCGCAAACCCGGGAGGCGGAGCTTGCAGTGAGCTGAGATCCGGCCACTGCACTCCAGCCCGGGAGACAGTGCGAGACTCTGTCTCAAAAAAAAAAAAAAAAAAAAAAAAGAGTAGGAAAGGGAAAGTTTGGGCAGGATCACAGACAAAGGCAGCCAGGACAAGCCCAGGTGCCTGCAAGGAGGTTTTCCACACTGGTTATGTATGAGGATCCTGCCTGCACCCTCAAATAAAAACACAATGACAAAAAGCTAGTAAGGGATCAGCAACCATTTTGGAAGAATAATGTCGATTAACATTTGAAGAGTATGATGAGCTACATTGGAGACAACGCCTTCAAAGATGTGCTTAAGTTATTATAAAATGAGGCTTTTAGGGTGGGCCTATTCCAACAGGATGGCCTACAAGAAGAGGAAATTTGGGCTGGGCGCGATGGCTCACACCTGTAATCCCAGCACTTTGGGAGGCCAAGGTGGGGGGATCACGAGGTCAAGAGATGGAGACCAGCCTGGTCAACATGGTGAAACCCCATCTCTACCAAAAATACAAAAATTAGCCAGCCGTGGTGGCGCGTGCCTGTAATCCCAGCTACTCGGGAGACTGAGGCAGGAGAATTGCTTGATCCTGGGAGGCTGAGATTGCAGTGAGCTGAGATCGTGCCACTGCACTTCAGCCTGGGCAACAGAGTGAGACACTGTCTCAAAAAAAAAGCCAACCAACAGTCCTCAGGGCGCTGGGGCTGCTGCTCTGCCTATGGAGTAGCCATTCTTTTATTTCTTTACTTTCTTAACAAACTTCTTTCACTTTAATCTGTGGACTCACTCTGCATTCTTTCTTGTGCAAGATCCAAGAACCCTGTCTTAGAGTCTGGATTGGGACTCCTTTCTGCTAACACTTTCCTTGTTATTCTGTAAGCAGGGATCCTAGCAAGTCCCCATCCATGCACTGGAAATAGTCGAAGAATACTGCACCTCCCAGGAAGTCATTTGCAGACTAGCATGTGCACAGGGGCTGAAATGTCCTCTGGGAAGATATCCTGACTGCTGTTCAGTGGGACTCATGCACAGACATGCCTGATAGATTTGAGGACCACTGGTGGGAAAGGGTTTACAGGGGCTAAGGAGGATATTGACCCTAGGGAGCTGTGACCCAGGCTGAACCACCGGCCCTGAGGGCTGCAGGGGAGAACTGTTTTGGGTTTACTGTTTTAACTACCAGAGGATCTTTTCTTTTTCTTTCTGGTTTTTTTGTTTTTTGTTTTTTGTTTTTTGTTTTTTTTGAGATGGAGTCTGGCTCTATCGCCCAGGCTGGAATGCAGTGGCGCCATCTCGGCTCACTGCAAGCTCCACCTCCCAGGTTCATGCCATTCTCCTGCCTCAACTTCCCGAGTAGCTGGGACTACAGGCATCTGCCACCACACCTGGCTAATTTTTTGTATTTTTAGTAGAGATGGAGTTTCACCGTGTTAGCCAGGATGGTCTCAATCTCATGACCTCGGGATCCACCCACCTCGGCCTCCCAAAGTGCTGGGATTACAGAAGAGAGCCCCCATGCCTGGCCTTTTTTTCTTTTCTTTTGCCTTTTCTTTTCTTTTCTTTGAGACAAGGTCTCACTCTGTCACCCAGGCTGGAGTGCAGACACAGTCACAGCTCACTGCAGCCTCAACCTCCCGGGCTCAAGCAGTCCTCCCACCTCAGCTCCCCCAAGTAGCTGGGACTACAGGCATTCTCCACCACGCCTGGTTAATTATTGTATTTTTTGTAGAGATGGGGTCTCACCATGTTGTCTAGGCTGGTCTTGAACTCCTGACTTCAAGTGATCCACCCTCTTCCCCCTCCCAAAGTGCTGGGATTACAAGTGTGAGCCACCGCACCCAGTCCAGAGGATCTTTTCTTGAGCCTGCCATTCTAAAAACGTTTCAAAACTGAAAGAACTGTTTCACTAAATTATGACTCTCTGGGGCCCTACCGGGCTGTGGAGTTCACTAATTGAGTATGATTGAGGGAGAGAATATTTTCTATCCTCATTCCCCTTGTCAAAGCAACTGCTGTAAGTCCTGAATCTGGCTTAGTACACTAAATACACTGCTTGGCGAGTAATAGGAACATGATAGATATTTGCTATATGAATAAATGAGTCAAGCTGTCCTGCATCATGAAGTTCAAGTTCACTGTTAGTTATTGGTGAATCTCCACTGCAGTTCCCCAGATGACCAGCCTGAGTCGATCAATAGGTGCTGAGCCTGAACTTAGAGTGGGGCCCTGGCAGAGCTGTGAGGACCAGCAGCTGGTGGTGGTGATGAGGGGCATGCCATAACACTAAGCAACATCAGGATTATATACAAACCCTCTTCTGGGAAGGGAATTTCCTCATGAGTACAAGAATCATTGCAAATCAGGTAGCAATATTGACGTGACCACAGTTGCATCAGTTGCATTCTTAGGGTATTGAAATCTGAGACCTTAGGCTTCTATTTCACTGAATTCTTATAATACCACTGCAATTAAGGTATACATTTCCCCATTTTATGGATGAATAAACTACTGTTACAATAATACTGTTGAACAAGCAACCACAAAATCTCAGAGACACAAACATTTGTCTTTCACTCGGGCACCTGTAGGTTGGCTGTGATTTAGCTCATCTAAGCTGGACTCAGCTGGGCTGGGTTCCAGGCTCTGCAGTAGGTCTACTGTATACAGCACCCTTGATGTAAGTAATTCCAACTTAGAAAAATACTTTAACTTACATTTCAAAAGGCATCAAGCCAGCTGGGCTCATATGTTGTCCTAATCAACAGAGATAATACCCAACAAGATAAGGGCATAACCCTTCACTATCAGTCCTCAGCAGAGGACTCCAGGGCCATAAAATGAGCAGAACGTCACCAGCTGCAAATGGACTTCTTGACAGACTCTGTCTTGCTTTCACTCATTGTCAGCACCTGACATCTGCTGCTGAAGGCTCTGCCCACATTAAGGACTGTTCTTGCAAGACATTGATGACTGTTGGGCTCAGGCCACGGCACTCTCCTTGTCCACATAACTCTCCTTGGACTCGTTCATTAACCCCTTCTCCTGTTCCTTTTTCTCTTCATGTTAAATGTTACTCTGTTTTGAGCACTCAGAAATAATACCACACATCTACAACCATGTGATCTTTGACAAATCTGACAAAAACAAGAAATGGGGAAAGCATTCCCTGTTTAAAAAATGGTGCTGGGAAAATTGGCTAGCCATATGTAGAAAGCTGAAACTGAATCCCTTCCTTATACCTTATACAAAAATTAATTCAAGATGGATTAGAGACTTAAATGTTAGACCTAAAACCATAAACACCCTAGAAGAAAACCTAGGTAATACCATTCAGGACATAGGCATGGGCAAGGACTTCATGTCTAAAACACCAAAAGCAATGGCAACAAAAGCCAAAATTGAGAAACGGGATCTAATTAAACTAAAGAGCTTCTGCACAGCCAAAGAAACTACCGTCAGAGTGAACAGGCAATCTACAGAATGGGAGAAAATTTTTGCAATCTACTCATCTGACAAAGGGCTAATATCCAGAACCTACAAAGAACTCAAACACATTTACAAGAAAAAAACAAACAACCCCATCAAAAAGTGGGCAAAGGATACGAACAGACATTTCTCAAAAGAAGATATTTATGCAGCCAACAGGCACATGAAAAAATGCTCATCATCGCTGACCATCAGAGAAATGCAAATGAAAACCACAATGAGATACCATCTCACACCAGTTAGAATGGCAATCATTAAAAAGTCAGGAAACAACAGGTGCTGGAGAGGATGTGGAGAAATAGGAACACTTTTACACTGTTGGTGGGACTGTAAACTAGTTCAACCATTGTGGAAGACAGTGTGGTGATTCCTCAAGGATCTAGAACTAGAAATACCATTTGACCCAGCCATCCCATTACTAGGTATATACCCAAAGGATTATAAATCATGCTGCTATAAAGACACATGCTTTATATGTGTATTTTTTGTATGTTTGTATTGTATATTTATTGTATATTGTATGTTTATTGTATATTGTATGTTTATTGTGGCACTATTCACAATAGCAAAGACTTGGAACCAACCCAAATGTCCATCAATGATAGACTGGATTAAGAAAATGTGGCACATATACACCATGGAATACTATGCAGCCATAAAAAAGGATGAGATCATGTCCTTTGTAGGAACATGGATGCAGCTGAAAACCATCATTCTCAGCAAACTATCACAAGGACAAAAAACCAAACACCGCATGTTCTCACTCATAGGTGGGAATTGAACAATGAAAACACTTGGACACAGGAAGGGGAACATCACACACCGGGGCCTGTCGTGGGGTGGGGGAGGGGGGAGGGATAGCATCGGGAGATATACCTAATGTAAATGACGAGTTAATGGGTGCAGCACACCAACATGGCATATGTATACATATGTAACAAATCTGCACCTTGTGCACATGTACCCTAGAACTTAAAGTATGATTTAAAAAAAAGAAAAAAAGTTACTCTGTTTTGTGTGAAATATTAATCGAGAACATTTATGTATTGATTAGGCATACAATTATTATTTATGGTTTGCAATATTGACTGACTATGGAGTAACTTGAGCCTGCGTGCCTATGACTCTGACTACCGAGTAAACAGGTGATACTCAAGAGAATTGTTGGCCAGGCATGGTGGCTCTTGTCTGTAATCCTAGCATTTTGGGATGCTGAGGCAGGAGGATTGCTTGTGTCCAGGAGTTGGAGACCAGCCTGGGCAACATAGCAAGACCCTATTTATATTAAAAAAAAATGCCTCCTTTGGAACTCCATATATCTTGTGGCTCTTATAATCGAAATGGCATCAGTAAAAGTCTTACCTTGTGGAAAGACACAGACTTGTGTGAACCTGGTTATGTCTGACTTTGCACAGCTCACAACATCTACACTTGCTCTATGTATTTTTATTCTTCTGGGATCAGTGGGCAAGTGAGGCATGTTCATCTTAAATGGGATCAGAGTATGCCACACCAAAAAATGCACCTTGGCATAAGGATGATTAAGAGTCAGTAGTTGCAAAAGAATTCTTACTCTCCCCTTTTCTGCCTAAAAGCAGGATATAAATTTATCCTGTGAAGTTAACCTCCTCTTTTGTACCAAGAGGAGAGAGACTCTCATCATCAGAGATAGCACCTAAATGAGTCTGCATAAACAAACTTTGCTAAAATAACTCGCCTTCCATTACCTTCCCATATATTTCCTAGTCACTTTTTTCCCCATGATTCATCATTTCTCAAAGCCCAAAGCCCCTTTCCTTTGTTAAAATGGTATATAAAACCCTGAGTCTAACCGCTTCAGTTTTACTTTTTTTCTGTAAACTCATGTGCATACAAACATTAATAAAAATTGTATGCCTTTTCTCCCATTCCCCTGTCTTTTGTTACTTTCATTTGCAGACCCCCAGGAACAAAATATAACAGGGTAGTGTAAAAGTTTGTCCTCTCCAGCAATCTCATGGCAAAAAGACTCGAAAGCACAACCATGCAAACACATTTGAAGATGTCCATCGCGTCACTTCCACTGAGGTCCAACTGGCAAAAGCAAGTCACATGAGTATCAAAGTCAAGGGGCAGAGAAGTGTAGGCTTCCCATGGAAGTGGGAGGTGGGTTGTTTTAACCTCCATTTGTCCACACCAAAGCTGGAGCTGCTGCCTTTCAGCCTTTACTGAAGCCTTCCTCCTGTAAATTTCCCTGGCTCATTGACTTGACCACTCCATGAAACAGTTATGTACTTTTATCATCTTGTCCAAGTCTTAGTTCTTTGGTATTTGCTTTGTCTCCCCAGTAGAATTTTTGCAATATTAAGTCAAGGTCAATTCTGAGACACCCCCAGCATTCGTACAATGCTGACACAGAGAAAGTACACAGTAAGTCATTGTGGAAGGACTGGTCAGATGTATTTTTTTCTATCTTTCTACTGAGAAGCCTGCAGTAAGTGCCACTGTGGTTATCCTGGCAGATTACATGAAAACAAACGCAAAAGAGCTGAGCTTGTACCTGTGGCCCCACATTGCTGGAGGAATTTGACAGCTCTTCATTATTTCAGAGGATTTCTACCAGCAGGTACAGCTGGATTAATCAGCACCATATCCTTGCAGACTTAATTAGCAGCTCCTTATCAGAACTCAGCTTCTTAATACCAGGCATTTAAAAAAAAAAAAAAAGTTACAAGCTTATATCCTTATGTTCAGTTACTTCTCATGCAAATCTGAGACCAAAATCTCACCTTCTAAAGAGAGTCAAGAGATGAGAGTCAAAGTGATTCAAAAATGTCCTTTTCCTGGTCAAATGAAGATTATACTAATGCTGATTAATACGAAACCTCCAATATGGAATAATTCTATTCATTATCTCAGAAGGATTCTTTTTTGCTGGTTTTTTCTGGGCATTCTACCACTCTAGTCTAGCCCCAGCTGCAGAATTAGGGGGACACTGACCCCCAAAAGGCATTTTCCCCTCAACTCCTTACAAGTCCCTCTTCTAAATACATCTATACTTCTTACATCAAGAGTTTCAATTACTTGGGCTCACCACAGACTGATAGAAGTAGTTGAAAGCAGATACTTCGAGCACTGTCCATCACAATTGCCTTAGGCATTTACTTTAACTTTCTACAAGTCTAGGAATATTTTGAGACCCCCTTTGCTATCTCTGATGGACTCTACGGCTCAACATTCTTTACAGCCACAGGCTTTCATAGACTTCACGTTATTGTTGGATCAACATTTCTCACTGTCTCCTGTACCAATTAAAATTCCACTTTACATCCAACCACTGCTTTGCCTTTGAAGCCGGCACCTCGTATTGACACTTTGTAGATGTAGTATAACTATTATTATACGTCTCTATCTATTGATGAGGATCCTACTCTTTTAGTATAAGCAGTACCATTGACTTCCAATCAATTAGTTTTGATACTATCCGAAAGAGAGTAATCAACCTGACACTAGCCCTAGTAACCGACACCTCACTGGCCCTATTACTACTACTAATAGTATTTTGGCTCCCCCACTAAATATTTATATAGAAAAATCCAACTCCTATGAATGTGGTTTGGACCCAGTAACCTCCACCTGCCTCCCCTTCTCCATAGAATTCTCCCCAGTAGCCACCAAATTCCTCTTCTTCGACTTAGAGATCGCTTTACTACTACCCCTGCCATGAGCCCTTCAAACAACCAACCTGACACTAATAATCAGCACAGCCCTTCTATTAGTTACCATTTTAATCCCAGGCTTGACTTATGAACGAGCCCAAAAAGGGTTAGACTGAGTTGAATTGGTCAATAGTTTAAGTCAAAATAAATGACTTCAACTCATTAGATTATGATAGACCATGTTTACCAAATGCCCTCGATTTATATCAATATTATATTAGCATATACCATATCACTGCTAGGAGTATTCGTCTATCAATCCCACCTAATATCATCCCTATTATGCCTAGAAGGCATAATACTATCAGTGTTTATTATAAACACTCTCATAACTTTATACATTTCGCTCTAGCATCCATAATAGCCATTATCCTCCTAGTATTTGCTGTCTGCAAAGCTGCAGTGGGCCTTGCCTTACTAGTTTCAATCTCATATTGAAATCTCATTGAATCTCATAATGAAACATATGGCCTAGATTACGTACAAAATCTAAGTTTACTTCAATGCTAAATATTATTATTCCAACAATTACACTGTTACCAATGACATGATTCTCTAAAAATTCTATAATCTGAATCAACATGGTTATCCGCAGCCTACTCATCAGCCTCATCAGCCTACTATTTTGTAACCAGTTCAACAATAACTCATCCAACTTCTCATTAATCTTCTCTTCTGTTCTGCTGACATCACCCCTTCTAATCTTAACAGCCTGACTACTACCTCTTACAATTCTAGCAAGCCAATATCACCTGTCCAATGAATCACCCCACGAAAAATGTTCTATATTTATATATTGACTTCCCTACAGACTTTTTTAATCATAGCATTCACCGCCACAGAACTAATTATATTCTATATCCTCTTTGAAGCCACCCTAGCTCCTACCCTAATCATCATCACCTGCTGAGGCAACCACCCAGAATGCCTCAATGAAAGCTCATACTTTTTATTTTACACATTAGTAGGATCCCTTCCTCTACTTGTAACACTCATTTATACTCAAAAGATATCAGGGTCACTAAATATGCTAGTAATAATGCCTTTTTTTTTTTTTTTTTTTTTTAAGAGACGGCGTTTCACTCTTGTTGCCCAGGCTAGAGTGCAATGGTGCAATCTCGACTGACCGCAACCTACGCCTCCCGGGTTCAAGCGATTCTCCTGCCTCAGCCTCCCAAGTAGCCGGGATTACAGGCATGTGCCACTACGCCAGGCTAATTTTGAATTTTTTGTAGAGACAGGGTTTATCCAAGTTGGTCAGCTGGTCTCAAACTCCTGACGTCAGGTGATCTGCCCGTCTCGGTCTCCCAAAGTTCTGGGATTACAGGTGTGAGCCACCACTCCCGGCCTAGTAATAATACTTACTACCTAAGAGTTATTAACCTCCTGATCCAATAATCTTATATGACTAGCATGTATCATGACTTTTATAGTAAAAATACCTCTATATGGACTTCACCTGTGACTTCTCCAAGCTCACATGGAAGCTCAATAGTTTTTGCAGCAGTACTCCTAAATCTAGGCTGTTACGGTATGATACAGCTTATTCTTATCCTCAACCCCCTAACAGAATATATAGCCTATCCGTTCCTCATCTTGTCCCTATGAGGAACAGCTCTATTTGTCTACGACAAACCGATCTAAAATCATGTTGGAGAAACAAACATGTGCCTACTCCTCCATAAGCCACATAGCACTTGTTATTATGGCTATCCTCATCCAGACAACTTAAAGCTTTACAGGTGCAATTACCCTTATAATTGCTCATGCACTCACTTCATTCTTACTATTCTGCCTAGCAAATTCAAACTATGAGTGAGTCCATAGACTAACCATATTACTTACCCAAGGCCTTCAGACAGTGCTCCCACTAGTAGCCTCTTCTAGCAAATCTTACTAACCTTGCCTTACCCCCTGCCATTAATCTAGCAGGAGAACTCTTTGTGACTATGGCCTCATTCCCCACATCAAATGTCACTATTATGCTTATAGGACTTAATATACTAATTACAGCCCTTTACTCCCTGTACATGCTAATCATGACACAAAGAGGGACACTTGCATATTATATTAACAGTATTACACCTTCCTTTACATGAGAAAATACATTAATACTTATACATCTTGTGCCTATCTATCTATTATCCTTAAACCCTAAAAATATGATGGGCTTTGCATGCTGTAGCTATAGTTTAACCAAAACATTAGATTGTGGATCTTAACAATATAAGCCTGCAACTTCTTTCCTAGCTAGAAAGCATGCAGGAACTGCTAACTCATGCCCCCATGCCTGATAACATGGTTTTCTCAACTTTTAAAGGATTAGAATCATCTGTTTGTCTTAGGAACTTATCACTTACCATGTACGAGGATCATGCATTCATAAGATTGTTTAACCTTTATCTTAGTTAATCTTCTAGCTATTATAATTATCCCCGTCTTGCAGCTGAGGAAAATGAGGCTTAAAGAGATTATGTGACTTGCCCAGGGTCACAGTGCTTACAAATTGTACAACTGAAAGTAAACCCTGGCAAAAATATCTTTGCTCCTTAGCATTCTATGCTAAATTCCTCCTCTGTTCATTTTATTTTTTTGTATTTTTTTGAGACAGAGTCTTGCTCTGTCACCCAGACTGGAATGCAGTGGCCCAATCTCAGCTCACTGCAACCTTTGCCTCACGGGTTCAAGTGATTCTCCTGCCTCAGCCTCCAGAGTAGCTGGGATGACAGGCATCCTCCACAATGCTCGGCTAAATTCTGTATTTTTAGTAGAGATGGGGTTTCACAATATTGGCCAGGCTGGTCTTGAACTCCTGACCTTGTGATCCGCCCGCCTTGGCCTCCCAAAGTTCTGGGATTACAGGCGTGAGCCATGGTGCCTGGCCTCATTTTATTTTTAAAGAACTATTTCAAACATCAAAAAGTATAGAAAAAGGCCAGATGCGGTGGCTCACGCCTGTAATCCCAGCACTTTAGGGGGCCAATGCAGGTGGATCACCTAAGGTTGGGAGTTTGAGACCAGCCTGGCCAACATGGTGAAACCCCGTCTGTACTAAAAATACAAAAAAAGTTAGCGAGGCCTGGTGGCACATGCCTGTAATCCCAGCTACTCAGAGGCTGAGGCAGGAGAATTGCTTGAACCTGGGAGGCAGAGGTTGCAGTGAGCCAAGATCGCTCCACTGCACTCCAGCTTGGGCGATAGAGTGAGACTCTGTCTCAAAACAAACAAACAAATAAAAATGCTAGTGTACCCACCAACCAGCTGTTACCTTTTCCTTTTTTCCTTTCAATCAGTTTTTTTTTTTTTTTTTTTGGAGACAGGGTTTTTGCTCTTGTCGCCCAGGCTGGAGTACAGTGGCATGATCTTGGCTCACTGCAACATCCTCCTCCTGGGTTCAAGCGATTCTCCTGTCTCAGCCTCCTAAGTAGCTGGGATTACAGGTGCATGCCAGCACACCCAGCTAATTTTTTGTGTTATTAGTAGAGACAGGGTTTCATCATGTTGGCCAAACTGGTCTCAAACTCCTGACCTCAGGTGATCCACTCGCCTCAGCCTCCCAAAGTGCGGGGATTACAGGCATGATCCACTGTACCTCACCCAATCATTGGTTTTTATAAAACAAAATATTATAGCCACAAAAAATATCCCATAACCATTCTTCGCTATTCCTATTGTGGTAGAAAAAAAACTAGTTCTTGTCACACATCCAGGAAAAGCTTCACCCTCCCTCTATGCCCAGAGGTAACCGTGACTTGAATTTAGTGTTGTTGTTGTTTTTTTATTTTTAATTTTTGTGGCTACATAGTAGGTGTATATATTTATGGGTTACATGAGTTTTGTTTTTGTTTTTGTTTGCTTTTCAAGACAGGGTCTCACTCTGTCATCCAGGTTGGAGAACAGTGGCGTGATCTCGGCTCACTGCAACCTCTGACTCCTGGGTTCAAGCAATCCCCTCACTTCAGCCTCCCAAGTAGCTGGGACTACAGGCATGCACTACCACGCCCGGCTAATTTTTCTATTGTTAATTGTGACAGGGTTTCCTCACGTTGGCCAGGCTGGTCTCGAACTCCTGGGCTCAAGCGGTCCACCTGCCTTGGCCTCCAAAGGTGCTGGGATTACAGGCATGAGCCACTGCACCTGGCCTTTTCTTGAATTTAGTGTTTCTAATTCCAGCTTACTTGTTATACTCTTACTACATATGTAGATTAGCACAAACATTACGTAGAATTATTTGAATGTTTTAAAATTTTATTTAAGTAATATTCTTCAAACCGTTTGCTTTTCACTCCATCTTACGTGTTTACACTTTATTCTTGTTGATACATACAGGAATCTTGGAATAGGAATATTGCTATATGATATTCCATTTTGTAATGATAGCATTATTCATTTTCTTGTTGATTTTTGTTAACACAAATAATACATCAATGAATATTTTGTATGTATCTTTTTATGCGAATGTTCTAGAAGTTTTCTAGATTATGTACCCAAAAGTGCAACTACAATGTCAAAGGGCATGCATATGTTCTTTATTGCCATGGAGTTCTCCAATGTGGTAATACCAATTTACATTCCTGCCAGCAAGCTATGAGTGTTCTCTATATTCTGTAACCTCACCAATACTTGAATGTGTCAGAATTTAAAACATTTTCCAATCAACTGTAGTAAAATGGTAACTCCTTTTAATATATAATTTCCTGATCACTATATTAAGCCTTTCTTATTATGTCAATTAGCCATTTACGTGTCTTCTTGTGTGAGTGTTTTGATTGTATTTTCTGTTCATTTTCATATTGGATTTTTTTTTTCTTATTGATTTGGAACGCTGGATACAAATCTTTTCTCAGTTACATGTACTGAAAATATATTCTCCCACTGTCTTTTAACCTCTTATGATACCTTTTATTATATCAAAAATTTTAACTTCAATGTAGCAAATGTGCTCAATTTTAATATATTGCTCTTTCTTTTGAAAGATAATGCATACAGTGCATAGCTTAAAATTCAAGAGGTACAAAAGAGCATATAGTAAAAAGCCTATTCTCTGGCTTTTCAAATCGCCCAATTCCCTTTAGTATCCTTCCAGAATTATGCACATAAAAGCAAAATACAACAAATATTTTCACTTTTTTAATCCAAATATTAGTGTACACTGTTACGCATCTTGGGTTTTTTCTTCCTTTACTATATAACCTGGAGATTATTCCACACCAGCAATATATTTAAAAGAGTTTCTTTATTGTTTTATAGCTCCATACTATTTCATAATATGAATTTACTATAATTTATATTTAACCAGGTTAATATTTAGTGACTTCTTCCCCATATTTTGTTGTCACAACAAGGGTGTACTGAGTAACCTTGTTCTTTTATCATGGCACACGCGTGTGTCGATGTCTAGGGAAAGCATTCCTAGATATGGAAATGGACAAAGAGTAGGTACAACTGTAATTTTGATAGATATTGTCAAATTTCCTCCATAGGGGTTGTAAAAATTGGCTCCCCACAGCATTGTAAAAGGGTCATTTCCTCTACCATGGACAATAACATAAGCCAGACTTTTGGATTTTTACCAACCTGATAGGTGAAAAATGGGATCTCAATATAGTTTTTATGTGTATTTCTTTCTCTTTTAAAAAAATAATTAATTTTTAATTATTGAGAGGGTGTCTTGCTGTATTGCCCAGGCTGGTCTCCAACTCCTGGGCCCAAGTGATGGTCCTGCCTTGATGTGCTGGGATTACAGGTGTGAGCCACCACACCTGACCATTGATTTGTATTTCTATTATTATTAATGAAGTTGAACTTAGGGTGCAAAAATGTAGTATTTTTAGATTTTTCAGACCACTTATGTATACTTTTCTGTGATCTATTTCTTTATATCAAATTATTGCTACTTTATGGATTTGAAAAACTTCTTTCTTGTTGAAATTAGGTCTTTATCAGTGATATAAACTGTAGTGGTTTTTCCCACGCATATGGTTCAACTTATTTGTTGTTGCTGTTGTTGTTTTTTATGGTTTGAGCTTTCTCTGCTTTTGTTAGGTTTTTTCCTGATCTGATATCATCAAAATATTATGCTACATTTCAAAAAAGTTTGTAATATTTTGCATTTTTGGCAGGGGGCGGTGGCTCCCACCTATAGTCTCGTCACTTTGGGAGGCTGAGGCAAGCGGATCACTTAAGGCCAGGAGTTCAAGACCAGCCTGGGCACAATGGAGAAAGCCTGTCTCTACTAAAAAATACAAACATTAGCTGGACATGGTGGTGCATGCCTGTAGTCCCAGCTACTCAGGAGGCTGACACAGAGAATTACTTGAACCCAGAAGACAGAGGTTGCAGTGAGCCGAACTTGCACCACTGCACTCCAGCCTGGGTGACAGAGTGAGACTCTGTCTCACCAAAAAAAAGAAAAAAAAAAAAAAAGCCATTTTGTTTTATTGTCCGTAAACATAAGTAGTTGTACCATTTATTGAATAATCCTTTTCATCGCTACAGACTGGTAATGGCACTTTTGGAGACAATGAAATTTCCATGTGTATGAGGCTCTATTTCTGAGTTCCCTGTTTTAGCCCTCTGGTCTCTTCTGGTGCTTAGTAATATTTGTACATCATGTTCACATAAAAAAGTATCATCTTTGCAAGGTACTTTGGAGTATATGGAAAAGGCTGATGGTCCCATGGGGCTTCAGCTACTCCAGACCCCCTCACTTTATGACAACAAGTCTTCTCATCCATGAGCATGAACTCAACCTCATAAAGATTTCAAGCCCCCCCCAAAATTCATCTGTAAATTCACCTGATCTTAACATTTTTTTTGAAGAGCAAAGGGACAAAAAGTACTTAAGACAACTTTGGAGAAACACAAAAAGGAGTGACTTGCCTTATTAGACAAATCATTTAAACTGCATCATCATTGGTGGTGCAGGTGGGGGGAAAATAAATAGATAAATTGAATCATCATCTTCTTTAAGGCTTTTAATGAAGTTTTATAATTTTTATTCTAAAGGTTTAACAAATATTTTCTTAAATCTATTCTTCGGCCAGGCACGGTGTCTCACGCCTACAATTCTAGCACTTTGTGGGGCCAAGGCGGTCAGATTGCCTGAGCTCAGGAGTCTGAGACCAGCCTGGGCAACATGGTGAAACCCCGTCTCTACTAAAATACAAATAATTAGCCAGGCGTGGTGGTGGGTGCTTGTAGTTACAGCTACTCGGGAGGCAGAGGCAGGAGAATTGTTGAACTCAGGAGGCGGAAGTCGCAGTGAGCCGAGATCAAGCCACTGCACTCCAGCCTGGGAGAGAGAGCGAGACTCCATTTCCAAAAAAAAAAAAAACTATTATTTGATATATTGCTGTTTTGTGGATATTGTAAACTGCTCTTTTTTTCCCCCTTGCTTAAAGAGTAAGGAGAACATAATGATGAAGATGATAAAATAATAATCATCATCATCATTCATCATCATGATCATCATCATGGCAAATAGCTACCACTTATAGAGCCAAGGACTATTCTAAGGACTTCACATATTTTAACTGATTTATCTCTATAAAAACCCTCCTAAGTTGCCTGGTTCAGTGGCTCATACCTGTAATCCTATCACTTTGGGAGGCCAAGGCAAGCATATCACTTGAGGTCAGGAGTTAGAGACCAGCCTGGCCAATTTTGCAAAACCCTGTCTCTACTAAAAATACAAAAATTAGCCAGGCATGATGACATGCTCCTAGCTACTCAGGAAGCTGAGACACAAGAATTGCTTGAACTCAGGAGGCAGAGGTTGCAGTGAGCTGAGATCACGCCACTGCAGTCCAGACCAGGTGACAGAATGAGACTGTCTCAAAAAAAAAAAAAAAAAAAAGTAAGCAGAAGAAGTAAATTACCTAAGTGATAGAAATCTTTACAGCTCCCTTGTACAAAGAGTAGCCTTGTGTGTGGGTATGTTGAATGTACTGAGCTCCAACTATGGGATTTGAATGTTACCACCTGGTTTGCAACATTCATTCTATCGACTGCATTTTATAAATTAAATCAGTTTGAAAGTGCCACTCAACTTACATTTGATAAAACTGTAAACACAGAACAGCTCCCCCACTTACACGTAGGGCTGTGACTCTAGAAATTTTCCTCTTCCTTGTCCTTTGTTTGAAATGCTGATCAACTTATCCTGGCCTCCCTGCTTGTTTCCAGACCAGGGTTTGGAGTGGCTGACTTTTCTTTACCTGCCTCCATGCATATTCCACAGAGATCAAAATCATGTAAGGATCTTTCTCCACGAGTAGGGAAAGAATAGACTCTTCCACAATTGGTTCTGGGACAACTGAATTTCCATGTGCAAAAGTATTACATTCAACCCCTCCCTCACATCACATACAAATATTATCTCAGGGCCGGGTGCAGTGGCTCATGCCTATAATCCCAGCACTTTGGGAGGCCGAGGTGGGTGGATCACTTGAGGTCAGGAGTTCGAGACCAGCCTGGCCAATACGGTGAAACCCCATCCCTACTAAAAATACAAAAATTAGCTGGGCTTGGTGGCACACGCCTGTAGTCCCAGCTACTCTACTCAGGAGGCTGAGGCAACAGAATCTCTTGAACCCGGGAGGCAGAGGTTGCAGTGAGCCAAGATCATGCCACTGCACTCCAGCCTGGGTGACAGAGCAAGACTCTGTCTCAAAAAAAAAAAAAAAAAAAAAAAATTATCTCAGAATGGATCAACTACCTAATTATAATAGCCGTAGTACTCTTGGCAGAAAATTGGAGTAAATCTTCATGACGTTGGATTTGGCAATGGTTTTATTTTGTTTTGTTTTTGGAGACAGAGTCTCGCTCTGTTGCCCAGCCTGGAGTACATGCGTGATCATGGCTCACTGCAGCTGGGCTTAAGCCATCCTCCTGCCTCAGCCTCCTGGTTAACCGGGACCATAAGTGTGTGCCACCACGAACCTGGCTGGCAAAGGAGTTTTAGATGTGACACCAAAGCATGAGCCACAAACGACAAAATTGATCAACTGGACTTCATGGAAGTTAAAAACTTTTTGTATCAAATGATATTATCAGCTGAGCATGGTGGTTCACACCTGCAATCCCAGTATTACTGGAAGGCAGCCCTTCATTGTGAGATGTCCAGGTTGAACAAATAATTGAACAAAGTACATAAACAAAGTAACAAAGGAATGAAACAGCGAAAGCAGGGATTGATTTATTATTTTTGAGACAGAGTCTCGTTCTGTCACTCAGGCTGCAGTACAGTGGCATGATCTCAGCTCACTGCAACCTCTGTCTCCCAGGTTCAAGCGATTCTCCTGCCTCAGCCTCCTGAGTACCTGGGACTACAGGCATGTACCACTAGGCCCAGCTAATTTTTATATTTTTAGTAGAGATAGGGTTTCACCATATTGTTCAGGCTGGTCTTGAACTCGTGACCTCAAGTGATCCATCTGCCACGGCCTCCCAAAGTGCTTGGATAACAGGTGTGAGCCACTGCACCCAGCGAAAGCAGGGATTTATTAAAGCAAGAAAGCACTCTGGCTGGGAGCAGTGATTTAGGCCTGTAATCCCAGCACTTTGGGAGGCTGAGGTGGGCAGATCATGAGGTCAGGAGTCCCAGACCAGCCTGGCCAACATGGTGAAACCCCATCTCTACTAAAGATACAAAAAATTAGCCGGGTGTGGTGGGGCACACGTGTAATCCCAGCTATTCGGAAGCTGAGGCAGGAGAATCGCTTGAATTCGGGAGGTGGAGGTTGCAGTAAGCCAAGATCGTACCATTACAGTCTAGCCTGGGCAACAGGGCAAGATTCCATCTCAAAAAAAAAAGACGAAGAAGAAAGAAGAAAGAAGGAAGAAGAAGGAGAAGGAGAAGAAGAAGGAGAGGAAGAGAAAGAGGAAGAAGGAGAAGGAGAAGGAGAAAATAAGAAGAAGAAAAAGAAGAAGAAGGAGGAGGAGGAGGAGGAGGAGAAGAAGAAGAAGAAGAAAAAGCACTCCATAGGGTGGGAGTGGAATGAAGCAGGCAGCTCAAGGGCCCCGTCTACAAAGTTTTTGGGGGTTTAAGTAGTCCGTTTGAGGTTCCTATCAGCTACCTCTTATCTGGATGAAAGATTTGGCCCATGGCTAATTAAAGGCTGAGGTGAATTGGCCCATGGCTAACCCGAGACTGGAGCAGATTGATGCCCTGTGCAGATGAAGGGGTAGTGCTTGCTCAGTCCTCGACCACTCCAGGGCACTCTCCCTCTCTATCCTGGGGGAGGGGGAAAGTTGTAGGGGAGTAAGTAGCCTTTGATCCTTTGTTACTTGGGCTTGGGAAGATTGGGTTTTTCCTTTTGGTTTAGCTTTAGGAAGTTCCTGCCAATTGGCCTTAGGGTTCCTGCTCCCAGACCCAGATGTTTCCCCTCTGATTTCACCTTGGGAAATTTTCATGAATTGGGGTTAGATTCCTGGCCCCCAGACCTTGGTGTTTTCCCTTGATTCAGCTGTAGGAAGTCAGCACAAATTGGCCTCAAGTTCCCTACCTCCAGACCCTATTCTCCAGCCTCACCAACACTCTGGTAGGCCAAGTGAAGAGGATGGCTTGAACCCAGGAGTTGAAGAAGAGTCTGGGCAGCAAAGCCATACCTCATCACTACAAAAAATAGAAATTGCCAGGCGTGGTGGCTCATGCCTATAATCCCCACACTTTGGGAGGCCGAAGTGGGTGGATGGCTTGAGCCCAGGAGTTTGAGACTGGCCTGGGTAACATAGCAAGATCCTGTCTCTTAAAAAATACCAAAAATTAATTTGCTGGGGATGGTGGTGCGTGCCTGTGGTCCTAGCTACCTGGGAGGCTGAAGTGGGACAATCACCTGAGTCCTGGAAGTTGAGGCTGCAGTGAGCTGTGATCATGTCGCTGCACTCCAGCCTGAGTGATGGAGTGAGACCTTGCCTCAAAAAAGAAATAAAAGATTTTAAATTAAAAACAAAAAATGGCTGGGCATGGTAGCTCATGCTTGTAATCCCAGGCATTTTGGGAGGCCAGCAATTTGGGAGGCCAAGGCTGTTGGATCACTTGAGGCCAGGAGTTTAAGACAACCCTGGGCAACATGGTGAAACCTCATCTCTACTACAAATACAAAAACTAGACAGGCATGGTGACCTGGCCTGTAATCCCAGCTACTTGGGAGGCTGAGGCAGGAGAATCACTTGAACCAGGGAGGCAGAGTTTGCAGTGAGGCGAGATTGTGCCACTGCATTCCAGCCTGTGAGACAGAGTAAGCCTCTGTCTCAAGAAAAAAAAAAAAAAAAAAATGTAAAGGACATTATCAAGAAAGTGAAAAGATAATCTATGATTGGGATAAAATATTTGCAAATTGTTTATGTGATAAGAGTCTAGTATCCAGAATATACAAAGAACTCTTACAACTTAAAAAGACAAACAACCCAATTTAAAAAACAGGCAAAGAACTTGAATAGATATTTCCCTGAAGAATATATGCAAATGGCCAAGAAGCACATGAAAAGAAACTCAACATCATTCATTATTAGAAAAGTGCAAATAGAAACCACAAAGGGTTACCACTTCAAACCACTAGGATGGTGTTAAAACAGAAAGAAAATTCACAAGTGTTAAGGAGGATGTGGAGAAATTGGAACCCCTATACATTGCTGGTGAGAATGTCAGGTGGCTCAGTCACCATGCAAAACAGTTTGATGGTTCTTCAAAAATTTAAACACAGAATTACCACACAACCCCACAATTCCACTTTTATTTATTTATTTTTATTTTTTAATTTAATTTATTTATTTATTTTGAAATGGAGTCTCACTCTGTGGCCCAGACTAGAGTGCAGTGGTGCGATCTTGGCTCACTGCAACCTCTGCCTCCCAAGTTCAAGTGATTCTCCTGCCTTGGCCTCCCACGTAGCTGGGCTTACGGGCGCACACCCCCAGGCCTGGCTAATTTTTGTATGTTTTTCTTTTTAGTAGAGACAGGGGTTTCACCATGTTGGCCAGGCTGGTCTCGAATCCCTGACCTCAGGTGATCTGCCCGCCTTGGCCTCCCAAAGTGCTGGAATTATAGGCATGAGTCACCATGCGCGACCCTCGCAATTCCACTTTTAGATCTATACCCCAAATAATTGAAAACAGGCACTCTGACGAGTACATGAACATGGATGTTCATAGCAGCACGACTCACAATAACAAAAAGGTGTGAAGAGCCCAAACGTTCCTCAACACATGAATGCCTCAACAAGTTGTTGTATATGCATACAATGGAGTATGATTCAGCCAAAAAAGAAGTACTGATACAGGCTGCAATGTGGATAAACACATGATACCAGGTGAACATTAAACTTTTTTCACTTCATATAATGTTTTTATTGAGTTGTATGTCTTAATATAATGTTTTTATCCAAATACAGATAAAAACATTACACTAAGTTAGCTGGGCATGGTGGCAGGGGCCCGCAGTCCCCGCGACTCCAGAGGCTGAGGCAGAAGAATCGCTTGAACCGGGAGGTGGGTGTTGCAGTGAGTCGAGATCGTGCCACTGCACTCCAGCCTGGGTGACAGTGAGACTCTGTCTCAAAAAACCACCACAACAACAAAAACACAGGCACATCATACTAAGTGAAAAAAGTCAGAAACAAAAAGTCATATATTGTTTGACTTCATTTACATGCAATATCCAGAATAGATAAACCCATAGAGACAGACATGGATTGGTGGTTGCCAGTGGGTGAGGATAGGGAAGTGTGTAACAAGGAGAAACTGCTTAATGGGTAAGGGGTTTTACTTTGGAGTAATGGAGATGTTTTAAAACTAGATAGACTGGGTGCTGTAGCTCATGACCATAATCTCAGCACTTTGGGAGGCCGAGGTGGGTGAATCACGGGGTCAGGAGTTTGAGACCAGCCCGACCAACATGGTGAAACCCCCATCTCTACTGAAAATACAAAAATTAGCTGGGTGTGGTGGCGGGCGCCTGTAATCCCAGCTACTCAGGAGGCTGAGGCAGGAGAATCACTTGAACCTGGGAAGCGGAGGTTGCACTGAACTGAGATCGGGCCACTGCACTCCATCCTGGGTGACAGAGCAAGATTCCATCTAAAAAAAAAAAAAAAAAATTAGCCAGGCACGGTGGCACGCACTTGTGGTCCCAGCTACTTGGGAGGCTGAGGTGGGAGAATCACTTGAACCCAGGAGGTTGCAGCAGCAGTGAGCCAAGACTGCATCACTGCACTCCAGCCTGGGTGATAGAGTGAGACTTTATCTAAAAAAATAAATAAATAACTAGATGAAGGTGGTGGCTGTACAACATTGTGAATGTACTAAATGCTCCTGAGTTTTTCACTTTAAAATGGTTAATTTTGTGTTACAAAATTTCATATATTATTATTATTATTATTATTTTAGACAAAGTTTCTGTGGCCCAGGCTTGAGTGCAGTGTCATGATCTCAGCTCACTGCAACCTCCGCTTCCTGGGTTCAAGCAATTCTCCTGCTTCTGCCTCTCGAGTAGCTGGGATTACAGGCATGTGCCACCCCACCTGGCTAATTTTTGTATTTTTCATAGAGATGGGGTTCACCATGTTGACCAGGCTGGTCTCAAACTCCTGATCTCAAGAGATTCGCCTGCCTCTGCCTCCCAAAGTGTTGGGATTACAGGCGTGAGCCACTGTGCCTGGCCATCCCCTCAATATATATATTTTTTTAATTGGGAAAGGGACAAAGCTATTCTTTAGCAAACAAACAATACAGAAAGTAAACATGCTGTCTAGGAGACATTGGTATTTCGTTTTATCTGTAAAATAGAGATGACAGTAGTCCCGCTTCACAGATCTGGTAGAATAATAAATGACTCAGTTCATGCAATATACTTAGTTTATTATTATTATTATCATCATTATTATTATTTTTTGAGATGGAGTCTCACTCTGTTGCCCAGGCTGGAGTGCAGTGGCACAATCTCGGCTCACTGCAACCTCTGCCTCCTGGGTTCAAGTGATTCTCCTGCTTCAGCCTCCTGAGTAGCTGGGATTACAGGTACCCACCACCACACCTGGCTAATTTTTGTATTTTTAATAGAAATGGGGTTTCACCATGTTGGTCGGGCTGGTCTCAAACTCCTGACCTCCAGTAACCAGTCCACCTCGGCCTCCCAAAGTGCTGGGATTACAGGCGTGAACCACTGTGCCTGGCCCACGCAATGTACTTAGATGAGGGCCATACATATGGTGAATACTCCATTTATGTTATCTATCATCGTTATTAATTCTTGCCCAAAGAATCCACTAGAAAGCTTTCTCCAAAAATTCTAATACAATCACTTTCTGCTTCAATGCTATTAAGATTGTAAAAATCAATTAAAAAAAAATCTTTTTTTCAAATGATTTTTTCATTTCAAAAAAAAAAAAGATGCGAAAGAACTAACCTCAGTATAACTAGTATCACTGGAATCTACTACCTGTCAGATACTTTGCAAATACAACCACACTTATGTGTAGGTATACAGTCCTCATTTTGCAGCTGGGGAAACTGAGGCTCAAAGAAGTTAACTAACTTGACCAATACCTCATAGATGGTCAGTAGCAGATTGAGAATTCAAAGCCACATCTGGCTTTTGCCAAAACTGAAGAGTTTCTCACTCTACTGCATTGCTTTCTCTGCACAAAGTGACTTTCTAGGCCAAGCCCATCGGAGGATGCCAAGGGTGAGAGGTGAAGACAGAAAGAAAACTGCAGGACAAAGGGAAAGCCCCGCTTGCTGGGAGTGCGAACTCTGCCAACTAGTATTCCCAACACCATTGGCTTTCTAATTGACCACAGCCACATCCCTTATTCCTTTCATGATACATTAATCCCAAGTACCAGCCTGGGACCAACCTGATGCGGTCTCGCCTCACTACATTAACCCACTGATTTGAAAGGAGTACTAAAATATTGGCCAGCGCAGATGCATAGGAAATCTGAGACCTCGCTCTGTCCTTTACTTTCATCCTACTCCTAACTCATGCTTGCGACATCTCCAGCACTGCATAAGAGGATGCTATTTACGCTGGATGTGAGGAGTTCAAAACAGAGGTGGCTGTCTTACCACTGATAGGATGATGCCTTGTCCCTGCTCTCTGATAACCCCCCAGATCCCAATATCTTGTCCAGTGGGATCTGGAGTTACCTGTGTAATTAGCAATGTAAAGCTGGCCAGAGAACAGAAGAAATGATCTTAGCTACTCAACGTATGCTTTAGTTGCTTAGGGCCAGGGCTAACTAAGGGGTGAGAGGGAGGGGTTACTTGCTTGCTATTAATAGAAGATTGAGCTGGAGGTGGGAGAAAGTATGATACATATTTGGTACTGAAAGGTACCAGTCTATTAGCCAGCCTGTGTCTATGGGATTGAGGGCCAATCCATATCCTTGGACAGTGTCCTCCACAGGGACACTGTCCTAGAATGCCTAGGACATTGATACTAATCTCTTCCCCAATCAGCATAAACCCTACTCCTCTAAAGTAGTGTTACTGTTACCCTAAACCTCCCTTACGCTTTCCCCTATTCCTCCTGTCTCCTTGGGTCTCATGTCCCTGGGAGACTGTCTTAGAGCTTGCTTGCATTTTACTCACAGCTGGAAAATGTAGTTCTCTGTCAAAAGGACCACCCAGCAGGTGTGATGGCTCACACCTGGCTTGAGGTCAGGAGTTCGAGACCAGCCTGACCAACACAGTGAAGCCCCATCTCTACTAAAACTACAAAAGTTAGCTGGACATGGTGGTGCATGCCTGTAATCCCAGATACTTAGGAGGCTGAGGCAGGAGAATCCCTTGAATCCAGGAGGCGAAGATTGCAGTGAGCTGAGACTACACCAGTGCACTCCAGCCTGGGCAACAGAGTGAGACTGTCTCAAAAAAAAAAAAAAAAAGAAAGGACCACTTGCCTAGAGGAAAAGCAAGCAGATTATAATCTCACCTTCAGGACTAGGAATTTAGGCTCTTATCAGAGAATGGTGATTCCCTAACATGGCACCTGCTCTGCTGAATGTATCAGGCTGAGACTAGGGTGAGGCAAGAGAGGCACCTAGGGCACAAGGTTTCAGAAAGCAATTTGCTATGGTTTAAATATGGTTTGTCACCTCTGAAACTCATGTAGAAATTTGATTGCCCCTGTGGCAGTGCTGGAAGGTGGGGCTTTTATGAGATAATTAGGTCATTCAGAGGGATTCATGCCTTTCTCAAGGAAATGGGTTTAGTTATGGGGAGTTCAGCCCTGTTTTCCCTAGCACACGCCCTCTCTCCCCTTCTGCTTTCTACCATGCTATGAAGCAGCATGAGGCCCTCACCAGATGTAGGTGTCTCATCTTGGACTTCCCAGCCTCCAGAACCATGAGCTAAAAAAATCTCTTTCCTTTATAAATTACCCAGTTTCAGGTATTATGTCACAGCAACAGGAAACAGAGTAAAACACACTTGCAAGACCCTGAGAATGAGTGCCTCCTTAAATTTTGTGTCCAAGGTGCCTCTTTTGCCCCACCCTACATTCACCCTTGTTTATCCTTAGCCACATGAGCTCAGAAAACAGCTGAGCACGCAGAGCATGACAGACTCCCATTAATGCAATCTCGGAGGCTGATGACTAACTCCAGAAGGCTAGTTTATTCATTTATAGAAGTATGTGGACCATCATAGCAGTCTAATTCTCTCCCATAATAAGCTACATGGGAAGCCAGATCACAATCAGAGTGGCTACACGCATCTTTGGAACAAGTAAGTTAGTCCCAATGAGTTAGGGTATTCAAATAGTTTATTTCCATAGTAGAAATTTCAGAATCATCAGGCCAGGCCCTTGGGCCAGGGCTCCCTGTCTGCTGACAAAGCTGGAGTGGATGCTGCCAGCCTCTGTGGCTGCCCAGCTCCGCTTCTGATAAGCACAATCTCAATTTGGACATGACAGCCCTTTCCGTTGGTTTTACAGCCAAGTATTTGGGTCTGGAAACCATTCTGTCTCTTTTGGGTGACTGCATATCTCTGCTTCAATTTCATTTTGTATTTATCTGCAAATTTACCTTTCTTGAACAGCAATCATATTCCATGACTTCCAATGCCCTGAAAGGAGGCCTCATGTTGACAGGCTCCCAGGTATCAATGTGGTTCTTGGTAGAGAGGACAGCAGAAATGAAGGCCTTGAAGGTCATGCTGAGGGGGTTGGCCTCTATCTCATTAGAAACGAGGCCTGGGGCGGTGGCTCACACCTGTAATCCCAGCTATTTGGGAGGCCGAGGCAAGTGGATGGAGACCAGCCTGGCCAACATGGTGAAACCCCGTCTCTACTAAAACTACAAAGATTAGCCGAATGTGGTGGTGCACGCCTGTAATCCCAGCTACTCAGAAACCTGAGGCAGGTGAATCACTTGAATCCAGGAGGTAAAGACTGCAGTGAGCCGAGACTGTGCCTGTGCACTCAACCTGGGCAACAGAGTGAGACTCCATTTGAAAGAAAAAGAAAGAAATCAGGCACTATTAAAGAGTTATGAGAAAGAAAATAGCATGGTCAGAGTTGCATTTCAGAAAAACCACGCTCTTGCTGTCAGCAGCACTGTGAAAGGATTAGGAGGTGGAGGATGTGGTGATTTAAAAATCTGTCTGCAAATTTATTGACATTTCTCCCCTCAAGGGGCAGGGTCTAATTGTTTGTCACTGGCTGCATTGCTCTGAAAAAGCCCGGACCATGTGGAGAGATCACATGTAAGAATTCTGGTTGAAAGCCCAGCCAAGATCCCAGCCAACAGCCAGAATCAACCACGAGCCATGTGAGTAAGCAAGCCTTTGAGATGATGCCAGCTGAAGCCAGCATCTGACAGTAATTGCTTGAGAGATGCTGAGTGAGAACCACCTAACTGAGTGTAGCTGTCATGGGTTGAATTTTATCCACCTCTCTGCTCACCCCCCGACCAAAAAAAAAAAGCTATGTTGAACTTCGAACCCCCAGTATCTCAAAATGTGACATTATTTGGAGATAATGTCCTCATAAAAGCAATCAAGTTGAAATGAAGTCATTACGCTGGGCCTAATTCAATATGACTGATGTCCTTATAAAAAGAAGAAATTTGGTTTTTATTGTTTTTTATATATATATATATAGTTATATACATATATACACACACACATACACATATTGTTATATATATAGAGAGAGAGAGGCAAGGTCGTACTATGTTGCCTAGGCTGATCTCGAACTTTTGGGCTCAAGCAATTCTCCCACTTTGGGAATGAAAAGAGAAAGCCGGGCATGTTGGCTCACGCCTATAATCCCAAGACTTTGGGAGACCGAGGCGGGTGGATTGACTGAGCTCAGGAGTTCAAGACCAGCCTGGGCAACATGGTGAAACCCCACCTCTACTAAAATACAAAAAATTAGCTGGGCATCGTGGCACGCACCTATAATCCCAGCTACTTGGGAGGCAGAGGCATGAGAATCGCTTGAACCAGGGAGGTGGAGGTTGCAGTGAGCTGAGCTCACACCACTGCACTCCAGTCTGGGTGACAGAGTGAGACTCTGTCTCAAAAAAAAAAAAAAAAAAAGAGAAAACTGTGGGCTCTCAAATGTCTTCAGGGAGGAAGCATACTCCGTTGCAAAAATGAGCTATGTTTTATTTATGGTTATTATTGTTTTTAGAGATATGATCTTGTGCTATAGCCCAGAATGGAGATCATGGCACTATCATAGCTCACTGCAGCCTCGAACTCTTGGCCTTATGTGATCCTCCCACTTCAGCCTCACAAAGTGTTGGGATTACAGGTGTGAGCCACTGCTCTCAACCCAAAGCTATGTTTTATAGAAAAGAAAAACTAGTCCAGGCATGGTGGCTCAGGCCTGTAATCCCAGCACTTTGGGAGGCTGAGGCAGGCGGATCGCCTGAGGTCAGGAGTTTGAGACCAGCCTTGCCAACATGGTGAAACCCTGTCTCTACTGAAAATACAAAAATTAGCTGTGCATAGCCTGTAGTCCCAGCTACTCAGGAGGCTGAGGCACAAAAATCGTGTGAACCGGGAGGCAGAGATTGCAGTGAGCCGAGATCACACCACTGCGCTATACCTTGGGCAACAGAGTGAGACTCGGTCTCGAAAAGAAAAAAGAAAAAGGAAAGGCAAACTAATTCAGAGGACAGAAGCATGAGTTCAGAAAGTGGAGCCAAGACCTATGGAGAATTACACCCAAGCAGGAGGATTGCACCCTGATCAACAAATTGGCAGCATGAAACCAGCTGAATTTCAGAGTTACTATCGATCAGTGACTGTGTGTGCTTCCTATTTTCTTCATTTCCAAAGGGAGGATCTATTAATTTATGCCTGTGTTGGCTGGGCGCAGTGGCTCACGCCTGTAATCCCGGCACTTTCGGAGGCCGAGGCAGGCGGATCACGAGGTCAAGAGTTCAAGACCAGCCTGGGTCAACATAGTGAAACCCAGTTTCCACTAAAAATACAAAAATTAGCCAGGTGTGGTGGCACGTGCCTGTAGTCCCAGCTAGTCGGGAGGCTGAGGCGGGAGAATCACTTAAACCTGGGAGGCGGAGGTTGCAGGGAACCGAGACCATACCATTGCACTCTGGCCTGGGTGACAGAGTCAGACTCCATCTCAACAAATAAAATAAAATAAATTTATGCCTGTGTTGTCATTGTATGTTGGGTGTGTAAAGGGCAGACAACTTGTTTTTTTAGCTCACAGGACTTCAGATTGAGAGGAGTGATACGCAAGGAGCTACACCCAAGAAATCACACCCAAGGAGCTGCATCCACACCTGGTCCCGGTTTAGTTAACAAGATCCTGAACTATATACCTTGGCCTGATGTTGTAGTACAAGAGTCTTACAGAGGTCTTGAAAGGACATGAGTGTATTTTGCATGTGGGAGGAATGTAAATAAATTGTGACCAGAGGGTGAACGTGGGTGGTTTTAAAACATATTTGCAAATTTGTTGATAGTCTTGTATCAAGCAGTAGAGTTTACTTCCACTCGCCTTGAATAAGGGCTGGCTTTAGTGATTTACCCACCAGTGAATAGAAAGTGTTGATGAAGGCGGGGCGTGGTGGCTCACACCTGTAATCCCAGCACTTTGGGAGGCTGAGGTGGGCAGATCATTTGAAGTCAGGAGTTCGACACAAGCCTGGACAACATGGTGAAACTCCATCTCTACTAAAACTACAAAAAATTAGCTAGGTGTGGTGGTGCACACCTGTAGTCCCAGCTACTCAGGAGGCTGAGGCAGCAGAATCGCTTGAACCCAGGAGGCAGAGGTTGCAGTGAGCCGAGATCATGGCACTACACTCCAGCCTGGGCAACAGCGTGAGACTTCCATCTCAATTAAAAAAAAAAAAAAAAAAAGAGAGAGAGAGAAAGAAAGAAAATGTCTACAAAAAGAGTCAAACTCTGTAAAATATTTGAAGAGATTTATTCTGAGTCAAATATGAGTGACCATGGCCCATGACACAGCCCTCAGAAGGTCCTGAGAACATGTGCCCAAGGTGGTCGGAGCACAGTTTGGTTTTATATATTTTAGGGAGGCATAAGACATCAATCAAATACATTTAAGAAATACATTGATTTGGTTCAGAAAGGTGGGACAACTCAAAGCAGAGGCTTCCAGGCTATAGGTAAATTTAAACATTTTCTGGTTGACAATTGGTTGAGTTTATCTGAAGACCTGGGATCAATGGAAAGGAATGTTCAGGTTAAGATAAAGGATTGTGGAGACCAAGTTTTATTGTGCAGAGGAATCTCTCAGATATCAGACTTCAGAGAGAAAGCAGGTTGTAAAATGTTTCTTTTGCCTGGGTGCAGTGCCTCATGCCTGTAATCCCAGCACTTTGGGAGGCGGAGGCAGGCGGATAATGAGGTCAAGAGATCGAGACCATCTTGGCCAACTCAGTGAAACACTGTCTCTACTAAAACTACAAAAATTAACTGGGCATGGTGGTGCATGCCTGTAGTCCCAGCTACCAGGGTGCTGGAGTGCAGTGGCGCAATATCGGCTCACTGCAACCTCTGCCTCCCGGGTTCAAGTGATTCTCCTGCCTCAGCCTCCCGAGTAGCTGGGGTTACAGGCACACACCACCACACCCGGCTAATTTTTGTATTTTTAGTACAGACCGGGTTTCACCATGTTGACCAGGCTGGTCTCAAACTCATGATTTTGTGATCTACCCACCTCAACCTCCCAAAGTGCTTGGATTACTGGCGTGAGCCACTGCACCTGGCAAAAGAAATGTTTTTACAACCTGCTTTCTCTCTGAAGTCTGCTTACAGGAGTGAGCCACTGCGCCCAGCCGTAAAATATTTCTTATGGGACCTAAAAGGGTGCCTGGCTCTTAGTTGATTATCGCCTGGATCTGGAAAGAAAGGAAGAAAAACAAAGGGGAAAGGTGATTCTCTATGGAATGTGGATTTTTCCCCCAAGAGACTTTGCAGGGCAATTGCAAGGTATGGCATGGAAATATATTTTGGGGTTAAATATTTTTCCTTGTGTCATAATGTTATGCCAGAGTCAGATTGAAAACTAAGTCACGATATATAGGGTCAAATAACCCCTCTGATGAGAATTTATGGTTTATAAGGCATGACTCCTTAGACCCCTTAGGTAGGAATTTGGGCAAGATAAAAAATCAGAACTCAGTCTTCAAAAGTAATAGAAATGGCATTGCGTGACTTCTGAGGCTAGGTCACAAAAGGTGATACGACTTCCATCTGACTCTCTTTCTTGGGACACTGTCTGTTGAAACCCAGGGACCATGCAGTGAAGAAGTCCAGGCCTGGAGGTCAGCAGCCAACATCAGCTACAAGACATGTGAGTAAGAAAGACTGACTCGCCTACTCACTGACTCCAATCCCAGCCACCGTCTGACTGGAAACTTCTTGAGACCCTGACAGAACAACCAAGCTAAGCCCAGTCAACTTTCAGAGCCCTGAGAGATAATAATATTCAATGATCGTTGTTGTTTTAAGCCCTTAAATTTTGTTTTCTTTTGGTAGAGGTAGGGTCTCATCATGTTGCCCAGACTGGTCTCAAACTTTTAGATTCAAGTGATCCTCTGGCCTCGACTTCCCAAAGAGTTGGGATTACGGTGTGAGCCCCCACATGCCCAATTAATAATACTACTGGCTTACTGGTTCTATTTTTTTCTTTTTTTTTTTCAGACACAGGGTCTTGCTCTGTCACCCAGGTTGTAGTGCAGTCACACAATTATAGCTAACTGCAGCCTCGAACTGGGCTCAGTAATCTTCCTGCCCCAGCCTCCCATGTAGCTGGGACTACAGGCTCATGCTACCACACCCAGCTTTTTTTTTAATTTTTTATTTTATTTCTTATAGAGACAGATTATTGCTGTGTTGTCCAGGCTGGTCTCAAACTCCCGGCCTCAGGTAAGCCTGCCTTGGGCTCTCAGAGCACTGGGATTTACAGGTATGAGCCACCATGCCTGGCAATTATTTTATTTGATTTTTTTAGGCATTCTAATGAACAAAATGGGAGGTGGGAGTGGAGTGATAATATTAATACTAAGCCTTTACTGAACTTCTACTGTGTGCCATGTAGTATAATAAGTGTTTCAACTCAGTAGCTCACCTAATCCCCACAATAACCCATGAGGCAGATATATTCATTTATTATCTCTGTTTGACAGACAAGGAAACTGAGACAGTAGGATTGAAGGTTTTGCTTAGGATCCTTTAGCTACTCAGAATTCTTAGCTACTAAGTCGAGGAACTGAGATAAAACCAGCATTGAGACTGGTTCATAGACCATTACAAAGCATTGAGATAAGAGACAATGAGGGTAGGAACTGCAGGACTAGTGAGCAGCGAGGAAGGACTAGAACTGATGGGTATTGAAAGGGGCAGTTGAGGCCGAGTACGGTGGCTCACACCTGTAATCCCAGCACTTTGGGAGGCCAGTGCAGGAGGATCACTTGAGGTCAGAAGTTTGAGATCAGCCTGGCCAACATGGCGAAACCCCATCTCTAAAAAAAACACAAAAATTAGCCAGGTGTGGTAGTGCGCACCTCTAATCTCAGCTACTTGTGAGACTGAGGCAGGAGAATCACTTGAACCTGGGAGGCAGAGATTGCAGTGAGCCGAGATCGAGCCACTGCACTCCAGCCTGGGTGACAGAGTGAGACTCCGTCTCAAAATAGAAAAAATAAAAATAAAAAAGAGAGGGGCAGGGGATAGGCCTGTTGACCCTGGTCTCCCCCAGGAGGGTGGGGCAGCAGAAGGAACTGAAGACAGATCCTAGATTTCTGACTTTCATCAGCCTCTGATTTCTCAAAGAGCTGTGGCTGTTTAAGATAGCAGTTGCTTATATCAGAAACATACTGCTTATTTCTGCTGAAATAAATGTATACCTCCATACGGACTGATTTATTTGAAAGCCTCTGTTAAAGAACAAGGAGGAAAAACACAAAGAACTGAGAATCAGAAGCACAAGAGGTATTTTTACAAATGCATCAGGCTCGAAACCTTGGTACACGCATCCTTGCGTACCTCTTGTGCTGACCAACTCTAAATAATTTTCCTGAGATCTTCTTAGGCTATAATTGGAACACGTGGCATTCAGGCCTCAAACGCCTGCTGAATTTCACCATATCCATCAGGATCAAGTCCAAACTTCCCAGACAGCATGCAAGCCCTTCTTCATCAGACCTCAGCTTATCTATAGCCCCAGGCTCATCCTTCACCCAAAATGCTGGGATTACAGGCCTGAGCCACCGAGCCCAGTTGATCTTTGTTCTTTCCTTAAAAAGCACTTCCTTTTCCCCCATTTCAGTCCTCAACCGCTTTCTACTTGGCTGGTGATCTGCAGGCTCCAGGGCTATCCTCCGATGCCACCTCCCAACCCCCAATGGAAGTCTTTCTTTCTTCCCTCCCCTCATCCTTCCTTCTATGCATTGAGTCCTCTCATCTACTCCATTCTTACTTCTTAGAATCAATAAAATTGTGTGTGTTCAAGCCTTACCAACACCAAGCCATGCAATGGGATTGTGCTTTAATTATGGATCTCAGTACTTATACCCTTGGGGCACACGAGCTATTTCTAGGTGGGACCCTATTGAACTGTTAAAATGCTAACAGCTAAGCATTTGCTTTACTGTTTATTAGGAAAACAATAGGACTTGCACACTAACTCCACAATTCACACATATTACTCAGGATGAAGCAAAAGTAGGTGGCAATGTTAATCAATTGTAGAGGCTGCAGGGAGATGGAGCAAGCATTCTAAGGGAGAATGCTAATACGTGAGATTTCGGGAAATCTCATTTAATCCTTACAATAACTTTGTGAAATAGAAATCTTGTTCACATTGTTGAGATAGAAACCCAAGGATCAGAAAGGTGAAATAACTCTCCTAAACATACAGAACGATTAAGTGGCGGGTATAAATCAGATCTGCAGTTGAGGTGACTTCTTCTGCCCAGCCTCCTAGCAAAACTTACCCCCTGGGAACTGTCTACTTCTCTGTCTTTCTCCCTAGAATGTGCCTTGTCAGTACATCTCATGACTCGTAGGATTCCTAGTGCTTGGAGTACTTGTTGGAACACAGTCACACTTACTAGGATTCTGTAGAGAGAATGAATGACTGCAAGGGGGAGGGACCAGTGGCTTGTCTGCGCACAATTTACAAAGCACTTTCACAAGCATTTTTTTTTTTTTTTGAGTCTTGCTCTGTCACCAAGGTTGGAGTGCGTGGCACCATCTTGGCTCACTGCAACCTCTGCCTCCCAAGTTCAAGCGATTCTCCTGCCTCAGCCTCCCTGAGTAGCTGGAACTACAGGAGCGTGGCACCACGCCTGGCTAATTTTTGTATTTTTAGTGCAGACAGGGTTTTGCTGTGTTGCCCAGGCTAGTCTCGAACTCCTGACTTCAGGTGATCTGCCCGCCTTGGCCTCCCAAAGTGCTGAGATTACAGGTGTGGGCCATCGTGCCTGGCCTTTATTTATTTCTTTGTTTGTTTATTTTATTTATTTATTTATTTTAAGACAGGGTTTTGCTCTGTCACCCAGGCTGGAGTGCAATGGTGTGATCACAGCTCACTGTAGCCTTAGATGTCATGGGCTCAAGTGATCTTCCTACCTGAGCCTCTCCAGTAGCTGGGATGGCAGGTATGCGCTGCACACCTGATTAATTTCTTTTTAAAATTTTTTTGTAGAGACGGTGTCTCCTTTGTTACCCAGGCTAGTCTCGAACTCCTGGGCTCAAGCATTTCTCCCACCTCAGCCTCCCAAAGTGCTGGGATTACAGGTGTGAGCCACTGTTCCCAGCCACACAAGCATTTCTATTTAATTCTTCCAACACCCTTCTGTAGAAAATATGATTATTCCTCTTCTCTGTTTCACAGGAGAGAGCACTGATAATGACTCTGGCCTTCACGCCAAGAGAAAAGCAGTGTAGGATCAAACTGACAGGAGACCAGAAAGGCCCCAGAGATGTGTTGGAGGGTGGGGCAGGAGAGGGTAGGAGGGTGGGAGATAGAGAGGGAAGGACAGAGAATAATAAGAAAATTATCTGCTCTGCAGACCTGGGAGGCGGATGTTCTTTAACCTCTAGTACCCTTTCTCTTTCTAGGCTCTGACCTCAGCAGCCCCGAACCACAGGAACTTCCTGTCCTGAGTACACACTATCACTTGGGATGTTTCTTTGGATTTTTAGAAACATGTCCCTTATTGAGATAAGATATAAGGAGATGATGTGTTTCCCCTGAGCAAAGGATGCTTCTGAGCAAAATCCAGCTTCCCAGTTGACATGCTTCCTGGGAGTCATGCAAGATTTTCTTTCTCTCCTTCTCCTTCTTCCTTCTTCCTTCTCCTTCTCCTTCTCCTTCTCCTTCTCCTTCTCCTTCTCCTTCTCCTTCTCCTTCTCCTTCTCCTTCTCCTTCTCCTTCTCCTTCTTCTTCTTCTTCTTCTTCTTCTTCTTCTTCTTCTTCTTCTTGAAACAGAGTCTCACTCTGTTGTCCAGGCTGGAGTGCAGTGGCACAATCTTGGTTCACTGCAACCTCTGCCTCCAGAGTTCAAGCGATTCTTGTGCTTCAGCCTCCTGAGTAGATGGAATTGCAGGCACCTGCCACATACCCAGCTATTTTTGTTTGTTTGTTTTGTTTTGTTTTGTTTTAGACAGAGTCTTACTCTGTTGCCCTGGCTGGAGTGCAATGGCACAATCTTGGCTCACTGCAACCTCTGCCTCCCAGGTTCAAGCAATTTTTGTGCTTCAGCTTCCTGACTGGCTGGGATTACAGTCATGCACCACCATGCCTGGCTAATTTTTGTATTTTTAGTGCAGATGGGGTTTTGCCATGATGCCCAGGCTGGTCTCAATCTCCTGACCTCAGGTGATCTGCCTGCCTCGGCCTCCCAAAGTGCTGGGATTACAGGCATGAGCCACTGCACCCAGCCTAGGTTTTCTTTTTCTTTTCTTTTTCATATTTTAAAGAAAATTTAGTGCCCACCCTAATCCAGTATCAATTCAAAATTTTTTATGCTTCATTATATTGTCTTGCTAATGACAAAATAATAGAAGTTCATGGTGGAAAAAAATGGGGAGAGGGTAGAAAAATTAAATACAAAAATTAAAATGACCTATAACAGGCCAGGTGCGGGGCTCATGCCTACAATCCCAGCACTGTGGAAGGCCGAAGCAGGTGGATCACCTGTGGACAGGAGTTCCAGACCAACCTGGCCATCATGGTGAAACCCTGTCTCTACTAAAAACACAAAAATTAGCTGGGTGTGGTGGTGCGTGCCTGTAATCCCAGCTACTTGGGAGGCTGAGGCAGGAGAATCACTTGAATCCGGGAAGCAGAGGTTGCAGTGAGCCGAGATCACGCCACTGCACTCCAGCCTGGACAACAGAGCAAGACTCCAACTCAAAAAAAGAAAAAAGAAAAAAGTAGAAGAGAAGGAGGAAGAGAGGGGAGAAGAGAAGGAGGAAGAGACGAAGAGAGGGGAGAAGAAGAGGAGGAAGAGGAAAAAGAAAGTAGAAACAGAAAAAGAAAGAAAAGACAAGGAAGGCAGGAAGGGAGGAAGAGAGGGAAAGGTAGAAAAGGAGAAGAGAAGTCCTGGTAAATTGTGTTTTCAAAAAGGTCTTGGTTGGCCAGGTGCAGTGGCTCACGCCTATAATCCCAGCACTTTGGGAGGCCGAGGCAGGCAGATCACAAGGTCAGGAGATTGAGACCATCCTGGCTAACACGGTGAAACCCCGTCTCTACTAAACATACAAAAAATTAGCCGGGTGTGGTGGTGGGCACCTGTAGTCCCAGCTACTCGGGAGGCTGAGGCAGGAGAATGGCGTGAACCTGGGATCAGGAGCTTGCAGTGAGCCGAGATCGCGCCACTGCACTCCAGCCTGGGCGACAGAGCGAGACTCCGTCTCAAAAAAAAAAGAAAAAGGTCTTGGTTTTTGCCCTTTGCTGGAGTCAGGGTTTTTGAAAGTATGGTTTGAGAATCACCTGCATTAGAATTACGCAGGGGCATTTTCTTTTTTTAAATCTAATTTTTTTTTTTTTTTTAGATGGAGATTTGTTCTTTCTCCCAGGCTGGAGTGAAGTGGTGCAATCTTGGCTCACTGCAACTTCCACCCCCCAGATTCTCCTGCCTTAACCTCCTGAGTAGCTGGGATTACAGGCATGTGCCACCACGCCTGGCTAATTTTTTTTGTATTTTTAGCAGAGACGGAGTTTCACCATGTTGGCCAGGCTGGTCCTGAACTCTTGACCTCAGGTGATCCCCCCGCCTTGGCCTCCTGAAATGTTAAGATTACAGGCGTTAGCCATCGCACTCAGCCTTAATTTATTTTTATTTTTATTTTCCAAACCTGAGAACTTGTGAAATCTGGGGCATTTTCTAAAAATGTAGATTCCTGGCCCTCAGCCTACTGAATTACAGCCTGTGGGATGGGGCCTGAGGTTCTGCAAAGCTGAGAGTATTACTGGAATACGTGGCCCACAGAAATCATCCTGAGGGTGGAGGATGGCTTTCTGTGGATGGGGGAAAAAAACTACTTAAATGCTTTTGCACAGGCGTGGCGAGGAGATCTTCAGTTCTGAGGAAAGAACTCAACCATTCTGCTCAGGGTGAGCATGCCTGCTTGACCTGCTACAATGTTAATGGATTTGGGGCTATTTTATGGACTTGAGGATGTGGGGAGTTTGGAGGCCCCTGGGCCTGTGGGGAGGCAAGATTGGAACAAGGCTGAGCTCTGAGAGGAAGGGGCTGGCCAAGCATGGAGGTAGGCCAAGGACGTGCTGGCCAGGAAGCAACTCCAAGTGATGCACGTATATACAGGGATGCAAAAATCCTCAATAAAATACACACAGGGATATAAAATCCTCAATAAAATACTGGCAAACCGAATCCAGCAGCACATCAAAAAGCTTATCCACCATGATCAAGTGGGCTTCATTCCTGGGATGCAAGGCTGGTTCAACATACACAAATCAATAAACATAATCCATCATATAAACAGAACCAAAGACAAAAACCACATGATTATCTCAATAGATTCAGAAAAGGCCTTCCACAAAATTCAACAGCCCTTCATACTAAAAACTCTCAATAAATTAGGTATTAATGGGATGTATCTCAAAATAATAAGAGCTATTTATGACAAACCCACAGCCAATATCATACTGAATAGGCAAAAATTGGAAGCATTCCCTTTAAAAACTGGCACAAGACAGGGATGCCCTCTCTCACCACTCCTATTCAACATAGTGTTAGAAGTTCTGGCCAGGGCAATCAGGTAGGAGAAAGAAATAAAGGTAATTCAATTAGGAAAAGAGGAAGTCAAATTGTCCCTGTTTGCAGATGACATGATTATATACTTAGAAAACCCCATCGTCTCAGCCCAAAGTCTCCTTAAGCTGATAAGCAACTTCGGCGAAGTCTCAGGATACAAAATCAATGTGCAAAAATCACAAGCATTCCTATACACCAATAACAGACAGACAGCCAAAACATGAGTGAACTCCCATTCACAATTGCTACAAAGAGAATTAAATACCTAGGAATCCAACTTACAAGGGATGTGAAGGATCTCTTCAAGGAGAACTACAAACCACTGCTCAACAAAATAAAAGAGGACATGAACAAATGGAAGAACATTCCATGCTCATGCATAGGAAGAATCAGTATCATGAAAATGGCCATACTGCCCAAGGTAATGTATAGATTCACTGCCATCCCCATCAAGCTACCAATTACTTTCTTCACAGAATTGGAAAAAACTACCTTAAAGTTCATATGGAACCAAAAAAGAGCCCGCATTGCCAAGACAATCCTAAGCCAAAAGAACAAAGCTGGAGGCATCACGCCACCTGACTTCAAAATATGCTACAAGGCTACAGTAACCAAAACAGCATACTACTGGTACCAAAACAGAGATATAGACCAATGGAACAGAACAGAGCCCTCAGAAATAATACCACACATCTACAACCATCTGATCTTTGACAAATCTGACAAAAACAAGAAATAGGGAAAGGATTCCCTATTTAATAAATGGTGCTGGGAAAACTGGCTAGCCATATGTAGAAAGCTGAAACTGGATCCCTTCCTTACACCTTATACAAAAATTAATTCAAGATGGATTAAAGACTTAAATGTCAGACCTAAAACCATAAAAACCCTAGAAGAAAACCTAGGCAATACCATTCAGGACATAGGCATGGGCAAGGACTTCATGTCTAAAACACCAAAAGCAATGGCAACAAAAGCCAAAATTGACAAATGGGATCTAATTAAACTAAAGAGCTTCTGCACAGCCAAAGAAACTACCATCAGAGTAAACAGGCAACCTACAGAATGGGAGAAAATTTTTTCAGTCTACTCATCTGACAAAGGGCTAATATCCAGAACCTACAAAGAACTCAAACACATTTACAAGAAAAAACAAATAACCCCATCAAAAAGTGGGCAAAGGATGTGAACAGATACTTCTCAAAAGAAGATATTTATGCAGCCAACAGACACATGAAAAAATGCTCATCATCGCTGACCATCAGAGAAATGCAAATCAAAACCACAATGAGATACCATCCCACGCCAGTTAGAATGGTGATCATTAAAAAGTCAGGAAACAACAGGTGCTGGAGAGGATGTGGAGAAATAGGAACACTTTTACACTGTTGGTGCGACTGTAAACTAATTCAACCATTGTGGAAGACAGTGTGGTGATTCCTCAAGGATCTAGAACTAGAAATACCATTTGACCCAGCCATCCCATTATTGGGTATATACCCAAAGGATTATAAATCATGCTGCTATAAAGACACATGCACACGTATGTTTATTGTGGCACTATTCACAATAGCAAAGACTTGGAACCAACCCAAATGTCCATCAATGATAGACTGGATTAAGAAAATGTGGCACATATACACCATGGAATACTATGCAGCCATAAAAAAGGACGAGTTCATGTCCTTATGCAGCTGGAAACCATCATTCTGAGCAAACTATCACAAGGACAGAAAACCAAACACTGCATGTTCTCACTCATAGGTGGGAATTGAACAATGAGAACACTTGGACACAGGGTGGGGAACATCACACACTGGGGCCTGTCATGGGGTGGGGGAAGGGGGGAGGGATAGCATTAAGAGACAGACCTAATGTAAATGATGAGTTAATGGGTTCAGCCCACCAACATAGTACATGTATACATATGTAACAAACCTGCACATTGTGCACATGTACCCTAGAACTTAAAGTATAATAATAATAATAATAATAATAATAATAAAAGAAAGTATAGGCCAGGGCTGGTGGCTCATGCCTATAATCCCAGCACTTTGGAAAGCCAAGGCAAGAGGATCGCTTGAGCCCAGGAGTTCGAGACCAGCCTGAGCAACATGGTGAGTTCCTGTCCCAAAAAAAAAATACAAAAATTAGCTGGGTGTGTTTGCATGGTCCCAGTCACTTGGGAGGTTGGGGAAGAAAGATCGCTTCAGCCCAGGAGGTCGAGGCTGCAGTGAGCCATGATTGTACCACTGCACTCCAGCCTGGGTGACAGAGACCCTGTCTCAAAAAACTAAAATAAATAAAATAAAATAACAAAATAAAACATGAACTTTATGGTGTGTGAATTATATCCCAATTAAAACACATTAGAGGGCCGGGCATGATGGCTCATGCCTGTAATCCCAGCACTTTGGGAGGCTGAGGTGGGCAGATCATGAGGTCAGGAGATCGAGACCATCCTGGCTAACATGGTGAAACCCTGTCTCTACCAAAAATACAAAAAATTAGCCAGGCGTGGTGGCGGGCTCCTGTAGTCCCAGCTATTCGGGAGGCTGAGGCAGGAGAATGGAGTGAACCTGGGAGGCAGAGCTTGCAGTGGGCTGAGATCACGCCACTGCACTCCAGCCTGGGTGACAGAATGAGATTCCGTCTCAAAAAAACAAACAACAATGACAACAACAAAAACACACACACACATTAGAGGCCAGGCACAGTGGCTCATGCCTGTAATCCCAGCACTTTGGGAGTTTGAAGTGGGTGAATCACCCAAGGTCAAGAGTTTGAGACCAGCCTGGCCAATATGGTGAAACCCCATCTCTACTAAAAATACAAAAAATTATCTGGGCGTGGTGGCGCTTGCCTGTAGTCCCAGCTACTCGGGAGGCTGAGGCAGGAGAATCGCTTGAACCTGGGAGGTAGAGGTTGCTTTGAGCCAAGATGGCGTCACTGCACTCCAGCCTAGGTGACAGAGCAAGACACAGTCTTAAAAAAAAAAAAAGAAAAATAATAAGATAAGTGATTGCCAGGTGTTGAGGGGAGGGAGAGATAACTAGGTGGAGCACAGAGGATTTTCAGGGCAGTGAAAACCCTTTTCATGGTATTATAATGGTGGGTTCTGGGAGGCGGAGGTTGCGGTGAGGTGAGATCACACCATTGGCCTCCAGCCTGGGCAGCAAGAGCAAAACACTGTCTCCTAAAAAAAAAAAAAAAAAAATGGTGGGTTCACATCATTATAAATTTGTCCAAACCCATAGAATGTACAACACCAACAGTGAACCTGATGTCAACTCTGCTGTTTGGGTGATAATGATGTGTCAGGTAGGCTCGTGGATTGTAACAGGCGTACCCTCTGGACCGGGATGTGGAGAATGGAGGGTGGGGGGTGCTGTGCATGTGGGGGCAGGGGGCATATGGGAAATTTGTGCCTTCCACTCAATTTTACTGTGAATGTAAAACTGCTCTAAAGAATAAAATCTTTAAAAATTTCTAAAAATATTAAATTAGAAGTGGATATTTAAATTCATCAAATGACAAACAAAATCTTTCAAGAGAACAGATATTGATTAATTTTTTTTTTTTTTTTTTGAGACAGAGTCTTGCTCTGTTGCCCAGGCTGCAGTGCAGTGGCTTGATCTCGGTTCACTGCAACCTCCACCTCCCGGGATCAAGTGATTCTCCTGCCTCAGCTTCCCGAGTAGCTGGGACTACAGGTGCACGCCACCACGGCGTGGCTAATTTTTGTATTTTTATTAGAGATGGGCTTTCACCATGTTGGTCAGGCTGGTGTAGAACTCCTGACCTCAAGGGATCCACTCACCTCGGCCTCCCAAAGTGCTGGGATTACAGGTGTGAGCCACCGAGCCTGGCCATATTGATTGAATTTGACGAGTAGGTTTTTCATACTAAACTTTCCTTAGGTTTCTAAGATAACATCATTTGGTATTTCATACACTTCTGGGTTTATTTACTGGATTTTGTGTAAAACTTTTGTGTTTAATACTGCTCCTTGGCCAGGTGCAGTGACTCATGCCTCTAATCACAGCACTTTGCGAGGCTGAGGTGGGCAGATCACGAGGTCACGAGTTCGAGACCAGCCTGACCAACATGGTGAAACCCTGTCTCTACTAAAAATACAAAAATTAGCTGGGCGTGGTGGCATGTGCCTGTAATCCCAGCTACTCAGGAGGCTGAGGGAAGAGAGTCACTAGAACTTGGGAGGCAGAGGTTGCAGTGAGCTGAGATTACGCCACTGCACTCCAGCCTGGTGACAGAGCGAGAGTCCACCTCAAAAAAAAGAAAACAAAACAACAACAAAAAAACTGCTCCTTTATCATGAGAGTTTTCTATTCCTTGAAGGTCTTTTATAAAACACTTTATCTTGTAATCATTTAAACCCAGTGTTTTCTGCAGAGGTAATCGTCAACTTTTCTGTTATGGTCATTGCTTTGTGTAGATTATCGTGACTTGATTTAAGTTTGATCATTTACATTTTACTACAGAATCATTCCCTTCCTAAAGATTTTCAAATGAATTAGCACCGAGGTGTGCACAGAATTTAAAAATCTCTGTATGTGTAATTTGGTTATTTTATTTTATTTTAGAGACAGTTTCACTCCTGTCACCCAGGCTGGAGTGCAGTGGCACAATTTCAACTCACTGCAACCTCCACCTCCTGGGCTCAGGAGATGCTCCCGCCTCAGCCTCCAAGTAGCTGGGACTATAGGTGCACACTACCATGCCCGGCTAATTTTTGTGTTTTTTTTTTTTTTAATAGAGACGGGATCCAGGCTTGTCTCTATCTCCTGGTCTCAAGTGATCAACCCGCCTCAGCCTCCCAAAGTGCTGGTATTACAGGCGTGAGCTACCATGCCTGGCCCATCTGTATGCTATCACTGCCCAGGCTGGAGGGCAGTGGTGCTATCTCAGCTCACTGCAACCTCCACTTCCTGGGTTCAAGCGATTCTCCTGCCTCAGCCTCCCAAGTAACTGGGATTACAGGTGCACATCACCACGCCTGGCTAATTTTGTATTTTCAGTAGAGATGAGGTTTCACCATGTTGGTCAGGCTGCTCTGGAACTCCTAACCTCAAGTGATCCACCCGCCTCAGCCTCCCAAAGTGCTGGGATTACAGGCATGAGCCACCATGCCTGGCCTGTATGTGTGATTTTAGCTACTACTCCCTGCAGTGTATAGATTTAAAATGGCAAGATCTAAATCCAGAGTATCTGGGTTAAAGTCTCAGTTTACCACTCACCCTTATGATGAGCTTGGTTAGACAAGTTATTGCAGCTTCTCTGTGCTTGGCTTCCTGAAATGGAGAAAATGTAAAACAGAGATAATAATACTTGGACCATGTAAGAACACTGAACTAGGAGGTGAGCTAGGGCAAGACAAGTGCTTAGTTCAGTGCCTGGCAAACAGGAAGTACTTGGTAAATGTGGGCTATTTTTGTATATCTAATATTTGGCATTTGAGATTTTTCACTATTTTTTTCTTTATTATACAAGTAAAATGTTAATCTATTTTGTTTTTAATCCAACACTCTTTTCATTAATTCTAGATATTTTTAAATTTTTTGTAGAGATGGGGTCTCACTATGTTGCCTAGACTGGTCTCAAACTCCTGTGCTCAAGCAACTCTTCCACCTCAGCCTCCCAAGTAGTTGAGATTATAGACATGAGCCACTACACCCAATTAATTTTTTATTCTGTAGAGATGGGGATTTTGCTATGTCGTCCAGTTTGGTCTCAAACTCCTGGGCTCAAGCAATCCTCCTGCCTCAGTCTCCCGTAGTGCTGGGGTTACAGGCATGAGACACCATGCCCAGCCCTGGAAGGGTTGGTCTTGTTGTCTCAGGGGTGTTAGAGGTGGAAAAAAATCTGCATGTAAGTGGACTCTTGAAGTTCAAACTTGTGTTGTTCAAAGTCAACTGTATAGTTAAAGTGATCTACGAGTACTAGAAAATCTTTATTTATTTATTTATTTATTTATTTATTTTGAGACGAAGTTTCGCTTTTGTTGCCCAGACTGGAGTGCATTGACAGCCAAGAGAAATCTACTTTGTGCTACATATGTGATTTAAAAGTTTCTAGTAGCCATGATTAAAAAAATAAAAAGGTGGCCATGTTGTGGGAAGTCAGGGACCCAGAACGGAAGGACCAGCTGAAGCCGTGGCAGAAGACAATAAATTGTGAAGATTTCATGGACATTTATCAGTTCCCAAAATTAATACTTTTATAATTTCTTATGCCTGTCTTTACTGCAATCTCTGAACATAAACTGTGAAGATTTCATGGACATTTATCACTTCCCCAATTAATACTCTTATAATTTCTTGTGCCTGTCTTTACTTTAATCTCTTAATCATGTTATCTTTGTAAGCTGAGGATGTATGTCATCTCAGGACCCTGTGATGATTACATTAACTATACAAATTGTTTGTAAAAATCTGTGTTTGAACAATATAAAATCAGTGCACCCTGAGAAAGAACAGAATAACAGCAATTTTCAGGGAATAAGGAAAGATAACCATAAGGTCTGTCTGCCTGTGGGGTTGGGCAGAATAGAGGCATAGTTTTCTTCTTGCAAAAAGCCTATAGACAGATGTGTGAGTAGGAGAAATATCGCTGAACTCTTTTCCCAGCAGGTAATATTAATAATTAATACCCTGGGAAAGGAATGCATTCCCAGGGGTAGGTCTATAGATGACTGCTCTAGGAGTGTCTGTCTTATTCGGTTGAGATAAGGGATGAAATATGCCCTGGTTTTCTCCAGTGCCCTCAGGCTTACTAGGATTGGGAAATTCCAGCCTGGTAAATTCTAGTCAGACTGGTTGTCTGCTCTTGAACCCTGCTTCCTGTTAAGATGTTTATCAAGACAATGTGTCCCCAGCAGGACATGGACCCTCATCAGTAATTCTAATTTCATACTTGCCTTATGCTCTTGCTCTGCCCTTTGCCTTGTGATCTTTTATTGCCCTTTGAAGCATGTGATCTCTGTGACCCACTCCCTATTCGTACACCCCCTCCCCTTTTGAAATCCCTAATAAAAACTTGCTGGTTTAGCAGCTCAAGTGGGGATCATGGAAGCTGCCGATATGTGATATCACCCCTGGCAGCCCAGCTGTAAAATTCTTCTCTTTGTAATCTTTCTTTTTATTTCTCAGACCAGCTGACACTTTGGGAAAATAGAAAAGAACCTACGTTGAAATATTGGGGGCTTGTTCCCCTGATACAGCCAGGCTCAGTGGCTCATCCCTGTAATCCCAGTATTGAGGGCCAAACTTGAGGCCAGGAGTTTGAGACCAGCCTGGTCAACATGGTGAAACCCTGTCTCTACTGAAAATACAAAAATTAGCTGGGTGTGGTGGCGTGCACCCGTACTCCCAGCCACTCGGGAGGTTGAGGCTGGAGAATTGCTTGAACCTGGGAGGTAGAGGTTGCAGTGAGCCGAGATCATGCCACACACTCCAGCCTGGGTGACAAGAGTTTGACCCTGTCTCAAAAAATAAAATAAAATAAAAAGGTATAGGCAAAATTAATTTTAATTAATATATTTTATTTAACCCAATATAACCCAAGTAATATCATTTTATCATGTATCCAATATAAAATATATTGAGATCTTTTGCATTCTTTTTTTCAAACCAAGTTTTTAAAATCTAGTGTGAATTTCACATTTACAGCACATCTCCATTCAGATGCTAAAATGTCATTGGAAATAATCTGTGTCTAGATGTCATAAAATCTAGTTGAAGAAGTTGAAGAAATAGAGTCACAAAATTAAAAATTTGATAATACCAGCCAGGCATGGTGGCTCACGCCTGAAATCCCAGCACTTTGGGAGACTGAGGGTGGCAGATGACTTGAGGGTAGGAGTTTAAGCCCAGCCACTGGCCAACATGGTGAAAATCTGTCTCTACTAAAAACACAAAAATTAGCTGGGCATGGTGGCAGGCATCTGTAATCTCAGCTACTCGGGAGGCTAGGGCATGAGAGCTTCTCAAACCTAGGAGGCAGAGGTGGCAGTGAACAGAGATCACACCACCGCACTCCAGTCTGGGTGATGGAGTGAGACTCTCTATCAAAAAAAAAAAAAAAAAAAAAAAAAGCTATTCACTTCCTTCAAGCACCACTTAAGCTGCATCCCATGAATTTATTTAAAAAATTATTAATCATTTAAAAATCATATTTAAATAGATTAAAATTAATTAAATAAAATTAAAAATTCAATTTCTCAATCACCTTAACCACATTTCAGAGGCTCAGCAGCCACACATGGCTACAATCTGCTGTACTGAACAGGCAGCTTTACGCCCTTATTTATTTATTTATTTATTTATTTATTGAGACAAGATCTTGGTCTGTCACCCAAGCTGGAGTGCAGTGGCATGATCATGGTTCACTGCAGCCTCGACTTTCTAGGCTCAAGTGATGTGATTTCTTCCACCTCAGCCTCCTGAGTAGCTGGGACTACAGGCACACATCACTATATCCAGCTAAATTTTAAAAATATATATTTTGTAGAGCCCTGGCATGGTGGCTCACACCCCTAATCCTTGCACTTTGGGAGACTGAGTAGGGCAGATCACCTGAGATCAGGAGTTCGAGACCAGCCTGGCCAACCAAGCAAGATCACCTGTCTCTACAAAAAATACAAAAATTAGCTGGGCATGGTGGTACAAGCCTGTGGTCGCAGCTACTCAGGAGGCTGAGGCAGGAGAATTGCTTGGACCTGGGATTCAAGAGATTGTGCCTTTGTACTCCAGCCTGGGTGGCAGACAGAGACTATGTCACATACAAAAATTATATATATGTATAATTCCACCTCTCCAGTGGAAGAATGGCAAAACATGTGTGGCCTTCTTTAATCCATGAGATTTATGTTTAGAGTGATCACAAAACAAGTAAAGTATTTCCAGTGATCATTTAGCATCTGAATTGAGATGTGGTGTAAATGTAAAATTCACACTGAATTTTGAAGCCTTTGTATGAAAAAGGAATGCAAAATATCTCATTAGTATACTTTATATTGACTACAAAAATAAAACTTTCTTTAAAAATCTAAGAGTGACCAGAATAATAGTGAGGTGTTTTTGTTTTGCTTTGTTTTGTTTTTTGAGATGGAGTCTCACTCTGTTGCCCAGGCTAAAGTGCAGTGGTACGATCTAGGCTCACTGCAACTTTCATCTCCCCGGGCTCAAGCTATTCTCCGGCCTCAGCCTCCCAAGAAGCTAGGATTACAGGTGCCCACCACCACACCCAGCTATTTTTTGTATTTTTAATAGAGACGGGGTTTCACCTTGTTGACCAGGCTGGTCTTGAACTCCTGACCTCAGGTGATCCACCTTCCTCGGCCTCCCAAAGTGCAGGGGGTATAGGTGTGAGCCACTGCGCCCGGCTGGTTATTTCTTAAATACAACCTTTTCTTCTCGGACACAAGTCAGCTAGCAGACCTTCGTGCTTCCAGTTGCAGAGAACTCCTACCTAGCTCTCTGAGGGTTCCACTAAAGCCATCTCACCAGACTTCGAGGGAGAAGGAAGCATGCCCATTGTCTTAGTTCATTTTCTGTTGCATTTTAATACCTGAAACTGGGTAATTTATAAGAAAATAAATTTATTTCTTACAACCATGGAGGCTGGGAAGTCCCAGGTTGAGGAGACACATCTGGTGAGGGCCTTCTTGCCACTGGGGACTCTGTAAAGTCCCAAGGTGGCACAGGTCATCACAAAGTGAGGGGGTAAGCGTGATAGCTCAGGTCTCCTTATGTTCTTATGAAGTTCTTATGAAGTTCTATACCCACGATAACCCATTGATCCATTCATTCATGTATGGATTAATCCATTTGTGAGTGCAGTCTTCATGACCCAATCATCTCGTATTTATTTATGTATTTATTTTTTTATTTTGAGATGACGTTTTGCTCTGTTGCCCAGGTTGGAGTGCAGTGGTGAAATCTTGGCTCACTGCAAACTCTGACTCTGGAGTTCAAACAATTCTCCTGCCTCAGCCTCTCGAGTAGCTGAAACTACAGGCGCCTGCCACCATGGCTGGTTAATTTTTGTATTTTTAGTAGAGATGGGTTTTACCATGTTGGCCAGGCTGGTCTCGATCTCCTAACCTTGTGATCTGCCTGCCTCAGCCTCTCAAAATGTTGGGATTACAGGTGTGAGCCAGCACGCCCAGCCTCAATCACCTCTTAAAGGCCCCGCCTCTTAACACTGTTGAATTGGGGACTAGATTTTAACCTGAGTTTTGGAGGGGACAGATATTCCAATCATAGCACCCATCTTGGACTGGCCCTCATATGAAAACATATGGAGGGGTGGGGAGCAGGAAGTTAGTGATCACAGCCAACATTCCTCAGCTTAGCTTGGGCCACCAACAGCCAGGCCTGCTTCTGCCCACACTTCTTGCTTTGTCTAAAAATATCTCCTGATAATGTCTTCCATCCACCACATACAGATTCTTAATACTTACATTCCTTTTTTCCTTGGGGCGTAAGAATGAGAGTGATAGGAAGATCAAAGAAGTGTCATAAAATAAGCTTGGTCATGTTAAAATTTCAACCCATTTCCTGCTTGCCCCCCAAAATACTCGCCAGTGGCACTTGCAGCCACAGTGTTTACCCTGAGATAATTTTGCCACAAAAGATCTCGCTTTTTTTTTTTTTTTTTGAGACAGATTCTTGCTTTGTCACCGAGGCTAGAGTGCAGTGGCTCAATCTCCACTCACTGCAACCTCTGCCTCCCAGGTTCAAGCAATTCTCTGCCTCAGCCTACAGAGTAGCTGGGATTACAAGCGCCTGCCACCACGCCTGGCTAATTTTTTGTATTTTTAGTAGAGATGGAGTTTCACCATCTTGGCCAGGCTGGTCTTGAACTCCTGACCTCGTGATCCACCCGCCTCGGCCTTCCAAAATGCTGGGATTGCAGGCGTGAGCCACCGCACCTGGCGCTTTTTAAAATCATTTTTGCATTGCTCTATAATATAGACTTTGGAAACAAAAGCCATCATTCTACTTAGAGCATTCTGTTTTCAGTAGTGGTATTTCCATTGACAAAATATAGTCATTCTCAATCACTGAAAATATGAAATCCTAGAAAACAAAACATTCCTACGCATGACGTTAGCATTGTTCTTGAATACTTGTTGGCCACAGATTCATTTGATGAATCTGATTTTTCAAAAAAAAAGACCATTCTGATGATTCAGAGGATTCTGATGCTAGCTATGTTTAGAAAGAACTCCAGGAACAGTTTTTATATCTTCTTATTACATTGAAAATCAGTCAGATTTGCTTCAGCCTCCAAGAGTGTGTTTATGTAAAATTAAATGAGCGCTGCCAGTGAGCTGCACTTTTTGTTCTCTAAACGGGAAAAGAAGTAGAGTTTATCTGAGCAGGCAAGGATGAATCAGGTAGGGGCATGAAGGTGAGGCTTTTATAGGGTGAATGAAGAGGCAGAGCAAAGAAACTCTGTGATTGGTTCAAGTTTGAGCCATTCCTTTACTTGGCCTATCCCAGTGGGAGGTTAATGGGAAGACAACCAATGCCCAAGTAGCTGCCCGTGCTGGGCAGAGTTTAAGCTTCCTTTTCCTTTAAATTCTGAGTTAAGTTTCCCTTTGCTTATGTAGGATTCCAGGCTAATGGCCTGTCATTTAATTATTTTAACAGAAGGAACAAGATTTTCTCACTGTTTTCATACAGAATGTTGGGGGACCAGGGGCAGGAACAGGGCCAGAAGTGGACACAATTTTATAACCAAATTTTCCCATTGGTGGCCAGGCATGGGGGCTCACGCCTGTGATTCCAGCACATTGGGAGGTCCAGGCGGGCGGATCACATGAGGCCAGGAGTTCGAGACCAGCCTGGCCAACATGGTGAAACCTCTTCTCCACTAAAAATACAAAAAAATTAGCTGGGCGTGGTGGCGGGCACCTGTAGTCCCACTCGTCAGGAGGCTGAGACAGAAGAATCACTTGAACCTGGGAGGTAGAGGTTGCCATGAGCTGAAATCGTGCCTCTGCACTCCAGCCTGGGCAACAGAGCAAGACTCTGTCTCAGGAAAAAAAAAAAAAAAAAGTCTAAAGATGGTGGCCTTAGCAGGGAGAGGTGCCATGGCGCTGTGTGGAAGTATCAGTCGGCCAGTTGTTTTTGTGAGAAAAATTCCTTGGACCATGGCATCAAGACAAGGAGACTGGCTTTCACAGAGGTTTGGGTTGGGTTCAGTTTTCTTCAGAACTTCAGAATGCACTACAGCAGGAAAATCATATTATAGGTGGAGTAAAGCTCCAGGTTTAAGCTCAAAGGCCAAAAGTTTTGCAAACATCTGATGATGAAGAGAAAAATTTTTAAGACCGTTTCAGCCTATTAAATAAAGTTAACATAACTGAGAAAAACAACAAACGAACAAACAAATGTCCTCATTGGCTACCAGGGACGATAAACTCCAAGGGAAAGAAGGGTGACAGCTTCTTCCCCCCACCAGCTAACCTCAAGGTTCTCACCTGGTTCCAAGGCAGCCTGCAATGATAACCTCATTCCCTTTCCCCACAGTCGTGGATATTTGGGAAGTGACCTTCCTGCCTTGACACACAACGTGTCCCACAAATACTTCATGCAGTTGTGAAATGCAAGGACCAGGTCACTCCCGAGGACAAGGAAGCTGGGGCTTAATGACCTTCAGTAAGACGGAGTCTCTGAGTCTCCGACCTTTTCCTTTTTTTTTTTTTTTCTTTTGAGACAGAGTCTCACTCTGTCGCCCAGGCTGGAGTGCAGTGGCGTCATCTCGGCTCATTCCAACCTCTACCTCCTGGGTTCAAGTGATTCTCTTCCTCAGCCTCCCAAGTAGCTGGGATTATAGGCCCATGCCACCACACGTGGCTAATTTTTGTATTTTTAGTAGAGACAGGATTTCACCATGTTGGCCAGGCTGGTCTGGAACTCCTGACCTCAAGGGATACATGCGCTTCGGTCTCCCAAAGTTCTAAGATTACAGGCATGAGCCACCGCACCTGGCCTGCCCTTTATTCTTGTATCTGGGTGGCTCTGCAGCCTTTCTATAAGTCCTTCCTTCCAGACACCTTGATCCTTCGACTCCCATGCGTCTGTCCTGCTCTAGTAACTGTGATTACTGTGAGGTCAGTGAATCCCAAGGCAGCACAATTCAGTGGTCCGAGGAGTGGGCTGTGGATCTTAATCTTCTCATCTTGGGACCCTCAGCTATGTCCCTGGAAGCTTCTGCATCTCTCTCTCTACTAAATGGAGATAAATAACTCCTATTTCTCAGGCTATATGATGAGTCAGTGAGGTGATGAATGGAGAAGGCCTATGTAGGGCTGGGTGCAGTGGCTCACACCTGTAATCTCAGCACTTTGGGAGGCTAAAGGGAGAGGATTGCTTGGGCCTAGGAGTTGGAGGCTGCAGTGAGCCATGATCATGCCACGACACTCCAGCCTGAGTGACAAGAGGGAACCGACTCTGAAAAAACATACTTTTTTTTAAAAAAGAAAATGCCTCCAAAATAATGAGGATTATATAAGAAAAAAGAAAGAAAGAAAATGCCTATTTTGGGAAGTCACCTGCAGTTCCTATTATGATGTTTTTTGTTTGTTTTTTATTTTATGAGACAGAGTCTTGCTCTGTTGCCCAGGCTAGAGTGCAGTGGCAATCTTGGCTCACTGCAAACTTCGCTTCCCAAGCTCACACCATCCTCGTGTCTTAGCCTCCTGAGTAGCCGAGATTACAGGCGTGCACCACCATGCCTGTCTAATTTTTGTATTTTTAGTAGAGATGAGGTTTCTCCATGTTGGCCAGGCTGGTCTTGAACTCCTCAAGTGATCCGCCTTTCTCAGCCTCCCAAAGTATTGGGATTACAGGCATGAGCCGCTGCACCCGACCTTACTAGGATGTTAGAGTGGGACCTTCAACCACCCAGAGCATCCATGGTTGTCACATCTGGGCCTCCATGGCATCTGATTGTCAAGTCTGGGAGGAGAAACAGAGCACGCTGAGCTCTGGAGCTCGCCCACCCATGGGTCAGCTGGGGAACCTCATGACAGGCTCCATTCTCATGGGAAAGGCCTGTAGATTCACCTCTGCCTGAGCCTGGGTGAGAAAATTCGTTTAATTCAAAGGTAAAGTGTTAGTAAGTTCCCCTGTCCCCACCTCCTGGCAATTCTAAATGCCACATCTTACAATTAGCTTCCTTAATAAATAATACAATGAATATTTTCATCTCCATCATTCTGTCCTGTGTGTCTTATTTTTCAGTTGATTCTAAATTCTGTAAGGTGGCCAGGCGTGGTGGCTCACACGTATAATCCCAGCACTTTGGGAGGCTGAGGCAGGTGAATCTCTTGAGGTCAGGAGTTTGAGACCAGCCTGGCCAACATGGTGAAACCCCGTCTCTACTAAAAATACAAAAAAAAAAAAAAAAAAAAAAGAAGCCGGGCGTGGTGGCGCATGCCTGTAATCCCAGCTACTTCGGAGGCCGAGGTACGAGAATCACTGGAACCTGGGAGGCGGAGGTGGCACTGAGCTGAGGTGGCACCACTGTACTCCAATAGAGCAAGGCTCGGCCTCAAAAAATAAATAAGTAAATAAATAATAAATAAATAATAAATACATACATTCTGTAAGGGAAGAAAAGGATGTTATTTACTGACTTCCTAAGACTCCAATGAAGTAAAATGCAAAACTACAATCTCAGCACCAACAGGCAGGTTCCAGAGCCCCTCTGGGTCCTAGGTAATTAACCAGAGCCAAATCAGAAGACGTAATTTTACTTCATGGCAGCGTAATTTATGCTGTCCTCACAGGCCATATGTTAACCAGGGCCTGCAAAGGATGATTCACTCTGCTAATACAGCACACCAATGACTTGAAGCTGAAGCTAGTGATTTATTTTTAACTAAAAAGAATATTTTTTAGGCCGGGCATGGTGGCTCACACCTGTAATCCCAGCGCTTTGAGAGGCTAAGGTGGGTGGATCACTTGAGGTCAGAAGTTCAAGACCAGCCTGGCCAACATGGTGAAACCCCGTCTCTACTAAAAATACAAAAATTAGCTTAATGTGGTGCTGTGTGCCTGTAACCCCAGCTACCCAGGAGACTGAGGCAAGAGAATCACTTGAACCTGGGAGGAAGAGGTTGTAGTGAGCCAAGATCACGCCATTGTATTCCAGCCTGGGAGACAAGAGCAAAATTCCATCTCAAAAAAAAAAAAAACCAAAAATTTTTTTTAGAGACAGAGTCTTGCTCTGTTGCCCAGGCTGCTGTGCAGTGGCGAATCATAGCCCACTGCAGCCTCCAACTCCTGGGCTTTCGTGATCCTCTTGCCTCAGCCTTCTAAGTAGCTGGGACTACAGGCTCACACCATCATACCTGGCTAATTTTTAAAAATTATTATTATTGTTGTTATTGTGAGACACAGTTTCATTCTGTCACCCAGTGGCACGATTCTTGGCTCACTACAACTTCTGCCTCCCAGGTTCAAACAATTCTCATGCCTCAGTCTCCTCAGTAGCCTCCTGAGTAGCTACTGAGGGACTACAGGTGCCCGCCACCATACCCAGCTAATTTTTTTTATTTTAGTAGAGACAGAATTTCACCATGTTGGACAGGCTGGTCTCGAGTTCCTGACCTCAAGTGATCCACCCACCTCAGTCTCCCAAAGTGCTGGGATTACAGGCGTGAGCCACCGCGCCAGGCCTAAACAATTTTTTGTAGTGACAGGGTCTCACTTTTTTGCCCAGGCTGGTGTTGAACTCCTGGGCTCAAGTGATTTTCCCACCTCAGCCTCCCAAAGCACTGGGATTGCGAGGTTGAGTCATTGTGCCTGGCCTGAAGCTAATGATTAACTAATGCGCCCTGGTGAACCTGTGTCACCATGCCAGGCAAGAGACAGGAGGTTTCTTCTCTGAAGGAATTAACCAAAGGAGCCACAGTAAGAAGGACAAAGGGTGGGTGATGAGCTGCAGGAAATACAGCAGACTGAAGCCACGGTCTACACTTCAGTGTTGAATTCTGTATCCGTTATCTTGTGCTGTGTAACAAACAACCTCAAATTTGTAACGTCGTAAAAACAATCACCATTTTATTTGGTTACTCCATGGTCAGCAATCAGGGACGGGCTTTTCTGAGCTGTTCCGCTGACCCCACCAGTCAGGCAGGATGCTGGCTGGATGCTCTATGGTGGCTTCATCTGCATGTCTGGTGACAGTGCTGACTGGATGCTGGGCCTGTCTCTGCTCCAGGTCACTTATCCACAAGATTCTAGAAGACAATGGAGCAATACGTTCCTTATGCCGAGGCAGTGGTTTTCAAACTATTGATCAATCTTGGGGCAAAAATACATTTTCACACACACATGGACTCAACGCATAGACTCAAAAATTTTATTTTCTCTGTATCCTTTCTTGGGTATGAAAGAAAGAGAGAAAGAAAAAAGGAGGGAGAGAGGGAGGGAGAAAGTGCAGAAGGTGAGCAAAAGAAACAGAGACAGAAAGAGGGAGGAAGGGGAGAGGACGTGAGGGAAGGGGAAGAGAGAGGGGAGGGAAGAAGCCAAAAGGTTGTCAGGTGATTGAAAGCAACTGGGGAAGATTATTTATAGGTAGATGACAGCACTGATGAAAACAAAGAAAGAAAATGTTGGTGCACTATTTAGTTCTGCAGTTTATCACATTTATATAATAATAATATTGTAAATATTAACTACTGGTTGGGAGAAGGAGTCATTGGTAGTGAGGGTGAGTGGCATGAGAACTAAATTCTATCTCCTCCAAAACAGATCAATGGCTGCATTAAGAAAAAGCCACTATAATCATGTGATAACTGCAGAACAAAATACAGAAGAAAACACTGAAAGAGCTGGAAAGGATGATTGCCCCTGGGGAGCCAGAGACGAGTATTGGACAGAGCGGGAAGCAGAGGAAATGACAATGTTGTTTATTGTACATCTCTAGACATTTTATTTTTTTTCTGAGATGGAGTCTTGCTTTGTTGCCCAGGCTGGAGTGCAGTGACACGATCTCAGCTCGCTGCAACCTCTACCTCTCGAGTTCAAGCGATTCTCCTGCCTCAGCCTCCCAAGGAGCTGGGATTACCACTCCTGGCTAATTTTTTGTATTTTTAATAGAGATAAGGTTTCACCATGTTGGCCAGGCTGGTCTCAAACTCCTGACCTCAACTGATCTGCCTGCCTTGACCTCCCAAAGTGCTGGGATTATAGGCATGAGCCATTGCGCCCAGCCAGACATATGTGATCTTCAATCTTGACAAATAATAATGTAAAAAACCCTTTTAAGGCCAGGCGTGGTGGCTTGCGCCTATAATCCCAGCACTTTGGGGGGCCGAAGCAGGTGGATCACTTGAGGTCAGGAGTTCAAGATCAGCCTGGTCAACATGGTGAAACCTCGTCTCTACTAAAAATACAAAAATTAGCCAGCCATGGTGGTGGGCACCTGCAGTCCCAGCTACTTGGGAGGCTCAGGCAGGAGAATCACTTGAACCCAGGAGGTGGAGGTTACAGTGAGCCGAGATCATGCCACTGCACTCCAGCCTGGGTGATAGAGCAAGACTCTGACTCAAAAACAAAAACAAAACCTCCTTTAAAAATAACACTCACCACTGCCATTAGTTGGGACTAGAAAGTGAGTTTACAGAGCAACGATTTGTTTTGGAAATGCCGAGTGGTCCTTGGCTCCTGTCCTGTGGCTGCAGAGCCCAGTCCGAGGACTGCTCTCAGGCCATGTGGCATTTATTCAGCTCATCCTAATAATCCCAGGCCAGTGCTGGCCTCGGTTTCTTGGGTTGGTAGCAGCCTTCTTGACTTGGCATGTCACTTTGGAAATACTCAGAGGGAGAAAAATGCAAACAAGCGTGGGAAGTGTGTCTTGTACATCTGCCATGCATGTTCATCCCCTATATTTTGAGGCAGAGCCATATGCCAAGCACTTACAGTAAACCCACCCTGCCTAAATATTTACATATATTGCTTCATTTGCATAATCACAGGAAACCAAGTGTTACTGTCCCATATTCCAGATGAGGAAGTTGCTATTGAGACAGTAAATGACAGGGCTACGAGTGAAACCCAGCAACCTGAGTGATTCCAAGTCCAAATTCACTGTGCTCTGCAATCCGGATTAAGCCCTCAGTACAGCTGACCTACAAAGAGGTGTGACCTGCTTAGTCCTGCAAATGTTTCTTAAAGTCAACTCTTCCGTAGCAAGTTATTTATTTATTTATTTAAGAGTTTAGCTCTTTTTGCCCAGGCTGAAGTGCAGCGGCACGATCTTGGTTCACTGCAACCTCCTATTCCCAGGTTCAAGTGTTTCTCCTGCTTCACCCTCCTGAGTAGCTGGGATTACAGGCACCCACTACCACACCCAGCTAGTTTTGTATTATTTGTTTGTTTGTTTATTTATTTATTTATTTATTTATTTCAGATGGAGTCTCACTCTGTCGCCCAGGTTGGAGTGCAGTGGCGTGATCTCGGCTCACTGCAAGCTCCGCCTCCTAGGTTCAAGCGATTCTCCTGCCTCAGCCTCCCAAGTAGCTGGGACTATAGGTGCCCACCATCACGCCCAGCTAATTTTTTGTATTTTTAGTAGAGATGGGGTTTCACTGTGTTAGCCAGGATGGTCTTGATCTCCTGACCTTGTGATTCACCCTCCTCGGCCTCCCAAAGTGCTGGGATTACAGGTGGGAGCCACTGCACCCCACCTAGTTTTGTATTTTTAGTAGAGACAGGGTTTTACCATGTTGGCCAGGCTAGTCTTGAACTCCTGACCTCAAGTGATCCACCCGCCTCGGCCTCCCTCCCAAAGTGCTGGGATTACAGGCATGAGCCACCGCACCCAACCAACATGTTATTTTGACTAGCACAGGTGGTTGGCAGAACACATAGCACTGAAAGGCCATACTTTCCATTCAAACCAGAACTTTCTTTGAATGCAGCAAAAAGGTAGTGGCACTCCAAGGAAACAAGCAAGGAACAACTAAGAAACTCTATCCTATTTTTCTCACTTAGGCTGAAAAACGCTAACTTGGAAAGGGTGGCCCATTGCTCTTTTTCCTTTCAGTTCTTCCTTACTCATCAGGAAGGCAGAGAGCATGGGCAGAATGTGTACAAAAAGTGAAATCAGGCTGGGCAGGTTGGCTCATGCCTGTAATCCCAGCACTTTGGGAGGCCGAGGCGGGTGGATCACCTGAGGTCAGGAGTTCCAGACCAGCCTGGCCAACATGGTGAAACCCCGTCTCTACTAAAAATACAAAAATTAGCTGGGTGTGGTGGCACACACCTGTAATCCCAGCTACTTGGGAGGCTGAGGCAGGAGAATTACTTGAATCCTGGAGGCAGAGGTTGCAGTGAGCAGAAATCACACCACTGCACTCTAGCCTGGGCGACAGAGCGAGACACTGTCTCAAAAAAAAAAAAAAAAAATTAGTGAAATGAAAACAATTGAGTTAGTTTTGTGCAATGCTCTCACTGTTCTTTTAGGAATAAAATAACATGTGTGAGCTACACGTAAGAGCTACGTCATGTCAGTGATTCCACAGACGAGGCCTTATCTTTGTGTTTGAAATTGGCATTGCACAATATAAAACTACACTTTTCCCCAGGTTTTTGAACAAGAGGCTCCACAAATTATGCAGCTGGAGGGTCACATAGTAAGTGGTGGGTAGTGACATTCGGTAAGGGAAGAGACCTCACTTCTTTATAAAATAGATCCAAGGAGGTCCCCATTTCCCTGTAATTAAAAACAACACACTCCTTTTGGGTTTGATTATTTTATTTATCCCTTCCCACAACCAGTAAAAAAAAAAAAAATTACAATCAGGCCTGGTGTGGTGGCTCACGTCTGTCATCTCAGCACTTTGGAAGGCTGAGGAGGGCGGATTGCTTGAGCTCAGGAGTTTGAGACCAGCCTGAGCAATACAGTGAGACCCGGTCTCAAAATTATTATACAATCAATGCAAGTACAAAGATTCAATTTTTAAAAATCACCGGAGTACAAAGATGGCCACAGCCCCCGCCCGGGTTTAACTTACGTATATACAGAGTGGGTGGGGCGGGCATGGCCACAGAGGTGGTATTACAAAATATACAAAGTGGTTTCTTTCTTTACATTTCACAGAAGAACCCTGCCTCATTTCCAAATGAGAGCACTAGGAGCACAAATCATCCAGACCGTTTACCATATAACTTATGAAAAATGCTGTACAGGGGTGTGACTATAAATATCGAGTATTCGGCTCTGGTTGGGAATTGGTATCTACGGGGGGGGGGTCAGGGGAGGACTGTCTGATATCCTGACCTGCTGGGGTGGTGGAGAAGCTGGGATGGGGGAGGCCCCAGTCTTGCCACACAGCTACACCCACTCTTCCTTTCCTAGATAGGGCTGGAGCTCACTGGCCGGGAAGAATTGGAATGGCTGAGGGTGGGGCGGGGGCAGTCGTGTAATAAGGCAGGAGGCTGTGGAAGGCACAGAGAAGGCATCTAGGATGAGAAGGAGCACACCCCTTTGACCCGGGGACATACCTGTGCTAGACTGTACTCAGTGATCCCAGTTCACTGGGCAGTCCAGTTGGGTACAGCTTTCCCCAAAAATCTGGAGTTTTGCAGGCATGGAAAGAGGACAACTAATCAAAGCCCATCTACGGGAAAATGGAAAAATGTTTGGAAAGAGATTCCAGTGGGTGGGTGCATGGAAAGAAGGAAGTAAACCCCGCAAGTCATCTTGCACAGAAAGTGAGGAAGCAGAGAGAGGGGGAGAGCTATTCCAGGCGCAGATACTCCCTGGGTTTCAAGGTGGCAGCATGCAGGCTACAAGCCTGGAGAACTTGCACGTTTTATTTCAAAAGATCCAACAGGGAAGGTTTTTGTTATCTGACCAAGAGAGGAGCATTAGGCTTTAGCCACAATGCTTTTTAATTTGGCTTCTTAGTTTGCTAAATTAAGAACCTGAGGCCCTTTTGGCAGATAAACCATATCCCCTGAATGCTATGCTACCCATTCCCCACTTTCTTCTCCTCCATCTGCCCCACTCTCTCTGTCTCTTAGGAAGACAAGAGCAGCAGGTGAGCACGTGTATCCAGCCTGAACTCTCTGTAGTTCAGGTGTGGCTCCCACTCCTGAAGCATGAGGACAAGGACACTCAAGTGAACTGCTTGGACTAGCACACCTGCCCACGTGAGGAAACCCTGACGGGGAATGTGGGGAGTAGTAGGAAGTGGGATAGACCCACACCTGTGGTCTGCAGTTTCCAAACAATGACACTATGTCCCCTGACCCGGGCTGATCTGGGGCAAGGAGGTCATGGAGCTGCTGCTCTTGGTTGCCAGACTTTGGTTTAAAAAAAAGGGAGAGGCCTGAGCGTCATAGTCACGGAGAATACACTTCCTTATCTTACAGAGCCTCTCATACATTCCTTCCCTGGGCCTTTTCTTTCTGAAGATGGTTTTTGAGTCTGAAAACAGGTTCTACTGACCAACCCAGCCAGGTGCAGGATTAGACCCCCGTCTAGCCAGGTGCATTCTCTAATTCTCTTTAGGTACCGTCCTGTGCCTTCCTGGAGTAAAAGACTACTGAGTGACCAGGGGCGGGAACAAAAGTGCCCTGCAGGCCTATCCACCAAGCCAAAGGGAATCGAGTTAGGTAGGACTGCACCAATTTCATTCGCTAATGGGGAACAAATCTCCTCCAGGTGGTGAAAGGGTGCAGGGTGCAGAAGTGGGAGAGAGGAGAGCATGCAAAACTCAAGGCCCATCCCCCCACCTCTGACGATCCGGGCCTCCCCCTACAAGGCTGTGCATTCGGTCTTTGAGTCTGGGGCACGGACCTCACCCTGAGCCTCTCTGCTAATGGTTATGTTATCAAAGGTCTCAGGGGCCTTGACAGGGACACCCTGCGCCTCCTGCCCCTCCTCCAAGTCCTGGCAGCACTTGCTGCAGCGGCAGCACTTGGGGCAGCCACACAGCAAGCAGCACACGCGGCAGCACACGCGGCAGCAGCAGCAGCAGGGCATCTGGAAAGGGCCGGTGAACTTGGAGATGACGGCGTCCCAGGGCTTTAGCGAGTGCATGCACAGTGGTAGGAAGTTCCAGTTCTGGAGTTTCTTGGGCAGGACGCGTGGACAGCGGGACTGCAGGAGTCGGAGGCACAGTACCAGGATGATGATGAAGACGACGGGAACCCCGACGCCCACCAGCACCGGCCAGCCGGCCAAGGAGAGGCCAAACACCGTCAGCGGGATCAGGAAGAAGAAGATGATCAGGTAGAAGACGGCGAACCAGCGATACTTGGCAGAGATGTTGCCCAGCCCCTTGGCCATGCGGATGGGCAGACGAGTGAACGGGATCGGGTACCACAGTAAGATGCCGGAGATGTTGAAGAAAAAGTGGCACAGGGCGATCTGCAACACAAGAGGTTGGACAGGTGAGGGCCTGTTGCCTAATGGGGGTGGCAGTAGGGAGGAGGGGACGGGGGAGGTAAGCTAGCAGGCATCACAGGTAGCACAGTCTCAGGCCTTCCAGGCCTTCCTTGTCTTTGCGGTTCAGCCCAGAGGGTACCTGGTTTCCATGAGGACCTACTACATGTCTGGGAGGGCCAGGAGCACTCAACTGTGCATTAGCTCAATCCTCAAAAAACACTCTACAGAGTGTCAATCATTATTTCTTGACATGAGATAATGGAGGCTCCTCAACTCCCACAGGTGGGAGATGGAAGAGGTGGAAATTCACATCCTGGGAGCCTGGCTCCAGAGGCCAGGCGCTTAGTCACTTTTCCAAGGCTGCCAAGGTGCAAAGTACCATGCCCAGGCTATGAACCAGCACTGTCCAATACACTAGCCGCATGTCCACACTGAGATTTGCTTTAAGTATGAAATACACACTAGATTTCAAAGACTTAGTCCCAGAAAAGAACAATGTCAAATATCTCAATTTTTGACAGACTGATTACATGTTAAAGTGATAATGGTTTAAATCAAGCACATTATTGAAGAATGAATCTGCCTGTTTCTACTTTTAAAAATGTATCTGCTAAAATCTTTTAGGATGACATATGTGGTTAATTTATATTATGTGCTTGAATTTCTATTTCTGTTGCATAGATTGCTTTGCCTCATCAGATCTTTATAGTAATCCTAATGAGATAGGGGTTATATCCTCCATCTTTCACATGAGGGAATTGACGCTCAGGTTAGATCACTTGCCAAAGGTCATTTGGGATGTAAATGGTGAGATAAGAATTCAAATCTCAGGCTGGGCGCAGTGGCTCACGCCTGTTATCCCAGCACTTTGGGAGGCCAAGGCAAGTGCATCATGAGGTCCGGAGTTCAAGACCAGCCTGGCCAACGTAGTGAAGCCCCGTCTCTACTAAAAATACAAAAAAATCAGTCAGGCGTGGTGGCAGGTGCCTGTAATCGCAGCTACTCGGGAGGCTGAGGCAGGAGAATCACTTGAATCCGGGAGGCGGAGGTTGCAGTGAGTGGAGATCACGCCACTGCACACCAGCCTGGGAAATAGTGCGAGACTGTCTCAAAAAAATAAAATAAAATAAAATAAAATAAAATAAAATAAATAAATTCAAATCCCAAAGGTCTTGCACAAAGTAACCTAGATGGTCCACGCCAAGGAGTTCTCCTAATTGTAAAGTTCCCCACAGGAGGCAGTGAGGAGATGGGAGGTGGTGGCTGTGCTTCTTAAGTACCCTTTCTACATCTATATCAAGGGGCCACCCCACTTCTGCTGAAACCACCACCAGTTATGGGAGTCTTACTGCCTGTCTCAGAACTGATAGTTTTGATTGTTCTCATATCAAGGTCCTGAAAACTTTACCTGTGGCTTCCCCTCCACATATCAGTTCCATCTTTTGGACAGCACAGAGAAAAGCCTGGCTCTTGTTAGAGACCAGTTTGCAAGACCATGTGTGGTCCCACCCCCAGGGCCCCTGCCCCCGGGCCCCGAGTCCTCACCTGGAGTGAACTCCTCAATGTATTGCCAGGGCTGGCTAAGGCGGCCAGGATGGCGGTGGTGGTGGTGCCGATGTTGGAGCCCAGCGTGAGTGGATAAGCCCTCTCAATGGTTATCACTCCGATTCCTTGGGGGGGATACAAACACAAACACATCAGCCCCATGGGATGACAGGAAATGGCAGTGGTGGCCAGAGCGAGAAGCTCAGGAATAACTCACCAATCAGGGGAGTCAAGGCCGACGTGAACACAGAGCTGCTCTGCACGATGAAGGTCATGCCTGCCCCGACGAGGATGGCCAGGTAACCAGTCAACCACGCAAACGGAAAGGGGAAATCTGGAATACAGAAGGAAGATATGTCATGGCCTCTCTGGAGAAGGAATGGGCTGATGGCCTAGGGCAGGGGCTGGGCTTACAGGTGAGGTTGTACAGGCACCTCCTCATCCTATATATGGTCTCAGATTACAGAGTAGAGTTTTAGAATCCAGTTTCATTCCCCATTGTCTTTTGCTCCACATATTCAGATGGAAAAACCAAGGATGCAGGTGAGTGTTATGGAAACAAAAACACAGACTCCCTGGAGGTCAGGTTAGAAAGAGTGAACCCACCCAAGTAACCACTCTCCTTCCAGAAAGGGCTGAGAGCATGCTTCCTCCCCTGCCCTGGCCTCCCATTAGCACCCACATTCGACCTTCAACCTTCATGTCCGCCTTAAGGAGCATCAGGAAAACACAGCAGCTTGGAACATGCCTACTAACTGAGTCCTCCACCCAACCAGCACCAGATCAGGCCCTGCATTTCCCACAAGCACTCAGAGTTGCTCTGTTCCCCCAAGACAACCTGGGGTGGGGGGTGAATTTTCTTGGCTACATTTAACTGAGTTGTCATGGAGTGATGATGTCATTGGCTTAGTGAGCTCTCATTGGCCAGGACACCCTACTTGGCAGGAAATCCTCTTGGCCAGCAGTCTCATTGGCCACCTCTAGATGCTGATGTATTTACACGTCACATTTCCTTCACAAGAGTGAAGGGAGGTGGGGGTGTGGGTGGACACCTGGGGTCCTTTTTCTAAGGGGTCTTGACAGAGCCAGTAAAGCCCTGAGCATACAGGAAATCCACTAGGAAGGAAGGCCTGATTCACAGTTCTCCAGATAGGAACTCCTTCTCAGGACCTTGCCAACATGCAATGGAAGCTTGGGCCTGCTCCCTAGACCCCACCCAGGACACCAAGAACTTTTCCACATGAATGACATCCTCACTTCTGCTGCTGATCCAATCTGAGAGAGAAACTCCATGCAGAGGCCATTGCTAGATGGGAATCTAAAGTACCCTCACACCCCATGCAGTGGCCATGATGACACCATCCCTCAAGGCCCACAAGTGAGGGCAGTGCACCTACCAGTGTTGATGGTCTTCTTGATGACAGTGGCGACCTGCCCCTTGAGCACAGAGCCCAGGATCTTGACAATCATGATCAGGCAACCACAGAGGACCAGCAGGGAGATTATGAGCAAGATGATACCCACAGCAAGATCTGGGAGGTGGAAATTCACGAAGATATGCTGGCCTAAAAAGACCACGAAGAACCTTGTCAGGAGGGCATGGAGCCACCACGGCTACAGATTGTTATTTATTCCCCCAGATCCTATCTTTTCTACAAACAGATTCCTGGTTGTTAGTTTGACATATGGCAGCCCCAAATCAAGACAGCTCTTCTCAGCCTCCTTTGCAGCAAAGGGCACCACTGAGATTATGTCATAGTCAGTGGGATCGCATGAGGCTGGAAGATCAAGTGATGACTTTAAAAATCACACAACTACTCAGGGGCAGACCCAGCCCAGTTCTGTCTCTAAAGACCATGCTGTGGATGGTCTAATTTTTTACTAATGATAAGTATGCTTTGAGGGGTTCCATGGGCAAGTCAAAGTAAGGGGCATTGCTAATTATAAAGCCCCTTCTGCATCCCCTAGATAATTCCAGCAAAACATGGTTATACAAATTAATATATAACCATTATATAGTGCCTAGAATGTGGGAGGTGGTATGTTAACTTGATTCTTTGGGGTAATCATACCTAGAGTATTAAAGTATACTGCTCAAAATTAATGTGGTGGGAGGGTGGGAAGAGAGAAGCAGAGATATACAAAAGTATATGTAAGGAGTAATTAGAATAATGAAGGGTGGCTGGGTTGGAAAAAACATTACAGCTTGTTAATAATCAGAGCATCATGCAAGCTCACTGTCTGTTCAAGCGCTATAGCCCCAGTGCCCTGAAATGGGGCCTGCTGTACAGTGGGGACTAATTGAGCGAATACATCTGTTCTATGTGGGTCCCACATCTTCCTTCAAATCTGGTTGTCATCTCCCTAAAGTTATTTTATTTTGACACAAGCTACCTCCCTGTTGCCCAGGCTGGAGGGCAGTGGTGCGATCTTGGCTCACTGCAACCACTGCCTCCTGGGGTTCAAACAATTCTCATGCCTCAGTCTCCAAAGTAGCTGGAATTATAGACTTGTGCCACCACGCCTGCCTAATTTTTTTGTATTATTTGTAGTAGAAACAGGGTTTCACCATGTTGGCCAGGCTGGTCTCGAACCCCTGGCCTCAAGTGATCGGCCCACCTTGTCTTCCCCAAAGTGCTGGGATTATAGTCATGAGACACCATGCCTGGCCCCTAGAGTTATTGACTAAAGGAGTCTGAACAAAGCACGTACAGGAAACCCTATAGAATCTGTTGGGCTTTTCTGAGGTGGTGTGGAGCTGGCAAAGGAAATGGACTCCAAGTTCCAGTTTTGCCCTTGCTGTGGGACCTTGGGCCTGTCACCTCAGTTCCTAAGCCATAGTTTCCTCTGCTGTGAAAGCGTGTGGCTCCTGCTTGATGTAGGGCAGGTGCTTAGTGACTCCTACTGTCCTTGTCTTCACTTACTGGGACTTCACACAGATAAATACGTCACCCCCAGACAACACCTGTCATAGCGGCCAATCCACTGAGCTCCACTCACATTTGGCGATGTTCTCCTTGTAGGTCACGTTCTTCATGGTCCAGATTTGGATGCCATCCGTCCAACAGAGGGAAGGGGAGGTGCAGTTAGCCATTGAGGGAACAGTGACATTCATCTGGGTCTGGATGACAAACATAACAAATGCCCACAACGTTGGCTTTTAGTGGGGAATGGGAGGCAATGGCAGGGGTGGGAATGAACGGGCACAGACACCACACACGGTGCATGTAGTGTGGTCCCAACAGAACAGGTCCTTTCTCTCGAAGACTTATTTGTCACCTTTATTAGAAATCTCTTAGAATAACTGAGGACAACTGAAATCAGCCTTCACCATTTAAAAACATCTAGTTTGTTTATTTTAGTCTCCAGTCTTTAGCACCCCACAAAAAAAAATACACATATACCCCAGAAGCAAGGGCAAGCCACAACCCAGGTGCAAAGCAGGCTGGGTAGGTTCCTGACAGAGGGCATGAATGCTCTGGGCCCAAGCAGGGGGAATACTCTGGAAGACTCTGGAAAGTAAGAGAGATGATACTTGCTGCCAACACCCATAGGGCGTGCTGGACTATTTCCTTCCACAAGTCCCTCCAAAAATGAGAACAGAATGGCAGGCAGAGCTAAGTCTTGTCCAAGAGGCATGGAAATAACAAATCAGGAATAATGTATCCCCGGGATGGGGCAAAAGGGAGTCTGTCTGTCCTACTGTTTACCTGCATTCAGCATTCATTCAGGGACTTGTTTTCTAAAGGCATTCACTGGTCACTTTTGATTTTTCAGGGGCTCCCAATATTTCTTTCCTCTGACTTTCTATTTAAATTCCTTGAAGGCAAGATTTGGCTTAATGCTGAGATGCAAAGGTTCACCCACCCGGGAATATCTTGGAAACGTACCATGTTGGTAAAAGTTTTGCACCAAATCTTGACAAGACTCTTGTTTTTCGCGGTTTCATCGTTCATTGCAATTTGGCTGATAACTTTTTTATCCAACTGTGGAAACAGTAGACAGGAGACCATCAGTACATCCTCAGAACCGATTTAGGACACAAACCCAGGGGGTTGCAGTGAGAGGGGCTCTAAGGAGATAAATGTGACTGTGAGCCCCCAGAGAGGCAAAGTGGGGCTCGCTCTATCTGCAGAGGCACTGATATCTAGGGAGTAGGCAGTAGATAGTTTCTGGATGACTGAATGGCCAAGAAAACCAGTAAGAGTGAAATCACAAGGTCCTAGCAAGGACCCAGGGAGAAGGGGCTGAGATGACTCTAGGCAGGAAAGGGTAGAACATACTTTATTAAGTCCACCGGTGTTGAGGACAGCAGTGGGAACAAAGTGGTCTCAAGTGTCCAGTCTTAAGAAGCACCTCCACCCCAATAAAGGTGGCATATCATGGAAGTCAAAGTAACCGTCAAGGTCACTCTATTAGGTGGTCCTAAAATTCTGCCTCACTTGGCCTTTTCCAGAGGCAGCTACAGAGTAGTGTTTATTCATCCATTTATTTTTTAAAAACAATCTCACTTTGTCACCCAGGCTGGAGTGCAATGGCACAATTCTCAGCTCACTGCAGCCTCAACCTCCCGGGGTTCAGGCAATCCTCCTGCCTCAGGCCCCCACCTAGCTGGGACTACAGGTGCACGCCACCATGCCCAGCTAATGTTTTGTATTTTAGTAGAGATGGGGTTATGCCATGTTGGCCAGGCTGGTCTTGGATTCCTGACCTCAAGCAATCTACCCACCTCGGCCTCCCAAAGGGCTGAGAAAACAAGGCTGAGCCACTGTGCCAGGACCAGAATAGTGTTGTAGACACTCTATATCTGTCCGCTTAGGTAGGGGATGTTGTGGATAGGAAATTTGTCTCTTTCTCTCTCTGAAGGAGCCAAGTTACCTGGACAATGAGCTTTGTGAAGGGCTTAGTGATGACTTTCAGAAGATCGGGTGCATCTTCTCCATTCTTGAAGTGGAAGCTCTCCACTATAAGCTGGGTTACGACCTCAAGGTAATGGGTGGCCACCTCCACAGGCAACAGCACCAACACGGAGAGCCAGTTGAAGAAGTCATGGACAGTGGCTCCTGCAAAAGCTCTATGGGAGGGAAAGCCCAACAGCCAGATTAGTCACTAAGCAAGTGGGCACCATGTGAGGTGGGCCATTACCTGTGTCATCTGCCACCCTCTGCTAGGTGTCACCTACGGAAGTGTGCACATGTATGCAATCTCATTTCTGTTCTCTCATAGCAATCCCCAAAGTGGCTGGTAGCTATACCCCATTGGCCAGATGAGGAAGCTGCGGGCCAGCAAGCATGTTACGGCTGGAATAATTAGCTCAGCAATCACTGCTTCGAAGAATTGCATCAAGGGCACTTTTGTATCATGTATATTGAAGCCCACCTTCTTTTGGAAAGGTGGGGACCAGTATGAAGGCAACCAAAGCCCTCTATGAGGAATTTTCAATTGTTCCAAACACGTAGAAGTCATAAATCCCCAAAGCAATTTTTAAAAATTTAACTTAAAAAGACCTCCACGCAACTGAATTCTTAAACTTTTTTTTTTTTTTTTTTAAAGATCTTGAAAGTGATGAAACATGAATAGTTTCCACGGGAAACAAGGCTAAAATATTTTGCATCCATCTGAGGAGGTTCAAAGATTCCTGCTCGATTCCATCTTATCTCCAGATTTTAAAAACTCTGTTTGGATGTTGTCTTCAATGAAACAGCTTCCCTTTAAAAAAAAAAAACTGAAGGAAAAAAAAAAAAAAAACCTAGCTAGAAGAGGCTGAGAAACACTTAATTTTCACATTAACCTTTTTGAAAGAAAAGAGTTTCCAACTGTCTACTTGCTCTATTTTCAGATTTTATGCATGCCAGAAACTACATTTTGTTTTTTATTAACTTGTAAGTGAAGAACAAAGAAAAGGTGGAATGGGTTGAGCTGACCGAAAGTGGAAGTTTTAATAAGTTATAATTATGACCAAACAAAACAATATTTATTTATTAATTTTTTTTCTTTTTTTTTTTGAGATGGAGTCTTGCTGTGTCACCCAGGCTGGAGCGCAGTGGCGTGATCTCGACTCACTGCAACCTCCACCTCCTGGGTTCAAGAGATTCTCCTGCCTCAGCCTCCAGAGTAGCTGGGACTACAGACACTTGCCACCATGGCTGGATAATTTTTGTATTTTTAGTAGAGATGGGGTTTCACCATGTTGGTCAGGCTCCTGACCTCAGGCGATCCGCCCACCTTGGTCTCCCAGAGTGCTGGCATTACAGGCATGAGCCACCACCCCCAGTCCTAATAAATTCTACTCTTCTAACTGGCCTTGTTTCAATTCTGCCACCCAGCGGCTAAGTTTCTAGCTAGAGTTTGCATTTAGTTAGCGAACTCAATGTGCTGGGTGCTCTACCTGCTGGATTGTATATTTAATCCTATGACAACGCAGTGGTGAGAGATAGTATTATCCCTGCTCTGCCGATCACGGAGCTGAGTCTAATCAGCTGGTGAGTATGTGATCCAACCCTAGCCATACCTCCCTGTGATTACTTCTAGGAACTCCAGGAATGAACCTGATAAGCATGTCATCTTTGACTGGTTAAAAGTAGTTACAACAACATGGCCGAGAACAATAGAGCTGATATCGCAAAGGCTGGTTTTGAGCCTCTTACCTTCTGAATTCACTTCGGTCTCCCACCTGCATGAGCGCAACAATAGTATTGGTGATTGACGTTCCAATGTTGGCCCCCATGATAATGGGGATGGCAGCCCGAACAGTGAGCACTAGAGTATGGAAAAGTGCCATTAGCAAGCTTAGAAAGGCAGCTTGGAGACAGGCTAAAGTGATCCATGCTGATATCCTCTAAAGAAGTAGTTTTTATCCCCTATGCAAGTGAATTCTTAAACTTTTTTTTTTTTTTTTTTTTTTTTTTGCACCTCACTATGCACCTCACTATGAATCTGATGAAAGTGCCTTTCTAGATTCCTCCCTCCTCCCTATTGCAGATCCAAGGCTAGCCTGAAGGAGACCTGGAGGCACCCACTGATTAAGGACTTAGGTGGAGTGCCAGGGCTTGCACGTACAGGTGAGTCAGTTGTGCATGGCACAAAGGCTCGCTTTTAAGGAAGCATCATTTTTTTCCTTCTTTTTTTTCTTTTTTTGAGACGAATCTCGCTCTGTCACCCAGGTTGGAGTGCAATGGCGCGATCTCAGCTCACTGCAACCTCTACCTCCCAGGTTCAAGCGATTCTCTTGCCTCAGCTTCCCGAGTAGCTGAGATTGGAAGCACGCACCACCACATCCAGCTAATTTTTGTATTTTTAGTACAGACAGGGTTTCACCATGTTGGTCAGGCTGGTCTCAGCCTCCCAGAGTGCTGGGATTACAGGCGTGAGCCACTGGGCCCCACCAGGAAGCATCATTTCTGTGCTAGATATCAGATACTTCATTCCAGGCAGTGTAACTTTTTCAAACAAAATCAGCATATTGCTGCACTTTTTTTGACATAAACAAGTAAAATATTTTGAAAGTGTAATACCTTTTTCTAACTGGACCGGAAACATTCTAGTTAATTTTGGCTATGATGCTGGCTTGGGAAGAAAAATAGTTCTGGCCAGGGGCAGTGGCTCAGGCCTGTAATCTCAGCACTTTGGGAGGCCGAAGTGGGAGGATAACTTGAGCCCAGGAGTTTGAGACCAGCCTGGGCAACACAGTGAGACCCAAGTCTCTATTTAAAAAGAAAATAGAGAAAAGAATAATAATAATCAGTTCAAACTGGTCCCCCTCAGAGAGTCTGTCCAACCTAGCCACAGCAATTATCAGGCAGGTACAAGTTTAGTGTGCCATCTCCCCAAGCTCAGTTGTCCCAGAGCAATTTGTGATGAGATTAGTTGTCTTTCCGCTTAACACTGAGAGTTGCCCAGTCCCAGAGAACTAACTTTCTGCAGTGATGGAAATGTTCTGTGTCTCTACTTCTCAGTAGGGTAGCTGCCAGCCACAGGTGGCTCTTGAACACTTGAAATGTAACTAGTACAACTGAGGAACTGAATGTTATATTTTAATTTTAAATCAATTAAGGTTCAATAAAATTAATATTGCCACATGTGGCTAGTGGCCACAGGTCTGGAAAGCACAGTCCTAGAGAATTCAGAGCTGAGAACTCCAGCAGCAGGGTCTATTTCCAGATCCTGCCATTGAAATGGAAACAGGAAGTTGCCTTGGATCAAGAGGGGAACACACTGTAGCCGGGACAAGATAGCAAGACAACGGTAACAAGGCCTGGACATATTCAGCGTGAATTCCTGCCCACCCCTTCCCTCCCCCAGACAGACAGAAGAGTGTCTGGAATGCAGGTGGGCTCATGGGTGCCCTGACTCACATGAAGAGGCCACCATGCTGACAACGATGGACGTTGAGGTGCTGGAGCTCTGCACGAAGACGGTCACCAGCACCCCGATCACCAGCCCCAACAAAGGGTTGGACATAATAGAGCTGTTGCTGAAGAACTGTCCTGCCATTTTTCCTGGGGAAAAAAAACAAAAAACAATCATAACGTGATCGAGGGGGATTAGGTAGGCAATGAGTAAACAGAAGCCTCCATCCAAGGCCAGCTGGCTGTGGGTTGGAGAGTCCAGCCTCTAGTCTCCATCCCGGCAGTCACCCAAGGAATCTTGCTTCCCCATGTCTTTTCCCAGTGCTGCTGATAAGGCAGGAAACCCACTGGCTGCCCACACGTGCCTCCTGTCTCTGTCTCTCTGCCCTGGTTCTCGACCCACTGTGAGCCCCCAGTTACTCTTGTTCCTTCGCCCTGCATCCTCCCACTCTTCAAACACTCCTCGGTCAGCAAGCCCTTCCATGCTCAGGAGTCCAGCCTCAACTCTGTACTGGGACCAGTGGGTGCCAGTGAGCCTCCTGGATGTCTCTGGGGTGTATACCTAATTCAGATTTATCCTCCAAGAGTAGATCTCTCTATCCATCCTTAGCCCTAGCACCAGCCTGTAATTGAATGCTGGGAGAGTTATCCTCAAGAGTGTGCCTGAGACCATCAATGCATTCCCAAGTCCATTGTATAAAGAAGATGGAAGCCCAGAGGATGCAGATGAATTGTCTGACAGCAAAGCCCATAGCCGATGTTCCCATGGACCAGGGAGCCCAGAAACAATGTTCAGGAGGCCGGGTGCAGTGGCTCACGCCTGTAATCCCAGCACTTTGGGAGGCCAAGGCGGGCAGATCAACTGAGGTCGGTAGTTGGAGACCAGCCTGACCAACATGGAGAAACCCCGTCTCTACTGAAAACACAAAAATTAGCCAGACATGGTGGTGCATGTCTGTAATCTCAGCTACTCAGGAGGCTGAGGCAGAAGAATTGCTTGAACCCGGGAGGCGGAGGTTGCGGTGAGCCAAGATCGCGCCATTGCACTCCAGCCTGGACAACAAGAATGAAACTCTGTCTCAAAAAAAAAAAAAAAAAAAAGGCCGGGCGCGGTGGCTCAAGCCTGTAATCCCAGCACTTTGGGAGGCCGAGACGGGTGGATCACGAGGTCAGGAGATCGAGACTATCCTGGCTAACACGGTGAAACCCCGTCTCTACTAAAAAATACAAAAAACTAGCCGGGCGAGGTGGCGGGCGCCTGTAGTCCCAGCTACTCGGGAGGCTGAGGCAGGAGAATGGCGTGAACCCGGGAGGCGGAGCTTGCAGTGAGCTGAGATCCGGCCACTGCACTCCAGCCTGGGCGACACAGCGAGACTCCGTCTCAAAAAAAAAAAAAAAAAAAAAAAAAAAAAGAAGTTTTTGCCCCTCATGTTCTCCCATGAATGCCTACCTCCTCAACTCTCCCAAGCCACACAGATGGGTTCCCAAGAGAGGCACCAAGGGTTGCAGAAATCCATGGTCCTTTGTGACACCCAGATCTGAGACTGAATCTTACTCTGCTAATTACAGGCTGTGAGTCTCAGATCTGGTTCATGATATCTCCGTAAATGGGAGAGCTTTGGGAAAGAATGTTTGATAGAGGGCCCCCAAAAATGCCTGCACCTAGTAGACACTCAGAGTGCTGCCTGTTTGTTTCTGATGTCACCATTGAGGTACCAAGGTAACCAAGCACATGGTGACTTCACTTCCGGGTTCTCACACTGCATGGGCACACGCAGCCCTGAGGGCTGTGTAGGTAACTACAATGGATGCAGATTCCTCCAGCCCAGAGAAGGGGCTCTGTCCTTCCCCCAGCAAGGGCCCACCTTTGAAAGGGCGCTCTTTCTCATTCCAGAATTATCTCTGGTGGGGAGGATATAGGAATTCCTTGGCTAAGTTTTTATGTCAAACAACTTCCTGCCCGGGGTTTGTGGACAAACTCAACTGGCTGATAGCTTGGAATAGTCTCTAGCCCCAGTTCCTGGCCTAAGCCACCTGGGCCAAGTCATAGCCCTTTGTGTAGGCCTCGGTTTTCTCTTCTGTAACAGAAAGCATAGACTTCATAAATGATCTGAGGTGGGTTCCAGTCCTAAAACATTCGAGGAGGCTGCAGCTGGAGAGGGCTTGCTGAGTTTTATTCTCGGAACCACATTTCATGATAACGCCCCTCACCCCCAGACCTTTCGGTCTTTCATTCTTACCTCCAACCAGCTGGAAGGCGCTACTAAGAACATCCAGGGAGCACACAAAAAAGTAGAGAAATCCAAGAAGTAAAATCAATCTCCCAATCCCTTGGAAGACACAGAGAATCTTCCCTTTGGTGTCTCTCTCTGCAGCGGGGTGGGGTGGCGGGAGAGAGAGAAAGGCATGAAACTTTTAGTGTTGGAAACACTGAGAAGTTCGGCAATGAGCTCAGAGCTCCCCCCGCCTGCCCTCCCTTCCCAGCCTGGCAGCCGTAAGTTCTTATGTCTAGCGAGGCTTACAGATGGGACGCAGCCATCGCTGTAGCTTTCAAAGCAGTTACCACTGTGGTCCATTTAGCTGAAACCCCTGGTAAAGTGCCTCTAAAGGATTTGCATTTGGGAGGAGGGGTTCAATGTGGTCTGTGACAGAAAAACCAGGCTCCATGCTCAGCTGAGCCACAGTGTCGCTGAGTGAGGCAGTTAACAGCACTCGCCACCTGCTAAGTGCAGGGTCGGAGATAATGGCTGTCACGTTCCGAACAGCAGAGTATTTTCCAGAATGCAGCTGCACAGCAGCAATCAGCCTCAATTTATGGAGGGCTTGGGGCATCATACATCCTGGGATGCTACATCGTTCATCGTTAACTACTGTTTACTCCACTGGCTTTTAAAATGGTTCCCATCTTACCCCTCCCAGCTCTTTCCTTCCTACCTCTCCTCCCCACCCCACACCCCAATCTCCTTTTTCCTCCTTGCTGTCTAGTTCACTGGCAGACCTTCTGCCCTACATACACTTGGAAATGAAACAGTGATTGTTTGCACCAGCTGTCTGGCTGCATATTTTGTTTTTCTAGAAACCTTCCCTAATGCCCATATTTGGGTGAGGAGACCCCTCTGAAATCTCTCTGAGAAGAGGGGCCTTTTCTGTTTATCACTGTATCCACAGCATCTCCAAACCAGTACCTGGAAACTGTTCTCCCACAGCGAATTATAAGGAGCCAGACAATGTCCATCTTTGCTACAACCACAGTGCCGGGCACATTTGTTGAATGAATGACCCCCAATTGCTCCAACATGCTTTGACTCAACCTCAAAGATGGGGAGGGTGGCCAGACACCGTGGCTCATGCCTGTAATCTCAGCACTTTGGGAGGCCAAGGCAGATGGATCACAAGGTTAGAAGTTCAAGTCCAGCCTGGCCAACACGGTGAAATCCCATCTCTATTAAAAATACAAAAATTAGCCTGTAATCTCAGCTACTCGGGAGGCTGAGGCAGGATAATTGCTTGAACCCACGAGGCAGAGGTTGCACTGAGCCAATATCGCACCATTGCACTCCAGCCTGGGCGACAGAGCAAGACTCTGTCTCAAAAAAAAAAAAAAAAAAAGACGGGAGGGTGACATCCCTAGCCAGGACCCCTGCTTCAAGGGCATCAGAACAATGAAAAGGGGGGAGGGACACGAGGATGGTGACACTGTGAACCACAGGAAGTTTCCTGTTTCCTTCCTGAATGTCTCAGCTGGCTTCACTCTTACCTGACCACTTGATCCCCGAGTCCTGAAGCGTGGGTAGGTTCCAGGGGTCGTCCACCTCAGTGGGCTCCTCTATCAGTGTAGCCGTGGAGTAGGTCGGCAGAAGTTCAAACTTGGTTACAGGTACCTCAGTGTTATCTGCTGAAACAAGCAAAAGGGGTCATGAGGAATCAGAGCTGGGTCTCCTGCAGACCCCTCACAAGAGGCCGATCTGCAGACAAACGAGCGACACTTACTTTTGTTGGTCTCTTTGCTTTTATCAGGGGTGATGGGTTGCTGACTTGTAGCCCCTTCGAGGTACTTACTGGGGTTGGGCTGGGCATCTCCCAATTCAGGCCAGGGAGCCATGGTCTGTGGATGAGAAAACAGTTTAAAGCAGCAGTCATGGAAAGGAGGCGCACCGAGATGCTATAAGAGGAAGAATCATCAGTTGCAAAGCGTCTACTGGGTGGGGGGTTCGGGGGGAGGCGGCAGCAAAAGGAAGGGAAGGATTTCATACTTATGCCCCCTAAGTGTGGCATCTTAAGCGCCATATTTCAGTCCTCTGTGGTTCCGCCTCACTCACCCGGTCACTAAAGCAAACTACTTCTTACAATGTTGAGTTAGCTGCACGCACCACCTTTAATCTCCTAAACTTGTTTTTGTCTTGACTCTCTCCTTCAGTCAAAAGCAGGGAGCAACGGGTGCCGTGGCTCATGCCTGTAATCCCAGCACTTTGGGAGGCTGAGACAGGTGGATCACCTAAGGTCAGGAGTTCGAGACCAACCTTGCCAACATGGCAACTAAAAATACAAAAATTAGCCAGCGTGGTGGCGCATGCCTGTAGTCCCAGCTACTCGGGAGGCTGAGACAGGAGAATCGCTTGAACCTGGGAGGCCTGGGAGGCAGAGGTTGCGGTGAGCCAAGATTGCGCCATTGCACTCCTGCCTGGGTGACAGGAGTGAAACTCCATCTCAAAAAAAAAAAAAAAAAAAAAAGGCAGGGTGCAAGCCCATTCATCTTTGTTGTCTCATAGCATACCAAATCCTCACAACCCTTCAATGGCACTCCATCTACTAGTTCTTATATCAAGACAAGTGCACTGCAGATCTATGCAAAACCTTGTCCGGTGAAATATAACAGATTTATACAACTTAGTGTGTATGTGAATATATATGCAGGGGCCAGGCGAGGTGGCTCAGGCCTGTAACCCCAGCACGTTAGGAGGCCAAGGTGGGTGGGTTTGAGACCAGAAGTTTGAGACCAGCCTGGGCAACATGTCAAAACCCTGTCTCTACTAAAAAGACAAAAATTAGCAGGGGGTGGGTGCCTGTAATCCCAGCTACTTAGGAGGCTGAGGCATGAGAATTGCTTGAACCTGGGAGGTAGAGGTTGTAGTGAACTGAGATCATGCCACTGTGCTCCAGCATGGGGGATACAGAGCGAGTCTCTGTCTCAAAAAAAAAAAAAAATATATATATATATATATATGTATATATGTATATATATATGCAAGTGTTTGTATACCATCTGCGTGTTTTACCTACCAGCCAGGGCTTCTGTGAAAAGTGTGATGGACCTGGTTTTAAAATCCAGCAGTGCCGCCTATTAGTGGGTGTGTATTTAGGCAAGTCCCTTTATGCCTCTGAGCATAAACTGCCAGTTTATCCATCTATAAAATGGAACAGTTCTTGCAGGGTTATGAGACTAATGGTGAAATTAAAAGTCTAGAAAGTGACTGGCATTGAGGAGGCATCCAATAAATAGCAGCAATTATTACTATGTCATGTTGTCTGGATTAATCATCCTTTGTTAGAACCACATTCTTTTCAGCCTTCATAAAAGACCTTCCTACAATCCATTTTCTTCACAAAGCCTTTCTCAGTTACAAGGCACTTGACACACCTCACATTCCAGTCCTTGCAGTCCTTTTTCTTTGACACTAGACAATTAGTCCTTGTCCATTAGACAAAGCAGTCCAAAGGACTGGAAAAAGGCAATTCACAGAAAAGGAACAAATGGCTAAAATGCCCATTAAAAAAGAAGCAATCCAAGATGGGTGCAGTCGCTCACGCCTGTAATCCCAGCACTTTGGGAGGCCGAGGCGGGTGAATCATCTGAGGTCAGGAGTTCGAGATCAGCCTGGACAACATGGTGGAACCCCGTCTCTACTAAAGATACAAAATTAGCCAGGCGTGGTGGCGCATGCCTGTAATCCCAGCTACTCAGGAGACAGAGGCCGGAGAATCACTTGAATCTGGGAGGCAGAGGTTGCAGTGAGCCGAGATCACACCATTGCAACCCAGCCTGGGCAAGAAGTGTGAAACTCCATCTCAAAACAAAAAAAAGGAAGCAATCCAATATATTCAAACTAAAACAGTGACAACTATCAAAGTAGCAAAAAGAATTTAAGTTTATTATGCTGTGCTGGAAAAGATGTTATGAGTTGAACACTGCTAGAAGCTCCGGAAAAGTTAGCAAACTGTCCAAAGTGTCTTATGTTCATCACACATCTGTGACCCAGTCATTTCACTCTAGGAATCAGGAAGCTAGGAATATTTGCTCTCAGAAATACCTAATCTGCACTGATCGCCTCTTCCAAGAGGGCTTTCTAGAGCGTGAGTCCACCTGACCCCTTTCCTCTTCAACCTATTTCCTGCTTACCAGACTGCAAAGCCTACCAGAAAGGAGACTTTGTCTTGTTCATTACTTCATCTTCAAGGTCTTAAGCTCTGCCGGGCGTATTTATGACAGAATGAATGGGATGTAGACCAGAAAGATACTTGCTGCTCTATCATTTACAGTGTTAAAAAATAAAATAAAAAAAAAAGAGAAATTACTCCTTCTAACTATAGTATGTCCATACATTGTAAGAGTATGCTATTAAAAAGGTTATACTGCATCAGTAAAACCATAGGAAAATGCTTTAGATAAACCGTGAATCTAAAGCACTTCTTTTTCCCATTCACAGCATCATCTCAACAAGGCAGACAAGATCCAGAAATGTTCTCTGGGGTTAAAGTGGGTGGTGAGACTGTGGGTGATTTTTTAAATTTTCTTCTAAAATTTTCAAATTCTTTTAAACGATGCAACTCAACCCCTAAACCCACAAAGGTAAGATGGCTCAGTCATACCTGGAGAGAGGGAATCACAATGGAGGGGGTGCTGGCTCTGCAGAGGCCTGCCTCTGACTACATGCAACCCTGAGCCACTCTGAGCTTCAGTTTCATCATTTCAAAAATGGGGACAATACCATCTCGCTTACTGAGCTGTTATGAGGACTAATTGGTTAATAAGTGTGGGTGAGGCTACAGCATGGTTCCTGGCAGAATAAACACTCAGAACTCTTGTTTATTCTTCATGACACAATGTGGAAATGCACTGTGTCACGAACAATAAACAAGAGTGTTTATTATGTGGAAATGCATTGTGGGTGCACTGTGTGTACCCTACACCATAAGCTCTTCATCTCCAATGTTCAGCACGGTAGTGAATTTCAGTCAATATTTGAATAAATGAACCCAAAGCCTTCATGGGAGAAAGATGCTAACATTTGTTTTGTGGCAGGGGAGTGTCCTATGCAGTTTGTGACCTCATTAAATCTAATAAGGAAGGAGTTTTTCTTCTCAGTGTACAGACAAAGAAACTGAGGCACAGAGAAACAAAGAAGCTTGCCCCCAGCCCAGCTACCTGGAGCTGGTGTCAGGATATGAACCCAAGACTGCTGGCTCCAAAGCCAGAAGCTTTTCCATAGATCTCACAGCGAGGGGCAAAGGTGGGAGGAGGAATTCTCCAGCCCTCAAAGCACCAGGGCACCCAAGGACCTTAGGTCTAGGCACTTTGAGGGCTCTGAGTGTTTTCGGATAGCTAGCTAGATTGGCATGTCTACAGGTCACTCCCACGTGGTCATTCAGATGCTGGAAATGCCCACCCAAGAATGTTGCAATGGCTGAGCAGGAGCATGTGGTTGGGGGTGCGGGGAGGAGGGCGGGACGGGGGCGGGTATTACATGGTGCAGGCAGAGAATGTAACCTGGAGCTCTGAGCCCCTCTGAAGCCTTTCTCCTACCCTCATAGACCTGGCGTAACCACTGCCTTGTTTTCTCCCAGCCTTCCCAAGGCCTCACTCCAGCACATTCTTGCCACCTACCAGAAGCAGCAGAGGAAGGGAGAAGTCATCATTTGGAAGCTTTTTACTAAAGCCCAGGGAGGGGCTCCCCTGCTGCCCACACTGGCCTCTATAACTGAGCTGCCTGTGTGCCTCACCCTCTTGGCTCCACTTCCTGTCCCACATGGGCACCCACTGCCAGAAAGAGCTCTTATACTTTCTCAAAGACCCAGGAGAGGAACTTTCTTGACTCGTCTCAGACTTGGGAAGCAGGGGAATGTAGGGCACCTGGCAATCACCCAACCCCTACATTCACATTGTTTGGGCTTCTCCAACCAAGGCCTGTTCCGGGGCCCCTTGTATTCAGAGCAGCAGTCAAGGCCATCTGAAGAAATGGGGAGAAGAGGAAGCCCAGGGCAGTAGTCCTGTGAGGAACCAGGACATGGACACACAGTCTCCCACCAGATGGTGGCCTTCACCAGCACAGGGAGTAGAGTACGGCCACTGTATCTACAGCACATAGGACAGTGCCAGGCACATGGTAGCCAGCAGTGTTTATTAAGGACTTTGTGCCTGGCACTTGCAAATTGGTGCACAAATTTACTCACAGCATTTCATGTATCTATGTAAACTAGAGTCTCCTTTAGAATGAACAGTATCCTCGTTCTAAAGAGGGAAAACCTGAGCCGCAGAGAAGGTAATTGCTTCAAATCACATAGGCACCAAACACTGCAGAGATAAGTTCAACCTTATGCAGGCCAATGTTCTCAGGATGCCCAGGAAAACTTTCTTGTACTTTGAAAGAATGACTCCGTGCTTCAAACATTCCCAAGAGGGTGATGGCTCTTTTTTCTCTGCTTCCCTTACAGCCATCACAAGGAACAATAATCACCCCTATAGGCTAAGGATGGTGGCTCACACTTGTAATCCCAGTACTTTGGTAGGCCAAAGTGGGAGAGTCCCTTGAACCTGTGAGTTTGCAACCAGCTTGGACAACATAGCGAGACCCTGTCCCTACATTACTGCTAATAATAATCTCTTCAAGGACACAGTGGTGGTAGTGATGAGAGGAGTCAAAGAAGCAATTGGCCTGGGCCTCACATGGCTAGATAACTTCAGTTTACATTATTGATGTCACACACTAATAAAATTTTAAAGACATTTATTCTATCACTTTAAACTTCGGCCATATCACCAAACCTCACCCTCACCATGCACTATCAATTTGTATTTTTGGCATCTTAAAATAAATCCTGTAAATAACTTGTAACTATATCAGTTATGCTGCATTGTATTGGGGGGGAGGTTAAAGCAGTTAAATTTGTAAATATAAACATCTTAAACATACCACAATCTTTTTATAGCCCTCTTTTTGTACCTTTGCATTTTTAAAATTCACTGAGATGAATAAATTCCCTTGGATGTCCTGATTGCTCCCTGCTGTCCCCAGAATGGAAGTGGGGGTGTGGGTGAGGATGGAGGGATGGAAGATGCCTGAAACTGGTTATTAAAGCCCAGTTTATTCCAAAGCACTCTGATTCTGAGAGGCTGTTTTCCTCATTACATTGAATTCGGGCTATTTTTGTGTCCCCTTTGTGTCTAACAGCAACAATCAGAAGCCCATCTTCATACCACAGGGCACTTGCTTCAGTGAGACGGTTGAACAATCTGGGAGAGTTTTGGATGGGGCAATTTGTTTAGTATCCAATCCTTTTACAAAGCACGCCCTTCTTATCACCCATTTCCCAAATTACAAAAGCAGAGAAGATCATGATCAGCTGGCATGGGACAAAAGAAGCAGTCTTTTTTATTTTCATTTTTTTTTAAACAATCTGAAACAATGGCCACTCCCACAGGCACAGTTTTCCAAGAATACCCAACCCAGGACAAGTTAAAGAACTGCCAGCACACAAGGGAAGAAGGAAAAAGGAAAGAAGGACAAGGCCCAGAGCCATCAGGGCTAACACATAAACCCCCTGGGGCACCTGAACAGGAAGAGCGGACTCGGAGTGATGAAATCCATAAGCTGCTTCCATGAAATTAACATGTTTGAGAAAGGGACCTCCTCAAAGAAAACGAGATTCCAACTCTCCTCATCGCAGTGCGAGCCACCCGTGGCAGGCATCGCTCCACAGAACGTGAACTACCTCCATGCCATGCAGCCCCCTACTTTCTGGCCTGAGGATGCGCAGTCCCCGAAGCCAACCACTTCTGTGCACATCTCTTTGTAAGTCATCTCCCCAGCCTGCTCACCCATTTCTGGCTTGGAAAACAGAAATTGTGGGCTTTGCTCCCCAAGACAGCTGAAGGACGGACCCTTTGCTGATGGCCACGGGCCCTAATAGAAACAAACTAAGGCTGTCTCCTAGGTACCCTAAATAACTGTAAACAAGCACTGTAGCACGTGGAAGTCACACTTGGGTGGGGGGCAGTGTCGCATCACCAGGCAGCCACCACAAACCTAGAATTTTCATGTTCCTGAGCTGTCGCACTCCCCTTCTTATAAAGGGTGGAAGACGGCAGCCCAGGGGCTCACAGGGACTAGCGTTAAGTCACATAGCTAGTTGGTGACCCAGCCACAAAGAGCCTAGCCATCCTGATTCCTGGGTGGAGCCTTCTATCCCCTGGGCCTTTCTCTTCCAAACCACGACTCTCAAAACAGTGATCATTTTAGAATCCACAAGTGTGGTTGATTAGTAACACTGTCAATAGTAAGAGTGTAGCAGTAAGAGCTGTAATAAAATCAGTAACCGTGACATTAAGAAGAAAACAGCTTGAACATTGTGAAAAGCTTTGTTTTTTTTCACTTCTGTGGCCCAAAGCCAGCCAAGTTCCTTGAAGTCAGCATCGAGGGGTATTTACAAGAATTAAGTGAATCAAAGTCCTTGAAAGAGCCAGGAAGCGCCCCTGCCCCGGCGGCGGTACTCACCAGCGCTCCCTCCGCAGGTGCTGGGCTGGAGGCGGCGGCCAGGTGGAGCGCAGCGCCCCGGGTATATATGGCGAAGGTGTTGCGCAAAGAGGCCTGCGGCCGCTGTCATCACGCCCCTCGCACATTCCAGGACCGCCTGCCGCCGCCGCCGGGGCACTGCCTACCTGCCGCCTTAATGAGCCCATCGAGACTTCGCCCGCTGCGCGGAGAAGACGGGCGGCCAACCAAGCTGCCGAGAGAAAAGCTCCGACTGGCCCCGCCGCGCGAAAGGGGCCGAACGGCCCCGAACGGCCCTGCGCCCCTTGGCGCCCCGTGCGCCCTAGCCTGGCTGGTGCGCGCCCTCTCCCGCCCCGACTCGGTCCGCACGAGATTCCCGCAAGTGCGGGCTAGCGAAGTTCCCCCGCTCCTGCCTTCTCCTCAAGAACTTGAACCTCCTAGTCTAGTTCCTGTGAGGCTGAGGAGGTCAGAGATGTGAAGACACACATAAAAACCAGTTGGAAAGTCAGGGATAAAGCTGTCAGAAACAAAGCCTGGATTGTTCAGCTTTATCAGCCTGTAGGGAGCTCTCTGCCTTGGGAGTCTGGGCTCTAGGTTCGCAATGGGAAAGGCTGGGACCGTCAGGCTGAGGAAAGGGAAGGGGGCTGTTATCACCGCTCGGTCCTAAGCCTGCTGCAGACATCCTGCTCTGCCTTGTGTCACCTGCGTGTGTATACAACAGTTCTCCAAACCGCTGTGAGATAGGATGTGTCCCAGGGAGAGTGCACCCCCGTGCTTATCGCAACAGCTTGCCCCAGTTCTGTGCCGGGCACTGCTGGGAGGGGCTGTCTCCAATGTGCACACGAAAGCCTTCCCTGGGGCTTAGAGTGGCTCCCTTTCTAGCTGAGGTTTAAGGGGTTAGGGGACATGATACAATTACCCAGGATTTGCTAAGCAGGAAGAAAACCCGCGGCTTGTTCTGAAACCCAGACCCTCTCCTCTGCTACACTCTCCTGGTTTTATAGTGGAGCAAAGTGAGGCTTAGCGAGCTCACTCGTTGCCCAGCTCCTCACAACAGCCGAAGCGCCCTATTGGAATCAGCTGGTTTCATTCCAACACCGAGTTCTCTCCACGGTGCAAGGGGAAGGAGTCGGGAGCACAACTTCCAGAAACCACAGAGCCTGGAGCTCTCTGGGGCTGGTGTTGGCCGTGGTTAAGCACACTGACTCTGGGCCCAAACTCCGGGAAATCAGTTCCCTGTTCTGCCCTTGCTTTCCCTGGCTCCGTTTGCTCATATGCAAACTGGGAATAATGGTCCCTGTTAGAGTAAAATGAGCTAAAATATGTAAAGAATGTGGAATGGTACTTGGCATATAAATAGTATTCAGTGCGAGTTAACCATGATCGTTTACACAGGGAACCTCTGGTGTTGGGAGAAGATGGGTGGGAAGCCTTGATTAGACTCATCTGGAACCTTCACTGGAGAAATCAAATCGGCTTGGGTTGCTGTTATTAGAGGGATGATGGTTTTGCTAGCGGGTGTTGGCCTTCAAATCCAGCTCTCAGACCGTGATCAAGCAGTACCTTTGCAATAAGCAGCTTCTAAAGCAGAGTCCAGTGACGACAGGAATCCCCTGGCACCTGTTCACCAAGCTCAGCTCTGCCTCCAGACCTGGGCAAGGCGGACTGCAGACACCACTTGGGTTTTCAGTGAGAAAGGCCTCTATTGCCAGGGTGCAGAGGAGGAAGGGTGCTGCACACACTGCTCTCGGTGAACTTAACCCGGATTCGGCAAAGCCTGGCTCTTAGTTCGTGTCCTGCTCTGCCCGGTGCTTAGAGGCTCACAGGAACAGGTCTTTTTTTTTTTTTTTTTTGAGACGGAGTCTCGCTCTGTCGCCCAGGCTGGAGTGCAGTGGCCGGATCTCAGCTCACTGCAAGCTCCGCCTCCCAGGTTCACGCCATTCTCCTGCCTCAGCCTCCCGAGTAGCTGGGACTACAGGCGCCCGCCACCTCGCCCGGCTAGTTTTTTTTTGTTTGTTTGTTTGGTTTTTTTTGTATTTTTTAGTAGAGACGGGGTTTCACCGTGTTAGCCAGGATGGTCTCGATCTCCTGACCTCGTGATCCACCCGTCTCGGCCTCCCAAAGTGCTGGGATTACAGGCTTGAGCCACCGCGCCCGGCCAGGAACAGGTCTTAACCGGACAATCACCTCACTGAGACTCCCCTCCTGACTGTGGGCTTTCATGTAGGACACAGACCTAATTGCCTTTCCATTACTTTCAACAAGGAGTGAATGTAGGAGGGAGACCAAAATTTCAAAAACTTGGAAAGAGAAAAAGGTATCCCTTTTATGTTCCAATTAAAAAGGCAAAACAGGTTCAATCCAGAATATTGTTCTCTTAATGTGTGTAGATCTTGGTAGCAGATCAGGGATGGTATCTGATTCTAGTGTGGGATGGTAATTTCTATAATTTTTTTTACAAAGTGTGGAGGAAAGGTAGATGGAGTGTCTGTGTTCATCACTCTATAATCTCTCCCTTTGGGGGAATACAATTTGCTGAAGAACATTTTCCTATTGTTATTCCATCTGAGATACAAAATACTATCACTATTTAGTACTTCAAACATAGAGCCTTACGTGTAAACACAAACATCTAAAATACTTTCATCGAGACTGGGTGCGGTGGCTCACGCCTGTAATACCAACACTTTGGGAGGTCGAGGCGGGCAGATCACTTGAACCCAGGAGCTGGAAACCCGTCTACCAACATGGCAAAACCCTGTCTCTGCTAAAAGTATTTTAAAAATCCCAGCTGCTCAAGAGGCTGAGTCACGAGAATCACTTGAACCCGGGAGGCGGAAGTTGCAGTGAGCGCTAACTGCAATCCAGCCTGGGTGACAGAACAAGAATCTGTCTCAAAAAAATTAAATTAAAAAAAAAATACTTTCATCAAAAAAGTATTACCATTGTTTCAACTCATTTCAGTATATTTTTGTGCCTATCGTCCTATGAGGTGAGATTTCACAAGTGGGTGGGCTCTGTGTTAATCTGGAGAGGAAACAGCCCGTCCGGGGCCGGCTGCTACCCAGCCTCAGATATTGCATGAGAAGATATGGTCAGATGCTGTCAGATCTTGACTTTTCTGGGGAAGCCAGATATACAGGTCTTTATGTGAAATTTAGCATTAAAAAAATACTGAGTAGGCCAAACAAAGCAGCCCTGTGAACTACTGCTTTTCATCCCGGTGCTAGACACATTCTCAGCTGTCCAGACCCTGCCCCAGTGCCCTTTCTACCAGTATATGTCTTGTCCCCACGGCCCCCTGGCACTTCTTTTTACCCTTCATTGGGGCTGACTTTCTTTACAACAAAGTGGCAGAGAGATTCCACAGGAGTGAGTGGATGACAACCTTCCTGGGAGGTGATTGTGTGCTGAGACAAAGGCACCCAGGAGTCCAGGTTCTCCTTTCTCTTCCTCGGCTTGGTGCCTTACCCTCTGAGTCACCAGGCCTGGGAAAACCCAGGAGTTCAGACTGATGGGAAAGTCCTAGCTCATTCCAAACTCCCCGGCAGGATGAAGCTGCCAGTTACTGAAGACAGAACGGAGGTAGGGATGGCGAATAACTGTCTGCTTGACTCTCAGCTGTCCAGGCAGGGCCTGGAGAGGAGGCAACTGACTTCTGGGCTGGCCTGCCCAGGGTACCCACCCCTGGGGACCTGTAAGCAAGCCCACTTAGTGCTTTTTTCCTGGCCGCAGCTGCTGCAAGAAAGGGGCACAAAGAGGATTGCATCATAAAAGCCAGAGAAAGTGTCTCCAAAAATAACACCTGAACAAAACCGCTTTGAACTGTTGCATTCATTAGACGCTTCTTCGGGGCCCTATGGCAGTGTTGATAATCTCAGAATTGTTCAGTCAGGCTCGGTGACAGGAAACCTATCCCCTTAGATACAGCCAGAATTCCGGAAAAGTCAAATAATGTGTTACATAGTCGTGAGACAGCACTAGACTTCAAAGAGTCAGGTTTAAATGGAGAAATGCTAACGGAACAGAACACAGGGCTGACATAATTACAGGCTGTCTTCAACCTGGCTTCAATATGTGCATAAATATGCAGAGAAAAATACTGCAAAGCAACACACAAAAATGTCCATAGTGGTTATATCTGGTTGTGGCATAGGGCACACTGTATTTTTCTATTTCTATGCTGCTCCTAAAAGGATCTAAGACAGCTTACAAATTGACAAAGTGTAACTGATTCGAAACTAAGTGAGAAAGAAGAGGCAAACAGAAATGTAGGGAAGTAAGATTGAGGTGGAAGAGAGGTAAGTGCTACTTATTTGGTGGAACCGTACAACACTGTCCATTTCTGTATGTCAAAGACAGCCTAAAAGATCAATCGTGGTAATGACTATTGGTACTAGTAAGAGTATGTGAATATTTTGCCCGAGTTATTAAATATAACGAACAGTTCCTGATAATAAAGTTTGTATAGTTTGTAAGTTATTTGGTAAGTCAGTGAACATAAAGCATTATCATAGGCCTGGTACCTCGTAGGTAAATACTATTCCTTTTATTTCCTATTATGTGGCTGTTATGACTAGAAGCACCACCAGACTCTCAAACTCTGGCCTCTCAGGGCTCACGGACCCTTCCCACCACACTCTACGCATGCATTCAACTCATGGCAGGTCCAATAGGTAACTATGGGTTTAATGAATCAGGGCCTCCAAATCTCAAACTTCAGTTGACATTTGAATCTTGCCCGCATGAAATCAGGTTTTTTTTTTGTTGCTGTTTTTTTGTTTTTGTTTTTGTTTTTTGGTTTTTTTTGAGACGGAGTCTCGCTTTGTCGCCCAGGCTGGAGTGCGGTGGCGTGATCTCGGCTCACTGCAAGCTCCGCCTCCCGGGTTCACGCCAGTCTCCTGCCTCAGCCTCCCAGTAGCTGGGACTACAGGTGCCCGCCACCATGCCCGGCTAATTTTTTTGTATTTTTAGTAGAGACGGGGTTTCACCGTGTTAGCCAGGATGGTCTCAATCTCCTTACCTCGTGATCCGCCCGCCTCTGCCTCCCAAAGTGCTGGGATTACAGGCGTGAGCCACCGCGCCTGGCCTGTTTTCCCTTTTTTTTTGAGACAGAGTCTCACTCTGTTGCCCAGGCTGGAGTGCAGTGGGGTGCGATCTTGGCTCACCGTAACCTCTACCTCCCAGGATCAAGCGATTCTCCTGCCTCAGCCCGCCTCAGCCTCCCAAAGTGCTAGGATTACAGGCATGAGCCACCGTGCCTGGCAGAGATCAGTTTTTTGTTGTTGTTGTTTTTGAGACGGAGTCTTGATATGTCGCCCACGCTGGAGTACAGTGGTGCAATCTCAACTCACTGCAACCTCTGCCTCTGGGGTTCTAGCAATTTTCTTGCCTTAGCCTCCCGAGTAGCTGGGATTACAGGTGCCCGCCACCACGCCAGGCTAATTTTTGTATTTTTTAGTAGTAGAGATGGGGGTTTCACTATGTTGGCCAGGCTGGTCTCGAACTCCTGACCTCGTGATCCGCCCACCTCAGCCTCCTGAAGGGCCGGGATTACAGGCATGAGCCACCGCGCCTGGCCGAGAGATTAGTTTTTTAAAGTTATAAATGTTCCCTTAAAACCCCCTGCTCTTGGCCTGGTGTGGTGACTCATGCCTATAATCTCAGCACTCTGGGAGGCTGGAACGGGATAATCCCTTGATCCCAGGGGTTTAAGACCAGCCTGGACAACATAGAAAGACCTCTGTCTCCACACAAACATTTTTTAAAAATTAGCTGGGCGTGGTGGCACACGCCTGTATTCCCAGCTGCTCAGGGGGCTAAGGCAAGAGGGCTGCTTGAGCCCAGGGGGTCAAGACTGCAATGAACAGTAATTGCCACTGCTCTCCAGCCTGGGTGATGAAGGAGACCCTGTCTCAAAAATAAAACAGAAAAAGGCCAGGTGGGACAAAAAAGATCTCAGAGTAGAGAACTGATGCACTGACTTCCCCCTAAAAGGAGCAGCCACTCCTCAACTTTGCCTGACTGCCACTGTTGAGAATTGGGGCAAGTTTTGCTACCTTTCTCACATTTCAGAAGCTAGAAATTAAGACGTTCAGGTAAAATTTTAGAATTTTGGCCAGGCACAGTGGCTCACACCTGTAACCCCAGCACTTTGGGAGGCCTGAGGTGGGCGGTTCACTTGTGGACAGCCTGGCCAACAGGGTGAGACCCCATCTCTACCAAAAATACAAAAATTAACCAGTCTCTTAACCCAGTCTCAAAATAAAATAAATAATTTAAAAATAAATGAAAAAATGTTCAGAATTTAAGTGTGGTTTTATATATATATATATAGTTTTAAGCAACTGTAGGAGCCAAGCAAAATCCATGTCAAGCTAAATGCAGCCCACTAGCTGCTTGCTTGCCAGCTTATTACCTCTGCCTGGTGCTCAAGTTTTTTGTTGACAGAAGATACTCTGCATGAGGATAGGGGTGCTTGTCTCTTACTCACTGCTGCATCCCCCAAACCTATGTCTGCCTTGGAGCAGAGCTCAACTGACATTTGTGGGAATGAATGAATGGCACAGAGGACAGCCCTAAACCACCAATACCATGGCCTGTCTTTGTGCTAATTCCTCCCTTTAACAGAACCTCGTTCATGTCAGGAAGTTCAGGGATCACTAACAGAGCCCACCTGATTGTAGACATCGCATTCCCACCCCAAACCCTTCCTGTTCTATCCCATCACTGGAGGGTTGGGAGGGGCTGTTCATCTCTTTGATGTGTCCATGTTAACACTAACCAGGTGTCCTGAGGATCGTATGCCAGGAACAGCACTCGATAACAGGAACAATACAGGTTCTTTGACCTTAAAGGAACTACATAAAATTGATGTATGTTTGTACCTTGCTACAGGCTTTGTAACCCCTGAGAAAGGCGGACGAGGCTTGCCATTTCTAACGGCTACAGCTAACTTCCTTCATTCTTCCTGACCGGCAGGATCTGGGATCCTTGAGTGTGACTCATACGAACGTGCAAGTGGGCAGACACAGGAGGGAGGCACAACCTACTCTCATCCTATTTCAGAAAGGGAGCCTTCCCAACTTGGGGTCATGCACAAGTCAGTCTCTTCTCTCACAACAAGTCTGGTCAAATGTCAATTCTTCCCAGAAGCTTCCTGAGTAACCCCTTTTGATCCAGATCAGTGGTACCCACTGACCCCTTCTCACCACAAACCTATCAAAACACTCTCTTCCCTTCCAGGCTTGTAGGGTACCATCCTGTGTATAATTCTGTCAAAACCTTTGTTCAGATAAAAGTGTAGTCCTGCGACCATCAACTATTTATAGGCAACACAGAAGCGCAGACTGTTGAAGTTGGAGTAAGCCATAGAAACCGTCAAGCCTGGTGACTTTTTCCAGTGCAAACAGATGAAACAAAAGCAGAATTGCTTGAGCTCATCGTCCCTCCACGTTACCACGGTCTTTCTTCCTCTCCATCTCCCTTCCTGCCCTGGCATAACCTACAAAGATGGGGAGGGCAGGGTGGGTGGTGCATATCCAGGAGAAAGCTGTGGGATTCTGGGATTCCTGAGTTGCTGTTTGAAAATCTGATCCCACCCTTTTACTTGGGGGAAAAAAGCTTATTGAAGATTTCTATTATAAAACGATCTATAGTCATTGTGGAAACTGACATTTCCAAAAAACGGGGCAGTTACTATCAAGGAAAAGCCACAGTTGAGGTTCTGCTGCATGCCCTTCCACTTCTTACATTTTTCTATATAGAGGGTTTTGTTATTTTTCAACCTGAGGCTGTGTCCAATCAGAGTCAGAGAATCTCCTCCTAATTCCTACAGAAGACTGATGGTGGAGTACTATGTAGTTGCAGAGATTTCAGCTTATACCAGGCTGACACCATGGGTCTGGTTTCATTCTATTTTGAACCACAATTGCCCTTTTTCGGTGACCTTGCATGTTAGTGTGGATATGCATAAGTGAAAGATCCAGGACCCTTGGAAAAATGGGTAGGAAAGTGGTAATACACTTAGAGCCAGGGTGAGGCCAGAGTTATAGCCATCACAGTGGGCCTCCGCCAAGCATTCTCCAACAGCTCAGAGGGGAGGCTGGGCATGCTTTAGCAGCAGGCTACAAACCATTGATGACTTTGGGTTTTTGTAGAGCAAGTAGCAGAGATCACAAATTCCCCTTTCCTCATTCTGGACTAGCGATACTCTTTCTAGTCTTGCTGAGAAAAATGGAAGCCCTCAGAAGACACCTTCCCATCCTTCCACCAAATGAACCGATCTCCCTGAATATGTACCATATACTCATACTCTGCATTTCCTCTTGCTGCCTGGCCAAACAGGTCTGTTCCTATCATAGACAGACACTTACAGAGGCACGATGCTCTCACCCCTCTGATGTGCTCCCATAAATGCCCCACCTCCTGCATCTTTTAGTTCTTCTCTCAATGGGAATCTTTCCCATTGGCAAACAACTTGTTGGATTTGCTCCCATCTTTAGAAGCCATCCCTACCCGCTTTGACCTCCCATCTCTCTTTGCTACTTTCCCATTTATCTTGGTCCTCTTTACAATAAGATTCCTTGAAAGAGTTGTCCATATTCCCTCTCCACCTCTTTTCTCCATCTCATTCTCCCTTGAACCGATTCTATCAAGTCTTTTGTCCCCACTGTGCCACTAGAAGTGCTTCCATCAAGGGTCATCACTGGCTCCCATGTTGCTAAACCCAAGGTCTGTGCTCAGTCATCTGACTCAGCCTATCAACTGCATCAAATACTCATAGTCCCTTGCGCTGACTTCAAATGCTTTCATCACTCTGCTTTTCTGATATTCCTCCTACACTGCTGGCCATTCCTCCAGTAAGCCTCCCTTACTGGAGTCCCATCCTGACCTCCACATATCAAAGTGTCCCAGAGCTCAGCCCTCAGCTCTCTAGAGCCACTCATCTCTCAAACTTTCCTGACCGTGACTCACAGTAAGAAATACATTTCACATCCTGACCAAGTCCATGGACATGCACACAAATACAATTAAAACATTTCACAAAACAATGGCAAACCTTAGGTAAACTGCACTCTAAAATTTTCTATTTTCTTTCTTCTCACTCTTAAAAATGATGGTCAGGAATACCATTGAGTTATGAAACAGACTTCATGAGCCAGTAATAGGTTACTACTGTAGCTTGAAAAACACTGCCTTCATCTCTAAATGTCTTCAAGTGCCTTTTACGTTCAGACAACTTCCAACTTTATTATCTCCGGCCTGGAGCTGAGCTTTACACCTGAATCTCAAAGGCTACAGGACAGTTCTCCTGAGTGTTTCATGGGCACACCCCACCAGCCTTTCAAATTTCACATGCCCCTAACTCAACTCCCGACTCCCCCAGGCTTCTCTTCTCAGTCATGATTTTCGTAGTTGCTTGGATCAAAAATCTTACAGCCTGAATTTGTACCCCTTTGACTTTTTCACCCCACACCTAATGTCATAAAATCCTTCCAATGTCTCTCTTCATAATGCATCCCCAATGCACTCGTTTCTCACCGTCTGTTTCCATGCTAGCCTGGCCATTAGCTTCTCACTTGGATTATGTCTAGTGTCTTCACTCCAACCCCCTACAGTCTATTCTCCACTACAGCAGCCAAAGAGATCTTTGACATACTCTAGACTGTGTCCTTTTCTACTCAAACCTTCCCATGCCTCCCATCCCACTTACAATACAATCTAAAAGTCTTCCTGGTTCAGTTGCAGTAGCTCATGCCTGTAATCCCAGCACTTTGGGAGGCCGAGGTGGGCAGATCACTTGAGATCAGGAGTTCAAGACCAGCCTTGCCAACATGGTGAAACCCTGTCTTGGCCGGGCGCGGTGGCTCAAGCCTGTAATCCCAGCACTTTGGGAGGCCGAGACGGGCGGATCACGAGGTTAGGAGATCGAGACCATCCTGGCGAACACGGTGAAACCCCGTCTCTACTAAAAAAAATACAAAAAACTAGCCGGGCGTGGTGGCGGCGCCTGTAGTCCCAGCTACTCGGGAGGCTGAGTCAGGAGAATGGCGGGAACCCGGGGGACGGAGCTTGCAGTGAGCTGAGATCTGGCCACTGCACTCCAGCCCGGGCGACAGAGCCAGACTCCGTCTCAAAAAAAAAAAAAAAAAAAAAAAGAAACCCTGTCTTTACTAAAAATACAAAAATTAGCTGGCCGTGGTGGCACGTGTCTCTAATCTCAGCTACTCGGGAGGCTGAAGCAGGAGAATTGCTTGAACCTGGGAGGCGAAGGTTGCAGTGAGCCGAAGTCACACTGCTGCACTCCTGCCTGGGTGACAGAGGGAGACTCCGTCTCAAAAAATCTTTCTAAGACTAAACCAAACTGATCTAACCCCATTTCCTTCCACTCTGTCCACAGCGTTCCCGCTGTTCCTCAAACTTGACTCGCATGCTCCTGTCTCAGGGCCATTGATTGGCCTTTCTGGTCCTTCTTCCTAGATGGCCAAAATATTTGCACAACTTGCTTCACTCAGGTCTCTGTTCAAATGTTGCCTCCTCCAGGAGTTCTACCCTGACCACCACTTGGGTGCCATGTAACCCCTTACTTTGTTTTGTTTTCCTTTTCTTCAAACTTACAACATTGTTATGTATTTTCAACTTTTCCCATTGTTTGCTTACCATAAACTCTCTGGTGGTGATGCACAACAGATACTTTGAATATTTATTGACTTAATAAACGAAACTTGGGGCTGGGTGGACAATTTAAAAAAAGAAAGAGAGAAACTCAGTGCCTTTAGTGCAAGCAGGACAATGTATGGAATGGCCAGATGGTAACTCATAGGGAAATGTGGGGCTTGAGGCAAAGTGAAAAGGGCATGCCCCGCCCTAAAGCATTTACATTCCCCTGCAAAACAAAACCAATCTAACCAAAAACACCACTGTGCTGACGTAACCAGAACCTTTCAACAGGGTTCCAGCTGGTGGGGCGGTGTGGGGGGGCCTGACTTCAAAAAGTGATAGAATGAAGGAGCCTTTGTCTAGTTGGGCTCAATGTAGAGAAGAGCAGGTGTGGAGAAGTTTCCATCAGGAGTGACATGGCTTACCCACCCCACCCCATCCAGATGGTGCATTAGCATGAATTTTCCACTTGGAACCAAAGCTGGCTTTTACTAAAATTTATCTACTTGAAGCCAAGTCAACTTTTTACCTCCAGATTCAATATGGCTTCCTATTCTCATGTTGCTGTCTGCAGGCTGGAAGAATCTGAGCCAAAAAATAACTTAAGCACGGCACTAGGCAGGGGCACGTCTCGAACAAAGGTTATTTGGGCACCACTGGCATGGAAATGAGATGGCCAATGGAGATGTTCATGGAATTGCTATCATTTCATGAAGAAGTTTGATTTCCCTATTTTTCCCTACATTATATTGTGAACACTTTTCTGTGTCACCAAATGTTCTTTGAAGCTGTCAACCTCCCAGCTTGCAAATGCTTCCCAATTCTGATGAGAGTGATTGCCAAAGAAACAATGAACCACCTTCACCCCATCCCTCCCCAGGTTGTCCTGCTTCTTTTTTTTAAATTTAATTGTTTAATTTTTTAATTTTTCAAGGTGGGGTCAGGCTCTATCACCCAGGCTGGAGTGCAGTGGCATGATCTCGGCTCATTGCAACCTCCACTTCCCAAGCTCAAGCAATCCTCCTACCTCAGCCTCCCTGGTAACTGGGACTGCAGGCATATGCCACCATGCCCAGCTAAATTTTTTTAATTCTTGTGGAGATGGGGTTTCGCCGTGTTGCCCAGGCTGCACTTGAACTCCTGAACACAACTGATCTGCCCGCCTCTGCCTACCAAAGTGCTGGGATTACAGGTGTGAGCCACAACTCTCGGCCTAACCCAATGATTTTCATTTAAAATAGGTAATTGAATAATTGATTTAGACTTGTGAATTAAAGTTGAAAAAAAAATTTTTTCTGCATTGGAACTCTGATTAAGTTGAAATCTTAAGTTTGTAAACCATGTTGGAACCCCGATGAGAACTTCACATCCATCATTTTTAGGTTTAATTCATTAGATTTATAAAAATTATTCAGATAGATTGGAAGTTTTGTTATATTAGACAATTGCAATAATTTATAAAAATAAACTAAATATGTTAAAAGTATAAATGAAGTTTAAAATATAATTAAAGTGTTTTTAAAATGTGTTGTTTAAACTTTAGTAAATGTATAAATAGTACAAAAATATTTATAAACTGAATTTAAGATGAAGAAAGCAAGAGAGTTTTTAAAAGTTAAAACTTTAACAACCACCCTTGATTCCATTATCCACATTTTGCAGATTACGTGCATCAGATGGTGAAACCAAGATGTTAAAAGCTATCACTTTTCACCTCTAAACTGTCATCTTTTTTTTTAGATGGAGTCTTGCTGTGTCGCCCAGGCTAGAGTGCAGTGGCATGATCTCGGCTCACTGCAACCTCCACCTCCTGGGTTCAAGCAATTCTCTGCCTCAGCCTCCCGAGTAGCTGAGATTACAAGCACGCGCCACCACACCCAGCTAATTTGTTTGTATTTTTAGTGGAGGCAGTTTCACCGTCTTGGCCAGGCTGGTCTTGAACTCCTGACCTCATGATCCACCCACCTCAGCCTCCCAAGGTGCTGAGTTTACAGGCATGAGCCACCACGCCCAGCCTAAACTTTCATCTCTTAACTTTTGATTTCTAAACCTGTAATCTCACAAATTTGGGAAGGATGGATTTTGTGAGTCCAGGAGCTTAAGACCAGCCTGGGCAACATATGGAGACTCTGTCTCTACAAAAAGTTCAAAAATCAGCTAGGCAGGGAGATGCCTACCTGGGGCCCTAGCTATTTGGGAGGCTGAGGTGAGAGGATTGTTTGAGCATGAGACCAACGCTACAATGAGCTATGAGCACAACACAGCACCCCAGCCGGAGCAACAAATCGAGACCCTGTCTCCAATAAACGTCAAAAGCCTGAATACTCAATTGTTAAATTCTCACAACAACCCTAGATTAGCCAGTAATTTTATCTCCATTTTGCAGATGAGGAGTCGGGCTCAGGAGTTTAGATTTTGCCCAAGTTTCTGGTCCACTCAGGATTCAAACCAGATTCACAACTCTACCAACCTCTCATAAGCCTCAGCAAGAATCTGTGAACATCATCTCCTAAATGAGACCCAAGCTCTCCAACAGGCCCCATGGGGAGCTCATTGACACACGAACACACTCTCATTTCACTGGACACAGAGACTGGCCCCTTGCTCCACTCCCAACAACACACGGAGAGCCTGCCAGGCCAGAAAATGGGGACCTCCTTGACTGGTCACCCCAACTTCCTTCATTACTCCAAGCCCCACATGACGCTCTGACACCCCAGCCTTCACCACCTCCCCAGAGACCACCTTTACTCACCCAGAACTTGAAGAAATTAGTTATACTGTGGTGAAGGTTCCAGATACCCCGCATTGGTCTTCCTACCTGGAAAGAATTCAGTCCAGAAGAGCTAGAAACCACTGGAGTCAGAGATGGAAACTGCTGGAGTCAGAGCTGGAAACCACTGGAGTCAGAGCTGGAAACCGCTGCCGGGCTGGAGACCACTGCAGAGCTGGAGACTGCTACAAGCTGGAGACTGCTGCAGAGCTGGAAACCGCTGGAATCAGAGCTGGAGACCCTTCAGAGCTGGAGACCACTTCAGTCAGAGCTGTAAGCCAATAGTCTGAGAACGGGGAAGATAAGAGGCCTCAAATAGGTCCCACTTAGCCCCACCCATGCCTGCAACCTCCTTAATTTAATCAACACAGTCCCACCCTAAGGCGGTTTTAATCACCTCTCTCTGGTTGGAAGCCCCTGTTTTGGAGCTTGTTCCTTGGTTCTACACACACTCACATCAAACCTCTTGTTCTGGTGACCAGCCTGAGCAGGCCTGTCTGACACACATACACACATACACACACGTGTGTGTGTGTATGTGTGTCAGACATTAAGGACCAAAACACCTGGGCCAGCCCGCCCTGGCATCCCCCACCAAAGGAGAAGATAGGACATTGGCAAGAAAATTCTAAACTCATCTGAGTTACTGGGCAAGGTGGTGCATGCCTGTGATCCTTGCTCCTCGGGAGGCTGAGATGGAAGGATGGAGAGTTGGAGCCTAGCCTAAGCAACATAGCGAGACCCTGTTTCCAAAGGAAAAAATAAAGCAAACAACAAAAAAGAAAGTATCTGTAACACTAACACAGGATAGAGAAGACAAGAATATAGAAGAAAATTCAGAAGAAACTAAAGAAATGAGATGAAACAAGTCCTATAAGATATAAAAACACACTAATAAACTACAATGATCAAAACAATGTGGTAATAACCAAGGAGCAGCAAGATGAATGACTGAATAAAATGGCCCAGAAATAGATTTCTGCTATTAGGTTAAAAAGGTATTTCAAATCAATTTTTAAAGTTAAGGATTACTAATAAATTTTCTAGACTAACCAGTTGTCAATCAGAAAAAAATTGACTCAGACATATATCATATCAGATATCAAAATTAATTCCAAGGATATTAATTCAGGATGGAAAACAACAGGAAAAAAGGAAAAACAAACAAAAAAACAGCAACAACAAAAATTAATTCTGGGAGATAGACTTTAAAACTCAGATCACAGAAAATCCATGAATGAGATAAACCCAAAGAGCTATAGTTTTGACAATATAGCTATGTAAAATTAGGCAAACACAGTGGGAAAAAATATCCCCACTGAACAGTATAACAAACAATAGACGGATCATTTGTAGAGTTCATTTAAATTACGAAGCCAGACACTAAGGGTTCCATAAACAAAAGGAATAAGCAGAAAATCCACCACAAAAGATACAGATCTACTAATTCAATCATGAAAAATGCCAATAATTTTTGAAGTACATATTAAAACCGTGAATAGGACACTTCTTCCTGCTAGTACAATTTGTTTGAAACATTAATGTCTAACAGTGGTGAGGGGGAAATGTAATAGATATTGGTGATTCACGTCAATAGAACCTTTGAGGGAAAACTGGAAATATGCATTTATTAAGAAACAGGACTTTTTTTATCCTTTGACTTAATAATTATATTTACGGATACCTACACTGAAAAAATATTTTATCCTTAAGCATGAAAATATTCATTACAGAGTAAAGAATAAAGATAAGAAAGACACAAACTACATTTCCAGAATGGGAGAGTGACCTGAGTAAGTTGTGACCCTTTCACTAGGTAAGGAAGACTATTTGCAGTCACTTTAAAAAATGGCATTTATGGGCTGGGCACAGTGGCTCACACCTGTAATCCCAGCCCTTTGGGAGGCCGAGGCAGGCAGATCACGTGGTCAGAAGATACAGACCACCCTGGCTAACAAGGTGAAATCTCGTCTCTACTAAAATTACTAACAATTAGCCGGGCGTGGTGGTGGGCGTGTAGTCCAACTACTTGGGAGGCTGAAGCAGGACAATGGCGTGAATCTGGGAGGCCAAGCTTGCAGTGAGCCAAGATTGTGCCACTGCACTCCAGCTTGGGCGACAGAACGAGACTCCTTCTCAAAAAAAAAAAAAAAAAAAAAAAATTTTTAAATGGTATTTATGAAAACAATGTAGCAACATCAAAATGTTTATGATACAATATAACAAAGAAATTATGAATTCAAAACAGAAATATGGGGTGCTATAGTGTGAATGTTTATGACTCCCCTCCCCCAATATTTATGTTGAAACCTAATCAAGGTAATGGTATTGGAACCCAGGGTCTTTGGGAGGTGATTAGGTAATGAAGGCTTTGCCCTCATGAATGGGATTAGTGTGCTTATAAAAGAAGCCCAAGAGGTCAGGAGTTCAAGACCAGCCTGGCTAACATGGCGAAACTCCATCTCTACTAAAAATACAAAAATTAGCCAGGTGTGGTGACAGGTGTCTGTGATCCCAGCTGCTCAGGAGGCCGAGGCAGGAGAATTGCTTGACCCTGGGAGACCGAAGTTGCAGTGAGCTGAGATCGTGCCACTGCTCCAGCTTGGGTGACAGAGCAAGACACCATCTCAAAAATAAATAAAAAATAAAAAAATTTAAAAAAAATAAGAGGCCCAAGAGAGACCCTTGCCACTTCCACCACGTGAACACATAGCTAGCAGGTGCTGTTCTGTGAACCAGAAAGTGGCTCCTCACCAGACACCAAATATGCCAACGCCTTAATCTCCAATTTCCTAGCCTTGGAATTTTTAGAAATAAACTTTAAACCTCTGGAGTTTTGTTGTTGCTGTTGTTTTGTTTTCTGTTTTGTTTGTTTTTGTTTTTTTGAGACAGAGTTTCACTCTTGTTGCCCAGGCTGGAGTACAGTGACTCGATCTTGGCTCACCACGTCTCCGCCTCCCGGGTTCAAGCGATTCTCCCGCCTCAACCTCCAGAGTAGCTGGGATTACAGGCGCTTGCCACCATATTGGGTAAATTTTTGTATTTTTAGTTGAGAAGGGGTTTCGCCATGTTGGCCAGGCTGGTCTCAAACTTCTGACCCCAGGTGATTCACCTGCCTCAGCCTCCCAAAGTGCTGGGATTACAGGTGTGAGCCACCGCGCCCAGCCTGTTTTTTTATAAAATACCCAGTCTATGGTATTTTATTATCGCTGCCTATGGTAAGAAAAAAATAGGGTGGAAAGACAAGCAATGCAACAAAGACAAGATGCATCTAGATTTGTCAGAAAGATTGTTTTAGGGAGATAAGATTAAAGGGAGTATTTTAAATGTTCCTTATTTTTCCCGATTTTCTTTGATAGAGGTTTTGTTTTGCAATGCGGTGTTTTTTAAAGAGCACACCGTCAAACCTCACATTTGATCAATGTACTTTAGTTGTTGAAGGAAAGGCACAGAGAAGGAAAAAAGATGTCAAGGAAAATAAAAGACGAAGGGAAGTAGAAAGAGGAGTTGAGACAGTTGTGGGAGTTCACAGACAGCCACAAGGCAGAGAGAGAATATGAGCTGAGAAAGACGCTCAGGCTCACTGAGGAGCGAGAGCAGGGAGTGGCTCAGGCAGCAGGACAGACCCACTCCCAGACCAAGAGACTAGTGAGATCCAAGGGAGATTAGAAGAAAGGGCTGCAGGGGAGGAAAGAGCCAGGTCATCCAGCTCAGCTGTGAATTCAACCTTTTCAAAAAATAAACATTTTAGACATAATAATATCTTCATTTCTATCTAAATTTTGAAAACACTTGAGGCTCTTTATAATCTTTTTCTTCATCTTCCATGGAGAAAATGCTCAGTTTCCTTTCTGACAAGTGAAAGGCATTACAGTTCATATTGCAAGGAGAAAAACTGACTGGGCGCAGTGGCTCAAGCTTGTAATCCTAGAACTTTGGGAGGCCAAGGTGGGAGGATTGCTTGAGGCCAGGATCCTGCCCAGCCTGAGCAACATAGCGAGACCTTGATTTCTTTAAAAAAAAGCAAGCCGCCATGCCCAGTCTTTGAAGTGTATTTCTATTTAATTGTCACAACAGCCCTACCTAGTACTATCCAGTACTATTAGTATCTGCATTTCGGAAAGACAGAGTTAACTGGTCCAAGTAGGTATTATTTACCATCTCAGAGATGGGGAAACCAAGCTCAAGAAAATTAAATAATTTGCCCAAGAATGCCCAGCTGACAAGAAGCAGAACCAAGGATTTGCAAACAGGTCTGTCAGACACTGATGCAAAATCAAAGACTTTGGAGGCTGGGGGATGTGAATGAATCAAGGGGGACCCCTTATAGGGCAAGGGAATGATAGAGAGCAACCACTGATGGGGGCTGAGAGGCAGGGCCAGGGCAAGGCCAGTTCTGTGTGTTCTGAAGCCCAGCCTGGCTCCCGCAACGTTGTCAGTGTGGATCTGAAAGCACCTTCTCGTTCCTGGAATTAAACCCCTCTCTGCTTAAAATAGCCACAGCACAGGATCTCAGCTAGGGGCAGTTTTGCCCACAGGGGATATTTAGCAAAGCTTTGAGACATTTGTGTTGTCATAACTAGGGGCAAGGAGTGTAACTGGCATCTAGTGGTAGAGGCCAGTGATGCTGCTGAAGATCCTATAATACAATACACAGGACCGACCCCACCACCAAGAATGATCCAGCCCAGAAAGTCATTAGTGCCACAGTCAAGAAATCCTGAGCTGCAAAGAGGTTGCCACTTTGCAATCTCTGTCCTAAATCTATGTCCCATCTACTGCGTGGTGCTGTTTTCCAGCCTCATCTAGGAAGCTTATTATGTGAAGAATAATTCCTCTCTGCAAGAGACGCAGGGAGGTGACCTTAAGGAAAGTCAAATGGTCAATTTCTTCTTCTAGTCCCCAGTAGAACAGATCCAGGGACTTTGACATAAATTTGAAATACCTGGTATGACAATATGGAGTCTGTATGAAAAAACACAGCTGCCACTTTAACTATAACATAGTACTGGGGACACAGAAATTCCAACACCTTTTAAGAAAAGGGTACACTCTCTGAAATGATGCTGACCTTTGTGCCTGGTATCCGAAAAGCTTCAGCTAACGATCAAGTTCAGGAACCAAGCTGTTGTAATCCGAATGATTTCTGATCTTTCATAAGCCCTTATCCATCTCAAGCTTTACTTAGTTGTTTTCTTTGTTTTTTTCTTTTTTGAGACTAAGTCTTGCTCTATCACCCAGGCTGGAGTTCATTGGCGTGATCTCGGCTCACTGCAACTTCTGCCTCCCAGGTTCAAGTGATTCTCCTGCCTCAGCCTCCCAAGTAGTGGGATTACAAGTGCCCGCTACCATGCCTGGCTAATTTTTGTATTTTTAGTAGAGACGGAGTTTCATCATGCTGGCCAGGCTGGTCTGAAACTCCTGACCTTGAGAGACCTGCCTGCCTCAGCCTCCCAAAGTGCTAGGATGACAGACATGAGCCACCACGCCCAGCCATCAAGCTTTACCTAGTTTTGACTTATTATTTTTTTTTTGAGACGGAGTCTCACTCTGTTGTCCCTGCTGGAGTGCAGTGGCACAATTTCAACTCACTGCAGCCTCTGCCTCCTGGGTTCAAGCAATTCTCCTGCCTCAGCCTCCGGAGTAGCTGGGATCATAGGCGTCCGCCACCATGCCCGGCTAATTTTTGTATTTTTAGTAGAGATGGGGTTTTACCATGTTGGGTTGGCCAGGCTGGTCTCGAACTCCTGACCTCGTAATCTGCCCACCTCAGCCTCCCAAAATGCTGGGATAACAGGCATGAGCCACCGCGACCAGCCTCATATTTTTGATAAACCCTTCTTTCTGGAAACACTTTCCACCCTCGGCTTCTGTGACACTGCATGGGTCTGGGTGCCCTCCCAGTTCTTGGCTCAGTTTGTTCTGCCAGTGACTGCTTGGCACCCTCCCAGCACCTCCCTCACCCCGATGAACAAGGTCTCTTCTCTACTGTCTCTAAATTCGACTGGTAACATATGCCTCGGGGGTCACTCCCCGGGGTTGGCTGGCCTCTTACCACCCTGCTGCCCCGGCAGGCCTGAGATTCACGTGACCAGGGAGATCCTGCCACCCACTCCTGTCCCATCAAGTGAGACAGAAACAGGACATATGAAAGAATTCCATCAAGTTCAAGGTATTTGGAGTTTGATAGAAAAGTATTTTAACAATCCTAAGAACAGAAAACAAACAAAAAGTCCAGAAAATCTAATCTAATCTATTTTTAAACATCAAGTCTGACGAAAAACAGAAAAATGTCATCTTGTAAGGGTCGTCTGGATGGCAATGCGGGCCGTGCAGACTTCTAGGAGGAGATGACAGCCAATCCCTTTCAGAATTTTGGAGCCTTGATAGAAGGACTGTAAAAATAGGCTCCAAATTGGGGTGGCATAATCTTGTCCCCTGATTAAATGATATTTTATCTCTTGATAAAGTTTTTCTTGCCAGAAAAACTAACCCCAGGGGAGAGTCAGAATTTAGAAGAGCTACAAGGTAAATCAAACCTAGAATATTCACATTTTTGTGATGAATTTAAAAATAATCCATACATGTCTGTCATTTTAATTTCTTGAAGTGTTAAGGATAATTTAGCATATTGGCATTTATAGTAGGTTAACCCAATGATTTTTTAAATTTTATTTTTAATTTTAATTTTATTTATATATTTTTTATTTTTTTAAATTTATTCATTTATTTTTGAGACAGAGTCTCGCTCTGTTACTCAGGCTGGAGTGCAGTGGCACGATCTTGCCTCACTGCAACCTCCGCCCCCCAGTTTCAAGGGATTCTCATGCCTCAGCCTCTGGAGTAGCTGGGATTACAGGCATGCGCCATCATGCCCACCTAATTTTTGTATTTTTAGTAGAGATGGGGGTTTCTCTATGTTGGTCAGGCTAGTTTCAAACTCCCAACCTCAGGTGATCCGCCCACCTCAGCCTCACAAAGTGCTGGGATTACAGGTGTGAGCCACTGTGCTCGGCCTCAATTACCAATTTTAAATTATGATCACTGGGTTAGGCCTGGCGTGGTGGCTCCTCTTTGTAATCCCAGCACTTTGTGAGGCCGAGGCCAGCAGACCACTTGAGCTTAGGAGGGACAGAACAGTGCCAATTGGACTCGCATGGCTGTGAAAGATGAGGGTGACCAACGACCCCAATTTGCCGGGTCTGAGGGGTTTCCTGGGACACAGGAACTGCAGTGCTAAAATGAGACAGTCCTTGGCAAACCTGGATGAGTGGTCATCCTAGGCCACCATGGGTAGACCAAGTCCACCTTACTCACTGATGGATAGAAGGAAGGAAAAGAAGAAATCGATGGGGACTGATAGGAATTTAGCTTGAGCAACTGAGTGGATGGTGGTGCCATTTACTGGGATGCAGAAAATGAGACAGGAACAGATTCAGAGAGAAAATCAAGAGTTCAACTTTCTGAGATACCCATGGCGAGCTCCATAAATCTCTGCCAAATGGCAAAGTCACTGTTATAACCCTTGAGAGAGACCTTCTGCTCTCCCAGATCTATGGAGATCCAAAGTGAATACAAAAATAGGCAATCTAATCAACAGCAAAATTGCTCTGGGATCCCGTAATTGCTGGCTAACAGTCACAAAGGAGTCATCCTTCCCAGAAAGAGGGGGATGCATCCGTTTCCAACAGATATGATGTTAGCACAATCCAGAGTGAGCTAGGGGCCATGCTGACCCTGGCCTCTGCTGTCTCCTTACAGACCCCATCCCAGGCAATTTGTGATGGACGCAAATTTAATTCAAGATGGGGAGGGGAGGGCAGCGGGAGGGGTCACATCAAGTTAATGTAGGAGCATCATTCTCTGTCTCTAGCTCCGCCGAGATACTCCATCCTGGGTCCAATTATTTCTCTTTCTTCTGTTGTAGCACACCTTTCTCCTTCCTCTGACCTCAGCTGCCAAGGATGCCTTTACAGCAAATGGGCTTCTAGAAGTATCTCCCAACAGCGTTAGTCCTCTGTCCTACAGATGCTAAAAGGACTGCTTTCCTGTCCCGTGTGCTGGTCTTTCCCCCGTGACCTTGCTCTTAGTAGCCACACACTTCCCTTGGAGGGAATCCCACCTCCTGCATTTCCTCCCACAAGCCCAGCCTGCTCCTTCTCCATTGCAGCGGCTATTCCTGCTATCTGCAGAGACCCCCGCCCACCAGTCTAAATTGAAGAAAAACCAGGAGGTTCCCTAGGGCAAACTGGGAGGGAGGGGAGGAGAGGCTGGACCTTCCCGTCTCCGCTAACCTGCCCGAGGCTGTTAGCATTCCTGCTTTTTCTTCCTTGTGTCTGGTCCCATGTCTCCCACCCAAATATATGTGTTCTCAGAGCAGGAGGAGGGGAGAAGTGATGCACTTGGCACCAATTCTTTATTTATGTAAATTTTATGGCCAGGTGTGGTGGCTCACGCCTATAATCCCAACACTCTGGGAGGCTGAGACGGATGGATCACTTGAGGTCAGGAGTTTGAGACCAGCCTGACCAACATGGTGAAAACCCACCTCTACTAAAAATTCCAAAATTAGCCAGGTGTGGTGGTGCACACCTGTAATCCCAGCTACTTGGGAGGCTGAGGCAGGAGAATGGCTTAAACCTGGGAGGCAGAGGTCACAGTAAGCTGAGATCACGCCACTGCACTCCAGCCTGGGCAACAGAGCAAGACTATGTCTTATTGTTACTTTGTTCATTATGAATTGTTTGCATTACCTTAGATTACTTTTTAAATATTGCATTAAGATATTATTTCTCTTGGGTGCTGAGTTTTTTGGAATCCTTTAGATTTTGTGCTCCAGTTGAGTGACTCACTCACTTTGCCGTAACCTGAGTCCTTCTGGTTTGCCGGCAGTGACACATGCATAAGGAGACTAAAACCTGGGAGGTGAGACTCTTTTTTGTTTGTTTGTTTTGGAGAGACAGTGTTTTGCTGTGTTACCCAGGTTGGTCTCAAACTCCTGGCCTCAAGCCATCCTACCACCTGGACTTCCCAAAGTGCTGAGATTACAGGCATGAGCCACGGTGCCTGGCCTGGACTTTCAGTTTTATTTATTTATGTATGTATTTATTATTTATCTATTTATTTATTTATTTATTTGAGATGGAGTTTCGCTCTCGTTGCCCAGGTCGGAGTGCAATGGTGCAATCTCAGCTCACCACAACCTCTGCCTCCCAGGTTCAAGGGATTCTCCTGCCTCAGCCTCCCGAGTAGCTGGGATTACAGGCATGCGCCACCACACCTGGCTAATTTTGTATTTTTAGTAGAGGCGGGGTTTCTCCATGTTGGTCAGGCTGATCTCAAACTCCCGACCTGTGGTGATCCGCCCCCCTCGGCCTCCTGAAGTGCTGGGATTACAGGCGTGAGCCACTGTGCCCAGCCCATTTATTTATTTTTAGATGGAGTCTCACTCTCTTGCCCAGGCTGGAGTACAGTGGCATGATCTCAGCTCACTGTAATCTCTGCCTCCTGGGTTCCAGCGATTTCCGGCCAATTTTTGTATTTTTAGTAGAGACAAGGTTTCACTGTCTTGTCCAGGCTGATCTCGAACTCCTGACCTCAAGTGATCTGCCTGCCTTGGCCTCCCAAAGTGCTAGGATTACAGGCGTGAGCTACCGCCCCTGGCCTGAACTTCAGCTTTAAAATCAAGATAGTTCTGGGAAAACCTGGAAAAGGTGGCCACCCTAGGAGTAGCTGGTGCTAAAGTCAGGCTGCCAGAAATCAAATCCTGGTGTTGCTGCTCCCAGCCAGGGAACAACCTCTCTGTGATTCTCTTTCCTCCTCTGCGCATTGAGGATGGGAGAAGCCTCCGAGGAGGCTATTGTGAGAATTAAGTGAGTTCATCTGTTCATCTGGAGTGAGCTTGGTACCGTGTCTGGCGTTTAGAAAGTGTTTCAGACCATTAGCCTTGATGTTGATTTATTACCTGCCACGTGCCGGCCACTGTTCTAGGGAGTGGGCATATAGTAGTACTTGTGATGGACACAGCCTTGCCCTTAAGGAGCTCTAGGTGCTAGTGGGGAAGTCAGACCATGAACAGGTAATATCAAGAATTATGTGTACCTTTTGGAATGGAATGGCTTTTATTTAAAAGATAAACATTAAGTGTTGGAGAGGATGCAGAAAAAAGAAAACTTTTTTTCCCCCAGCCAAGGTCTCACTTTGTTGCCCAGGCTGGAGTGTAGTGGTGTAATCACAGCTCACAGCAGCCTCAATTTTCTGGGGTCAAGCAATCCTCCTCGCACCTCAGCCTCCCAAGTAGCTGGGACCACAGGCTCATGTCACCATGCTCAGCTAATTTAAAAAATTTTGGGGGCCAGGTGCAGTGGCTCATGCCTGTAATCCCAGCACTTTGGGAGGCCGAGGCAGGCAAATCACGAGGTCAGGAGATCGAGATCATCCTGGCTAACACAGTGAAACCCCATCTCTACTAAAAACAAAACAAAACAAAAAAACAAAACAAAAAAATTAGCCAGGCATGGTGGCGGGCGCCTGTAGTCCCAGCTACTAGGGAAGCTGAGGCAGGAGAAGGGCGTGAACCTAGGAGGTGGAGCTTTCAGTGAGCTGGGATCACATCACTGCACTCCAGCCTGGGCAACAGTGTGAGACTCTGTCTCAAAAAAAAAAAAAAAAAAAAAAAAGCCAGGTGCGGTGGCTCACGCCTGTAATCCCAGCACTTTGGGAGGCCGAGGTGGGTGGATCACGAGGTCAGGAGATCAAGACTATCCTGGCTAACATGGTGAAACCCTGTCTCTACTAAAAATACAAAAAAATGAGCCGGGCGTGGTGGCGGGCACCTGTAGTCCCAGCTACTCGGGAGGCTAAGGCAGGAGAATGGCGTGAACCCAGGAACGGAGGTTGCAGTGAGCCAAGATTGAGCCACTGCACTCCAGCCTGGGCAACAGAGCAAGACTCCGTCTTGAAAAAAATTAACCGGGCGTGGTGGCGCATGCCAGTAGTCCCAGCTTCTCAGGAGGCTGAGGCAGAAGAATCGCTTGAACCTGGAAGGCGGAAGTTGTAGTGAGCCGAGATTGCGCCACTGCACTCCAACCTGGCGACAGAGCGAGGCTCTCAAAAAAAAAAAAAATTTTTTTTTTTCTTGTACAGACAAGGTCTCACCTTGTGGTCCAGGCTGGTCTCGAACTCCTGGCTTCAAGCAGCACTCCAGCCTTGGCCTCCCAAAGTGTTGGGAATACAGGTGTGAACCACCATGCCTAGCTGAAAACTCTTATATGGTGTTGGTAAATTAGTATGGTCATCATGAAAAATGGTACAGAGGTTCCTCAAAAAGCTAAAAATAGAACTACCATACAACCCACAGGAGATATCCATCCCACTTCTGGGTATCTATCCTAAGGAACTGAAATCAGGATGTCAAAGGGGTATCTGTACTCCCATGTTTATTGCAGCACTATTCACAACAGGCAAGATACGGAATCAACTTAAGTCTCTATTAACAGATGAATGGGTAAAGAAAATGTGGTATATGCCAGGCACGGTGGCACATGCCTGTAATTCCAGCACTTTGGGAGGTAAAGGCAGATGGATTGCCTGAGCTCAAGAGTTTGAGACCAGCCTGGGCAACACAGTGAAACCCCATCTCCACTAAAACACAAAAAATTAGCCGAGTGTGGCGGCATGTGCCTATAGTCCTGGCTACTAGGGAGGCTGAGTGAGACAGGAGAATTGCTTGAACCTGGGAGGTGGAGGTTGCAGTGAGCCAAGGTCATGCCACTACACTCCAGCCTGGGCAACAGAGCAAGACTCCATATCAAAAAAAAAAAAAAAAGAAAAGAAAATGTGGCATATATATATACAATGGAATATCGTTCAGCCTTTAAAAGGGAGTAAGTCATGTCTACAAACCATATATACCTACCATGTGCCCGCAGAAATTAAAAATTTAAAAATTTTAAAAAGCAAAGGAAAAAAATGCCTAAATCGTTATTTATTTATTTATTTCTTTATTTTTTATTTTTTATTTTTTTGAGATGGAGTTTCACTCTTGTTGCCCAGGCTGGAGTGCAATGGTACAATCTTGGCTCATCGAAACCTCTGCCTCCCAGATTCAAACAATTCTCCTGCCTCTGCCTCCTGAGTAGCTAGGATTACAGGCATGCACCACCACGCCCAGCTAATTTTGTATTTTTTAGTAAAGACAGGGTTTTTCCATGTTGGTCAGGCTGGTCTCGAACTCCCGACCTCAGGTGATCCACCCGCCACAGCCTCCGAAAGTGCTGGGATTACAGGTGTGAGCCACTGCACCCGGCCCAATATGCCTAAATCTTTGTGGAGGATGTGAGTCCTGAAAGGAAACAGATTTCCAGAGGCAAAGCAAAGGGCACTTCAAGGGCATTCCCCATATGTGAAAGGATAAAGTTCGGAATAAGCAATCCACACACAGTTCTGCCCTTGGTGTGGCTTGTGGAGTTTATATGAAGTCATCAATGCCTGATGACGAAATCTGCCATGGAAGGAGCAGGGAGCCAAGTCTTGCTCTTGCTCCCAGGCTGGAGTGCAGTGGCGCCATCTTGGCTCACTGCAACCTCTTCTCCCAGGTTCAAAGGATTTGCTAAGTGAAATAAGCCAGCTGAGCATAGTAGCTCACATCTATAATCCTGGCATTTTGGTAGGCCGAGGCAGGAGGATTTCTTGAGACCAAGAGTTCAAGACTGGCCTTGGCAATATAGTGAGATCCCATCTCTAATTTTTTTTTTTTTAAATTAGCTAGGTGCAGTGGTATGCAGTTGTAGTCCCAGCTACTTGAGAGGCTGAGGCAGGAGGATTGCTTGAGCCCAGAAGTTCAAGTCTATAGCGAGCTAAGAAGGTTGGGTGACAGAGCAAGATCCCATCTTTAAAAAAAATTAGATAGAATAAAAAATGAAATAAGCCAGGCACAGAAAGACAAATAGTTCATGATCTCACTTATAGGTACAATCTGATAAAGCTGAACGCATTGCCAGGCGAAGTGGCTCACGTCTGTAATCCCAGTGACTCAAGGGGCTGAGGCAGCAGGATCGCTTGAGCCAGGAGTTCAAGACCAGCCTGGGCAACAGAACAAGACCCTGTTTCTAAAAAAAAAAAATTAGCTGGGTGTGGTGGCACACATCTGTAGTCCCAGTTACTTGAGAGGTTGAGGTAGGAGAATTCGTTGAAGCTCTGGGAGGCCCTGTGGTGGGGTGGAGGGCAGATCACCTGAGGTCAGGAGTTTGAGATCAGCCTGGTCAACATGGTGAACCGTGTCTCTACTAAAATTACAAAAATTAGCCTGGTATGGTGGCGCGCACCTGCAGTGAGCCGAGATCACGCCACTGCATTCCAGCCTGGGTGACAGTGAAAGACAATGTCTAAAAAAAAAAAAAAAAATCCAGATGCGGTACCTCATACCTGTAATCCCAGCTCTTTGGGAGGCCAAGGCAGGCAGACGATGAGGTCAAGAGATCGAGACCATCCTGGCCAACATGGTGAAATCCCGTCTCTACTAAAAATACAAAAATTAGCTGGGCATGGCGGCACACGCCTGTAGTCCCAGCTACTTGGGAAACTGAGGCAGAAGAATTGCTTGAACTGCGGAGGTGGAGCTTGCAGTGCGCCAAGATCATACCACTGCACTCCAGCCTGGCGACAGAGTAAGACTGTCACAAACAAACAAATCAAAAAAAGAATAAAAATAAAATGATAATAAACTTGAATTTATAGAGTAGAGAGTAGAACAATGGTTACCAGTGGCTGGTGGGCAAGGAGGGAGAAAATGGAGAGTTGTTTTTGATCAAAGTTTCAGATAGACAGGAGGAATAGGTTCTGAGAGCTATTGCACAGCAGGCAGACTATTGTCAACAATAATGTATTATATATTGCAAAATAACTAAGAGAATAATTTTCAAATGTCTCAACATAAAAAAAGGTAGGTAATTTTTCTCTTGCTGCCACCATGTAGGAAGTGTCTTTCGCCTTCCGCCATGATTCTGAGGCCTCTCCCGCCATGTAGAACGAGGAGAAGAGACAGAAAATAAGGAAGTCATCAACCGGGAGCTGGAGGTCCCAGCTGAGAAGAAAGCAGTAGAAGCTAAAAGGCCGGGTGTGGTGGCTCACGCCTGTAATCCCAGTACTTGGGGAGGCCGAGGCGGGTAGATCACAAGGTCAGGAGTTCAAGACCAGCCTGGCCAAGATGGTGAAACCCCATCTCTACTAAAAATACAAAAATTAGCTGGGCGTGGTCGCGGACACCTGTAATCCCAGCTACTCAGGAGGCCGAGGCAGGGAATTGATGAACTCGGGAGGCAGGAGTTGCAGTGAGCCGAGATTGTGCCACTGCACTCCAGCCTGGGGGACAAGAGGGAGACTTTGTCTCAAAAAAACAAAAAAACAAAAAAAAAAGAAAGAAAAAGAAAGCTGTAGGAGCTGTGACGAGGAAACGGAAACACATTGGCAAGCCCAGCTCCCTCAGCAGGCCAGGGCTGGACAGGGCCAAGATAGGGACTCCCAGCCAAACCCCAGCAAAAAGAAGGCCCTCATGGAAAATAGGAGAAAATGGGAAAGCAAAACCCAACAAGGACTGCAGGAGACTCTGGCCTCTGATATCACTGATGTCCAGAGACAAGATTCTTAGTGGGGGTGACAGCCTGCCAGGGCCAGTTGTCCCACCGCTGCAGCACAACTCATCTCCACCTAAGGAGCGAGGAGCCAGCGGCTTCACTGGGTTTCTAAGCCCTCTCTCCCCGTTTCGATATTTCTTTAGGAAGAGCAGCCACTCTGAGCCTTCTAAATGCAGCTCAGGAAAGAGGATCCTCTTGTGCAGTGACTCCCCCCAAGCCATTCTTCCTCCAACTCTATCCTTTTCTTATGACACTTCAGTCGTGGGGAATGAGGTCCCCATGCTGAGTCCTCTGTGGGTTTATCCTGTCCTTTGCCCCTTTATAATAGTTGGGTTTTTTTTTTTTTTGTTTTGTTTTGTTTTGTTTTGTTTTAAGACAGAGTTTTGCTCTTGTTGCCCGGGTTGGAGTGCAGTGGCACAATCTCGGCTCACCGCAACCTCTACTTCCCAGGTTCAAGTGATTCTCCTGCCTCAGCCTCCTGAGTAGCTGGGACTACAGGCCTGCACCACCACACCCAGCTAATTTTGTGTTTTTAGTAGAGACAGGGTTTCTCCATGTTGGTCAGGCTGATCTTGAACTCCAAACCTCAGGTGATCCTCCTTCCTTGGCCTTCCAAAGTGCTGGGATTACAGGCATGAGCCACCGCACCTGGCCTATAATAGATTTTTTTCCCCAAATTTAAAATAATAAGAAAAGAATGGAACTTTCTAAAATGTTCACGTCCTGAGGCCCAGTTTAGCCTTTTGTCTTCGGCACTTAGGATCTTAATGACAATAAATTATTTACGAAGGAAAAAAAAAGATAGGTAAGCGAGGTGACGGAAATGTCAGTTAGCGTGATTTAATCATGCCACGTTGTATACTTATACAAAAACATCATACCGTACTCCAGAAATGCATACAATTATGATTTGCTCATCAAAAATAATATTAATAATACATTTTCATCTTGGTTTTTTTTTTTTTTGGTCCGTTTTCAGTCTTTTAAATTTCCTTCCTTCCTTCCTTCCTTCCTTCCTCCCTCCCTCCCTCCCTCCCTCCCTCCCTCCCTCCCTCTCTCTCTCTCTCTCTCTCTCTCTCTCTCTCTCTCTCTTCTTTCTTTCTTTCTTTCTTTCTTTCTTTCTTTCTTTCTTTCTTTCTTTCTTTCTTTCTTTCTTTTTTGAGACAGGGCCTCCCTCTGTTGCCCAGGCTGGAGTGCAGTGGCATGATCTCAGCTCACTGCAGCTTCGACCTCCCTGGCTCGAGCCAGCGATCCTCCCACCTTAGCTTCACTAATAGCTGGGACTACAGGTGTGAGCCGCCATGCCTGGTTAATTTTCTTATTTTTTGTGGAGACGGGGTCTCCCTATGTTGCCCAGGCTGGTCTGAAACTTCTGGGTTCAAGCGATTCACCCACCTCGGCCTCTCAAAGTGCTAGGATTTCAGGTGTTAGCCACCACACCCTGCCAATAACAAATTTTTCAAAAAAATAATTATGTGTGCAACAGATATGTCAATAATAACCTGCGTCATTTCACATCATCCTCTCAACCGGTTTGCAATCCGTTTCACTCCTGCCTCCTGTTTAGCAAATGACACCACTCAGAGAGAGGCCAGAGCTTGTATGGGATCCCAGAAAGAATGCAAGAAGGCTTTGGAATCTGACATCTGCACTCAGAGCTGATGTTCTGCCCATTGCCTCTTGGTGGCTCTGGAAGGCGCCCAGTGTGGCTAGGATTAAGGAGGAATAAACTCCAGTGAACAGTTTATCTTACAGAACATGCCACGTACTGGCAACTTACATTCATTAATCAAGTTCTCCTCAAGAGGAAAGTTGGCAAAAACTTACCAGTTCCCCACTGGCTGCTTTCGTGGGATGGAACTAGCTGCGTGGGGCACATGCACAAGGAGGGGTCCTTCTTCCTGCACACCCTTTTGCACTTCTGAACTTGGAGCCATCTAACTATAGATATTACCTCTTCAAAAATAAATGTTGGCTGGGCCCAGTGGCTCACACCTGTAATCTCAGCACTTTGGGAAGCTGAGGCGGAATGATCGTTTGAATCAGGAGTTCAAGACCAGCCTGACCAATATGATGAAACCCCGTCTTTACTAAAAATACAAAAATTAGCTGGGCGTGGTGGCACACGCCTATAATCCCAGCTACTTGGGAGGCTGAGGCAGCAGAAGCTCTTGAAGCCAGGAGGTGGAGGTTGCAGTGAGCCAAGATCGAGCTACTGCACTCCAGCCTGGGTGACAGAGCAAGACTCTGTCTCAAAAAATTTTTTTAATAAAAAAAATAAAATGTTAGAATTAAAATTCAAAATTAAAAAGAGAAAAGACTTACGAATTATCTTCAGAACACTGGAGTGAATTAGCCATAAAATGCATTCTATTTCAGCAAAATCTTCATGGGTTCCCAGAATGGTCTTCCCTGGCTGCCAAGTGAACCAGGCTCCCCAGCATTAGTTCACTCCTTGGACCCGCATTTTAGATTCCCCAGATATGCGACTTTCTGCTAATCTCGGATCGGCCCGGAGCAAGACCGGGCCTACAAAGTTTTTCTTTTGGGTTCCAAATGATCCAGTCTCAAGAACAATCTTCACAGGACAGCTCCCAAGACTGCACTGATGAGGGGTAAGTGGCCTGGCCAGCCAGTCCTTAATCCTCTCTCGGTCTGTTGGAGGGGAAAAAAGGGATATCGCAGCCAGAAGCTCACAATTGGGATTAACTATGAAATCTAAGGGGACACCAACCCCACAGTGGCTCTGAAAGAAGCTCACGTCCTCCCTCCTGGTTGGGTCACCCTGCTATGGAAGGAGCAGTGCTATTCAATAAAAGATTGTAATTAAAAAAAAAAAAAAAATGAGACACGGGAGGTAGTACGATGGCATGGGGAATGCCCAGATGAAGAATCCAGAGACCTAAGTATAGGTTCCAGCTCTGTCACCAGCAGCAGGCATTGGATCAGGCGTCCCATCGCTGAACCTCTGAATCTGTGAAGTGGAGAGTTGGGCTGATGTGCCCCAGCTTCCCCTCTGGCCTAATTTCCCAATTCGAGCTTGTCTTCTGACTCCTCCTTCCCTGGATTCAGGCTCAGACCTCAAGGGCTGCAGTCCCAGTTCATGGGCGGCTTGCAGGCACCACTCTCTGATGGCAGGGAACAGAATCTTTGGTCCTTTTGTGCATCTTCCCACAGAACATAGTCCCCAGTTCTGCACATGCTGCCTCCCCCAACCCACCCTCCTCTTTCAGCATCTCTTAGGTTGCCCTGACCAGCAATGTTCACTCCTGGCTCATGTCTTACTATGACAAGTGTCTTATTGTCTCTGCCTTGCTGAGTTGCTAGAGTCTCCAAAGACCCCAGATATGCAGGAGATGCAAGGCTAGGGCATCTCCCCTGAGATTGGTCTGGGATCTTGGGGCCAATGAGGGACTGTTTAGTAGACAGGGACTTACAAACCCCATAGACTGGGGTCATATCCTATGAGAGGTCCCCAACTCTGTCTCACAAAGTGCTCCCCTCTCCCAATCCACACTGGTAGAGTGTTCAGATTGTCTCCACCCTCCAGCCTCAACTGATTGGCCCACAAGTAGACATCTGACCTGAGTGGAACCAATGGGTCCCTGGCCTCAAACTTTGAAATCATGCTAAGAGATTTCAGTCCCATGGTGGCTGGGCCAGTCAAGAAATCCTAAGGCCTTGGCCAGGTGCGATGGCTCATGCCTATAATCCCAGCACTTTGGGAGGCCGAGGTGGGCAGATCACCTGAGATCAGGAGTTCAAGACCAGCTTGGCCAACATGGTGAAAACCCATCTCTACAAAAATACAAAAATTAGCCAGGCATGGTGGTGGGTGCTTATAATCGTAGCTACTCGGGAAACTGAGGCAGGAGAATCATTTGAACCAAGGGGCAGAGGTTGCAGTGAGCTGAGATTGCACCATTGCACTCCATCCTGCGTGATAGAGCCAGACTCCATCTCAAAAAAAAAAAAAAAAAGAAAAGAAAAGAAATTCTAAGGCCTTTTCTACACTGGGAACGATAATAGGTTGCAGAGACAGCCTGTTTTCAGGAAAAGAAAAAGAGAAGCGTGAAGCAGAAATACAATAAGGGCTGAAATGGGACTTGGAGACAGTCCTGTGAGCATTCCTGTCCCTGGCAAGTCCCCGGTCAGGGCCTCAGGAGGTGCAGGTTTGTGTGTTTTTAACAGTCCAGTACCCATTACCTTCCAAAACAGGCCCCCATTTCCACTATGAGTGCTATGTCTCAGTATTTATATTCCCCCCAAATTCATATGTTGAAATCCTTTTAAGATGATGGTATCAGGAGGTGAGTCCTTTGGGATTAGTCGCCTTATAAAAGAGGCTCACAGGAGCTCATTCACCCCTTCCACCATGTGAGGATACAGACAGAAGGTGCTTTCTACAAACCAGGAACTTGGCCCTAACCAGACACCAAATGTGCTGGCACCTTGATCTTGGACTTCCCAGCCTCCAGAACCATGAGAAATACATTTCTTCTGTTTGTGATCCACCCAGTCTACGGCATTTTGTAACAGCTGCCCAAATAAACTAAAACAGTGGGTCACCTTTTGAAGAAGGGTCATTCCAGGCCACTTTCACCATACTGCGGGGAGCCAAATTCTTCTGCCCACTGCCAGGGACTGCCACACACAGACACGTGTTTTCAGCTGGCCTCTCCCAGGTCACAAATCCCACGCAAGTGACTGCAGTGGTGGCTACCTGCCCAGGCGGTCCTGGTAGGCCTCCTGCCCACCCCTCCAGGCTGCCTTGCCTCTGCCTCAGTTGCCATCAGCCTTCTGCCTTGTGTGCCCCCTTCTTTCTGTCTTTAAGTTCCCTTTTGTTTTAGCAAAACCAGAGTTGGTTTCTCTGATTTGCAACTGAGAGGTACTGACTGATATATGAAGTTATATCAGATGCCTGAGTTCCATGAGACAGTCCTGTATACATCCCCCGAAATAAGCTCTGTAATCCCAGCACTTTGGGAGGCCGAGGTGGGTGGATCATTTGAGGTCAGGAGTTCGAGACCAGCCTAGCCAACATGGCAAAACCCTGTTTCTACTAAAAATACAAAATTAACCAGGCAGTAGTGGCGTGTGCCTGTAATCCCAGGTACTCAGGAGACTGAGGTGGAAGAATCGCTTGAACCTGGAGGCAGAGGTTGCAGTGAGCCAAGATCATGCCACCACACTACAGTCTGGGCAACGAGTGAGATCCTGTCTCAAAACAACAACAGCAACAACAACAACAACAACAACAACAAAAACCAAAAACAAAAACAAAAAACAAAGAAAACAAACAAAAAAAGACACAAAACTCCTTAGAGGTTAGGGGTGGACTCTGGACAAGTTATTTTACCTCTCTGAGCTTCTCTTTTCTTACCTGGAAAATGATGCTACTAATTCCTGCTGTGCAGAGTAATTGGACAAAACAGCAACAGCAATAATAAAGGTGATCAACAGCACATGACAGATTGTGCTTACTATGTTCTAGGAGCTATTCCAGGAGTCTACATCTAGTAAGAAATTCATTCCACCCTCACAACAACAACCCTTTGAAGTAAGTAATTTTTGCCTCATTTTGAAAGTTGGAAAATTAAGGAACAAAGAGGCTAAGTAATCTCCCCAAAGCCACACAGCTAACACGTGCGGGGGTGCCTCATACATATTATGTTGTTCAGTAAATGGTGGTTATTGTTTGTGCTCGTCAAAAGATTCGACAAACTCAAAAAGTCAGTTTATGATGTAGGTTGCACCCTTTGTGTAAAGGAAAGGTTGAGCTGGGTGCGGTGACTCATGCCTGTAATCCCAGCCCTTTGGGAGGACGATGCCAGTGGATCATTTGAGGTCAGGAGTTTGAGACCAGTCTGGACAACATGGAGAAACCCCGTCTCTACTAAAAATACAAAAATTAGCTGGGCATGGTGGTGGGCACCTGTAGTCCCAGCTACTCAGGAGGCTGAGGCAGGAGGATCCTTTGAGCTCAGGATTTCAAGGCTGCAGTGAGTTATGATCACACCATTGCACTCCAGCCTGGGTGACAGAGCAAGGCCCTGTCTCTAAAATAAAATAAAATAAAATAAAATAAAATAAAATAAAATAAAAACAACAGAAAATAAATAAATAAAAAAATTTAAAAGACAAACAGTGCATGTTTGCCCCACACCTGCCCAGTCACCAGTGCTTTCTGCTCTAGTGGATGGTGTCACCAATCCCCAAGCTTCCTGAACCAGCTGTCCAAGGGTTGCCTCTGCTTCTTCCCTCACCCCAAATCCAATCAATTAATCACCAAGCCCAGTCTATCCTGCCTGGATAATCCTCATTTCTCCAGTCCCTAGAGCAGACCACTGTCACCCAGCTGCTGATCTCATTTCCCACATCCCCCTCCAATCCAATCCCACATCACAGCCAAAATGATGCTTCTACAGCACAAATCTGGCCACTCTTCCTAATCTGCAGTGGCTCCCCCTTGACTCCAATATAAAGCCAAACTTCTTTTGACAGTTTATGAAATTCCCTGATCTAGCCCCTACCTATCCCTCCAGCCATCAACTTTGATATTTTCCCTCTGCCATTTAACAAAAATCCGTTGAGCTCCTAATGTGAGCCAAACACTGGGAGAATAAGAAGGCAACATGATTCTGCTCTTATGAGGGCTACACTGGCCTGGGTGGCTCCTTTTTATCTTTGAGATATCAACTTAAATGTCAGTTCCTCAAGGCAATGCTCCTTCTTTCTTTGAGTCGCTTGGTGTGTGTCTCCAGAATGCCTTGCCCTTCTCTACCATAACTTATCCCACAATTGATTGCTGCTCAACCTCTCTCTTTGCTGCCAGAGCCATGGGGATGGGCACTGGCTCTCTTGCTCTTACCTGTGTCCCTGGCACCCAGTGTGGTGCATAGTAGATATTCAAAAAGTAGTTGAGGCTGGGTGCAGTGGCTCATGCCTGTAATCTCAGCAATTTGGGAGGCCGAGGCAGGCGGATCATGCAAGCTCATTAGTTCAAGACCAGCCTGGACAACGTGGTGAAACCCCAGCTCTAAATATATATATATTAGATGGAGTGTGGTGAGGCATGCCTGTAGTCCTAGCTACTCAAGAGACTAAGGAGGGAGGATGGCTTGAGCCCAGGAAGCAGAGGCTATAGGGAGCTGAGATTGTGCCACCGCACTCCAGCCTAGGGGCTAGAGCCAGACTTTGTCTAAAAAAAAAAAAAAAAAAAAAAAAAGTAATTGATGATGCCAGGTGCAGTGGCTCACTCCTGTAATCCCAGCACTTTGGGAGGCCAAAGTGAGAGGACCACTTGAGGCCAGGAGTTCAATACCAGCCTTGGCAACATAGCAAGATTCCATATCTATTAATTAAACATTTAAAAAATTAACCAGATGTGGTGACACACACCTGTAGTCCCAGCTGCTCAGGAGGCTGGGTGGGAGGATTGCTTGAGCCTAGAGGTCGAGGCTGCAATGAGCCCTGACTCTACCACTGAACTCAAGCCTGGGTAAAGGAACAAGATTCTGCCTATGCAAATGAATAAATAAATATTTAAAAATACAAACAAAAAGTAATCAATGAAAGCCAGGCATGGTGGCACATGCCAATAGTCCAGCTATTCAGGAGGTTGAGGTAGGAGTTCAAATCCAGCCTAGGCAAACTAGCAAGACCCCATCTTTAATTTATATGGATATAAATATGTATATATGGCCAGGTGCGGTGGCTCATGCCTGTAATACCAGCACTTTAGGAGGCTGAGGTGAGAGGATCACCTGAGGTTGGGAGCTCGAGACCAGCCTAAGCAACATGGAGAAACCCCGTCTCTACTAAAAATACAAAATTAGCTGGGCGAGGTGGTGCATGGCTGCAATCCCAGCTACTCAGGAGACTGAGGCAGGAGAATTGCTTGAACCTGGGAGGCGGAGATTGCAGTGAGCTGAGATTGCGTCATTTTACTCCAGCCTGGGTAACAAGAGCAAAACTCCGTCTCAAAAAAAGAAAAGTATATATCATATATATAATAAATAAATAATAGTTGATAAATGAATGTATAAATATATGAATGAATAGCATTATCCTTATTAAATAATCATACTTCTGGTTTTCCCCCAAGACTGTATGCTTTATTTTTTAAACAGGAAAGGTCATGTGGTATTTATATTTTTCTCCCAGTAGCTGCCACATTGATACTCAGCGAGTCTTGGTTGGATGGATGGAGAAGTGTGTCCCAGTGTGGAAAAATGAGAGTTAGGAAGGATGGTCAAAGTAGAAAGGCAGTTCCTTTAAAGATCGAGGCAAGTGTGGGCGCCCCTGGAACTTGCAATCACTTGATCTACCTACTCTTCAGAGAGGCATGGAGTTCCTTGGTTCTCAGTGTTTGCTGAACATGAAGTCATGTGGGGTGGTTGATAAAATACCAATTTCAAGGCCTCTCCCTCAGAGAGTCCAATTCAATGGGCAATGGGTCTGGGATGAGGGTTGGACACTGGATTTTTCTTTTTTTTTTTTTTTTTTTTAGAGATGGGGTCTTACTCTGTTGCCCAACCTAGTCTCAGACTCCTGGACTCAAGCAATCCTTCCACCTCAGTCTCCAGAGTCACTGGGATTACAGGGACAAGGCTCTGCACCTGGCTAGAAAATAGTTTTTTGTTTTTTTGTTTTTTTTTTTTTAGACAGGGCCTCACTCTGATGCTCAGGCTAGTCTTGAATTCCTGGCCTCAAGCCATCCTCCTTCCTCTGCCTCCCAAAATTCTGGGATTACAGGCATGAGCCACTGCACCCAGCTGAGCTGAAAATGAAATTTTTTCTTTTTTTTTGAGGCAGAGTCTCACTCTGTCACCCAGGTTGGAGTGCAGTGGCGCAATCTCAGCTCACTGCAACCTCTGCCTCCCAGGTTCAAGTGATTCCCCTGCCTTAGCCTCCTGAGTAGCTAGGACTACAGGCGCGTGCCTGACTAATTTTGTTTTTTTTAGTAGAGATGGGGTTTCACCATGTTGGCCAGGCTGGTCTTGAGCTCCTGACCTCAAGTGATCCACCCACCTCAGCCTCCCAAAGCACGGGCATTGCAGGCGTAAGACACCGTGCCCAGACTGAAATATTTCTTGTAGAGATGGGGTCTCCGGCTGGGAGCAGTGGCGGGCGCCTGTAATTCCAGCTACTTGAGAGGCTGAGGCAGGACAGTCGCTTGAATCCGAGAGGCGGAGGTTGCCGGGAGCCGAGATCGCACCATCGCACTCCGCCTGGGCAACAAGACCGAAACTCCGTCTCAAAAACAAACAAACAAACAAACAAAAACCACACACACACACTAAAAGAGAGATGGGAGTCTCACTATGTTACCCAGGCTGGTCTTGAACTCCTGGGCTCAACCAGTCCTTCTGCCTCAGTGACCCAAAGTGCTGGGATTATAGGCATGAGCCGCCACACGCGGCCAAGTCTCTTAATTTTAAGGGGCATTTTATCATTGTGCATGTTTGTACTAAAGAACGTTTCAGTTGGATACTAGCTTGCCTTTAACACCTTTCTAATACTTGCTAAGTTCCCTTTATAAGCAGTAGAAAGGAAGCCACAGGCTCAGAACCTTCTTCAAGAAGAAATACCTGCATAGAAGTGAATAACACTGCTGTTTTATTTTTTCCATTATATGCACTTTCAGGGTTACTTCTATCTAAATACAAAGTGATAATAATTTTCCTTTTGTCACAGTAATAGCATGTTTTCATTTCAAATAATTTTTTAGGCAAAAAGCAAGTGATTAGGCTTTAAGAATGACTATTCAATAAATAATAGTAATGTGATTTGTGTATATTGCAAAATCATGATGATGGTATGAAAATGATAGAAAATTGGAAAATACTGAATGAGGTGATTTCTGTGCTCCCCTACTAAACAATCAGAGAAATTGCTAGCTTTATCATTTTTATTCATGTATTCACTTACTCATTCCGCTGACACTGATTAAGCCCACCCTAGCTTCCAGACGTTATATTAAGCATTTTCCCACAAAATATCTATTTCATTGCAAAAATAGATGAGAAATATACACAGAACCATCTTTGTCTCACTCATTGCTGTATTCCAGCACCTAGCACACTGTGAAGGCGCTCAAAACTTTGCCTTTGCATTATAGGGGCATTTTTGAGTCGAGATTCAACTTTTTTTTTTTTTTTTTTTTTTGAGACAGGGTCTTGCTTTGTTGCCTTGCTGGAGTACAATGGCATAATCATAGCTCACTGTGGCCTCGACCTCCTGGCCTCACGAAATTCTCCCTCCTTAGCTCCCCCACCAACCCCCACCCTCCACCAAATAGATGGGACTATAGGGGCATACCACCATGCCTGGCTAATTTTCTTTCTTTTTTTTTTTTTTTTTTTCGAGACAGGGTCTCACTCTGTCATCCAGCCTGGATTGCAGTTGTGTGATCACTGCTCACTGCAGCAGCACTGAACTCCTGACCTCAAGCAATCTTCCCGCCTTGTCCTCCCAAAGTGCTGGGATTACAGACATGAGACACCACGCCCCAGTCAGGCCAGCGGTTTCACCATGTCGGCCAGGCTGGTCTCAAACTCCTGACCTCAAGTGATCCTCCCACCTCGGCCTCCCAAAGTGCTGGTATTAGAGGCATAAGACACTGTGCTCGGCCCACTTAGGTAAATTATAACCCCCTTAGGCTCCCAATCCCATCTCGCCTCTACTTTAAAGCCTAATGTGACCTTCTCAGTGGAGAGAGAGCCCTTCTTCCTCAGAACTCCTGCTCATTTAGAGTTTGTATACATAACATGGAGACTCAACAGAAAGAATGATACAATTGCCTCTTCTATTATTACCTCCAAATGGTTTATCTAATTTCCTTGTGTAGACTATGAGCTCCTTGGTGAGAGAATCGCTTCCATTTTATGTGCTCTGTCACAGGGCTCCAAAAAAGTCCCCCTTGTTCTAGAGATAACCAAAACCAGTTTCTGTTGCTTGCAATCAAACTACTCCCTAACTTATCCACCATGAACAAGGGGTGGGAAAAAAATTTTGAATTAAGTTAAATAAATGCTACTAAGGACAACTTAATCGTCACACATGTTGCTTAAGAGATTCCCTTACATCTCAGGCAGGGCCTATTTACTTGTATTTTAAATTCATTCTTCACAAGCTCAGTTATGCAGTTTTTATCAAAGTTATAAATGAGTATTAGGAAAACAGCTGTGGCAGGTGCTTCCGTGAGAGAAAGAGCTGATAGCCCAGCCAAAACGAAGAGAGAAAAGCCACACATGGCAGAGACAGCCAAAAATTCAACAATCGCAGTGATTTGGGTAGAGGTTAAAAAAAAAAAATTCATGAGCTCAATAGGACTGGATGATAGCCCAGTATAATAGGCAGTGTTCCTGATGGTGCCCTGAGTCATTCAGTAGGTTTAATTTTCTGGTATCTTCTATCTGCAGATAGCATGGAACTGAATAATTCATTTTAGAAAATTTCTAACCCAAATGTCTACTTAAGAAAAAAAAAAGGTGTGGGACTCTGTAGAAGGTTCACACTTGAAGAAATCCATACATTCATGGATCTCTTCATTCAACACATATTTATTGAGCACCTACCCTGGACCAGGCACTGTCCTAGCTCGAGGATAGATGGATGATCAAGACAGATGAAGTAGATGCAGTGGGACACACCTATAGTCCCAGCTACTCGGGAGGCTGAGGCAGGAGGATTGTTTGAGCTTGAGAGTTTGAGACCAGCCTGGGCAACATAGTAAGACCCTGTCTCTAAAAAAGAGACAAATTAGATTCCTGGCATTTATTTTATTATTTATTTATTTATTTATTTGAGACACAGCCTTGCTCTGTCACCCAGGCTGGAGTATAATGGCACCATCTCAGCTCTCTGCAACCTCCGCCTCCTGGGTTCAAGCAATTCTCCCGCCTCAGCCTCCCGAGTAGCTGGGATTAGAGGCACCCGCCATCATGCCCAGTTTATTTTTGTATTTTTGTAGAGACAGGGTTTCACCATGTTGGCCAGGCTGGTCTTGAACTCCTGACCTCAGGCGATCTGCTTGCCTCCGTCCCAAAGTGCTGAGATTACAGGTGTGAGCCACCTCGCCCAACCTGCAGTTTATTTTAGATGGGGAAAAGACCATAATCAAAGAAACACTTAAATAAACAAGATTCTTTTATTTTATTTATTTTTTGCAAGTGGTTTTATTTACATACTGCCTTTTAAAAGGTCACTAAAGTTAACTGGACAATAAACTAGGCAGACATCGCTTTACAAAAAAAAAAAAAAGGAAAGAAAGCTCAAAATGTCACTTATAGAGAACCCACAGTTCAGTCTTATTCACAACAAAGAGAAAATAAATTTTCGATCATACTAGAGGAAACTCAGCCGTAAGTTTGGAATCTGCACTCAAACTACACATACAGTGAGGACGATATTCTGCTGATACAATTGATAGGCTGCTGTGCTTGTCCACTGTTTGTCTGATATTGACAATTATAAACAGGGCAGTGCAACCAGTGTTTGAAACAATCCTTACAGTGTGGCAGTGTCAGGCACAACATTTCACGTCTCTTCACACCGCTGGTTCTCTTTGGGTACCTGGGCTTCCTCCTGCTCAGTAGAGTCAGTTTTGGTATCGACGGAAGACTGTTCGTGCGAATCTCCTCAGGAGCTTTCCCCTTGATCAAATAGGCAACAGTCTTGCATGGAACATCAAACAGACCTTTGATGTCTAAGTAGTTTACAGCCAAAATGACTTCAAAAAGTGTCCCTGGGTCAACTTTCAGGAATTCTTGGTCCCAAACAGGGATAGCATCTGTTCGCTCTTCTTAGTTCTCATCAGCTTCTGGAGGAGAGGAGGGTCATCCTTTTGGTTGGTGAACCACTGAATTGCCTTTTTTAAAAAAAAAAAAATTGTTATTATTATTTATTTATTTTTGAGATGGAGTCTTGCTCTGTGGCCCAGGCTGGAATGCAATGGCATGATCTCAGCTCACTGCAACCTCCAGCTCCTGGGTTCAGGTGATCCTCCTGCCTCAGCCTCCTGAGTAGTTGGGACTACAGGCATGCTGCCACCATACCTGGCTAACTTTTGTATTTTCAGTAGAGACGGAGTTTCACCATCTTGGCCACGCTGGTCTCGAACTCCTGATCTCATGTGATCCGCCGGCCTCAGCCTCCCAGAGTGCTGGGATTACAAGCATGAGCCACCGTGCCTAGCCTGAACAACCTTTTTAATATTGCTGCATTAACATTTGGCAGAGGAACTGGGTCATTATCTCCTTCATCATTCATTCCCAAATCTTCCAACATGATCTTGAGAGTCACAGATTGTTTGGCAATTTCCACATCAACTTCAAATATCTCTCCATCAGAACTCAGCAACTTAATTGAAGGTATTATGGGTGTTGGTTCTTAAGGAGACAGCCAGCCAGAGGCTAAGGAGAGCTTGATGGCCTCAGCGGAGAAACAGGAAAGGCAGAGGACAGGGCCTCTGCAGCGACGCAGCATCTGCTCAAGCAGGATCATTTTAAATAGCAATGTGTTATACTATATATGGAAATATATCAGAGTGATATTATAGTAGATAGCGCCTGGGTGGCTGGGGGGGAGATAAATTATATTGGGTGATCTGAGGAAGAACATTTAAAGTCATTCCTTTCTCCACTTTTTTATTTTTTGAAAATAATTTAGGACCAGGCGCTGTGGGAGGGATGACCTGGGAGGAATGACCTTCCCAGCACTTTGGAAGGCCAAGATGGGCAGATCGCTTGAGCTCAGGAGTTTGAGACCAGCCTGGGCAAAATAGTGAGACATCATCTCTACCAAAAACACAAGAAATTAGCCGGGCGTGGTGGCGCATGCCTGTAATTCCAGCTATTCGGGAGGTTGAGGTAGGAGAATCACTAGAACCAGGGAGGCAGAGGTTGCAGTGAGCCGAGACTGTGCCATCGCACTCCAGCCTGGGTGACACAGCGAGACTCTGTCTCAAACAAACAAACAAACAAACAAACAAAAAACCTATTTTTAATTATTATGCATACATTAAGTTGTACATAGTTATGGGAACTTCCTGCGTTTATACCCTCCTAAATCCCAGAGGTACCTGTTTTCGGCTGGAAGACTCTTTGCCTCAGAGAGCTATTGACAGCGTCCCTGAGCTCGAGAGAAGGAAACAAAATAACCACATCCTTTTGTCAAAGAGATAGTTGAGTAAAGTTAAGAGTCCTGGCTTGTAGAAGGAAGTTTTTTTGCAGTACCTAGATCAACACATCCTGTAGCCAATCTGAAAGGCTGTCCAAGCAGGACCCGGAACATAAGTCAGCAATGGGTTAAGGGCTCTCAGTGGAGAAGGCAGTTTGATTCCCCTGGTTTAGCCGTCAGGGGCTCGGCCCCCACATGCAAGAGTTGATAACCAAACAATGATTGTCACTAATTCACGGAAGGTTTGAAGCTGTTTTAGCCCCGATATGCTCTGTGCTCAGTCATCCAGAAGTTACCTAGGGTGGAGGCGTTTCATGGTCTGACACTTTGACACAGAGCCATGTGACGAGCAATCTCTCAATGATTCCTCCAAGGCCAGCAACTGTCCCACCCTGGCTGCCAAGTACAGTCTATGACCCCTATGCATGCCCTCCAGCTGCCGACTCTCTCAGCAAACTCACTTCTTTGTCCGTCAGAATATCTGGCATTTTCCCCTAAAGGCTGGTTATAAAACTTCCACCTGCTTCCAGCAAAAATATTCAAGCAGATTCCAATTTTGCTTCACATGCCGCAAGAATGTGAATAATCCCATTTAGGAAGATGCTTGATTAAGTTTTGAGAACCCGAATCAACTTGGTCATTCTTCAACCCCTAGAGCAGGGCTGTCAAGAGAAAAAACACTTCTTCATCAACTATTGCCCAGAGAGGAGTCTCGTTAGGCTGGTTCCAAACACAAGGAGTTCCTGTAAGAGGCAGTAATGTGATTTCCACACGCGAAGTCCCTCAGACCAGTGCAGACTCTTTGGCCCCAGTGAACGTGTGCTCCAGGAGACAGCTGGCCTCTGACAAAAACCAATGTCCCCAATGCAGAGAGAAGAGAGGGCCTGTATCATCAGGGCTGTTATGTCATTCATCCTTCCAGCTGCCCAGCCTTTTAGGTGGAAAGACTCATAAACCAAATTCACTGAGCCATTACCTATATGAAAAGTGTGTTATCAGCTGAGTGCAATAGCTCATGCCTGTAATCCCAACACTTTGGGAGGCTGAGACAGGAGGATCATTTGAGGCCAGGACTTCAAGACCAGTCTGGGCAACATAAGGAGACTCTGTTTCAATATTTTAAAATTCTAAAGAAAAATAAAAATACGTTATCACATTATTTAACAGGTTGGTAGCAAAGTCTCCCTCTGATCTGCCCCTGCCAACTGCTGTGGTAACTCCCTCCTGCAGGAAGCTGTGAAAGAAGAAGGCTGGGCCAGGCACGGTGGCTCAAGCATGTAGTCCTAGCACTTTGGGAGACCAAGGTGGGTGGATCACCTGAGGTCAGGAGTTTGAGACCAGTCTGGCCGACATGGTAAAACCTTGTCTCTACTGAAAATACAAAAATTAGCTGGGCATGGTGGCAAGCGCCTATAGTCCCAGCTGCTCGGGAGGCTGAGGCAGGAGAATTGGTTGAACCCGGGAGGCGGAGGTTGTGGTGAGCCGAGATCACGCCACTGTACTCCAGCCTGGGCAACAAGAACAAAACTCCGTCTCAAAAAAAAAAAAAATGCAAAATTAACCGAGCGTAGTGGCAGGCACCTGTAATCCCAGCTACTCGGGAGGCTGAGGCAGGAGAATTGCTTGAACCTGGGAGGCAGAGGTTGCAGTGAGCTGAGATCGCGCCACTGCACTCCAGCCTGGGTGACAGAGAACAACACCATCTCAAAAATAAAACAAAATTAAATTAAAATTTAAAAATAAAAGAAAGGAGAAGCCTGGCAGCTCTGAGAACAGGTACCTCTGTCCTTGTAGTTCCCTGCGTCTGTCTCCCAAACCTGAGCTAAGACAAGCACATGGCTTCAAGGTGGCAGAGTCCTCATCACAGCTGGGAAGAGAAGAAAAGCCCTTGCTTTAAGACCTGCACTGGGTACCTTGAAAACTGGTGTGTTTCAACAGACAAGAATTCCTTTGCTAAATTCTTTTTTGTTGTTGTTTTTGTTGCTGTTTTTGAGACAGAGTCTCGCTCTGTCACCCAGGTTGGAGTGCAGTGGTGCGATCTCGGCCCCCTGCAACCTCTGCCTCCTGGGTTCCAGCGATTCTCCTGCCTCAGCCTCCTGAGTAGCTGGGATTGCAGGCGTGAGCCACTGCACTTGGTCCCCCCTTGCTAAATTCTATCAAAGGAATATTTCCCCCACAGGGGTACCCGGTGTGATCTCGCATATATGAATATCTAAATAGTTTCCCTCCATTACTGCCGAGGTGGAACTAAGGGGCCTATAAAGTGTGAAATGAGAAATGGTTGCTGCGTGGTTTAATGCTAATTACCACTCAGGTGATGTGGCTAAGGCTTCCACATTCTTACAGCTCCTGAAATCAGAATCTGGTTAGCGGCTATTTTAAGACTGCATTATAAAACCTGCCTCCAAATGCTTTCTAAATAAGGAGACTATTATGGGCTGCCACCCATCTTTCCCTCCTGTTAATCATTTCAAGGATTTATGTTGTATACACAGGGTGACTACTAACCAATTAAAACATTAAGGACATTTTTTAATTTGAATGATTTAGTTGAACTTTAGAAGAATCCTCCTTCCCCACCATCCCTCTACATCTTTTAATTTAAGTACCTGAATTCTATCACAGTCTATTAAAAGTATAAATAAATAAGTTCTAAGTCTACTGATAAAAGCTAGGGAAATGGTTTTTATTTTTAAATAACATATTTGTGTTAGAATGATTGGCTTAATTACAGAACTAAAAACAATTGTGAACCCTAGACTTTCTCTTCCCGAGTTGTGCTGTTTTAATTGCTTCAGTGGTAGGATAGCCAATCCACTCATTTTGTTCTATTTTCCAGGTTTCCAACCTGCCATATTTATACTAAAAATCATTGGTGATTCTGCAAGACAAAAAAACATTTAGTGACATGTAGTTCTCCCAATATCTTTACTGAGTTACAAAATTACTAATAACATGCATAGTCTTTCCCTCCAAGCTAACTTTCTTGTGTCCATATATCTGACCAAAGTCAGAATCCAATTAGTCATCTTAGAATATTGTTTCGACTTTGCAAAAAAAAAAGAACATTGTTTCAACTCTAATACCCACTCAACCTGCACCTAATCCAATCAATCAACAGCCCAAGTTGATCCCATCTCTGAATTAACTCTTTTTTTGTTTGTTTGTTTAACAGAGATGAGGTCTCACTATGTGGCCCAGGCTGGTCTCAAACTCCTAAGCCCAAGGAATCCTCCCGCCTCAGCCTCCCTAAGTGTTGAAATTACAGCACCTAGGCAGCCACTGCACCCAGCCTGAATTAACTCTTTAACCCTTTTTTTTTTTCTTTCCTGAGAGAGTCTCACTCTGCTGCCCAAGCGGAAGTACAGTGGCACAATCTCCATTCACTGCAACCTCAGCCTCCAGGGTTCAAGCGATTCTCCTTCCTCAGCCTCCTGAGTAGCTGGGACCACAAGCCCGTGCCACCAACATCTGGCTATGTTTTGTATCTTTGATAGAGACAGGGTTTCACCGTATTAGACAGGCTGGTCTCAAACTCCTGACCTCAAGTGATCTTCCCTCCTTGGCCTCCCAAAGTGCTAGGACTAGAGGCGTGAGCCCCCACACCCAGCCCTGAATTAACTATTGAATCCACACCCCCTCCCCAGGCCTGGTACCACTGTTGTAGCTCAGGACCTGGCTGTGCCTCACCAGGATAGTGAGTGTAATAACCCAATGGGTTCACCTTGGCCACTGCCTAGACAGAGCCAATTTATCAAGACAGGAAGAATTGCAAGAGAGAAAACAGTAAAGAGTAATTCACACAGAGTTAGCTGTGCAGGAGACTGGAGTCTCATTATTACTCAAATCAGTCTCCCTGAGCATAGGGGAATCAGAGTTTTTAAGGATAATTTGGTGGGTGGGGGGACAGCCAGTGAGTCAGGAGTGTTGATTGGTTGGGTCAGACGTGAACTCACCTGGGTGAGTTCCACAAGAACACAGATGGATGGGGGCCACAGGATCAGATGAGCCAATTTATCGACCTGGGTGGTGCCAGCTGATCCATCAAGGGCAGGGTCTGCAAAATATCTCAAGCACTGACCTCAGGCTTTACAAAGTGATGCTATCTCCAGGAACAGTCAGAATCTTGTAGCCTCCAACTGCATGACTCCTAAACCATAATTCTCATCTTTTGACTAATTTGTTAGTCTATAAAGACACTCTCGTCCCCAGGCAAGAAAGGGGTTTGTTTTGGGGAAGGGCTGTTATCATCTTTGTTCTAAACTATAAACTATAAGCTAAGTGCCTCCCAAAATTATGTCTAGGAATGAACAAGGACAGCTTGGAGGTTTGGCTTGCTCTCAGCTCACTGCACCCTCTGCCTCCCAGGTTCAAGCAATTCTCCTCCCAAGTAGCTGGGATTACTGGCATGGGCCACCACGCCCAGCTAATTTTTGTATTTTCAGTAGAGATGGGGTTTCGCCATGTTGGTCAGGCTGGTCTCGAACTCCTGATCTCGTGATCTGCCTGCCTCGGCCTCCCAAAGTGCCAGGATTACAGGCATAAGCCACCGTGCCCAGCCTGTTTTGGGGGGCTTTGAGACAGGGTCTTACTCTGTCACTTAGGTTGGAGTGCAGTGGCACGATCCCAGCTCACTGCAGCCTCGACCTCTTGGGCTCAAGCGATCATCCCGCCCCTCAGCCTCCTAAGTAGCCGAGACTACAGGCACGCACCACCATATCCAGCTAATTTTTGTATATTTTATAGAGGCAGGGTTTCGCCATGTTGCCCAGGCTGGTCTTGAACTCCTGGCTCAAGTGGTCCACCCACCCTGGCCTCTCAGAATTCTAGGATTACAGGCGTGAGCTACCACCGCACTCAGCCACGTGATGTTCTAAACACAAATCAGAACCCTAGCTCCGTGTCCACCATATGCAAAGTCCATGGTCTTTGGAATGGCCCATTGAGGACATTTCTTGCCTCCCCCAGGCCAAGTTGGGACCCCTCTCTCAGACCTTCATGTATGTCCCGTGCACTGAGGATTCCACAGCATTTTAATTCTTTGCTTGCAAAATTATCTCCCTCAAGGCCAAGCACAGTGACTCACACCTGTAATCCCAGCACTTTGGGAGACCGAGGCAGGCAGATCTCTTGAGGCCAGGAGTTCGAGACCAGCCTGGGCAACAGGGTGAAACCCTGTGGCTACTAAAAAAAAAATACAAAAATTAGCTGGGTGCAGTGGCACATGTTTGGAATCCCAGCTCCTTGGGAGGTTGAAGTGGGAAGATCGCTTGAACCTGGGAGGTTGCATGAGCCAAGATCATACCACTGCACTCCAGCCTGGGTGACAGAAGTAGACCTCATCTCAAAAAGCAAACACACAAACTGTCTGCCTCACTAGACTATGAGCATCCTAAAGGAGGGAGCTCTGTTTTTCCCAGCACCCCACACCGAGAAAATGGTTTAAAAACAAACAAACGAAAGATTGCTTGTAGATAAAAAGAAAAGGCCAGGCATGGTAGCTCACTCCTGTAATCCCAGCACTTTGGGAGGTTGAGGCAGGTAGATCACCTGAGGTTGGGAGTTGGAGACCAGCCTGACCAACATAAGGAGACCCTGTCTCTATAAAAGAAAGAAAGAATAGAAGATGGGCAATAGGAGCCCATTGAGCTTCACATACTGTGATAGTCCATAAATATGTCTTGTCAGCCTGCTCACCTAACTTCCCAGCATGAAAAAGGGGATTCCAGTAGAGTGACCATTGCCGCATCCAGTCTATTTGGGGAGAATCCCCTAGCAGCAGGCCAGCTTTGAGTATGTGTGACCTATACCATCATACAGGATCCCACACTTAAAAAGCCCTTACATTTAATTTAACGCTCTTCTGTTACTATCTTAAAATTCTTTTTTTTTTTTTTTTTTTGAGATGCAGTCTCACTTTGTCGCCCAGGCTGGAGTGCAGTGGAGTGATCTCGGCTCACTGCAACCTCCGCCTCCTGGGTTCAAGCGATTCTCCTGCCTCAGCCTCCTGAGTAGCTGGGACTACAGGTGCGTGCCACCACACCGGCTAATTTTTCATTTTTAGTAGAGATGGGATTTCACCATGTTGTCCAGGCTGGTCTCAAACTCCTGACCTCAAGTGATCCGCCCACCTCAGCCTCCCAAAGTGCTGGGATTACAGGCATGAGCCACCATGCCTGGCCTCAGCCATCACGCCTGGCTGAAATTCTTTGTGGGTTTTTGTTTGTTTGTTTGTTTGTTTGTTTGTTTGTTTGTTTTTGAGATGGAGTTTCACTCTTGTTGCCCAGGCTGGAGTGAAATGGTGCGATCTTGGCTCACCGCAACCTCTGCCTCCCAGGTTCAAGCGATTCTCCTGCCTCAGCCTCCTGAGTAGCTGGGATTACAGGCATGCGCCACCATGCCTGGCAAATTTTGTATTTTTTTTTTTTTTCAGTAGAGATGGGGTTTCTCCATGTTGGTCAGGCTGGTCTCAAACTCCTGACCTCAGGTGATCCACCCACCTCAGCCTCCCAAAGTGCTGGGATTACAGGCATGAGCCACCGCGCCCAGCCTTAAATTCCTAATAAGTTATTAACAATGAGCTCACATTTTCTATCAGCACTGAGTTCTGCAAATTCTGTAACCGGTCCTGCCTAGTGGATATGGAAATCATAAGGGCTGGGGACTCAGATCCTCCTGCTTCCTTCTCCCCGTCTCATCCTCTCATGCATATATTCACCAAGCAGTCATTATCTGCAGACTGAGGGAATACTTTTAGTGTTTCTATCTACTGCTATTTTTCAGCATTATGTCGTCAATTTTTTTTTTTTTTTTTTTTGGAGACAGAGTCTCTATCTGTCGCCCAGGCTGGAGTGCAGTGGTGTGATCTCAGCTCACTGCAGCATCTGCCTCTCAGGTTTAAGCAATTCTCCTGCCTCAGCCTCCAGAGTAGCGAGGACTGCAGGCTTCCGCCACCACGCCCGGCTAATTTTTGTATTTTTAGTAGAAATGGAGTTTCATCATGTTGGTCAGGATGGTCTCGATCTCTTGACCTTGTAATCTGCCCGCTTCAGCCTCCCAAAGTGCTGGGATTGCAGGCGTGAGCCACCGCGCCCGGCCATATGTTATCACTACTGAATTTAATAAAATACATATTTATTTGAAAGAGTTTCTTAATTTTATGTGACATTTTATCTATGAATATATCTTCTACCTAAGAAAGTCCTCATTAGGTACCAGTCTGTCTCTAACAGTTTTCTAACACTTGCTAAGTTCCCTTTGTAACTTAGAGGAGGCTACAGGTTGAGAACCTTTCCCAAGCAGAAATATCTGATTAGAATTGAACAGCTCCTGGTGGTACTTTTCACCTCCTGGGAGCCAGGAGCCCAGGCACACCTAAGCACTGTCACTTAGATGCTAATACCCAGGAGATGAAGAGGTGATAAGAAGCTCTCTCGGGGACATCACAGTTGCAGTATCCCTACTGGCCATCACCTGCAGGACTCCTCTCCACAGCTCCTTCTCAGCTCCCACCCATCTTCGCAACCTGCACCTTTGGGCAGCCACTGATTTCCAGAGCCCCCACAGACTTCCAGTAGATTCCATTTCCATTTGAGGAAGAGTGAGTGGGTTGCTGCTGCTGGTCACATGGGAGAACTTTCTAAAAAGTGATAAAAATCAAAACTGCTTTCGCTGCAGGTTCTTCTTCCTTTCACTTGTCCCCACCCCTCACATGGTAGTAAGAGATGAAGACAGCTGGGCTTCTGGGTTGGGTGGGAACTTGGGGAACTTTTATGTCTAGCTAAAGGATTGTAAATGCACCAATCAGCACTCTGTAAAATCTCACCAATGGGCACTCTGTGTCTAGCTAAAGGATTGTAAATGCACCAATCAGTACTCTGTAAAATGGACCAATCAGCAGGATGTGGGTGGGACCAAATAAGGGAATAAAAGCTGGCCACTCGAGCCAGCAGCAGCAACCCACTCGGGTCCCCTTCCATGATGTGGGAGCTTTGTTCTTTTGCTCTTCTCAATAAATCTTGCTGCTGCTCACTCTTTGGGTCTGCACTACCTTTATGAGCTGTAACACTCACCGCAAGGATCCGCAGCTTCATTCCTAAAGTCAGCAAGACCACAAACCCACCGGGAAGAACAAACGACTCTGGACACGCCACCTTTAAGAGCTGTAACACTCACTGTGAAGGTCTGCAGCTTTACTCCTGAAGTCAGCGAGACCACGAACCCACCGGAAGGAATAAACTCCAGACACATCTGAACATCTGAAGGAACAAACTCCGGACATGCCATCTTTAAGAGTTGTAACACTCACCATGAAGGTCCACGGCTTCATTCTTGAAGTCAGCAAGACCAAGAACTCACCGGAATGAATAAATTCTGGACACAGTAGGTAGGAGTGCCTGGTGATAGATAACACAGTTGACTGCCTCCAGGGGCCGCAGCCAAGCTCTGCCCTAGCCCCTGGCCACATGGAGCACACGTTTAGCATTTGACTCAACAGGTAGTTGTTGTTAGTTCCCCACCCTCTCTCTCTATCTGATCCACCTAGGAGTAACACCTAAAGGTTACTTTGGCCTCACCAGGTGCACAGTCTGTCCCAAACCCTTTGTGTGTGTGTGTGTGTGTGTGTGTGTATACATATATGTGTGTGTGTGTGTGTGTGTGTGTGTGTATATATATATATATTTTTTTTTTTTTTGAGATGGAGTCTGCCTCTGTTGCCCAGGCTGGAGTGCAGTGGTGCTATCTTGGCTCCCAAGTAGCTAGGATTTCAGGCACGTACCACAATGCCCAGCTAATTTTTTGTGTTTTTAGAAGAGATGGGGTTTCACTATGCTGGTCAGGCTGGCCTCGAACTCCTGACCTTGTGATCCACCCACCTTAGCCTCCTAAAGTGTTGGGATTACAGGTGTGAGCCACTGTGCCCAGCTCAGAGCCAAGCTCTTTTACCACTAAACACTACTGCCTTCCCCGGACCATCTAGCTAGCTGTGGTCCACTGTGACCTCAGATATCTTTCTAGAACTAATGCATTCGTACCAATTCTGTGCCAGCGTCCTACATGCATAAACATGCCATCTTATAATAGTGCCTACTGAATGGCATTGCTTTTCACTAAGAGTCGCTCCAACTGCCCACCCCAATCTATTACGAAGGCTGGTGGTAAGAGTTCAGAGTGGGGGCAAAGGTGGAAGTTCAGAGCTGGAGGACCGGGTGTGTAGAAGCTAAAAGAGATGAACGAGATGGCTTCTGTGAGAAGTACATACAGTGGATGGATCAACATTTCCTGCCTTCTCCTAGGGTGGGTCTTCCTCCATAGCAGAGGCTGGAAGGTTAAGAACCACAATTCCCAAGCTCTAGGATTCCAGATGCTGATGAGGTTCCATCAACCAGCAGGAAGCAACAAGGATAAGGCCCCCCCTTCTTATCCTTATCCTGCTGCTTCCACTGTTTCTCGTGGCAAGGGTCATTCCTGTGGAATCTGGCTTTCCCACAGTGTCTTCCCAAACCAGCCAGTAACAAAAGAGTCAGTAATTTCCTTGCTGCCTGACCTCCCACTTCTTTTTTTCTTTTCTTTCTTTTTCTTCCTTTCTTTTTTCTTTTTTTTTTTTTTTTTTTTTTGTTTGGTGGAGGGAGAGGGGATGGAGTCTCGCTCAGCTGTCCAGGTTGGAGTGCAGAGGCATGATCTCCGCCCCCCGGGTTCAAGCGATTATCCTGTCTCAGCCTCCCGAGTAGCTGGGATTACAGGTTCACATTACCACACCCGAATAATTTTTGTATTTTTAGTAGAGACGGGATTTCACCATGTTGGCCAGGATGGTCTCGATCTCTTGACCTCGTGATCCACCTGCCTCGGCTTCCCAAAGTGCTGGGATTACAGGCATGAGCCACCGTGCCTGGCCTTCTTTTTTTTTTTTTTATTTTTTTTATTTTTTTGAGACGGAGTCTCACTCTGTCCCCCAGGCTGAAGTACAGTGGCACGATCTCAGCTCACTGCAACCTCCACTGCCCGGGTTCAAGCAATTCTCGTGCCCTAGCCTCCCAAGTACCTGGGACTATAAGCGTGTGCCACCATGCCTGGCTAATTTTTTTGTATTTTTAGTAAAGACAGGGTTTCACCATGTTGGCCAGGCTGGTCTTAAACGCCTGACCTCAGGTGATCTGCCCACCTTGGCCTCCCAAAGTGATGGAATTATAGCCATGAACCAGCATGTCTGGCGTATCTTCCCCCTTCTAAAACTCAGAGGGGTACCTTCAGCCTCCTGATCAATTCTGTAATCAATATTAATTCTCCTTCAGCCTAAACTAGCTAGCCAGCTAGAGTAGATTATGTCTGTCACTGACTCCTGACCAATACAGCATTGAGATGAAAATCTGACCATGACTGGGGTGCAGAGGAAATTTCGTTGCCAAAGACTTCATTTAAACAAAAAGCATAGAGAATAGCATGACAAACATCTTTGTACCCCCCACCAAGTTTCAAAAATAAAATTGAGGCTGAGCGAGGTGGCTCACATCTGAAATTCCAGCAATTTGGGAGGCCAAGGCAGGCGGATCACTTGAGGTCAGAAGTTCGAGACAGCCTGGCCAACATAGCAAAGCCCCTGACTCTACTAAAAATACAAAAATTAGACTGGCATGGTGGCACCACTTGTAATCCCAGCTACTTGAGAGGCTGAGGCACAAAATCATTTGAACCTGGGAGGCAGAGGTTGCAGTGAGCCGAGACTGGGTCACTGCCCTCCAGCCTGCAATACAGAGTGAGATCCGTCTCAAACAACAACAACAACAAAAAATGACCGGGTGCAATGGCTCACGCCTGTAATCCCAGCACTTTGGGAGGCCGAGGTGGACAAATCACCTAAGGTCAGGAGTTCAAGACCATCCTGGACAACATGGTGAAACCCTGTCCATACTAAAAATTCAAAAATTAGTCGGACATGGTGGCGGGTGCCTGTAATCCCAGCTACTGGGTAGGCTGAGGCAGGAGAATCACTTGAACCCGGGAGGCAGAGGTTGCAGTGAGCCGAGATCTCACCACTGCACTCCAGTCTGGGTGACAGAGCCAGACTCCATCTCAAAAAAAAAGAAGGAAATAAAATTGATGCGTCTGTTTCCTCTTTACCACTTAAAACCCCCACCTCTTATTTCAAGGACCTATCATCTTGAAGTGCTTGTGTGTGTGCGTACATTTTTACCTCTTATGTAGCCCACATATCCCTGACTTTGTGTGCCGCCTTCTACAACTTGCTTTTTTTCCTCAACATTATGTTTTAGAGATTTACCAATACTGATATACGGTCAGCCCAGTTTATTCTTTTTTTTTTTTTTTTGAGACAGAATCTTGCTCTGTCACACAGCTGGCATGCGGTGCAGTGGTATAATCATAGCTCACTGCAGCCTCAACCTCCTTGGGCTCAGGCGATTCTCCTGCATCAGCCTCCTGAGTAGCTGGGAGCCCAGGCATGCGACAACACGGTTGGCTTATTTTTTAATTTATTATAAAAACAGGGTCCTAGCCAGGCGCGGTGGCTCACGCCTGTAATCCCAACACTTTGGGAGGCTGAAGTGGGTGGATCGCCTGAGGTCAGGAGTTCGAGACCAGCCTGGCCAACACAGTGAAACCCTGTATCTACTAAAAATACAAAAAAGTAGCTAAGCGTGGTGGTGAGCACCCATAATCCCAGCTACTAGGGAGGCTGAGGCAGGAGAATTGCTTGAACCCGGGAAGCGGAGGCTGAAGTGAGCTGAGATCACACCACTGCACTCCAGTCTGGGTGACAGAGCCAGACTCCATCTCAAAAAAAAAAGAAGGAAATAAAATTGATGCCTCTGTTTCCTCTTTACCACTTAAAACCCCCACCTCTTATTTCAAGGGCCTATCATCTTGAAGTGCTTGTGTGTGTGTGTACATTTTTACCTCTTATGTAGCCCACATATCACTCCATTGCACTCCATTGCAACAAGAGCAAAACTCTGTCTCAAAAAACAAACAAACAAACAACAACAACAACAAAAAACAGGGTCTTACTATGATGCCCAGGATGGTCTTGAACTCCTAGGCTCAAGAGATCTTCACGTTTCAGCTTCCCAGAGTGCTAGGATTATAAGCATGAGCTACCAAACCCAGCTCTCAGTTTATCACCCAGGCTGGAAAGCAGTGACTCAATAACAACTGATTGCAGCACCTTCCTGGGCTCAAGCCGACCTCCCGAGTAGCTGGAACTATAGCCATGTCTGGCTAATTTTTTTTTTTTTTTTTTTTTTTTTTTTTGTAGAGGTGGAGTTCTGCCATTTTGCCCAGGTTAGTCTCAAACTCCCGGGCTCAAAGGATCTTCCCGCCTCGGCCTCCCAAAGTGCTGAGATTATAGCTGTGAGCACCATGCTCAGCCAGTTTATTCCTTTAAACAGTTGGATGGTATTCCATGCATGAACATATTATCTGCATGGTTACATCACAGTTTATTCTGCTATTGATGAGGGACGTAATTTAACTTTCTGAACTCTAACTGGGAATGGCATTTCAAATGTCTTCAGGACAGACAAATAAGAGAAATACATGAAATGCTTTGCAGAGCAACAATAATGACCGGTGCCCATGGTGACCAAGGCATTCACATTTCTGTCTTAAAACTGCACTGGCTGGGCACACCTCATCCCTGGAGCATCAGTGTCCACGGTGGTGTCCCCAGTCTCTGTGCTTACGGTTGAGGCTTCTTAAGACAAAGACCCATGACAAACGGTACCAGATCACTTTCAGGAAATGAAAATAAAGTGGGTGACTGGCTTCCCATCCCAACAGCATGCGCCTGAGTTCTGGGAAGATGCTGGTGATCTCACTGACCAATCATGGAGCCGTTCTAACACCTTTGCCAGGAATTCTGGATGAAACCGGTAGCTCAGTGCAAACAATTCAGGAGTTTCTCAATAACCAGGGCTGGAGATGAGTTACTTTGTCACTCAAAGCTACTGAATCATGGAAAGTGGAGATGCATTTGCTATGGTTCAGTTCCAGTCAGTAGAACTTCCCTGGACACTGTGGGAAGAAGGAGAAAAGAATGGCTTTGCAGACAAACATGCATAAATCCCAGTTCTGCCTCTTTCTTTGTTTTGTTTTTGTTTTGTTTTGGTTTGGTTTTTGTTTGTTTTTGAGATGGAGTGTCGTTGTGTCGCCCAGGCTGAAGTGCAGTGGTGTGATCTCGGCTCCCTGCAACCTCCACCTCCTGGGTTCAAGCAATTCTCCTGCCTCACCTTCCCAAGCAGCTGGGATTACAGGCGTGCACCACCACGCCCGGCTAATTTTTGTATTTTTAGGAGAGACAGGGTTTCGTGGTGTTGGCCAGGCTGGTCTAGAACTCCTGAACTCAGGTGATTCACCCACCTCGGCCTCCCAAAGTGTTGGGATTACAGGCGTGAGCCACCCCAGTTCTGCCTCTTTCTAAGTGAATGACCTTGGACAAACGTTTCCTCTCTCTGAGCTTTGGTTCCCTTATATCTAAATGGAAAATTAAAATAATAACTGGGCTGGCGTGCTGGCTCATGCCTGTAGTCTCAGCACTTTTGGAGGCCAAGGCGGGTGGATCACCTGAGGTCAGGAGTTCGAGACCAACCTGACCAACATGGTAAAACTCCATCTCTACTAAAAATACAAACAAAAACAAAAACAAAAAAAAACTAGCCAGGCATAGTGGTGGGCACCTGTAATCCCAGCAACTTGGAAGTCTGAGGCAGGAGAATCATTTGAACCTAGGAGGCAGAGATTGCAGTAAACTGAGATCACGCCATTGCACTGCAGCCTAGGCGACAAAAGTGAAACTCCATCTCAAAAATAAAAATAAAATAGTAAAATAAAATAATAACTGGACGTGGGTGATCTGGTTTCCTTTCCTTTGGGTAACGGCATCCAGATTTGCTTCTGGGGAAACACGCCTCTGCCACTTGTAGTCCATACATTTTGGATCATGCGTCACTGCCCTTAACTTCAGAGGTGATATGGGACGCTGACCACCAGCAAGACTTACCGTGTCCCTGGCCAAATCACTGGTTCACAGGCAGGCATATCATGCAGTCAGAGCCAGTGCCATACAATGAAACTTTTATTGGAACATCAAGTGCTTTTTTACTGATGTACTTGAACTTGGGGAGAGTGTACCTCTCCCTGATATACTTGAACTTGGGGAGGATGTGAGCCTACAGTTGCAGGAGTCACTAAAAGTGATTTTTTTGTTCTTGCTTTCTTGAAGACAGGGTCTCGCTCTGTCACCCAGTCTGGAGTGTACTTGTGTGGCGTGTTCACAGCTCACCACAGGCTCCACTGCTCAACCTCCCTGGCTCAGGAGATCCTCCCAACTCTGCCTTCCAAGTAGCTGAACTACAGGCAAGCCACCATGCCCAGTTAATTCTGTTTTTTTTGTTTTTTTTTTTTTTTTTTAGACAATCTCTCTCTGTCACCCCGGCTGGAGTGCAGCAGCACAATCTCTGCTCACTGCAACCTCCACCTCCCGGGTTCAAACGATCCTCCTATCTCCTTCTCCCAAGTAGCTGGAATTACAGGCATACACCACCATGCCCAGATAATTCTTTGTATTTTTAGTAGAGATGGGGTTTCACCATATTGGCCTGGCTGGCCTCAAACTCCTGACCTCAAGTGATCCTCCAGCCTCTGCCTCCCAAAGTGCCGGGACTCTAGGCATGAGCCACTACCCCAGGCCATGGAGCCACCAGTTTTGACCAAGAATGAAGGCAATACAGAAGATAACATTGTTGAGAGGTGGCCAGAAACCGGGACCTAGTGTCATCATTTGAGTTTGCTGGAGCACAGAAACCAACATATGGCACTTCAATGTGGTAAACTGAAGAAGCCTCAAGGCCTCTCTGACCTTCCCCCTCCCCAGCCATCCCTCCCAAAGCACAGGATAACACTGAAGTTCCTTTATCTGACTGAAATCTAGACCCGCCAAAAAAAAACCTACTGTGTTTTCTTTCCCCTCCTTGTTAGACCAAGAATGTAACCACACCTGAACAGACCTTCCCCCAAGATAATCTCCAAGTTTTTTTCTTTTTTTTTTTTTTCTGAGAGGGAGTCTCACTCTGACCCCTAGGCTGGAGGGCAATGGTGCAATCTCAGCTCACTGCAACCTCCGCCTTCCGGGTTCAAGCAATTCTTGCTGCCTCAACCTCCCCAGTAGCTGGGATTATAGGCTTGTGACACCACGTCTGGCTAATTTTGCCGTGTTGGCCAGGCTGGTCTCAAACTCCTGACCTCAAGTGATCCACCGGCTTTGGCCTCCTAAAATGCTGGGATTATAGGCGTGAGCCACCGTGACTGGCTTGTCCAAGTCCTTCTCTGTTCCCTGATCCACTCATTCTTCCTAGTAATCCCCTCAATAGATTTCCTCTCTTCCCGTCCTCCCATAAGCTATTTTACCAGGATGGTATATAAACTTCTGAACCACTGTGGGTTGGGTAATCACTCTGTGGTTCTCCCCAAATACGTACTAAGATTCGTGGCCAGGCGCTGTGGCTCACGCCTGTAATCCCAACATTTTGGGAGGCCGAGGCGGGCAGATCACTTGAGGCTAGGAGTTCGAACGCAGCCTTGCCAACATGGTGAAACCTCATTGCTACTAAAAATACAAAAATTACCCGGTTGTGGTGGCACGCACCTGTAATCTCAGCTACTTGGGGGCTAAGGCAGAAGAATCACTTGAACCCAGGAGGCGGAAGTTGCAGTGAGCCAAGGTCACACCACTGCACTCCAGCCTAGGTGAGAAAGCAGAAACTCTGGCTCAAAAAAAAAAAAAAAAAAGATTTGTATCCCTTTTCTCCAATGAATCTGTCTTTTGTGAGTTGATTTTTTTTCTGCAAACTTTCAAAGGGTGAAGAGGAAATTTCTTTTAGTCCCTGCAAGTTCCTGCTCAAGTTATACTGAAGGCTGAGGTCAATTGTGGGACTTTTTAGCTCCTCATTAGTGTATTTATTTGTTTTGCTTAAGCCAGGTTGAGTTAGGTTGTCTGTCACTTGCAGGACAGTAAGTCTTGACCAACAGTCGGCCTTAGTGTGCAGCCGTGAGGACTGAGATGACATGAAGTAGTCCTACTATGAGCAAGATTCCTTTCCTTTCCTTGTTCAGATCCAGAGCTATTTTCATCTAACTCCTTTTTAATTTCATGTAATCCTAAAATCATTCTGAATTTCTAAAAACATCTGGAAACGATGACATATCAGAAACATGAAAAAATTGGAGATGGTTAGCTTAAAAAAGATGGCTTGGCAATGTCATCACTTTCTTGAAATAGTGAAGAGCCTGTCATATGGACAAGAATGAGAGTTGGAGAGCAGAATTGGGCAACCAGGTGGAAATCAGCAGAAGACACTTTGCTTTAATGTGAAGAACTTTATTTTTGAGATGGAGTCTCTCTGTTGTCGCCCAGGCGGGAGTGCAGTGGTGCGATCTCAGCTCACTGCAACCTCTGCCTGCTGGATTCAAGTGATTCTCCTGCCTTAGCCTCCAAGGAGCTGGGATTACAGGCTTGTACCACCACGCCTGGCTAATTTTTGTATTTTTAGTAGAAACAGGGTTTCACCATGTTGTCCAGGCTGGCCTCAAACTCCTGACCTCAGGTGATCCACCAGCCTCGGCCTCCCAAAGTGTTGGGATAGTAGGCATGAGCCACCGAGCCCGGCCAGGAAGAACTTGTTAGTCAGGCAGCTCTGGACTGCTCCTCTGGGGCAGTGGGTTTCCTACTGCAAGAGACCTTCAGGTGGAAAAAAGACAATCACTTACTGTGATTTGTAGAGGGGATTCCTATTTCTTTTATTCTTTTTTTTTTTTTTTTTTTTTGAGATGGAGTCTTGCTCTGTTGCCCAGGCCGGAGTGCAGTGGTGTGATCTCGGCTCACTGCAAGCTCCACCTCCTGGGTTCACACCATTCTCCTGCCTCAGCCTCCTGAGTAGCTGGGACTATAGGCGCCCACTACCTCGCCCGGCTAATTTTTTGTATTTTTTAGTAGAGACGGGGTTTCACCGTGTTAGCCAGGATGGTCTCGATCGCCTGACGTCGTGATCCGCCCACCTTGGCCTCCCGAAGTGCTGGGATTACGGGTGTGAACCACTGCAGCCGGCGGGGATTCCTATTTCAAGGAGAGAGTTACAGGGATGGCATCCAAAGCCCTCTCACTTTTAGAATGCTAGGGTTCGAAATAAAGTGCCAAATACGAGGCCAGGCATGGGGGCACACATCCGTAATCCCAGCACTTTGGGAGGCTGAGGCAAGTGGACTGCTTGAGGCCAGGAGTTCGAGCCCAGTCTGGGCAACATGGAAAAACTCCATCTCTACTACAAATATGAAAATTAGCCAGGCATTGTGGTGCTCACCTGTAATCTCAACTACCTGGGAGGCTGAGGCATGAGAATCACTTGATCCCAGGAGGTAGACGTTGCAGTGAGCCAAGATCACGCCATTGCACTCCAGTGTGGGTGACAGAGTGAGACTGTCCAAAAAAAAAAAAAAAAACTAATACAATGACTACTCTTATGTTTCTAATATCTCCAATGTTTTTCTTCATGAAAAAGGTTTTGAGCCAGGTGTGGTGGCTCATACCTGTAATCCCACTGCTTTTAGGAGGCTGAGGTGGAGGCATCACTTGAGCCTGGGAGTTCAAGACCAACCTGGGCATCATAGTGAGATCCCTGTCTCTAGAAAAAAATGAAAAATTAGCTGGGCATGGTGGCATGTGTTTGGACTCCCAGCTACGCAGGAGACTGAGACAGGAAGACAGCTTGAACCCAGGTGGTTAAGGTTGCAGTGAGCTGTGATTTTGTACCACTACAGTCCAGCCTGAGCGACAGAGCTAGATCCTGTCTAAAAAGTAAAATTTAATTTAATTTACAAAAAAAGAAACGGTAATTCCAGCACTTTGGGAGGCCAAGGTGGGAGGCTCCCTTGAGGCCAGGAGGTTGAGACCAGCCTGGGCAGCATAGCAAGATCCCATCTCTAAAAATAAAAAATAAAAACCAGTAGTGGTGGCCTGCACCTATAGTCCCAGCCATGAGGGAGGCTGAGGTGGGAGGATCAGTTGAGCCCAGGAGGTCAAGGCTGCAGTAAGCTATGAGCAAAGCACTGCATTCCACCCTGGACAACAGAGTAAGACCCCATTTCTAAAATAAGGAGTAAGACCCCATTTCTAAAATAATAAATAAGGAGTAAGACCCCATTTCTAAAATAAGGAGTAAGACCCCATTTCTAAAATAATAAATAAGGCCAGGCGCGGTGGCTCATGCCTGTAATCCCAGCACTTTGGGAGGCTGAGGTGGGTGGATCACGAGGTCAGGAGTTCAAGACCAGCCTAGCCAAGATGGTGAAACCCTGTCTCCACTAAAAATACAAAAATTAGCCAGGCATGGTGGCAGGCACCTGTAATCCCCGCTCCTTGGGAGACTGAGCAGAGAATTCTTGAACCCGGGAGGTGGAGGTTGCAGTGAGCCTAGATTATGCCACTGCACTGCAAAAAATAATAATAATAATAATAAAATAAAATACCTTTTAGGCATATGGATGAAATAGTCAAATGTCTAGTCATACTTTTTTTTTTTTTTTTTTTTTGAGACAGAGTCTCACTGTATTGCCCAGGCTGGAGTGCAGTGGCGCAATCTCGGCTCACAGCAACCTCCACCTCCTGGGTTCAAGTGATTCTCCTTCCTCAGCCTCCTGAGTAGCTGGAATTACAGGCGCCCACCACCACGCCTGGCTAATTTTTGTATTTTTAGTGGAGACAGGGTTTCACCATGTTGGCCAGGCTGGTCTCGAACTCTTGACCTCAAATGATCCGCCTGCCTCAGCTTCCCAAAGTGCTGGAATTATAGGCGTGAGCCACCGCGCCTGGCCCATATTTTCATTATATCAGTTATTTACGCAAATCTTTACATGTACTTATTACATAAAATTATGAATAGGAATTTATAATTCTAAATAGGAATTTAGAAAATTTGCTTTTTCCAAATCTCTTTTTTTTTTTGGAGACAGGATTTCACTCCAGTTGCCCAGACAGGAGTGCAGTGGCATGATCTCTGCTCCTGGACACAAGCAACCTCTGTCTCCTGGGCACAAGCAGTTCTCTTGCCTCAGCCTCCCAAGTAGCTGGGACTACAGGTGCATACCACTGCACATGGCTAAATTTGTATTTTTTGTAGAGACAGGGTTTCGTCATCTTCCCCAGGCTGATCTCAAACTCCTGAGCTCAAGTGATTCGCTCGTCTTCGTCTCCCAAAGTGCTGGGATTACAGGCATGAGCCACCACACCTGACCTTCAATTCTCTCATTTAATGAAATAACATTATTCAAGCCTTTCACGTGCACTTAGACATTAGTTTTTTGCTTTTTTGTTGTTTGTTTGTTTTTTTGAGTGACTTTCGAACCGTATGATGTTGGAATTCTCCAATTATGTTTAACTTTTAGAGCTGTGCCCTTGTAACTATAAAAAAAGGACTTTCAGATAGACATTCCAGCATTACAAAAATACCCTTTTTGCGGGAGTCTTGATTTTTGATCCAATGAGTTTTCTTGACAACTCAACTATTGCAATATGGCAGAACAAGCCATACTTAGTAGCTGGTAGAATGTCTTCTAAATAAGGCAAAATACCAAACTGCAAATATAGTCTGATCCAAAATATGATGAAAATTTAGATAACTAGATGCAAAAAAAAAGATGAAAAAAATAACAGAAGTTAAACAGTCATCACTAATTGCAGTTACTATGCATGTCACTGTTTTATTTTTCATACTTTTTTATATTTCCAAGTTTTCTAGAATCAGCATGAGTAACTTTTATAATCGGAAAAAAAGAAACAAGTTACAGAAATAAATGCCTGTGTGGCAGTTATAGAATCTAGACCACTATTCCAGCTTCTGAGAAGTCTACAATTTGCAGTTAGACCAAGGGTCACAAACTCAACCACTTCCATGTAACATAAGTGACAGAAGTGGGCCAACTGTAATATAATACAATAGGGTACAATGGGTACTGCGGTAAATTGAGGAAATTTGTCTAAACAGGGGGGCCAATTATTGTCACGTGAAAATGTGAGGCCAGTGTTATCAAATACTCTGATATTGGACATTTAGGTAAAATTCACTCTCCCTTTTTTTTCTTTTTTTTTGAGATGGAGTCTCGCTCTGTCACCCAGGCTGGAGTGCAATGGTGAGATCTCAGCACACTGCAACCTCCACCTCCAGGGTTGAAGCGATTCTTCTGCCTCAGCCTCCCGAGTAGCTGGGACTACAGGCCCTCACCACCACATCCGGCTAATTTTTGTATTTTTCAGTAGAGACGGCATTTCACCATGTTGGTCAGGCTGGTCTCGAACTCCTGACCTCAAGTGATCCACCCGCCTCAGCCTCCCAAAGTGCTGAGATTACAGGCATGAGCCACCACACCCGGCTGAGAATCTGCACTTCTAAGGAGTTTTTAGGTGATGCCAATGCCGTGGGCCATGGGCCACACCTTGAATCACCAGGGTTTAGAACAGCGATTCGTAGCTCCAGCTGTCCCCTAAGGTCACATAAGAGGCCACATCTAACCCTACTCCAGGTTGATTGAATCAGAGTCTGAGGTGTTCCTGAGCACAAGCATTTCTACAAATCTCCCTGCAGCCTCACCCCCTGCCCCACACCTTTTTTTCTTCTTTTAACAGTGAGGTCAAACAAAATCTATGTTCCAGTTCGCCATTGTCAGTGACCTTTAAGTCAGATAGTTTCCGGTCACTCTGACTTGATATTCAAACTTCTGACTTTTACTGCCAGACTACAGATTTTAATTGCCCTGTCCAGCCAGACATGGTGGCTCATGCCTGTAATCCCAGCACTTTGGAAGGCTGAGGCCAGATCACTTGAGGCCAGGAGTCCCAGACCAGCTTGGGCAACATAATGAGACCCCACTTCTACAAAAAACTTAAAAATATATTGTAATTGCCCTGCTCTTCTTCTCCAGCCTCTCTATTAGCGTGTTTCAACATTAACTGCTTTTTATATTTCCCAGCCAGAGATTCACAGTGTCCACTGGTGCTTTAAAATGTTTGAGAAGTCCTGCAGTTTACTAAGCAAGCAAACTTTGCATAGTCTACTATTTTCCAAGCTCATGGGGCCACAGAACCCTTTGGGGGCATAACTTCTCACACTTTTTTTTTTTTTTAGGTGGGGGGGATGGAGTCTGGCTCTGTAGACCAGGCTGGAGTGCAGTGGTGCAACCTCAGCTCACTGTAACCTGTCTCCTGGATTCTCCTGGGAGGCGATTCTCCTGCACCACCATGTCCGGCTAATTTCTGTATTTTTAGTAGAGATGGGGTTTCTCCATGTTGGCCAGGCTGGTCTCCAACTCCTAACCTTAAGTGATCCACCTGACTTGGCCTCCCAAAGTGGTGGGATTACAGGTGTGAGCCACCACGCGTGGCACATTTTTTTTTTTAAGATAGGGTCTTGCTCTGTTGCCCAGGCTGAAGTGCAGTGGTGCGATGACAGCTCACTGTCATGAGGTTGAGTCTGCAGTGAGCTGAGATTGTGCCACTGCATTCCAGTTTCAGTGACAAAGAGACCCTGTCTCAAAAAAACAAAAACAGGATGGCCATGGTGGCTCACACCTGTAATCCCAGCACTTTGGGAGGCCAAGGTGGGTGGATTACATGAAGTCAGGAGTTTGAAACCAGCCTAGTCAATGTGACGAAGCCCTGTCTCTACTAAAAATACAAAAATTAGCCAGATGTGGTGGCACACGCCTGTAGTCCCATCTACTTGAGGCAGGAGAATCACTTCAACCTGGGTGGTGGAGGTTGCAGTGAGCCGAGATTGCGCCACTGCACTCCAGCCTGGGCGACAGAGGGAGACTCTGTCTCAAAACAACAACAACAACAACACAGGCTGACAGGCCGGGTGTGGTGGCTCACGCCTGTCATCCCAGCACTTTGGGAGACCGAGGCAGGTGGATCACCTGAGGTCAGGAGTTGGAGACCTGCCTGGCCAACATGGTGAAACCCTGTCTTTACTAAAAACACAAAAATTAGCTGGGTGTGGTGGCGTGAGCCTGTAGTCCCAGCTACTCAGGAGGCTGAGGCAGGAGATTTGCTTGAACTCCAGAGGCAGAGGTTGCAGTGAGCTGAGATAGCACCATTGCACTCCAGCCTGGGCAACACAGCCAGACTCCATCTCAAAAAAAAAAAAAAAAGAAACAAACAAACGGTGTTATAAATTCTTTTGGAATTTATGTAGCCCCCTAAAAAGTCAATTAAAAAACCAAAACATGTTACTGCTACAGAAGTGATAGACCATGGAACACAATTTGAGTAGCACAGATTTAGGTTACTTGAAGCTTTTTTTTTTTTTTTTTTTTTTTTTTTTTTTTGAGACGGGTTCTTGCTCTGTTACCCAGCCTCACTACATCCTTGACCTCCTGGGCTCCAGAAATCCTCCCACCTCAGCCTTCCGAGAAGCTGGGATTATAGACATGCACCATAATGCTAGGTTAATTTTTAGATTTTTTTGTAGAGACAGAGTCTCATGTGTTACCCAGATTGGTGTTGAACTCTGGGTTCAAGCAATCCTCCTGCTTCAACCTCCCAAATTGCTGGGATTATAGCTGTGAACCACTGCACCCAGTGCTTTTAGAGTTCTTGGTGGAAAAAATAATCTAAGCTACATGGATGTTAAGTCTATTTTCCTGGATGAGGAGATTCATGGGATGTTGCAAAGGAATGAGCAGAGATTGAGAATAAAATGCTGAAAATGTGTGTGTGTGTGTGTGTGTGTGTATTTATTTTTGAGAATAAAATGCTGAAAATGTGTGTGTGTGTGTGTGTGTGTTTATTTTTTATTTATTTATTTATTTTTTTGAGATGGAGCCTCACTCAGTCACCCAGGCTAGATAGAGTGCAGTGAATGAGCCCAATCTCGACTCACTGCAACCTTCGCCTCCTGGATTCAACCAATTCTCCTGCCTTAGCCTCCCTAGTAGCTGAGATTACAGGCACCCACCACCACGCCCAGGTAATTTTTGTGTTTTTGTAGAGACAGGATTTCACCATTGTTGCGAGAAGTCAGGGACCCCGAATGGAGGGAATGGCTGGAGTCGCAGCAGAGGAAACATAAATTGTGAAGATTTCATGGGCATTTATCACTTCCCTAATAATACTCTTATAATTTCTTATGCCTGTCTTACTTTAATCTCTTAATCCTGTTATCTTCGTAAGATGAGGATGTATGTCACCTCAGGACCCTGTGATGATTGCGTTAACTGAACAAATTGATTATAAAATGTGTGCGTGTTAACAATATGAAATCAGTGCACCTTGAAAATGCAGAATAACAGCGATTTTAGGGAACAAGGGAAGACAACCATAAGGTCTGACTGCCTGCAGGGCCAGGCAAAAAAAGCCATATTTTTCTTTTTGCAGAGAGCCTATAAACAGAAGTTCAAGTAGCAGAGATACTGCTAAATTCTTTTCCTAGCAAGGAATGTAATATTAGGAAAAGACTTGCATTCCTGGGGGGAGGTCTATAAACGGCTGCTCTGGGAGTGTCTGTCCTATGCGGTTGAGATAAGGACTCAGATACGCTCTGGTCTCCTTCAGTACCCTCAGGCTTACTAGGATTGGGAAACCCCAGCCCTGGTACATTTGAGGTCAGACTGGTTCTCTGCTCTCAAACCCTGTTTTCTGTTAAGATGTTTATCAAGACAATATGTGCACAGCTGAACATAGACCCTTATCAGGAGTTTTTGATTTTGCCCTTTGCCTTATGATCTTCACTTTGCCCTTTGCCTTGTGATCTTTTTTGGCCTCAGAAGCATGTGATCTTTGTGACCTACTCCCTGTTCCTACACCCCCTCCCCTTTTGAAGTTCTTAATAAAAACCTGCTGATTTTGTGGCTCAGGTGGGCATCACGGACCTACCAATATGTGATGTCACTCCCGGAGGCCCAGCTGTAAAATCCCTCTCTTTGTACTCCTTCTCTTTATTTCTCAGCTGGCCAACAGTTAGGGAAAATAGAAAGAACCTACGTTGAAATATTGGGGGTGGATTCCCCTGATACATCATGTTGGCCAGGCTGATCTCAAACTCCTGACCTCAAGCAATCCATCTGCCTCAGCCTCCCAAAGTGCTGGGATTATAGGCGTGAGCCACCGTGCCAGGCCCTAATTTTTGTATTTTTAGTAGAGACGGGGTTTCACCTTGTCAGCCAAGCTTATCTCGAGCTCCTGACCTCAGGTGATCAGTCTGCCTCTGCCTCCCAAAGTGCTGAGATTATAGGCATGAGCCACTGTGCCTGGCCTGAAAATGTGTATTCTGATAAGTTCGTGTGGCACATAGTAACCACAGATATAGTCCTCAAAGCCAGACTTCCTGAGTTCCAAGGCCTGGCTCTGCCATTTCTTAGTGACACCACCTTGAGCAAGTCACTTAACTTTACTGTGCTTAGGTTTCTTGATATATTAAATGGAGCTAATTATAGGCCCTCTTCAAGGAATTGTACAAATAATAAATGAATTATGTAAAATGCAGAAAATTCATGGCACATTGCAGGGGTTCAATAAGTGTTAGCTATTATGTTCACTTATCCGCTCACTACATTTGCTAATGCATGGATAATAATAATGGCTACAGTGATATCATTACCTATATTATATATACATATATATGTGTATGTGTGTGTATATATTTACTTATTTATATATATATTTTTTTTGTTTGTTTGTTTGTTTGTTTTTGAGACAGAGTCTTGCTCTGTCACCAGGCTGGAGTGCAGAGGCATGATCTCAGCTCACTGAAACTCTGCCTCCCGGATTCCAGCGATTCTGCTTCCTCAGCCTCCCGAGTAGCTGGGACTACAGGCGCGCACCATCACGCCCAGCTAATTTTTTGTATTTTAGTAGAGATGGGGTTTCACCATGCTGACCAGGATGGTCTCACTCTCCTGACCTCATGATCCGCCCACCTCAGCCTCCCAAAGTGCCCGGATTAGAGGCATGAGCCACCATGCCCAGCCTACCTATATTATATTTTAATAGCTAACATATATTGGGAGCTTACTTTGTGTCAGGCACTGTACTAAATAAATTATATCCCCACAATTACTGTATTTGGTAAGTATTATGATTGTTCCTAATTTATATTGGGAACTGAAACTTTGGAGAGTTGATGTGACTTGCTGTAGATTAAAGGCTTAGCATTGGTAGAGCTGGGATAAAATCCTGGTGGTTGGATTTGAAAGTCCTCCTTCATAGCTGTTACGTTCTGCTTATTCAAAGGCCCAAGTCTTGAAACTTTAGAACAGGAAGATTCCTTGAAGATGAGCTACAGGAATTCACTGGTGCCTCCCATTTCCCTGATGCAGAAAGGCCCAGGGGTTTGAATGACCTACCTGAAGTCAAATAGATGGGAGCAGAACTGGAATTAAAGGAAAGAGGGAGGAAGGAGGGACAGAAGAGAGGGATCCAGAATGGAGAGAGAAGGATGAGACCAATACTCCCATATTGGCCATAAAGGGGATCAGAATATGCCTCTCCAAAATATGCTACCCCAAAATACGCCTCTTTGGCATGAAGATTATTTTGAAATGATGGCAGTTTAGAAATAGCAGACACAGGAAAAGCTCTCTACCACCCTCCTTTCTGTCTAAAAGCAGGGCATACATTTCCTATTATGAAGATTTCCCCCTCCCTTCTCCAATCCAGGAAGGAAAACAACTTTTTTTTTGCTTTTTTGAGACAGAGTCTCGCTCCGTCACCCAGACTGGAGTGCAGCGGCGGGATCTTGGCCCGCTACAACGTCTGCCCTCCAGGTTCAAGCAATTCTCCTGCCTCAGCCTCCTGAGTAGCTGGTATTATAGGTGCGCACCACCACGCCCGGTTAATTTTTGTATTTTCAGTAGAGACAGGGTTTTATTATGTTGGCCAGATTGGTCTCAAACTCCTGACCTCAAGTGATCCACCCGCCTTGGCCTCCCAAAGAGCTGGGACTACAGGCGTGAACCACCTCACCCGGCCTTCTTTCCCCCATATATTTACCTTCCCAGAATTACCTTCCCTAGAAGCCCGCACCCTTTTCCTTTGTCTTTTCACTTCTCTATAAATGTAATGCTCTTTGTTATTATATAAACTCTCAGACCTAACTGCTTCTTTAGATTTTTACTTCTTTTTCTATGAGACCCCCATGTACATGTAAAAATTAAAATATTAACATCAAATAAAATGAACATGCCTTTTTTCTGTTAATCTGTCATTTGTTTAATTTGCAGAGCCCTTGTCACTGACCTGAGAGGGTAAAAGAAAAATGTTTTAATTTCTTTTTTATTTAAAAAAAGTAGAGATGAGGTTTCACTATGCTGCCCAGGCTAGTCCCAAATTCCTGAGCTCAGACAATCTGCCCGCCTCAGCCTCCCACAGTACTGGGATTACAGGCATGAGCCACCGTGTCTGACTGAGGGTAGAAGAAAAAGTTTTTTCCTCCCCTATAGCCACATCCAATTGGAAAAGCCTATTAGCTGTCCGTGAGGATGGACAAGAAGGAAGTTGGGTCTTCAAGCCTGGAGCTCAGGTACCAGCTTGGGTCACATCTCCTAATCTGGTCATCTATACTGCCAAATGCATCTAGTACCCTGGGATCCATCTAAACACTAACCTTCCCTCACTCCTCACATCCTGTGAATGCTCCAAGTTCTGCAGACCCCACCTCCACAATGCCGCTTCGTGTATGCATTTGTCTCCACCCCTTTGTCACTACCTAGGCAGGTCCATCATCATCTCTCCCATGGATGCCTAGGCCAGTCTTCAACTTGGTCTTTCTGACTTTAGGCTTGCCCCTTGCAATTCATCCTTCATACTTTAGCCAGGGCAAATCTGACCATACTTTTCTGCTTAAACACCTTCCGTGAGAGTTTTGTTTGCTTCAAACCACAGGCTCACCAATGTCCTCACTGGTCCCTGCTCAGCTCCCTGAACTTGCACCATCCTGAGGGTGTCATGTTCTTTCCCTTCCCCCTGCTTTGCCATGTGCTATTTCCTCTGCCTGGAGTTCTCTCTGTTCCTCCCACTTGCTTCACTGCACTAGTTCGCACTCATGCTTCAGGTCTTCCTCTAGAGGCGCCTTCCTGACCTTCGCTCCTGGATAAATCCCCTCCAAGGGTGCTCACAGCACCCTGTAGTTACCCTCATCAAAGCATTCATCACGTTGCACTATAATTACCTTCGCTCATCTGTCTCTCCTAAAGAGATTGAATGGAACAATTTGGGTGGAACAACAGGGGTGCATCTTTGTTGCCCAATGCCTGTCACATAATAGGTGGAGAAGAAATTATTTATTTATTTATTTATTTATTTTGAGATGGAGTCTCACTCTGTCCCCCAGCCTGGAGTGCAGTGGCACAATGTCAGCTCCCTGCAACCTCCACCTCCCGGGTTCAAGTGATTCTCCCACCTCAGCTAGGATTACAGATATGCGCCACCACGCCTGGCTAATTTTTGTATTTTTAGTAGAAATGGGGTGTCACATGTTGGCCAGGTTGTTCTCGAACTCTTGACCTCAAGTGACCCGCCCACCTCGGCCTCCCAAAATGCTGGGATTACAGGCGTGAGCCACAGCGCCTGGCCAGAAATCACTTTTGAATGAATTAGTGAGTGAACAGCAACTTATACTAATTCATGCCCCTACATTTTAGATTGCCATCACGCCAACCTCACTCAGCCAGCTACTATTTTTATTATCAATAGAGTGCATTTGTTGTGCGCCTTCAGTGTGAACACCAGCTGCGTCACTAAGTCAAAATCACCTACCACCAACCTTCTTAGAATGTGCTAGCAGTAACATTTCTACCAAATGTTATGTATAGCTTTTTGGCTCATGTTATGTGGCTCCAGGGAAAAAATCTTTCCATGTTCAAATCTGGGCTCCCAGGTTCTAGCTGGGCTACGTTATTGGTGTACACTGTCTGGTGCCAGGAAGAGGAGAAACCGGTTTGCTCATTCCCATGAGATGTATTCATGGAAAACCAACTCTGTAGCCAAGGAGACAAGGAGGGTGTTGTGTCTGTCCATCTGGGGCAGTTTTAACAAAGGAACCTGAAAACCCACCATTCCTCTTGGGAGCTGCACCTGATGAAGCTGGGTGACACACACTATATCCAGATACTCTCACGCCACACACCCTGGCCACTGGGAATGAGAATTTGGGTTACTGGATAAAAATATAGCACAATCAGTTAAATTTGAATTTCAGATAAACAACAGATTTTAAGTATGAAAATGCCACATGTATTGCAATGGAACATACTTATACCAAAATAATTACTTGTCGTTGTTCATCTGCAATTCAAATTTAAATTGGATGTCCTTTTCTTCTTCTTCTTCTTCCTTCTTCTTCTTCTTCTTCTTCTTCTTCTTCTTCTTCTTCTTCTTCTTCTTCTTCTTCTTCTTCTTCTTCTTCTTCTATTATTATTATTATTTTTGGCTGTATGTGGCAACCCTAAATTAAGTTGAAGATTGGGATCCCAGCAGGCATTCCCAGTGCAAGGCTACCCAGGGATAAAAGGCCAACTCCAGGGAATTCCAGGTCTTCGGAAGGTGGATTTGAGCAGCCAGAAGACTGTCTCCTGGCCAGACGAGGTGGCTCACGCCTGTAATCCCAGCACTTTGGGAGGCCAAGGCGGGCAGATCACTTGAGGTCAGGAGTTCAAGACCAGCCTGGCCCACATAGCAAAACCTGTCCCTACCTGGGATTATAGGTGTGTGGTGGTACACGCCTGTAATACCAGCTACTCAGGGGACTGAGGCAGGAGAATCGCTTGCACCTGGGAGGTGGAGGTTGCAGTGAGTCAATATTGTACCACTGCACTCCAGACTGGGTGACAGAACAAGATTCTGTCAAGAAAGAAAGAGAGAGAGAGAGAGAGAGAGAGAGAGAGAGAGAGAGAGAGAAAGAGAGAAAGAAAGAAAGAAAGAAAGAAAGAAAGAAAGAAAGAAAGAAAGAAAGAAAGAAAGAAAGAAAGAAAGAAAGAAAGAAAGAAAGAAAGAAAGAAAGAAAGAAAAAGAAAAGAAAAGAAAGAAAATGGCCAGGTGCAGTGGCTCACACCTGTAATCCTAGCACTTTGGGAGGGCCTAGGTGGGCAGATTGCCTGAGCTCAGGAGTTTGAGACGAGTCTGGGCAACATGATAAAACCCCATCTCTGCTAAAATACAAAAAATTAGCTGGGCATGGTAGTGTGTACCTATAGTCCCAGCTACTTGGGAGGCTGAGGAGAAAGAATCGCTTGAACCCTGGAGACAGAGGTTGCAGTTAGCTGAGATCACGCCATTGCACTGTAGCCTGGGTGGGTGACAGAGCAAGACTCTGTCTCAAAAAATAAAAATAAAATAAAAAAAGAAAAGAGAAAAAAAAATAGAGAGAGAAGGCTGTCTCCACTCAGAGGACAAGACTGTGTCATTTGGGGCAGAAGACAAGAAGAAGTTGCTGGCCTCCGCTGCACATTAGAATCACCTGCATGACTTTTAAACAGTCTCAAAGCGGCCAGGTGTGGTGGCTCATACCTGTAATCCCAGCACTTTGGGAGGCCAAGGTGGGTGGATCCCCTGAGGTCAAGAGTTCGAGACCAGCCTGATCATGGAGGTGAAACCCAGTCTTTACTAAAAATACAAAAATTAGCCAGGCGCGGTGGCAGGCCCCTGTAGTCCCAGCTACTCAGGAGGCTGAGGCAGGATAATTGGTTGAACCCAGGAGGCGGAGGTTACAGTGAGCCAAGATCGTGCCACTATACTCTAGCGTGAGCTAGTCTCAAAGCCCAGGCCACGTCTATTTCAGTTAAAACCGAATCCTTAGGGCTAAACACAGGCTTCAGAACTTTTTTTGAAGATTCCATTGTGTAGCCAAGGTTGAAATTTACTGATCCAGGACCACTTTCCTCCCCTCCCACAAGTCACGTGTTAATCATCTTCCCCCTTCACAGAGTGTGGTAAGCTGTCATTCAACTAGCAAATACTTATGGGAGGCTGGTGAGCCTTATCAGTGTGGTCTGGTATCGGGTGCCAAAGAGTTGAAGTTGCAAAGCCTGATTGGACCCATACTGTTACCAGTAGAAGGTGTCCAGGTTCTCAGCATCTCGAACAAAGAATTGGACAACGGCCGGGTGTGCTGGCTCATGACTGTAATCCCAGCACTCTGGGAGTCCGAGATGGGTGGATCACCTGAGTCAGGAGTTTGAGACCAGCCTGGCCAACATGGCGAATCCCCATCTCTACTAAAAATACAAAAATTAGCCGGGCGTGGTGGTGTATGCCTGTAATCCCAGCTACTCAGGAGGCTGAGGCAGGGGAATTACTTGAACCCGGGAGACGGGGGTTGCAGTGAGCCAAGATCATGCCACTACGCTCCAGCCCGCGCAACAGAGCGAGACGCCACCGTCTCAAAAAAAAAAAAAAAAAAAAAAAGGGACAAAAAGCACTAACAAAGTGAGGAAAGCAAAAGCAGGGATTCATTGAGAATGAAAGTACACGCCACAGTGTGGGAGTGGGCGTGAGCATAGGGGCTCAAGAGCCCCAGTTACCATATTTTCTGGGGTTTCAATACTCCAGGGGTTTCCCATTGGTTACTTGGTGTATGCTCTATGTAAATGAAGAGAATGAAGTGAAGTTATGGAGTCATTTACTAGGAATGCGCCCTATGTAAATGGAGAGGATGTTACCTGTGTGTGATCTATGTAACAGAGAGGATGAATGTGAAGTTACAAAGTATAAATGGTGTAAATGGAGAGGATGAAGAGAGCTTACAAAGCCGTTCGCATTCCTATCACTGCTGAAGTGCTTTCATTTGATTAAGCCAGAGTGGATGGGCCTTATGTTCCCTTACCACAAGGCCCTATTCTCCTGCCTCAATACTAGCTATGGGTCTTCAGAAAAGAGGCCACTTTGAGAGCCTTGGTCTCCAGTTTGTCAAATAAAACCATGAACGTGGTGCTATGATGCCTGGCCAGCCTGCTTTGCAGAGCAGGATAAGGTTGAGGGTTAGGGAAGATGCAATTAGGTCACTTCAAATGTCTGGCAAGCTCTGAATCACTGTAGAAATATCCATTATTAGCCCCCTGACCTTCTAGTGGGCCCATGGACAGATCTCAGACTTAGGGGTTTAGGGGGAGCTAAATCTGAATCTGAATCCGTATGTTAACATGATTCCAGGTAAGATGCAGGCACATTAATGGTTGAGAAGAAGTTAGGATGCAAATTTCGGCTCAGTGGGTCTTGAGTGGGGCTGAGAACCTGCACATCTAAGGAGTTTTTAGGTGATGCCAACACATGCAATCACAGGGTTTAGAACGGCGATTCTCAGCTCCAGCTGTCTAGGGCCACATAAGAGGCAACATCTAACCCCACTCCAGGTCGACTGAATCAGAATCTGAGGTGTTCCTGAGCACAAGCATTTGTACAAATCTCCCTGTGCTGGGCGTGGTGGCTCATGCCTGTAACTCCAGCACGTTGGGAGGCCAAGGAATGAGGATTACTTGAGCCCAGGAGGTCAAGACTGCAGTGAGCTGTGATCGCACCACTGAACTCCAGAGCCTGGGTGACAGAATCGGACCCTGTCTCAAAAAAATAAAAACTAAAATCTCCCCAGGTTCAGCTAGAACATGGATAATGAAGGAATGCCTATTTTCCAGATTCCTGGAAATCTGAGCTCCAAAACCTTGAAGGTAAACTCAGTTTCTCTCTCGTGCACACTCCCTGGGTCTAACTGCTGCGGGATCCCATCAGTTGTCGCAGCCAGGTAGCTCTACCACCCTCTTCCTTCCATGGCTGCTGTCCAGTCCTCAAATCGATCCCATCTGGGTGGCGTCAGGCCCGTAGCAGGATTTGGACAATGACCCCGGCCTCCTGTGCTGGGAAGTGCTCCACAGTTGCTCCCCACCCCTGTCATTAGCCAGGAACTGTGCAAATTTTGCAGGCAGCGTCCACTCACAGCAGCTCTTGCTATTATTACTATTACAAGGAATAGTTGGCCAGGCGTGGTGGCTCACGCTTGCAATCCCAGCCCTTTGGGAGGCCAAAGCAGGTGGATCACAAGGTCAGGAGTTCAAGATTAGCCTGACCAACATGGTGAAACCCTGTCTCTAATAAAAATTTTTAAAAATAGCTGGACGTGGTGGCACATGCCTGTAATCCCAGCTACTCAGGAGGGTAAGGCAAGAGAATCACTTGAACCCAGGAGGTGGAGGTTGGGGTGAGCCAAGATCACTCTATTGCACTCCAGCCTGGGCAAGAAGAACAAAACTCTGTCAAAACAAACCAAAAACCTACAAGGAATAGTCTACAGGCTGCTTCTCCCTTCCTAGAGCCCTTCCCAGCTGCCGAACTGTCCAGTTGCAATGCACGCACTTGACCCCCGAGCTAGTCAGGCTGAGGAATGGGCTACGTCCGCATTTCTAATGTCCTCATCTTCTAGAACTGCAACAAGGCAAAAACAGGGGGAGTCCTGCTCTGTGACTCCTAATTAGTGTGTGGAAAGAGTCCTTTGTGATCCACAGATGAAAGGCCACTCTCTGGGGGATGTCATTACCGTGATGAGTTTCGCCATCTATAAAATGGACTTTAATGAGGCTGCTTGTTTACGGAGTGCCTGAGATGAAAAGGGTGTGACGGGCAGGATGCTGATGAGTCTTGGCTTGGGAGCCAGCCTGAGGTTCCATGAGGGGAAGCCTCCTTCCTTCGCTCACTCTGGCCCCAGCCGGCCAGAAAGGAGCATTGGCCAGTTCTGTGGGGACAGAACGGGGGTGAGAATGGAGAGAAGGGAGGGGGGTAGGGATAAGAAAAGGAGGTGATTGGTGGCCCACAAAGCTACATCTGAAAGGGAGGGAAGCCCAGGAGGGAAAGCAGAGGATTAGGCCCGTGTGTGTGTGTGTGTGTGTGTGTGTGTATGTGTGTGTCTGTGTTTCTGCATGTGTGTCTGTGTGTGTGTCTCTGTGTGTTTCTGCTTGTGTGTCTCTGTGTGTCTGTGTGTTTCTACCCATGTGTGTCTATGTGTGTCTGTGTCTCTGTGTGTGTTTCTGTGTGTGTGTCTCTCTGTGTGTCTGTGTGTATGTCTCCGTGTGTGTCTGTGGACGTCTGTGTGTGTGTTTCTGTGCGTGTGTGTCTCTGTGCGTGTCTGTGTGTGTGTAAAGTACGGGGTGCTGTGCCTGAAGAACCCTTCATTGTTACTGGTGTGTGTGTGTGTGTGTGTCTGTGTGTGTGTGTGTGTCTGTGTGTGTGTGTGTGTGTCTGTGTGTGTGTGTGCCTATGTGCATTCATCACCAAGGTGGACAGATAAGGTCCTAGCCTTGAGGTCAGGAAGAAACCATGTGTTTCTACTCCAAATTCCAAGAATTCATTAAGCTGAAGCTGAAATTAGTTATGGCTCAGGTGATGTGACTGTTCCAGTTTTCAGCCAGCGCCCTGTGGAGCCCCTCCAGGTTTCAGATGCCTGGACTAGGGAAGAGGAAGGGGAGGGACCAGGCTGGGGCACACAGCACCCCTCCCCCTTCAACCTAAACCCCACCTCGTGGGCTGTTTTTACTTTAGACTTCCTTACAAGATTTCATTGGAAGAGATTTCAATGGCTTACAAATGCTTGTAAAACACAGTCTGGGGGCAGGAAAAAAAATAAAGGAAATGCAAAGGGCTCTCCCAGTGTCAGAATAGCATACTTGTAAGGAACACAAACCTTAGGGACAGATGGCCTGGCTCTTAGCTTTGTGATCTTGAGCAAACTGCCTCACATCTCTGTGTTGGTTCCTGAATAGTAAAGTGTGGGTTAAAAATAGTAGCTGCTGGCCAGGTGCAGTGGCTCGCGCCTGTAATCCCAGCACTTTGGGAGGCCAAGGTGGGCCGATCACGAGGTCAGGAGTTTGAGACCAGCCTGGCCAACATGGTGAAACCCTGTCTCTACTAAAAAATATAAGAACTAGCTGGGTGTGGTGGCACATGCCTGTAGTCCCAGCTACTCAGGAGGCCGAGGCAAGAGAATCGCTAGAACCCGGGAGGTGGAGGTTGCAGTGAGCCAAGATTACACCATTGCACTCCATCCTGGGCAACAGAGTGAGACTCCATCTCAAAAAAAAAACAAGTAGCTGTGTTTTGGGGTTGCTGTGAGAATTTCATGAGTTCATCCGTGTAAAGTGTGGGGTGCTGTGCCTGAAGCACCCGTCATTGTTACTGGGAACCTTTATCTCCCCCTATCAAATGTGTCAGGTGCAATACCTGACACTTACTTCCACAGATGCTTCTTTTTATTTTTAATTTTTATTTATTATTATTATTATTATTTAGAGACAGGATCTCACTACGTTGCCCAGGCTGGCCTCTCCTGACTTGAGCAATTCTCCTACCTCGACCTCCCAAAGTGTGGGGATTACAGGTGTGAGCCACCATGCCCGACCCACAGACACTTCTTTGTGAAATCCTCTACAAATATATGCTGACCCATTGCACCGATAAGGACATCAAGGCCTGGGGAGGGAAGTGGAAGAATCACATATGGAGTCCCAGCTTAGGTCTGCAAGCCAGGGCTTCCTGCTGCTACTCTCAGGACTAGAAGGGAGGGGCTGTTTCTCAGGCAGCTGCTGTCCCCGCACTGAGGTCAGTCCTTTACACTCTGGCCTTCTCCACCTTGCTCTGTCCATCTGGGCGAGCAACCAGCTCAAGATACGAGCTCATCAACCCCCAAACAACAGGAGCAGGAGGTCCCCACAGTGACTGATAAAGGCTGTGACTGATCCATTGTGAAGGGGCCCTGGTAGCCAAGGACAGGATTAAAGTTTCTTTAAACTGTGCCCATTCACTCTAGGTTAGTGTTTCTCCAAAGGTGATCTCTGGATATTCCATCTCAGAACCTTCAGGGGCTCTCATTGAAATACGGATTTCAGCCCTGCACAGTGGCTCACACCTGCAATCCCAGCACTTTGGGAGGCTGAGGCAGGCAGATTGCTTGAGGCCAGGAGTTTGGGACCGGCTCAGCAAACATGGCCAAACCCTGTCTCTACTAAAAATACAAAAATTAGCCAGACATGGTGTCGCATGCCTGTAATCCCAACTACTTGGCAGGCTGAGGCACAAGAATCGCTTGAACTCTGGAGGTAGAGGTTGCAGTGAGCCGAGATCGCATGCCACTGCACTCCAGCCTGGGCAACTAAGTGAGACTCTGTCTCAAAAAATAAAATAAATAAATAAATAAATAAATAAATAAATAAAATACAGATTTCTTGGCCTCAAAAGGATTAAATTCCAACCTCTAGAGAAGAGGCCCATCTCATGGTAAATTGCTTTTGGGGAAAAAAAAAGAAAAGAGGCTGGGCGCAGTGGCTCATGCCTGTAATCCCAGCACTTTGGGAGACCAAGACTGGTGGATCACAAGGTCAACAGATTGAGACCATCCTGGCCAACATGGTGAAACCCCATCTCTACTAAAAATACAAAAATTAGCTGGGCATGGTGGCACGTGCCTATAGTCCCAGTTACTCGGGAGGCTGAGGCAGGAGAATCGCTTGAACCTGGGAGGCGGAGGTTGCAGTGAGCCGAGATTGCGCCACTGCACTCCAGCCCAGGCGACGGAGCGAGACTCTGTCTCAAAAGAAAAAAGAAAAGAAAAAGGAAAAGAAAAAGCCGAGCGGGGTGGCTCATGCCTATAATCCCAGCTCTTTGGGAGGCCGAGGTGAGCAGATCACCTGAGGTCACGAGTTCGAGACCAGCTTGGCCAACATGGTGAAACCCCATCTCTACTAATAATACAAAAATGAGCTGGGCATGGTGGCAGGTGCCTGTAATCCCAGTCACTCAGGAGGCTGAGGCAGGAGAATTGCTTGAACCCGGGAGGCAGAGGTTGCAGTGAGCTAAGATCACACCACTGCACTCCAGCCTGGGCAACAGAGTGAGACTCTGTCTCAAAAAAAAAAGAAAAAGTAGAGAAGCAGCCCCACTATCTAAATGTAGCAAGCACCCAGGAGATTCTGGTCTTCCAAAGGTAGAGATCCCTGGATTCATGCCCTGTGTGGGGTGTGTGAGGGATGGGCTTGTTCATCGGACCTTCTCCTGGCCTCTAGGCTCAGGGTTGAGCCCCCCGCCTAGAACCCTGGTTCCAGAATAGTGAGGCCTTTTCTGCCTGAGGCCCAAACCCACTTCACGTCGCAAAACCCTGCCTGGCATGAGTGGATACTCAAGCCCCAGGAAGCTGTCCTGAACTGAGCTGCATTTGCCTATCCCGGGTGGGGCTCTTGCCTACTTATCTCCTGTGTGTAATTTTGCTCTTTCTTCTATTCCCTTTTGCTATGACCTCTTCTCCAACCCTTTCTGTCCTTAGTTGCCCTTTTCCCACCTGAAAAATGCACGGGCTGCTCTGGTACTTCTCCTAGATCCTTTCTTACAAAATATTTAAGGAGCTGAGTAACCAGTAACTGCTGTCCCCTTTTGGAGATGCAGCAACCTCTCCCTGCCACACACACAGATTCGAAGTGATTTATGGAGAGGGATGCAGGTGGCTACTGGAAGGAGTTGTGTGCACCAAGGAGGGTTTCTATGTCTCAGCAAGAACAGCCAGAAATTGCCTTGCCACGGACTAGACTCTGGCTCTCTTCCCTACCAGAGGCTGCCAAAAAAGGAATGCTAGGGTGGGCCAGTTGAAAAGATAATTTCTAAGAAAGTGAGAGGAATATAAAATCTAAGAGGAGGGCCTAGTGCTGTGCTCCTGTAGTCTGAGTTACTCAGGATCTGAGGCGGGAGGATCACTTGAGCCCAGGAGTTCGAGTCCAGCCAGGGCAACATAGCAAGACTCCATCTTAAAAAAAAAAGATCTGAGAGGAATTTGTTGAGAGATGTTTTATAAAAAGAAAACATGAGAAGTGAGCTTCATCTGTTAATTTGTTGTAAATGTTCTGATGTAAGATGAAGGTGGAATGCGATCTAATGATACGGGTCCAATTTAGTGCAGGTGTAAGCCTGTATTGAGGTATAAGCCTGTTAGATCTCATTCCTCAAAAAGTGCCCCCTTAATACAGGTATAAAGGATTGTACTTCTCCCAGAACCCTTCACGTTGCAAAACTTGGCCTGGCAAGAGTGGATTATACCTATATTAAGGGCGTGTGTGTGTGTGTGTGTGTGTTTGAGACTCTGTCAGCTCACTGCAACCCCCGCCTCCCCGGTTCAAGTGATTCTCCTGCCTCAGCCTCCTAAGTAGCTAGGATTGCAGGGGTGTACCACCACACCCAGATAATTTTTGTATGTTTAATAGAGACAGGGTTTTGCCATGTTGTCCAGACTGGTCCCGAACTCCTGACCTCAGATGATAAGGGGTACTTTTTGAGGAATGAGCAGGAAGCAGTGGAATGGAGTGAGGGCCTGGGGTTTGCTGTTGGATTCACCTGGGGATCAGTATAGGCCCATCACAAGCTGTGTGGCCTTAGGAAAGTTACTTCATCTCTCTGAGCCTCCATGTCCCTATTAATAAAATGGTGACAATCACAAAACCACATGGGTTTGTGGTGAAGACCTAATGAAGTCATAATGTAGTATGCCTGGCATAGTTGAGTGTCCCATAGTCCATGATTCCCTGTCTTTCTGGACAGCTCAAAACTGATGGTACAAGGGGGTACAGGACTTCTAGGCAAAGTCATTGATCAAAAGACAAATGCAGGTTCCAGTCTTCAGGTATGAAGAAGGAAAAGAAGACGGGTGATTATGAACAATGATGAGGCACTAAATAGCTTATAAAAATACATGATAATAAACTGCTCCAGTCTGGGCCTAGGCATTTATCCAACCAGCAGCAGCTTTGAGTCTGTTCAAATGTTCAAATTCATCCTCAATAGCGGCCTATTTAAGAGGCTATCTTTCTCTCTACCTGCTCATTTTTTTATTTTTATTTTTTCTTCTTCTTTTTTGAGATGGAGTCTTGCTCTGTTGCCCAGGCTAGAGTGCAGTGGTGCAATCTTGGCTTACTGCAACCTCCGCCTCCTGGGTTCAAGTGATTCTCCTGCCTCAGCCTCCTGAGTAGCTGGGATTACAGGTGCATGCCACCACGCCTGGCTAACTTTTGTATTTTTAGTAGAGATGGGGTTTCATCATGTTGGTCAGGCTGGTCTCAAACTCCTGACCTTGTAATCCGCCTGCCTTGGCCTCCCAAAGTGCTGGGATAATTACAGGCGTTGAGCCACTGTGCCTGGCTTTTTTTTTTTTTTTTTTTTAAATAGAGATGGGGGTCTTGCTGTGTTGACAAGGCTGGTCTTGAACTCCTGGCCTCAAGTGATCCTCCCATCTTGGCCTCCCAAAGTGCTGTGAGTGTAGTGACGAGATCACCGCAGCCTCAACCTCCCACACTCAAGTGCTCCTCCCACTGCAGGCTCCTGAGGACTACAGGTGCATACCACCATGCCCTGCTAATTTTTGTTTTTTGTAGAGACAGTCTCACTATGTTATTCAACCTGTTTTCAAACTCCTGGGCTCAAATAATCCTCCTGCCCTGGCCTCCCAAAGTGCTGGATTACAGGAGTGAGCCACTGCACCTAGCCTCTACTTGCTAATTTTCTGCAGGAAAGTTCAGTAATTTCAACAACAATAATATCAACCACATGGATAGCAATGATGAAGGTGCCATGACCCGGGCTGTGTGACGGGTGACCATGGTCTCACTGAATCCTCTAGACCTTCTGAAGTGGTGGTGTGACTCCCAGTCGCCATCTTCAGATGCCGGTGCTTGGAGGTCACCTTGCCCAGAGTTATGCAGCAGCAATGTGGCACCGCCAGGACTCGGATCCAGGCCTGACTAGGGGTGGGGAGGGCTGGAGGGCACTCTATCATGTGAATGTCAGAGAAAATGTCTGCAGGATAAACCTGCAGGGAAAGGGGGAGCAGGAGAGGAAGAAAGAGTCTGAAAAACTCTAAGGACTGCGTAATAAACATCCGCCTCTGAATCATCCACTCTGTCTCTGAAATGAAGAAAGGAACAACCAGCAACAAGAAAGCAGATGAGGAAGCTCTGCATCAGGGGCTGGATGATGCTTTAATCTCTTGCTGTCACATGATCCTTGTGATCTCTGTGACTCTCCAAAGAAGCCAAACACTTTACAATCGGATTAAAAACTAAACCAAACCTTGCAGGCTGGGAGAATGTGAAGCTGGCAAGGTCAGAGGATTAAACCCAAATGCCCAGAGCAAAATTTCACCATGACAGCCTGTTTGTGCAGGGTGGCTGGGGTGTGCCCGCCTGGCGGCGGTGCCAGGGCTGAAAGGGCAACGCGCCTTCGCAGGCAGCATCCTCAAGTGTTAGACCCGCTGCCACAGGCCCCCAGAGTGGGAAGACATGAGGGACAGACAGGCTGACATCAAACCTGACCACCAGGGGCGACAGCATTGACCCTGCAGCGAGCACAAGACTCAAGTGGTCTGGAAGGAAGGGGAAGGAGTTTCCTGGATGAGAGTGTGGGGATTAAAGAAGGCCACTGAGCTTTCTGCACAGGCACTCACTGCAGGATCAGCAGCGGAGACGGGAGGCCAGGACAGAGCCGCGCTGATGGCTGTAGCCCGGCTGTTTGGTGCCTACACAAGCAGCCCCTCTCACCTCTCAGGTAGCACAGTGCCTCTTCCTCTCAGGCCACACTAAAGAGGATTTATCTGCAGGGTGTCGTGGCCCATGTCCTATAATCCCAATGCTTTGGGTGGCCTAGGTGGGAGGATCTCTTGAGCCCAGGAGTTTGAGACTAGCCTGGGCAACATGGTAAAACCTCGTCTCTATGAAAAAAAATAAGTAGAATGTTAGCTGGGCATGGTGGCGTACGTCTGAGGTGGGAGGCTCAGTTGAGCCCAGGAGGTTGAGGCGGCAGTGAGCCATGTGTGTGCCACTACACTCTAGCCTGGGCAACAGAGCAAGAGCCTGTTTCAAAAATAAAATAAAAATAAGGTACGAATAAAGAGGCTTTTTCTTTTTTTCTTTTTATTTGAGATGAAGTCTCGCTCTGTTGCCAGGCTAGAGTGCAGTGGCACCATCTCAGCTCACTACAACCTCCGCCTCCCGGGTTCAAGCGATTCTCCTGCCTCAGCCTCCCAAGTAGCTGGGACTACCGATGTGCACCACCACGCCCAGCTTTTTTATTTTATTTTATTTTATTTTATTTTATTTTATTTTATTTTATTTTATTTTATTTTTTGTACTTTTAGTAGAGACGGGGTTTCATCATGTTGACCAGGATGGTCTCAATCTCTTGACCTCATGATCTGCCTGTCTTGGCTCCCAAAGTGCTGAGATTACAGCTGTGAGCCACTGCGCCTGACCTTTAAAGAGGCTTTTTCTACTATCATGTAGAAAGTGGGAGAAAAAATATGCTGCAAAACAAGATCTCCTGCAGTTCTGGAAGCCAGAGTAGGAAGGAAGAAAGAAAAGAAAGAAGGAAGGAGGAAGGCCTTAAATTTAGAAAGAAAATCAATTAGCAATTGTTTTCTACAAAGAAATGGTTCAGGCCAGGCACAGTGGCTCACGCCTATAATCCCAGAATTTTGGGAGGCCAAGGCGGGCCAATCACGAGGTCAGGAGTTCGAGACCAGCCTGGCCAACATGGTGAAACCCCCGTCTCTACTAAAAATACAAAAAATTAACTGGGCATGGTGGCAGGCGCCTGTAATCTCAGTTACTCAGGAAGCTAAGGCAGGAGAATTGCTTGAACCCGGAAAGCAGAGGTTGAGTGAACTGGGATCGCGCCACTGCACTCCCAGGCCACAGTGCAAGACTCTGCCTCAAAAAAGAAAAAAAAAAAGTTCGAATTTACCACAGCTTTTTTTAACTAGAAACTGCAACCGCCCTCCATATCCGTAGGTTCATCCTCAGATTCAACCAACAACGTCTGGAAAATATTTGGGAGAAAAATATATATGACAATTTAAAATAATACAAATTAAAAATGCAGTATAACAACTATTTACATTAGGCCGAGTGCAGTGGCTCACGCCTGTAATCCCAGCACTTTGGGAGGCCGAGGCGGGTGGATCGCTTGAGGTCAGGAGTTGGAGATCAGCCTGGGTAACGTGACGAAACCCTGTCTCTACTAAAATTACAAAAAGTTAGCCAGGCGTGGTGGCACGTACCTATAGTCCAGCTACTCAGGAGGCTGAGGGCTGAGGCATGAGAACTGCTTGAACGCTGGTGGGTGGAGGTTGCAGTGCCATTGCACTCCAGCCTGGGCGATAGAAGGATGCTCGGTCTCAAAAAAAAAAAAAAAACTATTTACATAGTATTTACATTGTATTAGGTATTATAGGTAATCTAGTGATGATTTAAAGTATATCAGAGTAGTGGGGCATGGTGGCTCATGCCTGTAATCCCAGCATCTCAGGAAGCAGGAGGATGGCTTGGACCTAGGAGTTGAAAGCTGCGGTGAGCTGTAATCGTGCCACTGCACTCACTTAGCCTGGGCGACAGAACAAGACCCTATCTCTAAAAGAAACAAAATATGCAAGAGAAAGTGCATGGGTTACATGCAAATACTATGCCATTTTATACCAGAGAACAGAGCAGGATTTTGGTGTCTTCAGGGAGTCCTGGAACCAATTCCGCTCCATTTAAGCATTTGTTTGGAGATCCTTAGCTAGCAGTGCAAATGGGCACAGAAACTTAAAATTCAAGACATTTGGTCATCCACAAAAGACTGCTGAATTCCCAGACCAGCATAACAATAGTGTAGGTCACTGGGGAGGGGAAACAGTTCATGAATATGTAAATCAATGGAAATTTTGTTTCAGGAAAAATCAGAGAGAGTTCTACTCAATATACTGGAAGACAAACTTAGAGAACTCACACACACACACACACACACACGTATCCCAAACCCCAGGGTGGATGGTGCAAGAATATAAAGGTGACAGAAAAACAGAGATCCACAATGAGTTGTCTATGCATCCTAAAAATCCTTTTCCCCCAGGAACAACTGCCTTTCTGCAAAACAATCCTCAGAGCCACTGACAGAGGCTGAGAGCAACACAAAATTGCAGAATGAGCACTGAATTTGGAGGAGAGTCCTCAGGTATAAACTCCAAATTCCCGCCTCACTCCCACCCTAATTTGACCTCGTGCAAGTGCCGTAACCTAAGTTGTTGTTGTTTTTATTTTGTTTTTTTGTTTTTTTTTTTTGAGACAGATTCTCCTCGCTCTGTCACCTAAGCTAAGTGTGGTGGCGCCATCTCAGCTCACTGTAACCTCTGCCTTCTGGGTCCAAGCGATTCTCCTGCCTCGGTCTCCCGAGTAGCTGAGACTACAGGTGTGCACCACCACCCGAACTAATTTTTGTACTTTTTGTAGAGATAGGGTTTCGTCATGTTTCCCAGGCTGGTCTCGAACTCCTGGCCTCATGTGATCCACCCACCTGAGCCTCCTAAAGTGTTGTAATTACAGGAATGAGCCACTGCGCCTGGCCACAGATTCATGTTCTTAACTTAAAACAAGGTTCATAGAATTGTAAGGCGGGAAAGATATTTAAATATTTACTGAGAGCACAATGGTGCACACCTGTAGTCCCAACTACTTAGGATTTGAAGCTGGAGGATCACTTGAACCCAGGAGTTCGAGGCCAGCTTGGGCAGGCAACATAGTGAGACTTTGTCTCTAAAAAACAAAACAAAGTATTTCCTGAGCACCAAGCCCTGTTTTAGGCAATGGGGACATACAGTAAACAAAACAAAGGTCTGCATTCATGGAGCTTATAACTGAGATGGCAAGATGAACACTAAACACACACAGAAGTCAATGCAGAGTGTATCAGATGGTGTTAAGAAGGGAGTGGGGAGAGTCGGGGAGGCTGCTGTTTTATTTAGGGTGATCTGGGGAGGCTCTTGTTAAGAAGACTTGAGGCAGGGCTAGGTGCAGTGCCTCACACCTGTAATTCCAGCAGTTTGGGAGGCGGATCACAAGGTCAAGAAATCAAAACCATCCTGGCCAACATGGTGAAACCCCATCTCTACTAAAAATACAAAAATTAGCTGGGCATGAAGGTGTGGGCCTGTAGTCCCAGCTACTCAGGAGACTGAGGCAGGAGAATCGCTTGAACCCAGGAGGTGGAGGTTGCAGTGAGCCGAGATCGCACCACTGCACTCCAGCCTGGCAACACAGTGAGACTCCATCTCAAAAAAGAAAAGAAAAGGCCGAGCGTGGTGGCTCATGCCTGTAGTCGTGGTGGCTCACGCCTGTAGTCCCAGCACTTTGGGAGGCCAAGGCAGAGAGAACTCCTGAGGTCAGGCGTTCGAGCCCAGCCTGGCCTGCATGGTAAAACCCTGTCTGTACTAAAAAATACAAAAAATAAAAAATAAAAAAGACATGAGGCAGTCATGCAAATATCTGAGGAAAAAGGTTTCCTGACAGAAGGAACAGCAAAAGCAGAGACCCTGAGGCAGGGACTTTTTGCGGAGTTCATGTAATGAGGAGACCAGTGTGGCAAGCAGGGGTGAAGAGGTGTTCAGATAGGAGGATGCAGGAAATATCTGGTTTTCACCCGGAGTGAGCTGGAAAGCCGCGGAAAGGCTATAGTTGGCTTCTGTTTGAAAGGTTTGCTTAGTCTGCTGTGAGAAATAGAGGTTGGAAGGATCAAGGGCCTGAAAAGAGAGACCAATTAGAGGCTACTGAAATAGTCCAGGCAGAAGATGATGGCTGTTTCAATGTGACAATGGGGGTAGGAAGACTGAGATGTGAATGGGAGAGGGGTGCGTTTTGAAGGTAGGTCTAGCAGGATTTGTTAGAGTCTTAACTGTGGGTATGAGAGAAAAGAGTCATTGATAACTCTAGTGTATTTGGCCTGAGCACCTAGAAGAATGGAGCTGCCACTAACTGAAATGAGCAAAACCACAGGAAGAACTAGGTTGGCAGAGAAGAAAACAAGAGTTCAGTTTGGGCTAAGTTTGAGAAGTCTATTGGATACATTGGTCTATTGGTTTGAATGTGCTCACCCAGGGACTAGGCACAGAGGGAGAAGAGAAGAGTTCAAGGACGCCGGGTCTAGACATTAAGGAGATGAGGAGAAGCAAAGAAGACCACAAGGAGTGGTCAGTGGGGTAGGAGAAAACACCAGGTCCCCAGTGAGTCTGTGCCACGGGTTGGCAAGTTGGCCCATAAAGGGCCACATAGTAAATATTTTTGGCTTTGTGGACCATGTGGTCTCTGTTGCCACCTCTCAGCGCTGCCATTACAGTTCAAAAGCAGTCATAGACAATATGGAAGTGAATGGATATGGTTGTTCCAGTAAAGCTTTACTGGATTTGGGCTGCAGGCTGTAGTTTGTCAAACCTTGGTGAACCCACGTAGCGCCCAAGAGTTGTGCAATGAGGAGAAAGAACGGTAGCCATGGTGCTCTGGAAGCCAGGAGGACAAAGTGTTGCCAAGGGGAGCGATCAGTGGTATCAAAGTGGCTGACAGTTTGAGTCAGATGAAGAAAGAGAAGCAGCCATTGACTATGGGAACACAGAGATCACGATGGCCTCAGCAGGAGCACTTTGCCTGGTAAGAGCAAAAGCCTGATGAAAGTGAGCTCTAAATTGCAAGCATGGGCATGAGCAGAAACGACTCTTTCGAAGAGTTTTTTTAGGACTCATTCACTGGTGGAAACTGAGCATTTTTCCATTGTTTCAAGTAACTTGTGCTCTTTGGATTTGCAAGAAAAACAGCCTTAAGATCTAGAGTTAAGTCAGAAGCCATCAAAATATGGTTAAGAAGCTGGGCGTGGTGGCTCACGCCTGTAATCCCAGCACTTTGGGAGGCCAAGGCAGGCGGATCACTTGAGGTCAGCAGTTCAAGACCAGCCTGGTCAACATGGTAAAATCCCTGTCTCTACCAAAATTACAAAAATTAGCTGGGCATGGTGGCGGGTGCCTGTAATCTCAGCTACTTGGGAGGCTGAGACAGGAGAATCTTTTGAACCTGGGAGGCGGAGGTTGCAGTGAGCCGAGATCATACCACTGCACTCCAGCCTGGGTGACAGAGTGAGATTCCTTCTCTTTTTGTTTTTTAATTTTTTTTTTTTTTTCCAGACACAGTCTTACTCTGTTGCCTAGGCTGGTGTGCAGTGGCATGATCTTGGCTCACTGCAGCCTTGAGATTCCTTCTCTAAAATAATAAAATAAAATAAATATAAGGTTAAGATTTGATGGTGTGGTCCCAGGCATTATTTATTTTATTGCACCTTTATTGCAAATCCCAAACACCCAGTGCCTATTCATCTGTATGCTGCCCTGTGATAAAAAGTCTTTTTTTTTTTTTTGAGACAAGGTCTCAGTCTGTCACCCAGGCTGGAGTACAGTGGTACGATCTTGACTTACTGCAACCTCCGCCTCCCAGGTTCAAAAGATTCTCCTGTCTCAGCCTCCCAAGTAGCTGAGATTACAGGCACCTGCCACCATGCCCAGCTAATTTTTGTAATTTTGGTAGAGACAAGGATTTTACCATGTTGACCAGGCTGGTCTTGAACTGCTGACCTCAAGTGATCCGCCTGCCTTGGCCTCCCAAAGTGCTGGGATTTGCAGGCACGCACCACGCCTGGCTAATTTTTGTATTTTTAATAATTTTTTGTAATTTTATAATTTTGTATTTTAAAGATGAGGTTTCACCATGTTGTCCAGGCTGGTCTCGAACTCCTGACCTCAAGGTGATCTGCCTGCCTTGGCCTCCCCAGCTGCTGGGATTACAGGCGTGAACCACTGCACCCGGCCCGAGAAAGTCTTGAGACAACTGTCCGCATCTTGGTTAGAGGAAGTCCATGCCTGGCCAAAATATTCCATTCTGAACTCAGACAGCAGCCTGCACATTCCTGCTATCTACACAGCCAAGCACGTTTTTCATCAACTGGGGTGAGTTGTTGGCATGAGGATCCATCCAGTGAAAAAGCCAAAATTTATGCCATACTTTGTTTCCCAGCGAGCCCAAACTATTTCATATAAATTACCTCATTGATCTCCAAAGCCCTTGTGTGAGATTTAGAATTATTACTTTTTTTTCATCTTCACACCCAGTCTGTAGGGGGGCAATAAATATTACATTCTGCTGTTCATGATGCAGGACTGAGGACCACGCCAGTGAACTTCGAATTGTGGCTTTCACCTCTGAGCAGAGTCCTGGTGCGGGGAACTGAGTAGCAGAGGACTGGTCTCACAGACTGCCCTGGGCATGTGTCCTGGGCACACTCAACCTCAGATCTTGCCTGCTTGCGGGACCACATGGGGCATCCTACGATCTTGCTTTCTTCTGTACACCCCTTGCCAACCACAAATGGATTGGGAATGGAGCCCATCCCCGTTAGCCCGTGTCTATGTCTGGCATAGCATGATGAGCTGGGGCCAATCCTCTGCCTCTCTCGGGAAAGAGTCCCCCATCAGACACAAGGAGATGAGAGGAGCAGACACCCAGAGAGCCCCCATCATATTGATGGTGCAACTCTAAGGTGAAAATCCATGAATTTCTGGATGCAAGTGGTCCCTGGTGCTAGCTTGGATGCAGCTATTTTTTATATATAGCTGAGCGTGGTATTGGGCACCTGTAATCCCAGCTATTTGTGAGGCTGAGGCAGGAGAATCACTTGAACGTGGGAGGCGGAGGTTGCGGTAAGCCAAGATCCCACCACTACACTCCAACCTGGGCAACAGGAGATTCCATCTTAAAAACAAACAAACAAGGGCCAAATGTAGTGGCTCACGCCTGTAATCCCAGCACTTCGGGAGGCTGAAGCGGGTGGATCACCTGAGGTCAGGAGTTCGAGACTAGCCTGGCCAACATGGCAAAAACCCGTCTCTACTTTAGTAAACACACAAAAATTTAGCCAGGCACGGGGGAGGGCACCTGTAATCCCAGCTACTTGGGAGGCTGAGACAGGAGAATCTCTTGAACCTGGGAGGCAGAGGTTGCAGGGAGCCGAGATTGTGACATTGCACTCCAGCCTGGGCGACAAGAGCAAAACTCTGTCTCAGAAAAACAAAACCAAACCAACCAAAAAAAACCTCTGATGTAAGGAGTTTGAGGTCAGTCTGGGCAACATAGTGAGACCCCACCTCTACAAAAAAATAAAATTAGCTGGATGTAGCGGTGCACGCCTGTAGGCCCAGTTACTCGAGAGGCTGAGGTGGGAGGATCACTTGAGCCCAGGAGGTTGAGGCTGCAGTGAGAAGTGATGGTGCTACTATGCTCCAGCCTGCATGGCAAAGCACAATGTTGTCCAGGCTGGAGTGCAGTGGTACCGTCATGGCTCACTGTAGCCTCAAACTCCTGGGCTTAAGCAATCCTCACACCTCTGCCTCCCAAGTAACTGGGACCACAGGCACATGCCACCATGCCTTGCTCCTGGCTTGTTTTCCTTCTTCCAAAAGTTCTTATTATTCTAGATCATCTATATTGTGCAGACCCAAAGACCCACCCTGCCCTAGATCTCAATTTGTTAATTTATTCAACATTCACTGGACACCTTCTATGAGCCCAACACCCTAGGCACTAAGGCCACAGGAGTGAATAAGTCAGACCCAATCTCTGCCCTTGAGGGCTACAATCTAAAAAGAAACAGACAATTAAACAAGCAAGTGCATTGTGATGTCCTGTGACCTAAGAGAGGAAACTGGGGGTAGAGGAAACCCCAGAGCAGGCAAAGCAACTTCTTGTCTTGAGGAAGTCATGGGGGCTTCCTGGAGAAAGTGGCCCCTAAGCTGAGGCTTGACAGGGAGTTGGGGTTACTCAAGGAGGAGGCAGAAGGGTGTTGGAGGCAATGGAAGCCACACGACTGAGCAAAGGCCAGACCAGGTCAAGGTCCTTGGAGCAATCGCATTAAAATGAGACACAATTCAGAGTCCAAAAATGCCCCAGTAGGAGACGGGACAGCACACGCTCCCAAGTCCCTGACTTACTCATCAAATTTTTTATTCTAAATGAAGCTTAGAATCCAGTCAGGACACCTCAGAGCAGACCTACATTTCCATCCTGAGCCCAGAGAATCTTTTGGCCGGAAACCAAAGCAAATTGAGAGCAGCCCATTCATGGGACCCCAGTCGACCACATCCACAGCAGAGAAAGAGGGGCTTGCGGCGCATAGACTCGGGGCTATGCCTGCTGGCAGCACAGGAGAGAACACACCAGGGGCTGGAGACCCCAGGGGTCCCCCAGAAGAGGGGCAATGCTGTATTTCCTGAAGAGTTTTTTCTCCACCGAGTTTCCTGGATGTATCTCTGGGGTCGAGTCCACCCATCTCGCCAGCCCAAAATGAGGAGACGCAAGATCCAGCCTTTATGTGTCAAAGGATCTATGTAGCAGTGGGGTTCAGCTGCTGCTCTGCATGGCTTTAGGGATTGCCAGCACGTGCTCCCCTTTTTCCTCCCATCACGGTCAGCGCCGATTATGTTTGGTGCAAGCCAAAAATATTGCATTCCAGCCTGGGCAACAGAGTGAGACCCTGTCTTCAAAACAAACAACCAAACAAAAATTAGAGGGAGAGAGGGTCTTACTGTGTTGGCCAGGCTGATCTGGAAGTCCTAAGTTCGTGCCTTGGCCTCCCGAAGTGTCGGGATTATAGGCGTGAGCCACCATGCCTGGCCCCGTCTCTATTAAAACAACAAAAAAAGAAGAGTGAAGCAGGCTGGGTCTGCATTAGAAACGTCTGAAGTTCATACCATAGGTTAGTGAGGGGAAGACAGACCAGGTTCCATCCTAGGCTATAGGCCACAGAACTCAACTTACGTCCAATAAATGATCCCTGCGTGCCAGGTAGTTACTATCATTATTATCCCCTTTTACAGATGAGGAAACAAAGGCCCAGAGAGGTCAAGTGACCTGCCCAAAGTCTCCCAGCTAGGAAATATACAAGCTGAGATACGGATTCTGGTAATCTGCTACTAGAAGTCAAGGGTTAGAGGTCAGAACTGCAGCTGTTTAAGTCCAGCTGGGAAATCTGATACACACACCTGATAAATGGGTTTTAAGGATGACATGCATCTTAAATAGCTCTTCATGGCTGAGTTTAGGCAGCTGAGACTCTGAAGAAAACTTAACAGCTGGAATTGCAAACGTTTGTTGAATGAATTAATGACTGAACCAGGGTTATTTGGGGCCTCATCTTCCTTTCCACATTCTTCCCTTAGCTTCTCTCTTCAAGGATTTTATCCTCCAAGACACTTCTTACGTCGCTTGTCCACTTCGATAGCCAGTTCTTTCCCTCTCTGACTTCTCCTGTAATTCCCAGCCTCACTGGGACTCTGGGTTAAAAAGTTGTGGCTCTGCCACTCACTAGTTCTGTGACTTGGTGCAGTTTCTTTTCTTTTCTTATTTCTTTTTTTTGAGATGGAGTTTTGCTTTTGTTGCCCAGGCTAGAGTGCAATGGCGTGATCACAGCTCACTGCAACCTCCGCCCCCCAGGTACAAGCAATTCTCCTGGCTCAGGCTCCCAAGTAGCTGGGATTACAGGTGTGTGCCACAATGCCTGGCTAATTTTTTTTTTTTTTTTTTTTTTTTTTTTGAGGTAGAGTCTCGCTCTGTCGCCCAGGCTGGAGTGCAATGGCGCGACCTTAGCTTACTGCAACCTCTGCCTCCTGGGTTCAAGTGATTCTCCTGCTGCAGCCTCCTGAGCAGCTGGGATTACAGGTGCCCACCACCATGCCCAGCTAATTTTTGTATTTTTAGTAGAGATAGGGTTTCACCATGTTTATCAGGATGGTCTCGAACTCTTGACCTCAGGTGATCCACCTGCCTTGGCCTTCCAAAGTGCCGGGATTATAGGCATGAGCCACCGTGCCCAGCCAGAGTTGGTGCAGTTCGTAACTCCTCTGAGTCTCTACTTTCTGGACTGCTAAAAAGAAGTCGATGGCCCTACCCTCTTAGACCAGTGGATCCAATAGAATAACGCAGAGCATCACTTGACAGCATGACTGTGCCCAGCTCATAGGAGGTGTTTACTCCCCTCCTCTTTAGCTTTCAAGCATAATAAACCTTTGGACTTTCCCTCTATCACTCCACCCATTCAAAGATAATTTCTTGTTTCAATATATCCTGAAGGCACATGTTTCTTTGGTCTCAGATGAGAACCAATTTTTTTTCCTTTTATTTGAGACAGAGTCTCACTCTGTCGCCCAGGCTGGAGTATAGTGGCACCATCTTGGCTCACTGCAAACTCTGCCTCCTGGGTTCAAGCAGTTCTCCTGCCTCAGCCTCCTGAGTGGCTGGGATTATAGGCAAGTGCCACCACATCCAGCTAATTTTTGTATTTTTAGTAGAGACGGGGTTTCACCATCTTGGCCAGGCTGGTCTTGAACTCCTGACCTCATGATCCACCCGCCTCGGCCTCCCAAAGTGCTGGGATTACAGGCATGAGCCACCGCTCCTGGCCTGGCTGAGAACCAATTGTAAACCACCACACAGAGTTGCAAAACCATAAAACAATTAGCAATAACTCTGCTATCAAACAATTAATTTCCAGGGTGTGTAAATATGTCCCCAAGGCTCCAACTTACAGACTAGTAAGAGTTTTGAAGCTTGCCGTTTTTCGAAGGCTTATACAGAATAGTTTCCTGCAAACTCAAGTGGCTGGGAAGCCCAGCTGAAGGTTACTTCTACCCAAAGGCCACGTCAGCAGAAAGTGGCCAACAGGTCTTAGGCCTGAAAAAGCTCAGACTGAATTTCAGGAATGACATCTGAAACTGCTGGTTTCTCACAAGGAATAAAAGCTATCTGGGAAGCTGGAGAAGCAGCTTACTGTCTGGGGCAGGGACTTGCAAATGCGTAAGTAGATATCTGGGGAGATTAAGTGCCCAGTGCTGGCCGGGCACGGTGGCTTACTCCTGTAATCCCAGCACTTTGGGAGGCAGAGGTAGCACATCACTTGAAGTCAGGAGTTTGAGACCAGCCTGGTTAACCTGGTGAAACCCTGTCCCTAGTAAAAACGCAAAAAGATTAGCTGGGCGTGGTGGCACGTGACTATAATCCCAGCTTTACGAGAGGTTGAGGCAGGAGAATTGCTTGAACCCAGGAGGGGGATGCAATGAGCCGAGACTGTGTCACTACACTCTAGCCTGGGCAACAGAGTGATGCTCTGTTTCAAAAAAAAAAAAAGAGTGAGTACAATATTGATTGGGATGGTCTTCAGGCATGGAGCTCAGATGTTCTGTTTTTCAGACTTTGGCCCAACACATGACCACAGTAGAAGTCAACGAGTCTGAGTTCTTGGAACTGTCTGAAGATGCTTACTGGTTGGATTGCAGGGCCTTCAGTTCTCTCTTCATTTCTCTGCTAGCTAAGATTTTCCAGATCAGCAGTAGGAGTATCGGAAGGTCCCTCTTTCCTGCTTTGACTGAGATAACTCACCAAGGAATCTTTGGATGTGCCCAACATGAAACATTTCAATCAAACCTGAAGAGAAATTGAGATGTTTGAGAGATTAAAAGAGGACTTATGATGTCTTGGTTCCGTTCAATTTCTCTTAAGGGTCAACTCTTAATCATAAAGCAAATACGTTAGTATTTTGTAATATATTAGTATTATGTAATTTCTCCACACTTACAACCTTTCAGAAGAAGGACTGAAGATAAGTTAAATGGTTTCTATTTACTCTAACTCAATAATACAGAGTTTGACTAGAAAGTAATCAAAGTGACTTTTAGAATAAGCACTCCAGGCAGGGCGCGGTGGCTGACGCCTGTAATCCTAGCACTTTGGGAGGCTAAGGCAGGCAGATCACCTGAGGTCAGGAGTTTGAGACCAGCCTGGCCAACGTGGTGAGACCCCATCTCTACTAAAAATACAAAAATTAGCCAAGTGTGATGGCACACGCCTGTAATCCCAGCTACTCGGGAGGCTGAGGCAGGAGAATCATTTGAACCCAGGAGGCGGAGGTTGCAGTGAGCCGAGATGGTGCCATTGCACTTCAACCTGGGTGACAGAGCGAGACTCCATCTCCAAAAAAAAAAAAAAAAGAATAAACATGCCCAAACTCTCATAATAGAGCAAGTAATGGCTTTGGAGTGGATGCCTTCAGAGCATATGTACCAATCTGGAAAGTTGTAGCTCAAAACACATTCTGCAGCCCCCTCCGTCAATATTACCTTCAAGGCTAATTTACAACACACAATTGAAAATCTACTTTTGACTTCACATAGAGTTATGTGGCTTGTCTACTCCATATTAATCCCTAGATTTGGCCACAGATGGTTTGTGTCTGTTTCTGAAAATCAAATCTACCTCCAAAGGATGAAGATTTATCATTCCCCCAAAGACATGTGGAAATTTAAAAATGCAATGCAGGCTCTGAAGGTAATTCTCAAGCACCTTGAACATTGTTCTAAAGTTTGAACAATAGAAGCATTGTTTGAAAGTGAAGTTTTCCCAGGTGGTGACTTTGAAGACCACACACTTCATGTGTATGCACTGGGTCACAAAATGCCAGACCTAGAAGAGGCCTTGAAGACAGGAGCAGGGACTAGGTGGACAGGATCCTTAGACTTTGTGTCCCAGGTCCCTCACTCTCCTCATCCTCATCCCAGCCTTGCATCAACATTTTCTAGCGTACATTTATGCTGCCTCCCTCCACCCCATCCCATTCATGGCTTTGTTAAGAGCATCAATCATGTTATTTTACATCACATCTCATGAATGTGGTTCTAAACAATGATAATAGGAGTTGAAAGAGAAAACCAGCTTGCAGGTTTATGTTGGATTTAGTGCCTTCCACAGCCTAGTAAGATGCTCAATAATGTTGACAAAATGAACTGGACTTGAGATGTGATACTAAGAAATATATTTTAGCTATGGAATATATCATCACCGTTATCAGTGCCAGTGCTCACCACTGCATTGCAGACTGTGGTGGGAATCACAAATGTCATGCTATTAAACCACCTCAGATAGATGTCTGGTGAATTTTTTTAAAGCTTCAACTATTTCTGGTATTGATTTTCCCGAATAAGGGGCTATTACCAAGAACTGTAAAGTACTCTGCTCAGTAGATAACCATTAAAATCTAATCGCTGCCAAGTCACAGAGAGAAGAGATGGGAAAATGTGCTTTGTCAGAGGCTGGTGGAAGTCAGCTGCAGGAAGAATTTGAGGGCAAACCTTAGGAAGAGCTCAAGTTATCAAAAGCAAAATCGTCAGCCTCATGCAACAGTGAATTGGCCATCCTAGAAGTATTCCAGTAGAGGTCAGATGACCCCTTTTTGGGAGATGATGTCTATAGAACGGCTTCTACAACAAGCTACAGAGCTCCTTGGTCCCCCTCAGAGGCTGAGTTTTTTGGATTCTATAACATGGATTGCAAGATAAGGATCTATATGATACAGACACCAACACATTCCTTGACTAAATTGTTATCCTCTTTTATTCTGTTTTGATAGAACAATTTTTCTTTAGCTTCTTTCTTTCCTTCCTTCCTTCCTTTTTTTTTTTTGAGACAGGGTCTTGCTCTGTTGTCCAGGCTGGAGTGCAGTGGTACAATCTTGGTTCACTGCAACCTCTGCCTCCCAGGTTCAAGCAATTCTCATGCCTCAGTCCCCCAAGTAGCTAAGACTGCAGACACGCACCACCACGCCTGGCTAATTTTTGAATATTTTGTAGAGATTGGGTTTCACCAATTGGCCAGGCTGGTCTCGAACTCCTGACCTCAGGTAATCTGCCTGCCTTGGCCTCCCAAAGTGTTGGGATTACAGGCGTGAGCCACTCCATCCAGCAGCTTTTTTTTTTCAGTCAAAACTCTAATCCCATTCACTAAAAGGAGTCTTTCTGATTAACCAAGCGAGTCAATAGACTTCCTACCCACTTCCCAACTCAATCAGAACAGTCTTTGCCTTTTCTTCAGGATTTCTAAACAGCAATAGACATTCACAGGGAAGGAAATGAGCATCTTGTTAAATCTTCACAAATACTCCGATAAGCAAAAATTCAAGTCCATGTTATGCAAACAAGGAAACTGTGGATGAGGGAGGTCTCAAGATGTCACAGCTGGCAAAAGCTAGAGTGGGCACTCCTATGCAGGCCAGCATGGTTCCCAAGCACATGCTGTTTCCGTTATACCAGGATGTCCCCCGTGTCCACTGTGTGTATAAACACTGCACTGAGTCATCCAATCCACGTATTGTTATTTCAGTTTTTATCGATGCATCGACACTCTTCACAATATGATTCTTTTGTATTTTTTATTTTTCTGAGACAGAATTTCACCCCTGTTGCCCAGGCTGGAGTGCAATGGTGTGATCTCAGCTCACTGCAACCTCCTCTTCTCAGGTTCAAGTGATTCTCCTGCCTCAGCCAGATCTTGAGTCGCTGGGATTACAGGCATGCGCCACCACGCCCAGTTAATTTTTGTACTTTTAGTAGAGACGGGGTTTCACCTTGTTGGTCAGGCTGATCTGAAACTGCTGACCTCATGTGACCCACCTGTCTCAGTCTCCCAAAGTGGTGGGGTTACAGGCATGAGCCACTGCGCCCAGCACACAATACGATTCTATGCTAGCCATGAAAGGTCATCTAGTGGTAGCATTGTGCCGAGCAAGGCTCTGGGAGCTTACTGTAACAAACTCGTGGTTCACTGGCAGTAGGTACTGTTGTCATCTCCATTTCTGAGATTAAAAACTGAGGCTGGGGCCGGGCGCGGTGGCTCAAGCCTGTAATCCCAGCACTTTGGGAGGCCGAGACGGGCGGATCATGAGGTCAGGAGTTCGAGACCATCCTGGCTAACACGGTGAAACCCCGTCTCTACTAAAAAATACAAAAAACTAGCCGGGCAAGGTGGCGGGCGCCTGTAGTCCCGGCTACTCGGGAGGCTGAGGCAGGAGAATGGCGTAAAAACCCGGGAGGCAGAGCTTGCAGTGAGCTGAGATCCGGCCACTGCACTCCAGCCTGGGCGACACAGCGAGACTCCGTCTCAAAAAAAAAAAAAAAAAAAAAAAACTGAGGCTGGGCCCCATCTCTACTAAAATATGAAAAATTAGCCGGGCGTGCCAGCATGCACCTGTAATCCCAGCTGCTTGGGAGGCTGAGACAGGAGAATCACTTGAACCTGGGAGGCAGAGGTTGCTGTGAGCCGAGATCGTGCCACTGCACTCCAACTTGGGCAACAGAGCAAGATTCCATCTAAAAAAACAAAAACAACAACAACAAAAAACTGAGGCTTAGGGAGTTTAGGTGACTTGCACAAGTCACATGGCTAGTAAGTAGTAAAAAGAGGGTTTGAGCCAGGTTTATTGGCTCACACCTGTAATCCCAACACCTTGGGAGACCAAGGCGGGAGACTGCTTGAGCCCAGGCTGTGTTAGTGCCACTGCACTCCAGGCTGGGTGACAGAGCAAGAGCCTGTCTCAAACAAAACAAAACAAAACAAAACAAAAACAAAAAGAGGGTTTGAACCCAGACGTTCTGTCATCCGTATCCTTCTCTGCCTTAATCACTAAACGATACTGCCTCTACCCTACTTGAGGAGGAAGAGTCACTTTGCATTTTAATAAAGCACCCACATTATTAACATAGTGTCATATTCATAACAGGAAATTAATAAATATGCTATTAATTGGTAATGGGGGGAGACAATCATGGAAGGGAGGAAATAACTAATTACTAGGTGGGCAGGTAGTCAGAATGGTCTGGTAGACTATCAGAGATCAAAGATGTTTGGCTGGGCAAAGTGGCTCACACCTGTAATCCCAGCACTTTGGGAGGCTGAGGCAGGCGGATCACCTGAGGTCAGGAGTCAAGACCAGCCTGGCCAACATAGTGAAACCCTGTCCTACTAAAAATACAAAAATTAACCAGGTGTGGTGACACACACCTGTAATCCAAGCTACTGGGGAGGCTGAAGCAAAAGAATTGTTTGAACCTGGGAAGCCAAGGTTGCGTGAGCTGATATCACGCCCTTGTACTCCAGCCTGGGTGATAAGAGCCAAACGCCCGTTTCAAAACAAACAAACAAACAAACAAAAAACCAACTGCAGGGTCAAAAGCCTTTGAGAAAAAGCTGTGATTATCCAAATGCAGTGTTGCCTTCTTGTTCCAGAAAGCTGAACTGAGGGGCTGGAAAGAGGGAAGAGCTCCTGGGCACCCTCTCAGATCTGAAAAACTGGCCCTGCCTGTTTGATCTAATGCCTTTGAAAGGTTAAATCAGCTCCTTTGGCTCTCCAAGCACTCATTCAACAACAATAAAAACAATTTTTTTGAGACAAGTTCCTGCTCTGTCTCTCAGGCTGGAGTTTAGTGGCGCCGTCATGGCTCACTGCAGCCTCAACCGACTGGGCTCAAGGGATCCTCCCACCTCAGCCTCCCAAAGTGCTAGAATTACAGGCATGCGCCACCACGTCCGGACATTCAACAAATATTTGCTGAGAGATAACTCCATGCCAGGCACTGCGAACAAGCAAAGGCCCAAATACAGCCCCTGCCTCAGAGAGCTTACATCAGAGGAGTCATGAGTAGAATATATCTCAGGTGAGGCTAATTGCTATGAAGGTAAACAAACACTGAGAGTAACAGGAGAGGAGTGCGTTTTAAATAGAGTACTCAGGCCAGGTGCAGTGGCTCATGCTTGTAATCCCAGCACCTTGGGAGGCCGAGGCGAGCAGATCACTTGAGGTCACGAGTTCGAGACCAGCCTGGGCAACATGGCAAAATCATGGTGGCATGTGCCTGTAGTTCCAGCGACTAAAAGAGGCTGAGGCAAGACAGTCGCTTGAGGCCAGGCACAGTGGCTAACGCCTGCAATCCCAGCACTTTCGGAGGCTGAGGCAGGTGAATCATGAGGTCAGGAGTTTGAGACCAGCCTGGCCAATATGGTGAAACCCCGTCTCTACTAAAAATACAAAAATTAGCAGGGTGTGATGGCGCATGCCTGTAATCCCAGCTATTCAGGAGACTGAGGCAGGAGAATTGCTTGAACCCGGGAGGCGGAGGTTACAGTGAGCCAAGATCGCGCCATTGCACTCCAGCCTAGGTGACAGAGTGAGACTCTGTCTCAAAAAAAAAAAAAAAAAAAAAAAAAAAAAGAGAGAGAAACACATCATTAGGCAATTTCGTCATTGTGTGATCATCCTAGAGTGTACTTTCACAAACCTAGATGGCGTAGCCTGCTACACACCTAGGATATATGGTACAGCTACAAACCTGTACAACTTGTGACTGTACTGAATACTGTAGGCAACTGTAACACAATCAGAAGTATTTATGTATCTAAACAAAGGCAGCTGTAACACAATGGTAAGTATTTGTGTATCTAAACGTAGAAAAGGTACTGTGAAAATACAGTATTATAATCTTATGGGACCACAATCATATACGCAGTCCATTGTTGACATGACTGTATATATTTCACTTACTTGGAAAATTGTAATATATATATTTTTTCACTTAAAAAATATGTATTTTATTAAAATACATATTTTATATATACTTTTATATGAAAAATATGTGTATATTTCACTTACTTGAAAAGACATCAAACGAAGCAATTAAGAATTTAAGGCCAGGCGTGGTGGCTCATACCTGTAATCCCAGCACTTGGGAGGCTGAGGCAGGTGGATCCCTGAGGTCAGAAGTTCAAGACCAGTCTAGCTAACATAGTGAAATCCTGTTACTACTAAAAATACAAAATTAGCCTGGCATGGTGGCGCACGCCTGTAGTCCCAGCTACTTGGGAGGCTGAGGCAAGAGAATCGCTTGAACCTGGAAGGTGGAGGTTGCAGTGAGCCGAGATCACGCCACTGCACTCCAGCCTGGGCAACAGAGCAAGACTCTGTCTCAAAAAATAAATTAAAAAAAGAAAAAGAATTTAAGAACTGGGTTCTTGAGTCAGGCAGCCAACCTTTCGCCTGAATCCTTCCTACTCTCTCTCTCTGTGGCTTAGGTAGAAATATATTCCTTTATTTTTATTTTATCTTTTTTTTTCCTGCCACCCATTCTTTGCAGAAACATATTCCTTTAACACTCCATTTTTGAGTTTGTAAAATAGAACTAACAACAGTGCTAGCCAGGCACGGTGCCTCCACCTGTAATCCCAGCACTTTGGGAGGCCCAGGCGGGAGGATCACTTGAGGTCAGGAGTTTGAGACCAGCCTGGCCAACATGGCAAAACCCCATCTCTAGTAAAAATACAAAATTTAGCCAGGTGTGGTGGCGGGCACCTGTAATCCCAGCTACTCGGGAGGCTGAGGCAGGAGAATCACTTGAACCTGGGAGGCAGAGGCTACAGTGAGCCGAAATCATGCCACTGCACTCCAGCCTGGGTGATAGAGCCAGAGTGTCTCAAAAAAAAAAAAGAAAGAAAAAAGTGCCCATGGAATGAGGTTATAAGGTTGCTATAAGCATGCCCAGAATAGCTGCTCAATAAATGGTAGCTACTATATTATTATCACTATTATTAATATTAAATACCTACTCTCTGTCCAACATTTTGCATATATTACCTCTATTCATTACCAAGAACCATGAAAGATAAATATTATTATCCTCAAATACAGATGGAAAAAAATCCCTCAGCTGGAGAGGTTGAGGAATTTGCCCAAGGGGAAGGGACAGCTCTCAGGAAAATCCTTCAATGGCCCTAGGTTCCCAGGACCACACCCACCGAGACTGGCTTCTCCAGGGAGCATATGTGAGTAACAGCCTGTGGCTTCCATTGTCTTTTCTTGCCGGCACACACTGCATTACGACTTTCTCTTTGTTTAGAAATCAGTCTCCTTGATTTGCATTTGGTATCAGGGTTCTTTCTTTGTTTAGAAATCACTGTGCTTTGATTAGTTTGTTTCTATTAAAGAACAAGAAATCCTTTGTCCTTGAGGTCCCAATGACATAAGAGTTGTGACTGCATGGCCCCAGGCACCACAATTTCTGCTCCATGATGGTAATAAAAGGAGTTGGGACCTATGCCCTGTCAGAGCAGTAACCCATTGGGTCTTGGCAGGAGGGCCAGGCCCCATTCTGTCTTCATCTCAGACATTGAGAGTAGTGGCAGGTGGAAGGTGCCTCAATAGGAAGGATGAAAGCAGCAAAACTGCTATTTGCATATGAGAAGGAATAAAAGACAAGGGAAATCCCTTTTCTTTTCTTTTTGTTTTTTTTTGAGACAGCGTCTTGCTCTGTCACCTAGGCTGGAGTGAAGTGGCATGATCTCGGCTTACTGCAGCCTCCAGCTCCTGGGTTCAAGCGATTCTCCTGGCTCAGCCTTCTGAGTAGCTTGGATTACAGGTGCAGCCACCACTCCTGGCTAATTTTTGTATTTTTGTAGAGACAGGGTTTCACCATGTTGGCCAGGCTGGTCTCGAACTCCTCACCTCAACTGATCCGCCCACCTCAGCTTCCCAAAGTGCTAGGATTACAGGGGCGAGCCACCACACCTGGCGGGAAACCCTTTCTCTATCCTTTGGGGCCATCTCCTTGAAATGAAACAAATTAAAGGAAGGTGTGGCCCCACGGGGAGAGAACCCCAGTTTGACAGAGCCTGGAGTGTCAAGGTTCCACCATTATGACACATGGAGTCAGGACACCAGGCCAGGGTTCTTGGGCCTCCTAGTACCATACTTCACTGCCACCTAATCTTGAGATTCTGGAATAGTCTCCTGTAAAAGATGAGCCACGTTCAAACAACAATTTGAACCCAACCCAAGCTCTTGTATACTCTTAACTAATATGAGATCAATAACTTTCACAATTCTCGCATTCTAACCATGAAATAATTTGCTCACTGGACAAAGAGCCATTCACCTGTTCCTTCGTTCACTCAGTAAATATGCATAGGATAGTATGATGTGTCAGGCACAGTTCTCAGTGCGGGGACTATAGCAGTGGACACCACAGACAGAAATCCCTGCCCCATGGGGCCCATGTGCTGTCAGGAAGAGACCAGCGGTAATAAATACACAAATAAGTAAGTTATATTGGATATTGGAGATAACAAGAGATAAGAATTGAAAAGGAGAGAGAGAAAAAATAGGTGGAATGAAGCCAGGCATGGTGGCGCATGCCTGTTGTCCCAGCAACTACTAGAAAGGCTGAGGTGGGAGAATTGTTGGAGGCCAAGAGTTCAAGACAAGCCTGGGCAAGTAGCAAGATTCCGTCTCTACCTTTTTTTTTTTTTGAGAAAGAGTCTCACCTATAGCCCAGGCTGGAGTAAAGTGGTGTGATCATGGCTCACTGCAACCTCTGCCCCTCGAGTTCAAGTGATTCTCCTGCTTCAGCCTCCTGAGTAGCTGGGATTACAGGCATGCACCACCACGCCCAGCTAATTTTTGTATTTTTAGTAGAGATAGGATTTCGGCATGTTGGTAAGGCTGGGTCTTGAACTCCTGACCTCAGGTGATCCACCCACCTCGGCCTCCCAAAGCACTAGGATTATAGGTGTGAGCCACCACGCCCAGTCCCCTGTCTCTATTTTTTAGAAGATGGGGGGTGAAAGGGACTGAGGATACAGGTAGGGAGTGGTAGTTGATGTATTCAGGAGGGAAGTTGGGATTGGCCACTTGGAGAGGGAACATTTAGATCTGGAGACTGTAAGGGAGTCAGCCGTGTGCACAGCAGGGAAAAGACTCAAGTAGGCGTAGGAAAAATGGGCGTGTGACTCACATTTTGTAAGCCTGATCCTACTTTTCCACCATGTTACATAATAACCGAAGAGATATATTCCCAAAGAGGGAGACATGATTCAAAGAGTAATAAAATAGAAATCATCATTGATGCAGGGAATATGGGAACATATGTTTTAAAGCTAAGTGACAGCATTTAACTAAAATCTAAACCGTAATTCTTAATCAGTCCCTCCTGAAAATGCCTTGCTAAAGAGATTTGCACACAGTAGCAACTGAGGAGGCATTCAAAGCTAAATGCTCTTCTTGCAGGAAGAACTTGGGGCTTGCTTTTCTTTTGCAAAAGGAACTTTTCAGAAATGTCTTGCAGGTGCCTCTCCCAAACACTGAAAAGGACACAACCTCTCACCCGTGGTTCCCTTGGCTGAGTCTAAACCACGGGCACACAGTTAGGCAAATCCAAACTAAGGAACACTGTGAAAAACAACTGGCCTGAACTCTTCAAAAATGTTAATGTCATAAAAGATATAGATAGATAGATAGATAGATAGATAGATAGATAGATAGATAGATAGATAGATAAGATAGGCTGGGAGAGCTGTTCAATAATAAAGGAAGCTAAAATGACATAAATCACACAACAAAATACAATGCCTGATCCTTCATTGGATATGCTGAATTAACATTTTTCTTGAAAAACCTAAACAGCTATAAAAGACATCATTGGAACAACTGGAGAAAAGTGATTATGGACTATATGTTATTTTTATTTATTTATTTATTTTTTGAGACAGAGTCTCGCTCTGTCTCCAGGCTGGAGTGCAGAGGCATGATCTCAGCTCACTGCAGCCACCACCTCCCAGGTGTAAGTGATCTCAAGCCTCAGCCTCCCAAGTAGCTGGAATTACAGGTGCTCACCACCATGCCCGGCTAAATTTTGTATTTTTAATAGAGACAGCATTTCACCATGTTGGCCAGGCTGGTCTTCATCTCCTGGCCTCAAGTGATCCGCCCGCCTCGGCTTCCCAAAGTGCCACTATATGTTAAATAATAGCATCTAATGATTACCAAATTTACTGAGTAACAATTTATCATGTTTCTGAGGGAGAATGCCTCTGTTGTTAGGAGATGCGTGCTGAAGAGTTTAGGGAGATAGTTTAAGATTTCTGCAGGTTATTCTCAAAAGGTTCAGCAAAACCAAACAAACATAAATAAACAAGAGTGTATACATGTACAAAGAGAGAGAGAGAAGAAATGTGGCAAAAATGTTAACAGTTGGTAAATTTAGGAGAAGAGTGTAAAAGCATTCATTGTCCTATTCTTGCAATGCATTTGAAGATGTAAACTTCTCATTTAAATTTTTTGAGACAGGATCTGTCTTTGTTGCCTGTGGCTGAAGTGCAGTGGCACTATTCGTAACTCACTGCAGCCTCAAACTCCTGAGCTCAAGCCATCCTCCTGCCTCAGCCTCCTGAGTAGCTGGGACCAAAGGCACATGCCATTTTTCTTTTAAAGTTGGGGAGAAGGAATCCTTCAACCAGTCTTCACTCTGTCTAGACTTCCTTGCAGTGGTTTTTCTCACTGTGTGACCTTATTGCTGCCTTATATCCATTTTTTTTTTTTTTCCTTTTTGAGATGGAGTTTCACTCTGTCACCCAGGCTGGAGTGCAATGGCATAATCTCTGCTCACTACAACTTCTGCCACTAGTTCTAGTGATTCTCCCACCTCAGCCTCCTGAGTAGCTGGGATCACAGGCACACACCACCATACCTGGCTAATTTTTGAATTTTTTTTATTAGAGATGGGGTTTCCCCATGTTGGCCAGGCTGGTCTTGAACTCCTGGCCTCAAGTGATCCACTCATCTCGGCCTTCCAAAGTGCTGGGATTATAGGTGTGAGTCACAGCACCTGGCCTGCCTTATATCCTTTTTGCAATAAGGAGTGTGGGGCATAAATCATTTAAAAATAGCAGCTTCTTTCCAGACATTTTTATTTATTTTATTTTATTTGGTCTTTCCAGACATTTTTAGTGGCGAACATGTGATTTAAAAAAAAAAATTAGCCGCCTTGCCATTTAAAGTAAAAATACCTACTGTAAAAAAGACACAGCTATAGGACAGGCACAGTGGCTAACGCCTGTAATCCCAGCACTTTGGGAGGCTGAGGCAAGTGGATCGCTTGAAGTCAGGAGTTCTAGACCAGCCTGGCCAACATGGCGAAACCTTGTCTCTACTAAAAATACAAAATTAGCTGAGCGTGGTGGCGCATGCCTGTAATCCCAGCTACTCGGGAGGCTGAGGCAGGAGAATCGCTTGAACCCGCGAGGTGGAGGCTGCAGTGAGCCAAGATCATGCCACTTCATCCAGCCTGGGCGACAGACTGAGACTCTGCCAAAAAAAAAAGATACAGCTACAGAGGCAAACACCAGGACAGTGGCTGCCAAGGATTGGGATGGTGAAGAGATTGACTACAAAGAGGCGTGAGGGAACTTTAGGAAGAATGATGAAATATTATCTATCTATTATCTATCATAATTGTAGTGATGGTGGTACAGCTTACATTTGTTAAAACTTTAGATGTGTAGACTTAAGAAATGCAAATTTTACTGTGGCAAATTATACCTCAGTAAACCCGACTTAAATATACACACACACACACACACACAACAACAACAACAACAACAACTGTTTCTCAACAGGTTGAGATGAGTCTGTATTAGAAACTTGTTCTAGGCCGGGTACAGTGGTTCACACCTGTAATCCCAGAACTTTGGGAGATCAAGGTGGGAGCACTGCTTGAGGCTAGGAGTTGGAGACCAGACCGGGAAACATAGTGAGACCCCGTCTCTAAAAAAATTAAGAAATTAGCCAGGCATGGTTCTAGCTACTCAGGAGGCCGGGATCACTTCAGCCCAAGAAGTCTAAGGCTTTATGAGCTGTGATTGTGCCACTGCACTCCATCCCGGGTAACAGAGTGAGATTCCGTTGCTTAAGGAAAAAACAGAAACAAAAAAACCCAAAAAAGTTATTCTAAATGAAGCCTTACAATTGGTACTCTCCTTAAAAGGCAGAGGAAAGAAGATAGAAGTTTTTAACAGCAAAAGCATTTTCTGAATGTTTGAAAAATGCACACAGCATAAGCTGTTCATTGTCTGGGGCTGTTTGGAAGTCTAAATTAGTAGATTAAATCTCAACTCTCTGAAGCAGCCAGGAGGCACTTTCAGGTCCCTATCGTAAGTTCAACTGGACTCCATTGGTCAGGTTAAGACCCTTTAGGGATCTGCTGTATGGAAGAAATGGAACAGTTTTATTTACCAAATCAATATGTTGGTATGCAAATGAGGGCCTCTGGGGTGGTGAAAAACAGATTACTCTCAGAAAGATCAAAAACTTCATCTGCAACATCTTTTGGACCATTAGGCATTGCACACTTATAGAACAGGCTGGATTCAAGTCCACCGCCTCTCCCCCAGGGCTAGGCATGTAGAATACTCAAGCCAGTAACTTATAGTCAATGCCTTTGTTCAAAGCCGGAACGCTTGGTTCTGCATTGCAGGAACAGTGAAGACAGACAGCATCTCCTTCCTCTGAAGATTCTGTTCGGAATGAATAAAGTTTTCGCATTCTCCCTGGATGGGGCAGCTTAGCAGGTGAGTTCCTGACATTTCTGAGTAGACATGGGACTCCTCCTTCCTCCAGTCCTAAACTGCACACCAACTTCACTGGTCAGAGAAGCAGGCACCACACCCCACACCTTTGCATCCAGGTGACAAACAGCCAGCACTTCTTCTAGGTGAGTTGAAGTGTTTCCAAGAGTGTGGAAGGTGAAAAACACCAGGGATTAGTGTCTAGGCTCCGGACTCAGTGTCTGAATTTGGTTCCACCATCTTGGGCCCTTAAGCAAGTCAGTATCCCTACACTTGCCTGCATTTTGCCATCTGTAAAATGGCAAAGATAATACTAACAGCAAATGCTTGCATGTATCTTCTTCCAATCAGACACGGTTCTGAGCACTTTACATATACCAGCCAGAGAATCCTCACATAGCAGTAGTTGAAGTCAGTAGTATTATTCTCCTCCCCCTCCCCTCCTCTCAGTGAGGAATAAATAAATTCTTACCATGAAGGGCTTGGAAATAATTCAGGGCCCAAAACACTGAATAAGTTTCAGCTATTATTTGAGATGGTTTCAAAGGTCACATGGATAAGCATTTTTAGGTCCAGAGATGTGCATTTATAAAAATAAATGCAGGCGGTCCAGGCACAGTGGCTCAAGCCTGTAATCCCAGCACTTTGGGAGGCTGAGACGGGCGGATCATGAGGTCAGGAGATCAAGACCATCCTGGCGAACACGGTGAAACCCCGTCTCTACTAAAAAATACAAAAAACTAGCCGGGCGAGGTGGCGGGCACCTGTAGTCCCAGCTACTCGGGAGGCTGAGGCAGGAGAATGGCGTAAACCCGGGAGGCGGAGCTTGCAGTGAGCTGAGATCCGGCCACTGCACTCCAGACTGGGCGACAGAGCGAGACTCCGTCTCAAAATAAATAAATAAATAAATAAATGCAGGCCAGGCATGGTGGCTCATGCCTGTAATCACAGCATTTTGGGAGGCCAAGGTGGGCGGATCACCTGAGGTTGGTCAGGAGTTCAAGACCAGCCTGGCCAACGTGGCAAAACCCCATCTCTGCTAAAAATACAAAAAATTAGCCAGGTGTGGTGGGCATACCTGTAATTCCAGCTACTTGGGAGGCCGAGGCATGAGAATCGCTTGAACCTGGGAGACCAAGGTTGCAGTGAGCTGAGATCATGCAACTGTGCTCCAGCCTGGGTGACAGAGCAAGACTCTGTCTCAAAAAAGAAAAAAATTAAAATAAAATAAAGAGATTCAGCAAAAATTACAAAGGTGGAATGCAAATGCCGAAACACTGGAAAATACTGCTCTAGATCCAAAACAGCCAAAATAGTCCCTGCTTTTATTTACGTATTATTTACTTATTTATTTATTTATTTATTTTAGAGATAGGGTATCTCTCTGTTACCCAGGCTGGGGTGCAGTGGTGCCATGATAGTTCACTGCAGCCTCAATTCCTGGGCTCAAGTGATCCTCCCACCTTGGCCTCCCAAAATACTGGGATTACAGGTGTGAGCAGCCACCCTGCCCAGCCAGTGCCTGCTTTTACTGGCTGTCTTCCCTCCTCTCCTCCCTTACAAATGTCCACCTCTCTGTGGTCCAGCAGGCAAGAAAGAAGTCAACTGAATTTCTTCTAGAGAAATTATAGAAAGAAAGAAAGAGAGAGAGAGACCGCGCGTGGTGGCTCACACCTATAATCCCAGCACTTTGGGAGGCCGAGATGGGTGAACGGGTGGATCACTTGAGGCCAGGAGTTCGAGAGACTAGCCTGGCCAATATTGTGAAGCCCTGTCTCTACAAAAAAATACAAAAATTAGCACAGCATGGTGGCACACACCTATAGTCCCCACTACTCGGGAGGCTGAGGCAGGAGAATCAATTCAACCTGGGAAGCGGAGGTTACAGTGAGCTGAGATCACACCATGGCACTTCAACCTGGACAACAGAGCAAGATGCTATCTCAAATGAATAAATAAATGATAAATTAATAAGAGGAAGGAAGGAAGGAAGGAAGGAAGGAAGGAAGGAAGGAAGGAAGGAAGGAAGGAAGTTCCAGCTCAAGGGTCAAGACTGTGTCCCCAGGAAGAAGCTAAGGCTGTGTTTTCCACACCGTTATCTAGAGGTGAGCCGGCAGAAGCTCCTCCCAGACCGCATCTATCAGACAGGCAGACAATAACTGCTTGGGTGAGGAACCAAGGGAGGAGACACCACCTGTCCCCACTAATGACAGAAGACCTGGCAGCCTGAAGCCCTAATATTGGCTCTGGCCCTTTAAGATCCCACCCCACTTAACTGTAACACCCCCCTTCTCCAGGAAGTTGGCAAGGAACCTTGGGCTGTTGGCCTTAGCGCTTGGAGACAGTGGGACAGAGTTGGCAGGACTGCCTCCCCTGCTTTGAAAATGTTTAACAATAGGTAACTTTGGCATTTCGAGCAGGTCTTGGATCACGGGAGTTGTGGAGGCCCTGGGAGATGTAGAAAAGGCATGGTGAAAGGTTTTGTTTTGCCCGGAAGGAAAGCATGTGGATATCTCAGTCAGCTCAGACTTCTACTCGGGCTGAGGAGTAAATCAGGAAGAGCTTCTGAGTGTTCACAGAACGCCGCCTCTACCTTGTAGCTGCCCAGGCGGAATCGTTCAATCTCTCATCTGACATCACCTTCACAGAGTCAGTTTCATTCGCAAGGAAAACATCGACCAAAAAAAAAAAAAAAAAAAAAAAAAAAAAAAACCACACACAACAACAACAACCAGAAGTAACTTTCTTTTAAAGGGCTTCAAACCTCCTGCTACCAAAAACTAGAATTCCCGGTCTCTCTGGTTTACTGTCCCCCAACCCAAGCTTTGTGATGGTTTTCACTTCTTCCAGCGACACTGAAGGCAGCCCCAGCAGTAATTTTCTTGCCTTAACCTCTGCAGACACGAGCTTCAGGCTCATATTTTGGCTCTGCGAAGTGCTTTTCACGCATCCTCTCATGCAAATCTCACGACAACCTCGTGAGTTTGGGTCTCTAGTTTTTGCCCTGTGTTACAAATGAGGAAACGGAAGTGCGAAGGGCTTGAGCAACTCGCCACAAGTCGTGATGCCATTTAAAAGAAGGGGTGGGATTTGAACTCAAGACTGTGCCCCAGAAACTGTTCCTGCCATGCCAGATGGAATCTCTAGGGGTGGGATAAGGGGATAAGGATGACAGAAATATGACAGCTCAGCCTTCAGGACATGGGCAGTATCCTCAGCCTGCTGAATCACACTTAGAGCCCAGATGCAGGGAGGGCTTGGACTGGGAACCAGGGGCCAGTTAAGGGCTCCTAGTTATTTTTGTTTTTATTTTTTTATTTTTATTTTTTTACTTTTTTTTTGAGATAAGGTCTCACTCTGTCACCCAAGTTGGCGCAATCACCGCTCACTGCAGCCTTGATCTCCCAGGCTCAAGTGATCCTCCCACCTCAGCCTCCTGAGTAGCTGGGACTACAGGCGGTGCCACCATGCCTGGCTAATTTTTTTAAGTTTTTTGTAGAGATGAGGTTTCATCGTATAGCCCAGGCTGGTCTTGAACTCTTGAGCTCAACTGACCTGCCTGCCTCTGCCTGGGATTACAGGAGTGAGCCACCGCACCCGGCCTAGTTTTACTATTTAGTTTAATTTTTTTTTTTTAAGAATAGGGATTTGCTATGTTGCCCAACCTGGTCTCTGTAACTCCTGGCTTCAAGTGATTCTTCTGTCTTGGCCTTCCAAAGTGCTGGGATTATAGGCATGAGCCTCCACACCTGGCCCCAGTTAAATTTGAATTTCACATGCACAGGAAATGATATTTTATTTTATTTTATTTTTAATTTGTTTTATTTTGAGACAGTCTCACTCTGTCGCCCAAGCTGGAGTGCAGTGGTGCAGTCTCGGCTCACTGACTGCAGTCTCCACCTCCTGAGTTTGAGCAATTCACCTGCCTCAGTCTCCGGAGTACCTGGGACTACAGGCATGCTCCAACAACCCCGGCTAATTTTTGTATTTTTTGTAGTGTCAGGGTTTTACCACGTTGGCCAGGCAGGTCTTGAATTCCTGACCTCAAGTGATCCACCCACCTCAGTCTGCCAAAGTGCTGGGAGTACAGGTGTGAGCCACCGCTCCCAGCCAAGGAATGATATTTTAGTATAAATGTGTACGTCCATTCAAGGGAATAACAGGCAGGTTAGCAAAGATGAGTCATAAAATAATATTATTATAGTTTTGTGACCTCTCAGGAAACAAATGATATAAGCATAAAATATTATGACTTTACTATTATTATTTTATTTTTATTGATATTAATTGAATCTTAGTAGACCAAAATGACATAGGTATTAACCAAAGTCATGAATAAACATAGAGTGTGAGATGTTAGATACTGCAACACAGATAGGTTATGTTGCAGTGCAGCACTAAGAATGAATGTCTGTGTATAGTATATATTAATTCTTTTCCCCATATGATTTTCTAGAGCTGGAGGGATTAAAAAATAGATCTATGAGGCCAGGCATGGTGGCTCATACCTGTAATCCCAGCACTTTGGGAGCCCAAGGCGGGCAGATCACTTGAGGTCAGGAGTTCAAGATCAGCCTGGCCAACATAGTGAAACCCTCTCTCTATTAACAATACAAAAAATTAGCCAGACGTGGTGGCACCAGCCTGTAGTCCCAGCTACTCAGGAGGCTGAGGCAGGAGAATCATTTAAACCTGGGAGGCGGAGGTTACAATAAGCTGAGATTGCACCACTGCACTCCAGCCTGGGCAACAGAGTGAGACTCCATCTCAAAAAGAAAAAAATGAAATTTGCCTTTCCTGTCTGAACACTTTCAGAATTTTCTTTTTCAACAACAGCATCAACAACAACAAAAATAGCATGCCAAGGATATGAATAATTGAAGAAATGTGCAAGCTGTATGCAAAGAACATTGTAAAATCTTACTGAAGGTCACCAAAGACTTGAACTTGTATTTTGTCTCAATCCTCATCACAGTGCTTTGAGGTGGATATCATTTTATCTTTCTGCACCCAGAAAGATTAAATAAATTGCTCAAGTCCACAGAGTGGCAGAGCTGCAGTTTAAACCAGATTCTCACATTTGTGCTCTGTATGGTAACTAATGCTAGCCCCAAGGAACTGATACAAATTAATGAAGTAACCAAATGTGACTTCGATTATTACTTTAGGTCAAGATTATTCCTACACGCACCATGCACATGCTGGCTCACAAATTGTAGGTTTCTCCTTGGTTGTAAACATAGCATGAGTCATATTTGTGGCAAGAATCATGTAACAGTGAAAGGAAATTTTGAGATTTTTGGAGTAGATATTCCTCAGATTCTGAAATGCCCAGGTGAGATAAGCCTGTGCCTCCAGGCCCTCGCACTTGCTGTTCCCTCTATCTGGAAAGCACTTCCCCAGATTCTGGCAGAACTACCTTCCTCATTCCTTCAAATCTTTGCTTAGATATTGCCATTACAAGGAGTTCTTTCCTGGCCACCCTACTTATAATTACCATCTTTCCTGGCTTTATTTTTTCCCACAGTACTTATCACTATCTACTGTGTGTATAGTTTACATTTTTATTTTGTTTACTGTCTCCCCCTCATCCTCTACCCACCCCTCTGCCCCCCAAAAAATGTTAGCTCCAGGATAGAAGCAGAATTTTGTCTTTTTGTTTTGCCATCAGCACTAAGAACAGTGCCGTATGCAGAGTTGGTACTCAGTACTTGTTGAATGAATGTATGAGCAAATGAAACCAGAGGAATAAAGTATATATACCCCTCAAAGGAAGCCCTGCACTAGCAAATTACAAGTTTGACTCCAAGGGCATCTCAAGATGGCAGCAGAGAGGGACAGAAAGAAAGAAGAAAGAAAGGAGGGAGGGAGGGAGGGAGGGAAGGAAAGAATCACAGACTTTAGAAGTGGAAATCATGATATCGTTTTAGCTTAACATTTGTTGAGTGTTTATTTTGTGCTAGTTATGGTGCTTTACATACAAAGGAATGAAAGACTTGGTATTTAAAATAGCAACTTCCTTCTAAGGACAGGGAGTCTCTTATCTGGAAAGTTCACTGAGCACCTTGGCTCAATTACACAAAGTGAGTGCAGTAGGAAATTTGGTGCTCAAAGCTAGAGAAAGCCAAACTACTCTGCCTCATGAAATGAGAAGAATGTGGAGTTCTAGGGTAAACACAGAGAGAAGGAATGAGGAGGAGAGACAAGAGGAAACATGGGAGGTGGGGGTAGGGGGTTTCAGTCAATATGTGGTAGATGGATCTCAAGGTGCTAAAATGATCAAGGGATCCTTCCATTTTCGGTATAACGTCTTGCATTGTATCTGTAACAATGCACAGAGAGGGTGGCTTATGTTTTGGTGATTTTTTTTTTTTTGTAACATTTTTCCACATGGGCTGGGCGCGGTGGCTCATGCGTGTAATCAGAGCACTTTGAGAGGCCGAGGCAGGCGGATCACCTGAGGTCAGGAGTTTGAGATTAGTCTGGCCAACATGGTGAAACCCCGTCTCTACTAAAAATACAAAAATTAGTCAGGTATGGTGGTTCATGCCTATAATCTCAGCTACTGAACCGAGATCGCGCCACTGAACTGTAGCCTGGGCGACAGAGTGAGACACCGTCTCAAAAAAAAAAAAAAAAAAAAAAAAAAAATTCCCACATAGGGAAACCCATTATGGAAGAGGACCAGCATGCTGTTTTGTGTGTTTTGTTTTTGTTTTTTGTTTTTCGTTATTTGTTTTTGAGATGGAGTTTCGCTCTTGTATCCCTGGGCAGATCTCGGCCCACTGCAACCTCCGCCTCCTGGGTTCAAGCGATTCTCGTGCCTCAGGCTCCAGAGTAGCTGGCATTACAGGCGGGCACCACCATACCCAGCTAAATTTTCTTGGTATTTTTAGTAGAGACGGGGTTTCACCACGTTGGCCAGGCTGGTCTCCAACTCCTGACTTCAGGTGGTCTGCTGACCTCGGTCTCCCTAAGTGCTGGGATTACAGGCGTGAGCCATTGTGCCCGGCCCAGCATGTTTAAGACATAGAGGCAATACTTAAACAGAATTAATTCACCACATGCAGAAACTCAAAAGCCAAGATGAGCAGAAGAAGGTAAGCCCCACCACCTCCCCACTCACCGCATGAGGGCTGGGGTTTAAGAACATTTTATCTAAAAATAAGGGAGTAGCAAGACGCTAGCTCATCTCTAGGTAACACTTCTATTATCTGCTTTCTTTAATCTTCACAACAATCCTAATAGGTAGATATTAACATTATTCCCAAACACAGTTAAGGATCTCAAGGCTCAAAAGGGGCAAGTAATATCCTATACACAAAAATGGAATCACTGATTACTGAACTTCTCATTAATTTTGCAGATGGGGAGACTCTTCCATTCTCATCACATAGAAATGCTGGGTAAAATTTAACCCCTTTGTCCCAGTTTTTAAATACCTGGCCAATTCTGAAAATAAGAAAAGAATATCCCCCAGACTTCAGAGCAGGGAGCAGGAGCTAAAAAGAAATAGTCCATGAGGGTATTTGGAGCTAGATGAACACAGCAGAGACTGATGATTAAACAAATCCTCAGAACCTCTCACCCTATGAGAGGTGGGGAGCTGGAACTGACCACCCCCTCACCCCAGCGTAAAGCTGAGCACCAAGAAACAGGCAACAGAAGTCCTTTTATTAGCCAGAAACACAGAAAGAAAGTTGACCATGTTCCAGGGCCATAGAAAGTAAGAGAATCAAGCTGGGCACGGTGACTCATGCCTGTAATCCCAACACTTCAGGAGGCTGAGGCAGGAGGATTACTTAAGTCCAGTTGTTCAAGACCAGCCTGGGCAAAATAGTAAAACCACATCTCTACTAAAACTTTAAGAAATGAGCCCAGCATGGTAGTTCATGCTGGTAGTCCCAGCTACTCAGGAGGCTGAGGCGGGAGGATCACTTGAGTCTGGGAGGTTGAGACTGCAGGGAGCTATGATCACACCACTGCACTCCAGCCTGGGTAAGTGAGACCCTATCTTAAGAAAAAAAAAGAATCACTCGAAAAAGAGCAGAACATCCACCTGCATCATATACAAACCTGTGGTCTTAATCCATGCTACTAATCAGTCGAAAGAACCCATTCTAAGAAACAAACATAAAGCTGGTCGGGCAGGTAGCTCCCACTGGTGACCCCAGCACTTTGGGAGACAGAGGCAGGAGGATCACTTGAGCCCAGGAGGTCCAGGCTGCAGTGAGCCGTGACAGCACCACTGCATTCCAACTTGGGCAAAAAAAGCAAGACTCTGTCTCAAAAACAAAAAGCAAAACAAAACAAAAATCCAACAAAACAAAACAAAAAACTGGTCCGGAATCTGTAAGGTCTGGAACAAGCACATGCATTTCACAGAAAACCACTCCCCGCAAAGATAAGCTCATGGTAAAAAAAAAAAAAAAAAAAAAAAAAAAAAAAAAAAAAAAAAAAATTACTAAGTTCATGAAGTAAATAACTGCTGTAAGAGAAAATTAGTAGGTGCAGCACATGCAACAGAATTTAGAACCAAGAACTGTACATATGAAGCAATCTCAAAGAGATCTTAAGATCATATATTCAAACAGGCAATAGTATACAGGAATAAAACACATGAAAGAAAGAAACAAAAGAAAATGAAAGAATACAACACAAAGCTAGGAGTGGGGGGAACTGTGAAATTTAAAAAAAATTCAACTTAACTAGAAATAAAATGAGAGTCATTAAAAATAAAACTTCAACGAACACATTATACAATACACTAAAGAGAGAACTAATAAACTAAAAGGTAGATTTGAGGAAACCATCCAAAATGCAGTTCATAAAGAGGTGAAACGTATGAAAGAAGTCAGAGAACAACAGTTCATATAGAAGGAAGAGATTCAGCATATATTTACCAGGAGTCCTAGAGGGCCGATAGAGACAAGAGGAGGGAGGTAGTATCAGGCATACATGCCAAATCACTATGCAAGAGTGAGCAGAAAAAGATATTACAGACACAAAAGTTTAGGGAATTTTACTGCAAACAATTCCTTATTAAGAGAAATAACAAAGATGATATCTCAGCTAGTAAGAAACCAAACCTATAAGGAAGGTGTATAACGCGAAAAGCCAATGATGAGTCAGGAATTGATTAAAAAGTTGATAAATCTAAATAATCTTTGCTGTAAAATTATGGTAACTAACAATAATGAAGAACAACTGGGAGGATTTATTTTTATTTTGTAAGTGAAACTAAAATATTGCCCAACAATATTACGGAAGATGGGAGAAGGTTTTAGGAGTAAAAGCATGCAAAGTTCCTTGTACTGTTTGAGGAAATAATAGAGGTTTTCGTTAGCTCTAAACCTGTAATCATGCATGCTAATAATTAACCACCAATGAAAATAAATCAAATGTTTAACTTCTAAACAATGGAAGGGCAAAGAGTGGATGAAGAAGCAAAGAAAAAGCATGGTACACATTACAGGCGGTGGCTCACGCCTGTAATCCCAACACTTTGGGAGGCTGAGGCAGGCAGATCACCTGAGGCTAGGAGTTTGAGACCAGCCTGGCCAACATAGTAAAACCCCATCTCTACTGAAAATACAAAATTAGCCCAGCGTGGTGGCGGGCGCCTGTAATCCCAGCTACTCAGGAGGCTGAGGCAGGAGAATTGCTTGAACCCAAAGGGGAATTTGCAGTGAGCCGAGATCATACCACTGTACTCCAGCCGGGGCGACAGAGTGAGACCCTGTTTCAAAAAAAAAAAAAAAACTATAAAAAAAAAGCTAAATAAGTAAAAAGAAGCCCAAACATATCAGGAATCATAAGAAATATGAATGACTATAGAGAAATTCTCACACATATTCCCCCAAAAAAATATGCCAAGATGTGCATTACAGCTTTATTTTTAACGGGAAAAAATTAGAAACAATCCAAACTTATCAGCCTTAGGGCACTAGATAAATACATTGTGGCATATTTATAATTTGAAACTCTCTAGAGGGGTTAAAAGTGAATAAAACTTATTTAGATACAAAATTTGGGGGTTTTGTTTGTTTGAGACAGGGTGTCACTCTGTCATCCAGGATGGAGAATCATATGCAATCATGGCTCACTGCCGCCTGGACCTCCTGGGCTCAAGGGATGCTCCTGCCTCAGCCTCCTGAGTAGCTGGAACCGCAGGTGTGCACCACCACACCCGGCTAATGTTTTATTTACTATAGAGACAGGGTCTCACTACGTTGCCCAGGCTGGTATTGAACTGCAGGGCTCAAGCAATCCTCCTGCCTCAGCCTCCCAAAGTGCTGAGATTACAGGTGCGAGCCACTGTGTCCAGTCTGACATTTGTTTTTATGTATCGAACCTAGGAGGTTTGATAAACATATGTATATGTATAGATAGGGCCCAAAATTATAACAACTGAAAAAAAACAAGTTACAGAGTTTTGTATATATATGTAGTATTATATATATAACATATACTATATATTATATGTTAAGAATATAGTATATATTATTATGTTATGTAGCTGTATTACATATAATGTAGCACAATATAATATACTATATATTCTATATATTATATAAAATTGTTATATATATTTTACATATTATAATATATTATATTATATATTCATATTTTTATAGTTTATGAGCAATATATAGCTTTTTTGAATATGTAAACAAATGGCATATTATATATAATATAATATATATTTATATTAATAGTATATTAGTGTAATATATTAATAACATATTATCTATAGTTTACGGCATTATACTATATGTAATATATTATTCTATTAGTAATTATATTACTAATATGTTATATTAGTATAATAATATATTTAATTATTATACTGTAATCCCTGACGCCTGTAATCCCAGCACTTTGGGAGGTCAAGGCGGGCAGATTACCCGAAGTCAGCAGTTTGAGACCAGCCTGGCCAACATGGCTAAACCCCGTCTCTACTAACAATACAAAAAAATTAGCCAGGCATGGTTGTGTGCTCCTGTAATCCCAGCTACTCGGGAGGCTGCAGCAGGAGAATTGCTTGAACCCAGGAGAGGGAGGTTGCGGTCAGCTGAGATAGCACCACTGCATTCCAGCCTGGGGGACAGGGTGAAACTCAACCTCAAAAAAAAAAAAAATTATATGTTATAATATAATTATTTTAGTACTATTATATTCCTAATATATTCTAATACATTAATACTATATTATATATAGTATAATGCCATACACTATACATAATATTAATATTAATATGTTAATAATTATATATAGTATAATGCAATTTGTTTAAATATTCAAAGAATGCTACATGCTGTTCATAAATAAACTATAACGACATGGATGAGAAGGATACAGAAGCTTCTGGAATGGGGAAAGAGAGGTTTTCAGTTGTATTTTTTTTTTTTCTTTTTTGAGACGGAGTCTCATTCTTTCACCCAGACTGGAGTACAGTGGTGCGATCTTGGCTCACTGCAACGTCTGACTCCCAGGTTCAAACAATTCTCCTGCCTCAGCCTCCTGAGTAGCTGGGATTACAGGCACCTACCACGACGCCCAGCTAATTTTTGTATTTTTAGTAGAGACGGGGTTTCACCATATTGCACCAGGCTGGTCTCGAACTTCTGACCCTAGTTGATCCCCCTGCCTTGGCCTCCCAAGGTGCTGGGATTACAGATGTGATCCACTGCGCCCGGCCATTCAATTTTATCTTTAATGCATTACTTCTTTAAAAATATCTGAAATAAAGACATCAAAAAATTAACAATGTGTTCATTTATGTAGGTGGTTTATCATACTCTGTACTTTTCTGGATGTTTAAAATATGTCATAATAAAAATGCATTCATGACTCAAAATATTATTGAGCTGGAATATTTAATAAATTTACATTCACATTTCAATTAAATTAAAATTTTAGTTTCAAAGTGGCTCTAGCCACTTTTCTTTTCTTTGCTTTTCTTTCTTTCTTTCTTCCTTTCTTTTTCTTCTTCTTTTTTTTTAAATAGATACAGGATCTCGCCATGAGCCACAGCACCTGGCCACTTCTCATTTTTAATACTGTAGGGAGATATTAGTGATAGCAATAGGCCAAATATAGACCAAATGAGTCCTGAGCATACAGCATGGATATAGACCCCTACGGGAACTTGGTTAAATGATGTCATTCTGTCGTGTTATGTTTTATCAAATTACTTGCAATTCCTGGAAGGCTCATGTCCAATTAATTGAGATCTTCCTATAACATTTCAGCTGATAACAGCCACAGTCATTTAAAACTGGTAATAATGATAGGGTTGTTCCAGTTACTATATATTTGATTCCCAAACTGTTCCAATTCCACCCAGTGACTTGCCAAGGTATAAATCTGGTAAAATTAACACAAAGGAAGACATTTCTCAGATTTTCTCATTTACTAAAGTAAGGGCTATAAACAGTTGTCTGAATGGCCAGTATTTCACTAGGAATTTCAACATTAACAACAACAACAACAAAAATGCTTTACAAAAGCATTGAGAAGGTTGGAAAACCCAGCACTGGCTTTAGGGAGGGAGAGATTTGAGACTTTGCCCTCAGACCACAGAATTACTGCAGGCCATTAATTTCTTTCCATTCGGGCTTTAATTGGCTTTCTCCCTGGCACAAATTCTCCTGAATCTCCTCTAACTGTCTAATCAAGGCTGAGCTGTGAAGTACAGCAAAGCAAAGTGAACTTTGTTCTGTACGTAGAGAGCTCCCAAAATATAGCTGTTTTATCAGTCATCATCAGGTTAGCACATGGAAAATTCCTTGGGCTACAGAAAGCTTTGGGGGATATAAAACTATTGATCATATCCTCCTAAGTAGCAAGTCAATTTCAATACTATGATTCCATGAATGGGCGAGATATATTCATTCGTTTGGCAGTTATATTTTTGAACACCTACTAGGTATCAGGCACTGTCCTAAGAGATACAGTGATGTAGACAGACATGGCCCCTGGCCTTATGTTGCTGATAATCCACATGGAAGAGCTGTCATTCTCGCCTGTGGAACAAGGTAATCTATAAGTGAATCCTGGACAACTAAAAATGCTAAGTGCTTTGCAGCTTGATGAATGGTGTGGAGTCTGGTTCTCTTTGTAAATAGAATTGGGGTCTTTGCAAAAGGTAAAGCTGAATTTTTTCCAAAATTCCAGTCACTGGAAGTCTTAATGAAGAAAATCTCACTCTTTGAGCCATAGCTATATTTTTTCTTTTTAATTTTTAAACTATTCTTTTTTTTTTTTTTTTTTGAGACAGGGTTTCCTCTATCACCTAGGTTGGAAGTACAGTGGTGCCATCACAGTTCACTGCAGCCTCATCCTCTCCAGCACAAGAAACCCTCCCACCTCAGCCTCTTGAGTAGTGAAGACTACAGTGGCACACCACCACACCTGGCTAATTTTTGTATTTTTTTGTACAGACAGGAGTCTCTGCTATGTTGCCGAGGGTGGTCTCAAACTCCTGGATGCAAGCGATCCTCCCAGCTCGGCCTCCCAAAGTGCTAGGGTTACAGGTATGAGCAACCATGCCCGGCCATCCATGGTTTTTATTAAACACCCAAATCTCCCTAATTCTACTGGAATAAATATGCAGTCACCACCTTACAGACTTTCTGAGGAAGACCCAAATTCTAACAGAGAGATTGAATTAAAAGAGGAAATGAGATGTTCCAGTGTGGTTTAAGGCCAAAGATAATGTGTAAGGAGTAGAAGAGAGGAAAGCACAGTGATTGTGCGTCCCTTTGGAGAGGAAGCTAACCTTCGTTGAGCATTTCCTTGGTTTCACGCGCCATTTATCCATCGTTCTTTCAATTCTCCCAACAACCCTGCAAAGTAGACACTCTTACCCCTATTTTACCATTGAAGTAAACGAAGTTCAGGTTGGGAGCGGTGACTCACACCTGTAATCCCAACACTTTGGGAGGCTGAAGTCAGAGAATCCCCCCAGAGCAGGAGTTTAAGACCAGGGCAACATAGGGAGACCCTGCTTCTGTTAAATTTAAAAGAAAGAAAAGGAAGTTCTGACGGGGGTGCCTCTCTAAGGCCTCAAACTAAGGAGTCAGAGCAGAATCCACTCGTGCAGCTTCACCTTGGTGACTTTGAACCCACCTGGTCTGACTTACAGGTACGGATGACCTCTAAGATTCCTGCCAGTGTCTCTGAGTCAATGAGTGCACCCTGTCGCTCAGCCTGAAGTCAGATAGAAATCAGGAGAGGCAGTTAAGCTGCTGATAATTAAGGGGTTAGAAGTATAAATCAAAATGAGCATTGTTTTATGAGTCTCTTTTTATTACTTTAAAGTTTTATTCACCTGATAAGGTAAAAAGAGAATAAAGACAATCAAGAAGGCGAGTCCTTCAATACCCAGATTGCTGCAGCATCTTTTTTCTCATTGTGTTTTGTGGACAGATTAAGTATTAAATTATAAAACTAATCTGTTCAGATATCAGGAATAATGTCAACTTTGATAAAGGTTCACTCGCTCTAAAGATTACTTTCAAAATGACCTGATCTGACTCAATGAATAATTTAACAATTGATTTTCTGGCAGAAACACTAAAGAATGAAAGGCAAGGCCTCCTAAGGTCATCTTGGGAGAAAAAATTTCCTTTTCCCCGAGACCTTTATTTCACCTTAGTTTGCCTGTGATTGGCTTTGATGGGAAGATTCCACCATTAGTTCCTGATGGACCAGAGTTATAGTTTTTCAGAGAGATGCAATCTCTCTTGATGTGAAGATATATATCGAGGGAAGGGTTGCTTATCATGTGCCTCACCCTGGGTCAGGCACTAGGGATGCAGAAGCCAGCAGTGTGCATGGCTCCTTACCCTGGCAGAACTCAAGGTCTGGTGGCAGAGGCAGCAGACAGACAGAGACTCAGATGCAGTGTGAGCAATACTCTGGAATCGTGGAGGAGGGACTCCTCCTTCATACTCAGGGGCACTCCTCAGAGAAATGCAGGAAGCACAGGAAGTGCAAAGGCCAGGGGGAAAGAGAACGATGGCGCCTGCAGGGAGTCGCATGCATCTGAGCAGTATTTGGGTGGGAGTTTACTGGAAGCCACAAAGGAGGAGTCAGATGTTCTCACTGTAAGTGTAACAGCCACAGATACCAACCAATACAGGAATGTGTTACTGCATCAATGATGAAAATACTACAGCAGCCATTGTCATCAGAAAATTTCATAATTTTCTAAATTATTGAACAACCCTCAGGTAAGTTCACAATCTGTGAAAGTATAATCAACATTCAATTTGTGTAGTATTTGCTTTTCTAGAAAATGCAGTATATAGTGCGTATAAAAACTGTAAAAGGCAGGGCATGGTCGCTCATGTCTGTAATCCCAGCACCATGGGAGGCCGAGGCAGGTGGATCACTTGAAGTCAGGAGTTTGAGACCAGCCTGGCCAACATGGCGAAACCCCATCTCTACTAAAAATACAAAAATTAGCCAGGTGTGGTGGCTTACACCTGTGATCCCAGCTATTCAGGAGGCTGAGGTGCCGGAATCGCTTGAACTCGAGATGCAGAGGTTGCAGTGTGAGCTGAGACTGCGCCACTGCACTCCAGCCTGGGCAACAGAGTAACACGCTATCTCAAAAAGAAAAAAGAGAAAAGAAAAGAAAAAAAAAAAAACTGTGCAAAAAGTTCTTTCAGTATGTAAAAATGGAGTAATGTTCTAGAAACAGATAAATTTTTTTTTTTTTTTTTTTTTTTGGACGGAATCTCACTCTGTCGCCCAAGCTGGAGTGCAGTGGCACAATTTCAGCTCATTGCAACCTCCGCCTCCCAGGCTCAAGTGATTCTCCTGCCTCAGACTCCTGAGTAGCTGAGATTGCAGTCGTGCACCACCACACCCAGCTAATTTTTGTATTTTTAGTAGAGGCGGGGATTCACCATGTTGACCAGGCTGGTCTTGAACTCCTGACCTCAGGTGATCCCCCTGCCTTGGCCTCCCAAGGTGCTGGGATTAAAGGCATGAGCCACGGCACCCAGCCTAGATACAGATAATTTTACCCTCATTCACTTATATATGGAATGTCCGATGGGATTTTCAAAGGTCATGCAAGATTCAGGAGAATTCTTTTCTTTTTTTTTTTTTTTTTGACGGAGTCTCACTCTAGCCTAGGCTGCAGTGTAATGGTGCGATTTTGGCTCAAACCTCTGCCTCCTGGGTTCAGGTGATTCTCCTGCCTCAGCCTCCTGAGTAGCTGGGATTACAGACACCTGCCATCCTGCCTGGCTAATTTTCATAGTTTTGTAGAGATGGGGTTTCACCATGTTGGCCAGGCTGGTCTTGAACTCCTGACCTCAGGTGATCCACCTGCCTCGGCCTCCCAAAGTGCTGGGATTACAGGTGTGAGCCACCACACCCGGCTGATTCTTTCATGTGTTGAGTTGTTCTATGTGTTTGAGGATGCCTGGTAGCACGGTTCCTCGTACACTAAACGCCTCAGTGCCTCACAAACCACAAGACACCCCCAGGGAGTGAGCCATCTTTGTTGGCTGAGGTTAGTGTTCCTGGTGTCTGTGCCCACTCTTCCCCATGGGAGAAAGAGTGACTTTTGATTGGTAAGTTTGGGAGAACTTCATCCCTTCTCTTCTGTATAAATGCCCGGGAATTCCCGTTCTGCCCAGGACTGATGGGAGAGTTAACTCTAGGAAAGAGAGCAAACCCATTAAGCTAATGATTTAAAGACATTCTCTGTGCAGCTTTGTCAGTAATAAAGCTGACATTTTTCACTCTCCGTCTGCCTCTTAAGTCTCATTTTTCAAATGCTTGAAAGAAGCATTGAAGAAAGAAAAGAGCATTTGTGTGCTCCACATACAGCCCATTTGGAGTAAAGGATAGTCATTGTCATGCCAGGAGGGTTGGGGCCATCCAGGACGCATGAGTGGAGTGAGGCATGAAGACCCCCATAGAACCTCATCACATAGGCTGTGGCTTCTCAGAGGCCCAGGATTCTGGAGGGGAGCTCTTGGGGATTCCGCGAGACGAGATAAGAGGAGGGAAAGTGCCACCCACTATTTCAACCATAGCAACTGTGGTTTTCTGTGTTTTATATTGGGTTCAAATATACGTAAAATCTCATTTGTTTTTTTTAAAAAAAGGTTCCACGGCAGAAAGAAAAAAAGAAAGTGTTTGGCAACATCTGAGCTGAAGAGTTGGCAGAGAAAAGAACAGCCCAGGAAGAGTGATAAGGAGGTGCCAAAAATGCAAGAGGAAGGAGGAATATTTGCAGACCAGGAAGCTGAGGAATGGAACTTTTCAAGAGGCAGAAAGTGACTGCAGGTTGGGTAACACCATAGGGAGGTCAGAGAAGAGGAGAACAGAAGAGTGACCACAGCGTTTATTGACATTGTGATCTTGGCAGGAACAGGCTCAGGGCAGTGTCAAGGGCCAATCCTAAATGGTAGGGGATTAAGAGGTAAGTAAAGAAGTGAGGAAGTTGAGACCATTTGAACTTCACTGTAAAGAAGATGATGGAGACCTGGCACAGTGGCTCATGCCTGTAATCCCAGCACTTTAGGAGGCCGAGGCGGGCGGATCACCTGAGGTCAGGAGTTGGAGACCAGACTGGCCAACATGGAGAAACCCTGTCTCTACTAAAAATATGAAAATTAGCTGGGCATGGTGGTGGGCACCTGTAATCCCAGCTACTCAGGAGGCTGAGGCAGGAGAATCACTGAACCGGGGCAGGTAGGGGTGACAGAGTTTGCAGGGAGATGAGATTGCACCACTTCACTCCAGCCTGGGTGAAAGAGCAAAACTCCATCTTGGAAAAAAAAAAAAAAGAAGAAGATTATGGACCCTGGATGGTATCAGTTTCTCCAGTGCCTACTGGTTGTCAAAAAGTTCATGCACAAAAGAAATTAAGTTGCTGCAATGTGCTGGACAATAGAGTACTATTTGTGGTAGAAACAGAGAAATCCTTTTTCAAATGTGGTCGAAATAGGAGAAGCAGGGGGTCTGGGAGGAGTACAACAGCAGATCCTTGCCTTCTTTGCTGAAAGGACTGGTTGTAACCATTTTGTTGTTGTTTCATATTGAAGAGAGCATTAATCTTTCTAGGAAGTCCATAGCTCAGATGGGAGCTGCAGTTAACAATGCCTCCTCTGTTGCTAACACGTTAATGAATGTTGAATCAGCAGGAGGGAAATGACTTCTCCTCCGCCATATTCCATACCCTGCTGATAGCAAGGACATAAGTGCTGCTGACTGGCTGCCTAATGGTCCATGGAAGTCACTGAGGTGACATGGTTAGTGCTGCAGAACTCAAAAGGGCTTCTTCTTTCATTCTTAGACCCAGAGAAAAGCATTGGGAGGAATAAGAAAGTAGCAACTAGACAAAAATGAAAACTCTTTAAGAAGCATTGCTGAAGTTACAGGGGAAAAAGATAAGAGTCTTAGTGGTCATTTTCCTAAATGCAGCTCTGAAATTGAAATGATGTTTGACCACTCCCACATAAAGACATGGCGAAGAGTGAGATATGCTTGCATGGCCTTCTGAACTCCACTGGGCGGAAGACCTACATGAGACATGTTAGACCACTGGAAGGAACAAAGACCCATGTTCTTCTTCTGGCTCTAGTTCTGAGCCCATAAGCCACTGTGTTTTCCACCAGTTGCATTCTCTGTGTCTTCATCTACTCATCAACAAAACCAAATTACAGGCCACTCTGTGGATAATTCATTCAAGCCTGCCATGTTGCTCAACCAACAGAAGAGAGGAGATTCAAAGGTCAGATGGGAAAGGTGCTTCATGCTCTTAAGTTTAATCTCTTAACAACACGGACAGGCATTATTACCCATCTTACAGATGGTAAAACAGGCCAAGAGAAACAAGTCACTGGCATAAAGTCCCTCAGCTGGTAAGTGACAGAGTTGAGTCAAAAGCCCAGCTATGTCTAGCTGTAAATAATATAAAATGAATGAGTGATAATTGAGTGAATGATAAGAATAAGGAATTAAACTTATAATACGTTTTAGACATTTTAAGTCTAATTAGGGACTTTTTTGTTTGTTTGTTTTCTTTTTTGAGATGGAATCTCACGCTGTCGCCAGGCTGGAGTGCACTGGTGCAGTATCTCCACTCACTGCAATCTCCACTTCCTGGGTTTAAGTGATTCTCCTGCCTCAGCCTCCGGAGTAGCTGGGATTACAGGCTCATGCAACCATTCCCAGCTAATTTTTTTTTTTTTTAACAGAATCTTGCTCTGCTGCCCAGGCTGGAGTGCAGTGGTGCCATCTTGGCTCACTGCAACCTCTGTCTCCCTGCTTCAGTCTCCCGACTAGCTGGGACTACAGGGGTGTGCCATCACGCCCGGCTAATTTTTTGTATTTTTAGTAGAGATAGGCTTTCACCATGTTGGCCAGGCTGGTCTTGAACCCCTGGCCTCAAGTGATCCTCTCGCCTCAGCCTCCCAAAGTGCTAGGATTATAGGCATAAGCCACTGCGCCTGGCCTAATTAGGGACTTTTGTTTCTTTCCCTGTTTACTTTCAGAATCACTTCTTTGCCCATAAACAACTAGGAGCCAGACAGTCCTGTCAGTGGTCAGAGATTCAGTGCTCAACAAATGATAAGTAGGCAAGTTCTGGCATCTCCTTCCTGTGGCACAAAAATCTGTGCAAGATTTATGAATCTTAAATGTCCACAAACCATGGGAAATATTAAGTGGAAAGCAGATAAAGAATGCTATTTTGTTGTTAAATACATTTTGATATATCCACAAAATGGAATGCAACCATTAAAAAACATGATGTTAAAGAGCTATGAATGGTTTATTATAATGTAAAGTGGGAAAAATGTGTGTGGACATTGTTAATAATAATTGACATCGGGAGATGAGATCATGAACAACGTTTTTCTTCTTTTCTGTACTTTCTTGTGTTTCCAACATTTTCTTTAATTAGTATTCATGGTTTTTATAATTGAAAAATATGGGCTGGGCATGGCGGCTCATGCCTATAATCCAAGCACTTTAAGAGGCCAAGAGGGGCGGATCACTTAGTCCAAACCTAATGACAACTCAACTTTTCAGGGAAATGCAAATTAAAATTGTTCTGAGATCATCACTACGCATTCACCAGAATGGCTAAAATTTTAGAGCCCGACAGTAGCAAGTAGGAGCAAGGAAGTGGAGCCAGGGAACATTCAAGCACTGCAGATGGCAAGGGTCCAGTGGGTGATTGGTAAAACCATTTAGCATTATCTTCTGAAAACAAATGCCTGTCCAACACCTGGCAAACCCACTCCTAGGTATAAACTCAAGAGAAATAAACACATATATCTACAAAAATATGTGTACATGAATGATTATAAGCAGCTTTAAAATTGAAAGTAATTAGTAGCCAAAACCAAGAAGCAGCCCAATGGCCATCAACAGGAGAATGAATATTGTGGTCTGTCCATACAATAGAACACCACACACCAACAACAAAAGAACAAATGACTGTTACACAGAATGACAGGAATGGGCTGGCATGGTGGCTCATGCCTGTAATTTTAGCACCTTGGGAGGCCGAGGTCAGAGGATTGCTTAAGGCCAGGAGTTCAAGACCAGCCTGGGCAACATGGTGAAACCCCATCTCTACAAAAAATACAAAAATTAGCCCAATATGACTGCAGGAAACTGTGGTCCCTGCTAGTTGGGAGGCTGAGGTGGGAGGTTCACCTAAGCCCAGGAAGTTGAGGCTGTAGTGAGCCTTGATTATGCTACTGCACTCCAGCCTGGGCAACCAAGCAAGATTCTGACTCAAAAAAAGAATGACAATAATGAATCACACAGAGTGTTGAGTGAACTAAGCCCACACAAGAGAATAATACACAGTGTGCATGATTTGGGAGTGTGATAAAGACAGCTCATACTAGCTCATGAGAACAAGTTATTCCATACATTTTGAGGAATTTTGCAATCCAATCATTAAATACATGCTTTATTTAAAATTAAATTATATAAACTTACAACTAAATAAATTGCATATAAAATAAAGGTAGTAAATACTCAAACCTCATCACTTCCTAATTATTTTATAGCATTTTTACTCTTCTCTATGCAATTGAGATTATTTGCATCTATTGTATCCATTTGGTGGAAATAATATATATAATTGTGTTCTACTGTACATATATTTCCAATACCATGTTCAATAATCACACCTTGATAGCTTCAAATCGGCAGTGGCGATTGCTAGAAAAATTGACAAAGGTACAGATCGGGGTTCCTCCTCTTCCTCCTCCTCCTCCTCCACCTCTTCTTCTTTCTTCTCATTCTTCTGCTGCTGCTGCTGCTTCTGCTGCTTCTTTCTGTTTTGAGAGCTGGTTGTCAGACATTTATCAGTACACCACTGCTATGATTACATTTGCATGAAACTCACGTATGGGGGTTAGAAGGCAGAAAGGAGATTGCCTGGGGTGGTGCTGGGGAGCTCCTTCCCAGGATGAGGCAGGCAGGAACCTTACAGAGTGATGGTAATATTATTCTACATTTTGATAATGGTGGTGATTCCATGGGTATAAACATCTGTATGCAATTTATCCAGGTGATACCTCAATGTTTAAAATAATCTTTTTAAAACATGGGGTCTTGCTATATTGTCCAGGCTGGTCCCTCAACTCCTGAGCTCAAGTGATCCTCCTGCCTTGGCCTCCCAAAGTGCTGAGATTACAAGCATGAGCCACTGTGCCAGGATAAAATAAATTTAAAAAAAATTTCAAAACAGTTACCCTGAAAAGACCTTCCTCTGTAGGAAGGTGGGAAGTCTGGCATCCCCACAAAATTTCATGTTCCATCTTCATGGGGCAGCTGATTTACAAGGGACCCTGGAAGGAGGAATAGTCCTTTGTAACGATTTCCTGTGACTAAACCATAAGCTTGGAGGACAGGACCTGCATTGGCTTAAACTTTATAATTGGCCAATAGTCCCCCTCAGTGCAGATAATAATGATGGCTAATGCGTTCTATAGAGCACTGTTCTGAGTACTTTGCATGAGTGAACTCAATCTCCGCAAACTGTGAGAGGATTTTATGATTCCATTTTTCAGATAAGACAACTGAGGTTAAGGGCCTGACTCCAGATCACACAGCAAGGGAGGTGGCAGAATCAAGATTTCAACCCAGAAAACCTGCCTCGCATGCCTATGTTAATCACTACACCCTTCCCACAATAAATAAACAAATAAGCTACTAAGTTGTTAATTAATTTGCACTGGATAACATGGTGTGGCCCCCACTTCTGGGTCTTCTGACTTACATCTGTGAAAGATAGATGAAGGTTCAAACACATGGGCTCAGTCACCTGCATTCCACCCTTTCCCACATGGCAGGTGTATTGCAGGACTTACTGATCTGAAGTTAAACAAAGGGGCAGTAGACATAAGTGACTGTGAAAGACCCAAAGGAGGAGACTCAAATGGCTGTTCTGGGTGCAATTTGGTTGACTGTGCCAAGGGAGGCCCTCTGTTCCATCAAGGAAGTGGAAGCCCAAAGAGAACACATCACAGCGCATTATCGCTGAACTTGCCAGTTGAGTCCAGCCCCAGCAAGGAAAATATCGAAGGCTAAATGTGTAGTCCCATTGCCCTTGGAAATTAATTAGCCTAAGCCCACCCTGTCTGAGCATGTGACTCTCCTCACACACAAATAAATCTGCAGCAGGACCCGGGCACCATGAAATCCACTCTGAAATCACCTCTTAATTAGTTTGGGATGACTGATGGAATCAGTCAGACCTTGGATTTGCTTTAGGATCACAGAGCCCTAGCTTCTATGGGTGAGAAGACTGACATGCAGAGAGGAATTGTCTAAAGGGGGGTCCTCATGAAATAGATCAGAGACCCACCCATTTAGTTGCCGCACTGTCCAATGAGCATGATGCCAAAAAGTGCTGCTCCAGTACCTAAGATCATGCCCTTGGAGTTATGACCATGGCCTCCACCAAAGCCCCACGCCACCGTGACTGCTCGGTCTCAGCAATGGTATTTGTTGAGTGCTAACAAAATCTGGGAAAGCAAACCAGAGCCAGTCTCAGGGTGCAGGTGGTGGCAGGGCTATGCAGTGTGCTGAGGGAAGATTGCAGGGGTCCACTCCTGGAGCTGGGGCCAGGGCTCAAGAGAGGACAAGGCAGAGCCCATTTGGATCCTGACAGGGTGAAAGTTCCATATCCCCTTAGCCTTCCTCCAAACCTGCATGCAACTTCTTCTCTTTTGGACGCTGTCTCCTCTCTCCTCCCCTCCCTTCTCCTTCCCTCTCCTTTCTTCCCCTCCCTTCCCCTCCCTTCTTCTCTCCTCTCTTTCTTCTTGCTGTTATTTTGCCTGTTTCCTCATGAGACAGCAGAAATAAATCAGAATGCTACAGTGCAAACAGGTTCTAGAATTACATATATCTGCCTGAGTCCCTGACCAACCTACTTACAGGTCCTAAGTGTTCCGTATCTATCAAATGGGGAGGCTTATGGGATTATTAAAGGGTTTGGAAGAGACAAACGTAATATATACACGCATGCATTGCTTTTTTAAAAATGTGATGGACTCACCAAGAAAAATAATAACAAAATCTCCCTTATCATCTCCATCCTCATCCTTCTCCCACCCCCAGAAAAAGAGGTTATGCTTTCAATTCAGAAATGTTGCCCCTGGACCCAATTCAAGGACTCTGGATTTTCAGGGCCCTTGATCTCTCAGTCTTTACATAAGACGGTCCCTCGGCCTGGAACTACTTTCTCCTTCCCCTTCTTTATCTGGCTAATTCCTACTGACACATTCAGACTCAAGTGTCTTTTCTTCCTGGAAGCCATCCATTCTCAAGAAATCCTCCTGGCCGGGCGCGGTGGCTCAAGCCTGTAATCCCAGCACTTTGGGAGGCCGAGACGGGCGGATCACGAGGTCAGGTGATCGAGACCATCCTGGCTAACACGGTGAAACCCCGTCTCTACTAAAAAATACAAAAAACTAGCCGGGCGAGGTGGCGGGCGCCTGTAGTCCCAGCTACTCGGGAGGCTGAGGCAGGAGAATGGCGTGAACCCGGGAGGCGGAGCTTGCAGTGAGCTGAGATCCGGCCACTGCACTCCAGCCTGGGCTGCAGAGCGAGACTCCGTCTCAAAAAAAAAAAAAAAAAAAAAAGAAATCGTCCCCATTCCAAAGTCCCTGAGCTGACCTTTTCCTAATCACACCTGTAAGCCTGAGGACACAGACACATCCTTGAGAATTTCTGCTTGGTGGTCCCTTTCTCAACTGTCATTTGATGGAGGACACGAGACCTTCATTAACCACAGTAGCCACAGGTCTAGGAGGGCACTCGTGCAGAGTGGGTGCTGTGGTGAATATCCTAGAGCCCAAAACAGGGCAATGAAATGTTAGAATTCACCCTGAGGTGTTAGTGCTTAAGATTGCCTTTTCCTAGTGACAGTGCTTATAGCAGGATGAAGGAAACGCAACACAGAAAGATAATCTGCTAGTGGTAAAATTTCTGGTACTAGTGGAAGATAGATAAGCACAAGGATGGGGTCTTTGCTAAGGCCCCTGAGATAAGAGACACAACTTCTCCACCTGGAAGGAAACTAAGCAGCCATCAGATTTATTTATTTATTTATTGAATCTCAATAAATAAATTCAATAAATATATTTTGTTTATTCATTTATTTATTGAGACGGAGCCTTGCTCTGTCACCCAGGCTGGAGTGCAGTGCAGCAATCTCGGCTCACTGAAACCTCTACCCTGGGGTTCAATAGATTCTCCAGCCTCAGCCTCCTGAGTAGCTGGAATTACAGGCACACACCACCACACCTGGCTAATTGTTGTACTTTTAGTAGAGACGGGGTTTCGCCATATTGGCCAGGCCTGTCTCCAACTCCTGACTTCAGGTGAACCTCCCGCCTCGCCCTCCCTAAGTGCTGGGATTACAGGTGTGAGCCACCAAGCCTGGCCAGATTTCAGTTATTTTTCAGCTGTGCTTTGTGGATTTCTTAGATTCCTGGAAAGCATGGGGAGTGGGAAGGGCGGTTCGAGATTCCCTTCCCCCAAGTCTAGAAAGGAAACTCTGCTACAATCTGAGCTTGTGTGCAAGATTTTCCATTCTGGGCTTGTGTGCAAGATTTTGTTTGAAGAAAGAGTTCTGTTAATGGAAAAACCAAACTCTGTAAAATATTTTAAAGAGGTTTGTTCTGAGCCAATAGGAGTGACCAAAGCCTGGGAAAAACACAAACCCAAGAAGCCTTGAAAGAGTGGTCCCGAGGCAGTTAGGACCCAATTCTGTTTTACACATTTTAGGGAAGTATATGTTATAGAAAAACTCATAAAAAATCAATACATAGAAATTAGGTTGGGCACAGTGGCTCACGTCTGTAATCCCAACACTTCGGGAGGCCAAGGCGGGAGGATGACTCGAGCCCAGGAGTCTGAGACCAGCCTGAGCAACATAGTAAGACTTGTCTCTACAAAAAATTTAAAAATAATCAGGTGTGGTGACAAGCATCTATAGTTCCAGCTGCTCAAGAGGCTGAGGCAGGAGGATTGCTTGAGCCCAGAAGGTAGAGGCTGCAGTGAGCCATGATCACACCACTGCACTCCAGCCTGGGCAACAGAGCAAGACCCTATCTCAAAAAAGATAAAAAGAAAAGGAAAAACAAAACCACATGGGGGTTATACACTGGTTTGGCCCAAAAAGTCAGAATATCTCGGGGCTTACAGGTTATATAGATTTTTTTTTTTTTTTTTTTTTTTTTAAATAGAGGCAAGGTCTCGCTGTTGCCCAGGCTGGTCTCAAACTCCTGAGATTAAATGATCCTCCTGCCTTGGCCTCCCAAAGTGCTGGGATTACAGATATGAACCACTGCACCCAGCCTAGAAATTCCTTTTTTTTTTTTTTTTTTTTTTGAGATGGAGTCTCACTCTGTCGCCCAGGCTGGAGTGCAGTGGCGCGATCTCGGCTCACTGCAAGCTCTGCCTCCTGGGTTCACACCATTCTCCTGCCTCAGCCTCCCAATTAGCTGGGACTACAGGCGCCTGCCACCACGCCTGGCTAATTTTTTGTATTTTTAGTAGAGATGGGGTTTCACCATGTTAGCCAGAATGGTCTGGATCTCCTGACCTCGTGATCCGCCCGCCTCGGCCTCCCAAAGCACTGGGATTACAGGTGTGAGCCACGGTGCCGGGCCGAGAAATTCTTTAATGTGCAATTCGTTGAAGCTTTGTCTAAAAATTGGGAGTCTGTAGAAAGGAATGTTTTAAGTTAACATAAAGAAGTCTCATGCCTAATGAACTGTGTCAGAATGACCTGTAGCCATGGTAAGAGTGTATGACTTCACTTTTGCCTGGCATGGCCTTAGGTCCTGTTTATAATTTGGTATTTTATCATCATAGTCTGTTTTGTTAATCAGATGATCTCTATTTTAACATAATGTTGATTAATTGCCTACACTCCAAAAGGGAGGGGATGTAACAAAGACTTGTTTGACCTGCTTTCCTGTCATGACTGGGAATTAAGTTTTTAAGATTTTTTAATTTTTTAAAATTTTTTATTTTTGAGACAGAGTCTTGCTCTTTCGCCCAGGCTGGAATGCAAGTGATGTCATCTGCAACCTCCACCTCCCAGGTTCAAGCGATCCTCCCGCCTCAGCCTCCTGAGTAGCTGGGACTATAGGGTGTGTGCCACCATGCCCAGCTAACTTCTGTATTTTTAGTACAGACAGGGTTTCACCGTGGTGGTCAGGCTGGCCTAGAACTCCTGATCTCAGGTGATCTGCTCACCTTGGCCTCCTAAAGTACTGGGATTACAGGCATGAGCCACTGAGCCTGGCTGGGTTTTTAAGATTTTCTAAACATTTTTAGAAATGTTTTAGTAGAGGCCAGGCACGGTGGCTCACGCCTGTAATCCCAGCACTTTGGGAGGCCAAGGCCGGTGAATCACGAGGTCAAGAAATCGAGACCATCCTGGCTAACACGGTGAAACCCCATCTCTACTAAAAATACAAAAATTAGCACGTGCCACCATGCCCAGCTAATTTTTGTAATTTTTAGTAGAGATGGGATTTCACCATGTCAGCCAGGCTGGTCTGCAACTCCTGACCTCAAGTGATCTGCCCTCCGTGGCCTCCCAAAGTGCTGGGATTACAGGCGAGAGCCATCACGCCCGGCACTGTTCTCTTTTTTAGATGATGAAACTGGGGCACTGGTTCTGTAGCTCATCCTTAGTGAAACCCGGGTCTTCCTGACTCTGCTATCACGCAAGGCTGAGTGTTCACCAGGTAATGTGGACACTGTGTGTTGAAGGAGCTCAGAGAAGGCTCTGTTTGGGCTGGAGCTGAGGAGGAGAGAGGGAGGGCCAGATGAGGGTTGGGGAGCAGATTCCTAGGCCCATTAAAAGTGAGGGAAAACACCATGGCCTGCCGGGCGCGGTGGCTCACGCCTGTAATCCCAGCACTTTGGGAGGCCGAGGAGGGCGGATCATTTGAGGTCAGGAATTCGAGACCAGCCCTCTGGCCAACATGGTGAAACCCTGACTCTACTGAAAATACAAAAAATTAGCTGGGCGTGGTGGCGGGCACCTATAATCCCAGCTATTCGGAGGCTGAGGCACGAGAATTGCTTGAACCCGGGAGGCAGAGGTTGCAGTGAGCTGAGATCATGCCACTGCACTCCAGCCTGGGCAACAAAGCAAGACTCCATCTCAAAACAAACAAACAAAAAAACACCATGGTCAAGGGTGAGCTTCAGAATTACAGCCGCTGCTTCCTGAGCCTCTGGGAAAAAAAAAAGTTTCAGTCATCACTGTTTCACTGTTCCTCCTGCTACCACCGTTTGGAATAATTCTCTCTGTAAATGTTAAGGTCCTTCCGGGTGCTGATATCAAATTAAATTTGCCTACTGACACAGGCCTGCCTGCAACAGAGCCAAAGAAGCAACGCAAATAAAAGGCACACAGGGCTCTATCATCCTGGGGGATGTTTTCTTTATTTGTGTCTTCTGGAAACCAGCTGACCGAAGACAATAGTCCTTTAAGGATTTACCAGCAACTGGGACTGTAAATTACCATAGGGTGCCTCCTGAAAGCCCAAGACAAAACCCTCCCCAGAGAGAAAATAAACAAGAGCTATTTCTTTTTATGTGAATCCTGACTCTTAAAGTGCCCTTTCCGTCTAATAAGTTTTTTTGCATTTTTCTCCAGGCCTCCAGTTTGTCTGCATTATTGTTAAATGTGAGAAATACAGTCCTGTGAACTGAGCTCAAGTCAGGAGCCAACCGAGGTGTGTGAGACGCGCTCAAAAGAAATAATGGTAACAGCTAGTGCTCCTCTAAATACTTACCTGAGAGAATGTATTTAACGCACAGGAGAACTCCGTGGGGTGGATGCTGTCCTCATAATCCTCATTTTAGGGTGAAGGAGACGGAGGCACAGAGAGGTTGAGCCACTTTGTTCAAAGGCAGAAAGTGTGTGAGAGGCAGAGCGAGCTTCAAACTCAGGCAGTCGGGATCCCAAGCCACAACCTAAACTACCGTGCTCCACAGTCTTTTTTATTATTATTATTATTTTGAGACAGGGTCTCACTCTGTCACCCAGGCTAGAGTGCAGTGGTACGATCATGGCTCACTGCAGCCTCGACCTCCTGGGCTCAAGCCATCCTCCCACCTCATTTTTATTGTTGTTGTTGTTGTTGTTGTTGTTTCTTGAGGTCTCACTATGTCACCCAGGCTGGTCTCAACCTCCTGGGCTCAAGTAATCCGCCTGCCTGGGCCTCCCAAAGTGCTAGGATTACAGGCATGAGCCACTGTGCCCGGTCCGCCCCAGGCTTTTTTTTTTTTTTCTTTTGAAACAGAGCCTTGCTGTGTCACCCATGCTGAAGTACAGTGGTGCTATCTCAGCTCCCTGCAACCTCCGCCTCCTGGGTTCAAGGGATCCTCCCAAGTAAGTAGCTGGGGTTTCAAGAGGTGCACCACCACACCCGGCTAATTTTTGTATTTTTAGTACAGGCAGGGTTTCACCATGTTGGTGAACAGGCTGGTCTCAAACTCCTGACCTCAAGTGATCCGGCCACCTTAGCCTCCCAAAGTGCTGGGATTATAAGTGTGAGCTACTGTGCCCAGTCCACCCCACAGCGTTTAGTGTAACTGCAGGTCAGGGTGCTCCTGCTGGAACAAAACAGAATCCACAAGAAGTGAGATGACTGGGCCTCAGGACCTTGGCCAATTTCATTGAGAAGGGTGAGTAATCATTCCTTTGGACTGGGACCAGTATCGACTGGAAGGCTGACTCTGACATTTACTAGAGGTGTGACCTTGAGCAAGCGGCTTTCTCTCTGAGACTTCCTTTCCTAATGAGTGAAATGGAGGTGTTAGTATCCCCATCTGTGGGGTCCTTGCTGAGGATGAAAGCATGAGCACACTGTAAGCAGTTAGCTGCTGCGGATTCCTCCCCTGTCCTCTTGTGCCCACCCCACTCCTAGCCTTTATTAAACTAAAAGCTGCTTCCTTGAAACCTTCACCTTTTGACACTGCTTAGATCCTATATTCATTTGCTAGGACTGCTGTGACAAAGGACAACAAAGTGGGTGGCTTAAACAACAGAAATGCATCGTCTCAGTCCTGGAGGCTAGAAGTTCAAAATCAAAGTGGTAGCAGGGCCGGTTCCTTCCAAGGACTGTGAAGGAGAATCTGTTCCAGGCCTTTCTCCCAGTTTCTGGTAACCTCAGACACTCTTTGTAGATGACATTCCTTTTCCCTGTGGCTTTGTAGCATCTTTCCTCTATCTTGACTGCCTCATCTCAGTGTCTGAATTTCCCCCCCTTTATGAGGGCACCAGTCAGTAGATTAGGACCCCCTTTAGTGACCTCATCCTAATCATCTGCAAAGACCCTATTTCAAATTAGATCACATTTACAGGCAGTGGGGAGTTAGGACTTCAATATCTCTCTCTCTCTCTCTTCTTTTTTTTTTTTTTTTTTTTTTTTTCTGAGACAGGGTTTCTTTCTGTTACTCAGGCTGGAGTGCAGTGGCACGACCTTGACTCACTGCAACCACCGACCGACTTCTGGGCTCAAGCGATCCTCCACTTTGGTCTCCTAAGTAGCTGGGACCACAGGCATGTGCCACCACACCTGGCTAATTTTTTGTATTTTTGGTGGAGATGGTGTTTCACCATATTGCTCAGGCTGGTCTCCTGACCTCAAGTGATCCACCTGCCTTGGGCTCCCAAAGTGCTGGGATTATAGGCATGAACCACTGCACCCAGCCCGGGACTTCAACATCTTGTTGGGGGACACAATTTGACCCATAGCATGACTTAAGAATTATGCCCAAGAAGTCGCCTTCCTGCTCCAAACCTCAGTACTTGGAACACCTGGACACAGCCATTATGTCTCCTGTTAGTCTCCCCACCCCGTTTCTGGAGAGATCTTTCTTATGGTTAGATCTCTATAGGATCTCTTTTTAAACGCCAGTCCCAGGGCACAACAGGTTTCCCCATAGGCAGCCCATCCACCAGGCAACATGAGGGATCTACCACTTCCCAGGAATGAAAAATTTTTGTTCAATTAATGCAGGCAATCAAGCTGGTTTCCCCAGCCTATCCATGCAGTTGAATTTTTGAACTTGGGCACAAGAGTTTACATTTAAGGCTAGGTGCAGTGGCTCATGCCTGTAATCCCAGCACTTTGGGAGGCCGAGGCGGGCAGATCACTTGAGCCCAGGAGTTTGAGACCAGTCTGGCCAACATGGCGAAACCCTATCTCTACTAAAAATACAAAAATTAGCTGGGTGTGGTGGCTATGACTGTAATCCCAGCCATGCAGGAGGCTGAGGCAGGAGAATCACTTGAATCCGGGAGGTGGAGGTTGCAGTGAGCCAAGATCGCGCCACTGCACTCCAGCCTGGGCAGCAGAGACAGACCTTGTCTCAAAAAAAAAAAAAAAGAAAGAAAGAAAAGAAAGAAAGAAAGAAAGAAAGAGTTTACATTTAAAATTGGTTGGTTAGAATAGAATCTAATGATCCCAAAAAGTTTTTGTTTTGTTTTGCTTTGTTATTGTTTCTGTTTTTTAATTGAGACAGAGTCTTGCTCTGTTGCCCAGGTTGGAATGCAATGGCGCGAACTTGGCTTCCCAGATCCTCTGCCTCCTGGGTTCAAGCGATTCTTGTGCCTCAACTTCCCAAGTAGCTGGGATTACAGGAGCCTGCCACCATGCCCAGCTAATTTTTTGTATTTTCAGTAGAGACCTGGTTTCGCCATGTTGGCCAGGCTGGTCTCGAACTCTTGACCTCAGGTGATCCACCCGCCTCGGCCTCCCAAAGTGCCGGAATTATAGGCGTGAGCCACCACAACCAGCCTCAAAGAGTTTTAAATCTGCATTTCATCATCTGCTATGTCCCCCATCCCTCTCAATGTTGTTTCATCTGAGGGTGGCATCAGTATACCTTTCCTGCCCTCCTCTTATTGTGACCAAGCGAGTTACAGAGAAATGTCACACTTTGAGACAAATTAAAGAGGCCTTTATTAGCCGGCAACCGAGAGGCAGCTAACGCTCAAACTTCTCTCAGTCCCGAGGAAGGGGCTAGTTTTGTTTTTATACTGTGGTCTAAATAGAGGAGGGGGTTTTTAGCTGAAGTAATTTTTACAGAAGCAGAACTGGCAAAAAGTTAAAAAATTAATTGGTTACAAATGCAGTTACAAAAAAAAAAAAAAACAGTTCCAGGTGCAGGGGCTTAAACTATCACAAAGAGATAAATGCAGGGCGTTTGGGTGCCATCCACCATGCGCGTCCCCAGGAGCAGATGGTGCAGCTTGCCTCAATATCTTTTCAGTTGGTGCATTCCTGAATGTGCTTTGAGTCAGTTTACACTAGTTATGCCATAAGGGAGAGAGGTGAAAGGGGGCTGCAAATAAAGAAACTAAAATGGAGTCTGTTCGGCTCTCTCTCTGCTAGGATAGAGTCACTCAGTTTAAAACAAGGTAGGGTATCACACTCTTTAAGTCATCAAGAAGAATATTGGGAGTATGCAACCCCACAAAGAGGGTGACATCTCTGCAATGGGACAAAAAACCTTTTATTCTTTTTATATAGAAAGCACAGATATGCATACAGTCCATAAACAGATTGATGGTATATCATCTGTGGTGTTAAAATTTCATAAGGGAGGTGGGTATTCAGGAAAAACAATAAGGGTCCTCAGGGGAATGATAATTTTTTAAAGTTTGAGAAACAGTAATCTAGAGGATAAAGCTCTGGACCAGTATCACATGAGTCTGCTGGACATCTCCCCAGAGCTGCCGAACCCCTCAAATGACATGGCTCTAGCTGCAGCAGGGCCTTCGGCTCCATCAGGGCCAGCCGACCATTTTCAGATAGGTAGGGATGCAGGAATGTTTTCTTTTGTTTTTTTGAGATGGAGTCTTGCTCTATCGCCCAGGCTGCAATGTGGTGGCAAAATCTTGGTTCACTGCAACCTGTGCTTCCTGGGTTTAAGCAATTATCGTGCCTCAGCCTCCCAGGTAGCTGGGACTCCCAGCTGCACACCACCCACACCTGGCTAATTTTTGTATTTTTGGTAGAGACGAGGTTTCACCACGTTGGCCAGGCTGGCAGAAATGTTTTCATAAACACTAAGACGTTGTGCAACAATGCATCCAACAACCAAGAGGGCACAGCGATCAACGATCAATTCACTCGAGCTCTAAATGGGCATTAAATCATTATCAATTCATGCACGCATTCATTGATTCAACAAATTTGAGTGTTCTAGGAGCTGGGGGTACAACAATGAACAAAATAGATTTTTTTAAAAGGTTCCCACTTTCATGGAGCTTACAGTCTAGAAAAGGTTGAGATTTGGGGAAGACAGAAAATAAACAAAAACTAAATTGTATTGTCAGATGGAGATGAAGTGCCAGTAAGGGAAAAAAAGCCTCTTAAAAGCTGTGGTCTGCAGGGTTTTTAGGGAGGTAAGACCATTCTGTATGACATAGTAGTGACAGATACATGTCATATTGCATTTGTCAAGACCCACAGAGCCAAGCAACATAAAAAGTGAAACCTCGTGTAAACTATGAGCTGTAGTTAATAATGTATCAGTATTGGTCCATTAAGTGTAACAAATGTACCACATTAATGGAAGATGTTAATAATGGAAGAAACCGTTAGGAGCTGCAGGGGAGATGGGGAGGGTATGTTGAACTCTGTACTATCTGCTCAATTATTCTGTAAATCTAATACTGTACTACATAAATAAAGCCTAGTAATTTTTTTAATGCTATAGTCTGAGCCCATGCAAAAAAAAAAAAAAAAAAAAAAAAAAAAAAAACCAGAAAAGAAAGGGCACTACTGGTATGTTTGGAATCAGAAAATTTGGCAAGAAGAGAGTTGAAAGGGGTATGTGTATGGGCGAAACTGACTTTGGCCAGGTGAAATGAATCCGTGTGCCAATAGGAGTCAGGTGAAATAGTGCAACTAGGAAGAAACAAGAGGAAATTGATTCCAAAAGATGCTGTGGAACAATGAGAGCAGAAGAGCTCACAGAAGCAGCACATAGCAGTTTTGAAAAGAGCTTTAATAATAAAATATAGCAGCCACAACTACACAAGGAGGAGAAAAGAAAGAAGTCAAGCTGTGATCACTTTTAAAGGGAAGTTCTGTGCTAGAAACAGGGGCGATGGTAATCAATGCACATAGCAGAATTTAGGAATTAGGAGTGGAGAGGAAATTACATGCAATTTTTACCCTTCTCCCAGACACGATTTCTAGCTTATAATTAATTAGAATTAGTTTTCTGAGTCTTCCCAGCTATACCGAACTGTGAGAAATAATAATGAAGAAAAGGAACATTTCATTATACCTAGATTAATTCATCACAGGAGTCTAAACAGCTGACAAATTTTTCATTGCAGGGACTTGAAAGGCCACACACTTGCAATAACAGAAGACTTGTGAGGAAAGGAATCAGACCTATGGGTAAGCTAAAGGCAGGAGTGACTTTATCAATCCATAAGCAGCACAAGTGAACATTAAGTCTCTATGCCCTATGTATCCCAGAAAAGCCCTAGGGACTGTCAGTTACATAAGAGGGGCACAACCCTGCCCCTGCCCTCAGGGGGATTATAGTCTTATTGGAAAGACTAGACTTGCTCACCTGAAATACAGAGAATAAAGGTGAATAAAATAGTGTTTCACTGAACAGATAGAAGAGAGTGAGTGCTATGGACTGCAGGTGTGTGTCCCCTGCAAATTTGTATGTTAAAGCCCTAGTCCCCACTGTGTTCCATATTTGGAGCTGAGGCCTTTGGGAGGTAATTAATGTCAGGTGAGGGAAGAGGGTGAGTGCCCTCATGATGGGATTAGTGCCTTTGTAAGGAGATAAAGGGACTAGTGCATGCTCTTTCTCTCTCTGTCTCTCTGTCTCTCTCTCTCTCTCTGCCATGTTAGGATACAGCAAGGTGTCTTTCTGCAAACTAAGAAGAGAAACTTCTCCAGGAACCCCAACAGTTGGCACCTTGATCTTGGACTTTTCAGTCTTCAGAACTGTGAGGAAATGTCTGTTGTTAAAACCACCCAGTCCATGGTGTTTTTGCTGCAGCAGCCGAAACTATAGCTCAAAATAAAAAGGGAGGTCAGATTATGTGGGCTAAACTATGGTTCTACTTTCTCTCCAACAAGAGAAAGTGAACAAAGAATAGAGACTTCAGGAGGTGAGGACTACTGCAGCGTCTATGGTCCTTTGGTCAAGGAACCCAACGACAACATTGAGATAGAGACACCAACCAGATCAGCAGTTCTCAAATGAGAGAGGCAACCTCACATCACCCCCAACCCCAATATACTTCTGCTCTCCCTGCCGTTAGCCAAGTCTTCCCTTCTGCCCAGAGAGCCCTCAGCCTTCTCTGTGCTCTACACAACCTTTGAAACCAAGTTCAAGTTCCAACTCTTTGGCAAAGCCTAACATTGATCTCATCTTTCTCAGAATTCCATCAATACACATGATGTATACCATTTGCTTACTATCCTCATATGAAACGTGGTGTGACAGGCAGCAATGAATTTGCAGTAATATCTGGATTCCATTGGAGAGTCACTTCTCACTAGCTATGTTAACCTGAGTGGATTATTTAGCATCCCCAAGCCTCAGTTTCCTGATTTACAAAATGGGAAAAATGAGAGGATTCAAAGCCTCTATCCTGAGGACAAAGAGCAATGGGAACTCGCATATATTAGTGGTTGGGTGTAAATTGATCCAAGCCCTTTGAAAACCATTTGCTAGTGTCTCCTGAAGTTAAATCTATGCCTATTCTATGAGCTAGCAATTCCACTCCTAGATGTATAACCAATAGTAATAAGCGCTTAAGGCTGGGCGCGGTGGCTCACACCTGTAATCCCAGCATTTTGGGAGGCCAAGGCAGGCGGATCACCTGAGGTCGGGAGTTCGAGACCAGACTGACCAACATGGAGAAACCCAGTCTCTACTAAAAATACAAAATTAGCCAGGTGTGGTGGCACATACCTGTAATCCCAGTTACTCAGGAGGCTGAAGCAGGAGAATCGCTTGAACTTGGGAGGTGGAGGTTGTGGTGAGCTGAGATTGCGCCACTGAACTTCAGCCTGGGCAACAAGAGCAAGACTCTGTCTCAAAAAAAAAAAAAGAAAAAAGAAAGAAATGAATGCTTAACGAAGGTGCCAAGAACATACACTGGGGAAAGGACAGTCTCTTCAAGATATGGTGCTGGGAAAACTGGATATTCATATACAGAAGAATGAAACTAGACCCCTATCTCTCACCATACGCAAAAATCAAATCAAAATAGATTAAAATGGATCAAAGACTTAAACCTAAGACCTCAAACTATGAAACTACACAAGAAAACATTGGGCACATCAAGTTAAAAAGCTTATGCTCAGTAAAGGAAACAATCAACAAAGTGAAGAGACAACCCACAAAATGGGAGAAAATATTTGCAAACTACCCATCTGACAAGGAACCAGAATATATAAGAAGCAATGCTATAGGAAAATATCTGATTTTTAAAAAATTTAAAAATTGAAAAATTAAAAAAAAATTAAAAATCTAATTTAAAAAATCTAATTTAAAAATGGGCAAAAGATCTGAACAGACATTTCTGAAAAGAAGTCATACAAATGGCAAACAGGCATATGAAAAAATGCTCAACATCATTGATCATCAGATAAATGCAAATCAAAACTACAATGAGATACCGTCTCCAGTTAAAATGGCTTTTATGCAAAAGACAGGCAGTAACAAGTACTGGCGAGGATGTGGAGAAAGGGGAACCCTTGTACACAATTGGTGGGAATGTCAGTTAGTACAACCACTATAGAGAACAGTTTGCAGGTTCCTCAAAAAACTAAAACTGGAACTACCTTATAATCCAGCAATCTCACTGCTAGGTATGTACCAAAGGGTAAGAAAATAAGTATATCGAAGAGATACCTGCACTCCCATGTTTATTGCAGCACTGTTCACAACAGGCAAGATTTGGAAGCAATCTAAGTGTCCATCAATAAACAGGTGGATAAAGAAAATGTGGTATGCATACACAAATGAGTACTATTCAACCATATGAAAGAATGATGTCCTGTCATTTGCAACAACATGGATGGAACTGGAGGTCATTACGTTAAGTGAAATAAACCAGACAAAAAAGGGCAAATTTCACCTGTTCTCACTTATTTGTGGGAGCCAAAAATGAAAACAAGTGAGATAGAGAATAGAAGGATGAGTGCCAGAGGCTGGGAAGGGTAGTGGGGGGTGAGGAGTGGGGATGGTTAATGGGTACAAAAATATAATTACATAGAACGAATGAGGTCTAGTAGTTGATAGCACAACAGGGTGACAGAGTCAACAACAATTTACTGCACATTTTAAAATAACTACTTGGGTGGAGTGGCTTATGCCTGTAATCCCAGCACTTTGGGAGGCAGAGGTGGGCGGATTGCTTGAGCTCAGGAATTCGGGACCAGCCTGGGCAACATAGTGAAATCTCATCTCAGCTAATTTTTAAGTTTTTCTGTAGAGCTGAGGTCTCACCATGTTGTCCAGGCTGGTCTTGAGCTCCTGGGCTCAAGTGATCCTCCCACCTTGGCCTCCCAAGGTGCTAGGATTACAGGTGTAAGTCACTGCGCCTGGCCTATTTCAACTTCAAAAAGTAAATAAAAAGGGAAAAGAGCATCTGGCCTTAGCCAGAATGTGGATCCTCAAAATATGTACCCATGATGGCCAAAGGGGAGGGATGGTCAGTGGCCAGGGGTGGGAGAGGAGCGGGGAGCTGCCTGCCTGGCTCCTTTAAGTCCCAGCAGCATGGAGTCAGAAGCCACCCTCCCACCTCCACCCCAACCTTGATATGGTGCTGGATCTTAGAAATGCGAAGATCCATATGACACGTTTCCTTCCCATGAGGAGCTCACAGTTGTCCACTGTGGCTGATTCAACCTTAAAAGGTCCATAGAATCCCAGTACTCCCCGCTGCCTGACACCCATCGTCATTCTCCAGGTTTGTTCAGCAACCTCCTACCTAACCTGCCACTCTTGGGGAGCCGCTGCACTGCCGCCACTGACTTGCTGCAAAATGCTTGTAACCACACTGCCTCCTGCTTCAAGCCTCCTTTGCCTCCTCCCACCAAGTTTGAACTGCTCAGGATGGCACAGGATGGCTCCCAGCCACTGTGTCTGCCCCGTTTCCCTCTGCTCTCCTCCCAGCCCCGAGTAGCCCCTCTTTATCTCCACGCCTCTCTCCACAACGTTCAGCCCTTGCATCCCCCTCTTATCCTCCTGGGCCTTTGGCCTCTTTTCCAACCTCCCAAACACCCTGGGAGACATCTACCTGACCAAGGGCTCTATCACTTGAGGTCTGGAATCACTGGAGGGAGGCCAGACACCATGGGAGGCTCCTCTCAAGTTATTTAATAAACTTTCAGGCCAGGAGTGGTGGCTCATGTCTGTAATCCCAGCACTTTGGGAGGCCAAGGCAGGTGGATCACAAAGTCAGGAGTTCGAGACCAGCCTGGCCAACATGATGAAACCTCATCTCCACCAAAAATACAAAAATTAGCCGGGCGTGGTGGCATATGCCTATAGTATCTGCTACTCAAGAGGTTGAGGCAGGCGGAGGTTGCAGTGAGCCGAGATCACGCCACTGCACTCTAGCCTGGGTGATAGAGCAAGACTATTCTCAGAAAAAAAAAAGAAAAACAAAACACAAACTTTCATTGTTTTTCTTCTGCTTTTTCTAAAATACACACACATATTTTAGATTATTCAGAGGCCAAAAGAAGAAATCAGAAGTCACATTTCACTATCCAGATATCATAACTGTTAACGTTTAGGTAACCAGAATGGCAATGACAATGATCCAGGGTCACTGTCTCTTGGCTGTAGTTTCTTTTTTTTTTTTTTTTTTTTTTTTTTGAGACGGAGTCTCGCTTTGTCGCCCAGGCTGGAGTGCAGTGGCCGGATCTCAGCTCACTGCAAGCTCCGCCTCCCGGGTTTACGCCATTCTCCTGCCTCAGCCTCCCAAGTAGCTGGGACTACAGGCGCCCACCACCTCGCCCGGCTAGTTTTTTGTATTTTTAGTAGAGACGGGGTTTCACCATATTAGCCAGGATGGTCTCGATCTCCTGACCTCGTGATCCGCCCGTCTCGGCCTCCCAAAGTGCTGGGATTACAGGCTTGAGCCACCGCGCCCGGCCCTCTTGGCTGTAGTTTCTTATGGCCACCTTAAGATGACAGTTGTCCACTCTTTGCTCTGTCTATGCTTTTTCAAAAAAGGGGATTATAGTGAGCATTGTTTTTTGTAAATTGCTTTCTCTCCCGAAGTATACATAGTAGTTGTTTGGTTCAAGGGCAGAAGTGTGTGTAGCAGATGTTCAATCCAGTCAGATCTAGAAACTCAAGCCATTTAAAAAATACAGCTAATAGCAAATTCTGCAAGAAAATATGTTTCAAGGGCATTTCAAGAACAATGAGTACTTTCTCAAGACAGACAGACAGAGAGAGGAGGTCAAATTCATTTAGGTTTTCAGCTTGGGCTTGGTGGTACACGCCTGTAGTCCCAGCTACTCGGGAGGCTGAGGCAAGATAATCATTTGAACCTGGGAGGTGGAGGTTGCAATGAGCCGAGATCCCACCACTGCACTCCAGCCTGGTTGACAGAGCAAGACTCTGTCTCAAAAAAAAAAAAAAGAAAGAAAGAAAAAAGAAAATATTTGAATAAATATATTACACTGACATGTAAGTATATTTAAAATTTTTGAACTGAAGTAATTCATTGACGTGTTAATGTGTAACATTAGGAATAATGTTTTTGACCAGGCGTGGTACCTCACACCTATAATCCCAGCACTCTGGGAGACCGAGATGGGCAGATCATTTGAGGCCAGGAGTTCGAGACCAGCCTGGCCAACTGGTGAAACCCCGCCCCTACTAAAAATACAAAAATTAGACAGGTGTGGTGGCAGGTGCCTGTAATCCCAGCTACTCAGGCAGCTGAAGCAGCAGAACCGCCTGACCTGGGAGGCAGAGGTTGCAGTGGGCAGAGATCACGCCACTGCACACTGCACTGCAGCCTGAGCCACAGAGTGAGACTCCATCTCCAAAGAAAAAAAAACGGGAAAAAAAGAAATTATGTTTTCGCCCTACATGTGAGCTAAAATAATGATATCTTATGTAATGCAATGATTAATGTGAAATGCAGTTTAGCAAAACAGTAAACTGTGTTCATAGAAAAATATTATACATTCTTCATTTTTTAAATTAAAATTAAAAATTCTGGCCGGGTGTGGTGGCTCACGCCTGTAATCCCAGCACTTTGGGAGGCTGAGGTGGGCAGCTCATGAGGTCAGGAGTTCAAGACCAGCCTGGCCAACATGGTGAAACCCCATCTCTACTAAAAATACAAAAATTAGCAGGGCATGGTGGCATGCACCTGTAATCCTAGCTGCTCAGGAGGCTGAGGCAGGAGAATTGCTTGAACCCGGGAGATGGAGGTTGCGGTGACCTGAGATCACACCATTGCACTCCAGCCTGGGAGACAGAGCCAGATTCCGTCTCAGAAAAAAAAAAAAAAAATTCAGTTCTGCAGTCTCACTAGCCTCATTTCTTTTCTTTTTTCTTTTTTTTTTTTATTTTGAGACAGACTCTCGCTCTGTCCACACTAGCCTTTTTCCAAGTGCTCAGTACCCATCTGTGCCTCTAGTTCGTCTACTGACCAATTATAAATCTGGGTTATGCAGTGCTGTGAACATCAGGCTAAGAAATTTTTTAAAAATTTTAAATTTTTATTTTATAGAGACAGTGTTTTGCCATGTTGCCAGGCTAGTCGTGACAGGCTAAAGAATTTGACCTGTATCTTTGGCAAAGGAGGCAGTCACGCAGGTCGGCAAAGGGTGCCAGAAGGAATTCCTGTTTGGGAAGGTTGAGTGGCATTAATTTAGCTGTCCACAGGGTCAGGGAGAGCCCAGAGACCAATCAGGAGCAGGGGCAGAAATCTGGACTTGGGTTTACAAGGGTTATACAAAAATGCAGGGAGCACAGAGCAGAAGATGCATTTAGAGGGCCAGAGAGGGAAGAATCAGCTGGTCTTGGGAGATTCGGTGGTAAAGGACAGAAAGAAAAGGGAGTCAGTTTTGTAGTGCGAGTCACTGGAGAAGAGCGAGGGTCCTGGACCTTCAGTTTGAAGTTCATTTTCATTTGGTGCTTTTCAACTCAATATTTGTTTTTCGTGTCTGCTCCGTACTGGCCCTGTGTTGGTTTGTGGGGTACAGGGTGGTGAACCTCAAGCACTTAGCTGAGAGGGAATGAGCACGATGGTTATCCTGCCTCTAGGAACTCAGCTCTCGAAGTCAATCCTGAAGGAGTAAAGACTAAAGAGTAAAATCTTAATTTTTTTTTTTTCTCTTGAGACGGGTTCTTGCTCTACCACTCAGGCCGGAGTGCAGTGGCACAGTCTCGCCTCACTGCAATCTCCGCCTCCCATGTTAAAGCCACCATGGGCCGGGCGCGGTGGCTCAAGCCTGTAATCCCAGCACTTTGGGAGGCCGAGACGGGCGGATCACGAGGTCAGGAGATCGAGACCATCCTGGCTAATATGGTGAAACCCCGTCTCTACTAAAAATACAAAAAACTAGCCGCGCGAGGTGGTGGGCGCCTGTAGTCCCAGCTACTTGGGAGGCTGAGGCAGGAGAATGGCGTAAACCCGGGAGGCGGAGCTTGCAGTGAGCTGAGATCCGGCCACTGCACTCCAGCCTGGGCGACAAAGCGAGACTCCGTCTCAAAAAAAAAAAAAAAAAAAAAATAGCCACCATGCCCAGCTAATTGTTTTGTACTTTTCGTAGAGATGGGGTTTCAGCATGTTGGCCAGACTGGTTTCGAACTCCTGACCACAAGTGATCCGCCCGCCTCGGCCTCCCAAAGTGCCGGGACTACAGGAGTGAGCTACCATGCCCCGCCTATTCAAATATTTTCTGCAGGCCCAGCGCGGTGGCTCACGCCTGTAATCTCAGCACTTTGGGAGGCTGAGGCGGGCAGATCAACAGGTCAGGAGATCCAGACCATCCTGGCTAACATGGTGAAACCCCCTCTCCACTAAAAATACAAAAAATTAGCCAGGCGTGGTGGCAGTCTCCTGTAGTCCCAGCTACACTGGAGGCTGAGGCAGGAGACTGGCATGAACCCTGGAGGCGGAGCTTGCAGTGAGCCGAGATCGCACCACTGCACTCCAGCCTGGGCGACAGAGCGAGACTCCCCGTCTCAAACACAAACAAAACGAAACAAAACAAAAAAACAAATACTTTCTGCAGACAGTAAGAGGTAGATTGAAATACTGATTTTAATTATGATGCAATTAAATTTGTTTAGTTTAAAAAAAGTATGGGCAAATTTAGAAGTTATAAGCAAAGGCATTCTATGGATGCAGAATTGAGTGGAGATGCAGAAACTAGTACCTGAAGAGTAAAGCCAAAAAAAGATGACAAAAAGCAACTGCAATTTGCTGCAGCAATTTTTTTTTATGAGAGAAAAACTCTTATTAAAATAATAAAGTGGCCAGGTGCAGTGGCTCACGCCTGTAATCCCAGCACTTTGGGAGGCTAAGGTGGGCAGATCACAAGGTCAGGAGTTTGAGACCAGCCTGACCAACATGGAGAAACCCCATCTCTACTAAAAATACAAAATTAGCCGGGCTTGGTGGCACATGCCTGTAATCCCAGCTACTCAGGAGGCAGAGGCAGGAGAATCGTTTGAACCCGGGAGGCAGAGGTTGCTGTGAGCTGAAGTCATGCCATTGCACTCCGGCCTGGGCAACAAGAGCAAAACTCCATCTCAAAAGAAATAAATTAATTAATTAAATAAAATAATAAAGTGGATAATATTAAGAGACATTTTCAGCATATGATAGTGGATTTGATAAGAAGTTTCCTCTCAATAGTAAAAAAAAGAATCAACAAAATCAGTTACCTAAAGGCAGATTTAACATTAAACAAAAATTTGTTGAATGTTTTTGGGTAACTTAAACATTCGACAAAAATTTGTCGAATATTTAATTTTTTTTCCTATGTGAGAAGATATCAAGCAATAATGCTTATTTTATTTGACACAGGTTCTCATCCTGTCACCCAGGCTGGAGTGCAGTGGTACAATCTCGGCTCACAGCAGCCTCTTCCTACAGGGTCTCAGGTGATCCTCCCAACTCAGCCTTAAGTATAATAGCTGGAAGTAAAGGCATGTGCCAACATATCCAGCTATTTTTTTTTTCTTTCCTTTCTTTTTTTTTTTTTAGACATGAAGTCTCGCCACATTGCCCAGGCTGGTCTCAAACTCCTGAGTCAAGGTATCTGCCCGCCTCAACTTCCCAAAGTTCTGGGATTAGGGGAGGGAGCCACTGTGCCAGGCCATCAATAATGTTTCATTTTAAAATAATTGTTAAACAAATCTAAACAGGATCTGTGCTTATAAACTTGGCCAGCTATAAAAAGACTGGAATTCTTTCACAAAAGAAAAACACTTTAAAATATATTTATTTACTTATTAGAGAAGGGGTCTCACTATGTTGCCCAGGCTGGACTCGAAGTTCCAGGCTCAAGTGATCCTCCCCATCTCAATCTCTCAAGTAGCTGGGACGACAGGCACGTGCCACAGTACTCAGTTGAAAAACACTTTTAGGTGAAAAAATGGTAAAATAAATTATTTTTTGACAATGAAAATATTGTTAGAAAATTCTGAGGAAAAGATTTAAAAAGATACTTCACAAGAAGAGAAAGCTCTTCAATTGAGCCCTCAAATAATTGTCCATAAAATATGAAGACTTTTCTAACAATTGCAAAAACCAATCAATAATCTTGAAAAATCACAAGTACTTTAGCTTCAGATGAGTCATTTGATATAATATACACTGCGCAATTAATACATTGGTTATATTTTGTCTCAAAGGACTTCAAATTTATGAAGAAATGTCAATTCATAGCCTGAAAGAAACTAACACACGGCATGGATATTTTTAAATCTTTCATAACTGTCAAAGAAGAATTCCAGCCAGACCAGAAAAAAATTAGTCTCTTTCACCACAAATGGTAGTTCCATTATGCTGAATCAAAAATTTGGATGTATTAGAATTTTCAAATAAGAGACTAACATTTTCCTTATTGCTTATCCCATTAGGTGATATATTTTGAAAATAGTCGTGCTTAGTTTTCTGCAGCCAACTCTGTGAAAAGCATCATAGATTAACATTGTTCATTGTATTCATTCAAATGCTATGAATCATCTTCAGTTTAAGGAACAGTTGAAAGAAATAGAAGATGACAGATTTAATGATCTTGTGGTCTTTGTCAATGCTCTTTGAGTCACAGAAGAGCTTTACAAAGGGTTACTGTATTTTTAACTCCAATTCAAGATTTTCTTTAAACAAAGGGAATGCTTGGCAAATTATCCCATAATCAAAGACAAAAAATGGCAGCATGATTTATGTTTTCTCATCAAAATTACACTGCATATCTGGCCGGGTGCAGTAGCTCATGCCAATAATTCCAACATTTTGGGAGGCTGAGGGAGGCAGATGGCTGGAGCTCAGGAGTTTGAGACCAGCTGGGACAACATAGTGAAACCCTGTTTCTACCAAAAATACAAAAAATTAGCTAGGTGTGGTGGCACATGCCTGTAATCCCAGCTCCTCAGGAGGCTGAGATAGGAGGATCACTTGAGCCTGGGAGGTGGAGAGTTCAATGAGCCCAGATCGTTCCACTGCACTGCCGCCTGGGTGACAGAGCAAGACCCCATCTCAAAAAAAAAGAAAAAAGAAAAAATTACACTGCACATGGATGAACGAAACTTGAAACTCCAAGGTAAGGAAAAGTTTATTTGTTACATAGCTAGACATTTAATGAATGTTGGAACTGAAACTTTTCTTTTTTTTTTTTTTCTGAGACAGAGTTTCGCTCTTGTTGCCCAGGCTGGAGTAGTACAATGGCTCCATCTCAGCTCACCGCAACCTCTGCCTCCCAGGTTCAAGCGATTCTCCTGCCTCAGCCTCCCAAGTAGCTGGGATTCCAGGCATGTGCTACCATGCCCGGCTAATTTTGTATTTTTTGTAGAGACGGGGTTTCTCCATGTTGGTCAGGCTGGTCTCAAACTCCCGACCTCAGGTAATCTGCCTGCCTCGGCCTCCCAAAGTGCTGGGATTATAGGAGTGAGCCACCACACCCGGCGAAACTGAAACTTAAAATACAAATCAATAACAATGATTTTATACTTTTTTCTAAATGAAATTAATAGGCAAGTTATTTTCATTTAATTAAAACATGTTATGTAAGTTAAGCTGCAAAGACAGAAAAAAATGTGAAGGACATGATTATCATTGATAAATTTTGAGTTATTTTTCAATTATGTAGTATGCTTCAGATTTGACTCAAGAGTTGGTTAATTTACTTAACTTGGACAGAGACAGTTTTGAAACTGATAAACTTTTGCTCCAAAGTCAAATCCTTCTAGAAAGGATGAACAAGTTTTGTCAATATGGATGCAAATATTAAGGAAAAATTGTTTTTGGTACTTTTTTTGGCTAGTGGAAAGTATTTAAGTATATCTGGAACCTCTTAGTGATGACTCTACTTTTTCAACCATAAATGTAATGAAATGTAATACAGATGAAGTATTTCCAATAAAAATTTTGCATTGAATCAAGATGTACTGTAAGTAAAAACTAAACACTAAATTTCCAAGACTTAACATGAAAAAAGTACACAAAACGTCTCATTAATCAATATTTATATTAAGTACATGTTGCAACGATAATATTCTGAATGTGTTAGGTTAATTTCACTTATTCTTTTAATATGGATACTAATTTTTTTTTTTTTTTTTTTTTTTGAGACAGAGTCTCACTCTGTTGCCCAGGCTGGACTGCAGTGGCATGATCTCGGCTCACTGCAACCTCTGCCTCCTGGGTTCAAGAAATTCTTCTGCCTCAGCCTCCTGAGTAACTGGGATTACAGGCACCTGCCACCATGCTCGGCTAATTTTTGTATTTTTAGTAGAGACAGGGTTTCACCATTTGGCCAGGCCGGTCTCGAACTCCTGACCTCAGGTGATTTGCCCACCTCAGCCTCCCAAAGTGCTGGGATTACAGGCATGAGCCACCGCACCCGGCCAGATACTACAATGTTTAAAACACACATGTAACTCACATTCTGTTCGTATTGGATAGCTCTGATAGAGAATATAACTGCCATGATAATAACACAAAGGTGCAGGACCTTGGCCTTGTTCATTGTTATATTTTCAGAGCCAAAAACTAGTACCTGGTACATTCTAGGTGCTCAGAAAATAACAACTAAATAAATGAATCTACTTGTACCTCAGTAGTATAAGGAAGAGTCAGTCGCAGGAAATAGAAACCACTCCAATTATTTTAAGCAGAAAGGGATTTCAAATAGGAAATTAAGAATTTACAAACAGGTGGGCATGGTGGCTTATGCCTGTAATCCCAGCACTTTGGGAGGCCAAGGCCAGCGGATCACTTGAGGCCAGGAGTTCCAGACCACCCTAGTCAACGTGGTGAAACCCCATCTCTACTAAAAATACAAAAATTAGCCGGGCATGGTGCGGGCACCTGTAGTCCCAGCTACTCAGGAGGCTGAGGCAGGAGAATCTCTTGAATCGAGGAGGCAGACATTGCAGTGAGCTGAGATTGCACCACTGCACTGCAGCCTGGGTGGCAGAGTGAGACTCCATTTCCAAAAAAAAAAAAAAAGAATTTACAAATATCACTGGAAGGGCTGGAGCAGCGGGCTCTAGACCGGGCCCCAGGACCAGCCTACCAGGGACGCTGCAACCACTAGGAAGGCAGGACTGCTGAAGCTGCTGGCTTCAGGACCACACCTCTTCAGCTGTTAAAACTCTGAGTATTAGATTTAGAGCCACACCACACCTGAGAGATCCAATCCAACAAAAACAGATGAGCCTCATCCTGCCTCTCATACCCAAGAAGCTGGTACCCAGACAATGAAACATGTTCCAGTAAAACCAGCAATGATATACTATTCATGGCACCATGCACGTGCCTTCCAATTCTCATGCAAGTGTATCTGATTTATAAAACCAAAATCACACCCAAAAGCAACTACAAAGAAGCCTCTCCTACCTTCACATTTCCCTCACTGGATAAACTCTTTCATATTAAACATCCCTTCCTCCAGGAAGCCTTCCCTGACTTCCCCAAGACTATGTTAAGTTGGCATTCCATGTGCTTTATCTACATTCTTTATCAAATTTATTTATTCTAATGACAGGCTATTAGCTGCATGAGATGGGGCTGTGTCTGCTTATTCCCCATCGTATCCTCCCTACCTAGTGGTAGATGATAAATTCACATGTGTTGCATGAATTAATGAACATGAGCACAAAGATTTTTTTTTTTTTTTGAGACAGAGTCTTGCTCTGTTGCCCAGGCTGGAGTGCAGTGGCATGATCTCGGCTCACTGCAACCTCCACCTCCGGGGTTCAAGCGATTCTCCTGCCTCCGCCTCCTAAGTAGCTGGGATTATAGGCATGGGCCACCATGCCCGGATAATTTTTGCATTTTTAGTAGAGACGGGGTTTCATCATTTTGGCCAGGCTGGTCTCGAACTGCTGACCTCAAGTGATCTGCCTGCCTTGGCCTCCCAAAGTGCTGGGATTACAGGCGTGAGCCGCCGCACCCAACCGCAAAGAGCTAATTTTTTTTTTTTTTTTTTTTTTTTGAGAGTGGCACCGGCTTTATTGTTTTTGTGGGCGCCTGGAAAGGTTGGGTCCTGGGGTGCAGGCGGGGAAAGGCCGGGAAGTTGTGTGACCAGGGCCTCAGGTGGTGTGCATCTGGGGTTCCTCCACTTGTGGGTGTCCACTGGTATCACCGGTGCAGCCATTGGTGGCAGCGGGTCCCGGTCCTTTCTTGTTTGACACAGGGCAGGTGGCAGCCACGGGTCCGACTCGCTTGAGGCCAGGCACCGGGAGTTCCATCGTGTGCTCCTGGACCACGTGGTTCTGTGGCGGGAGCCCCACACAGGCCCTGACAATGTTCTCAATGCAGCTGCACTGGCGGAAAAGTGCATTGACCACCCGGCTGCCCAGCAGCACCAGCGGCGCCTTGAAGAGGAAGCTAAGCAGGGACAGCATGGGGTGGAAGGTCTGTGGCTCGATGTTGTCATCAGTGCAGAAGCTCACGCAGTGGCAGGGCTCGGTCAGCAGCGCCAGGTCCAGCATGACAGGGGCGGCCAGCAGCAAGTTCTCGCACATGTCGTGCAGCAACAGCGTGTTGGTTGCGCCCAGTATCAGCTCCAAGGTAGACTCATCCAGCGCACGCTTGGGGTCGCCCGCATACGGCATGTACTTGATGACCACGCAGTGGTCAGGCTCCTAGCTGGGCGCGTAGAGCACTGGGTGTCTTTGCACCATGTCGTCCACCACGTTGCTCTTGGACACCTCCTCAGAGGGAACCGCGATGGTGCCGACAGGTTCTGCTGGTCTTTATTCCGCAGGTGGTTATAATTCACAGTCGACTTGGTCTTGAGGCCGGAGCCGATGAGAAAGTCCACGAGCACGGACTTGACTTTTGTCTGGCCTGACTTGAAGTCATCTCCGCCCACGTAGCCCGGCGCTGCCACGCGAGCTTAAGGGCTCCGGACACCAGGGTTTTCTGTGGGGACCCACTGAGGAAGGCAGAGCCCTCCAGGATGCTGGCCACGGCAAAGAGCGTGGAGGGCGACACCTCCAGGCCAAGCTCGATGGTGAGCAGCAGGTTCTCGGCCGTGTCGTTGAGACCTGGGACCACCTCACAGAAAGAAGCACTCTGTGTTCGCCGTTTCACAGCGCGATGACTTTGTCCAGCCCTGGGCTAGACCGGAAGTCTCGAATGTCTCTGCGGATCTGCCCCAGCCGCTGCGCGCGCGTGCCCGGGATGAGGCCGTCCGCGCGCGCGCGCTCCGGTTGGCCGCGATGAACTCTGGGATGTATACCGAAGGCCGGGGCTGTAGGGCCTCCATGTGCGGCCGCAGTTGCTCCTGCAGTCCCCAATGCGGACCTTCGCGAGCCGCATCGCCTCTGCCAGGTTCAGCGACGAGATGTCCCAGCCATCGAACATGAGGTCGTTGGGTGCCACCATGGGCAGCAGCGGCGGAAGGGCGCGAACACCTCCTGACCCTTGGCGTCCAGGCCCGAGCTCACGGTGCCCGCCTAAGACAGCGAACCGTAGTAGTTGGCCTCCTTGCGACCCCTGCGTGTGGGCCAGGACAGACACAGTAGGTTGGCCAGCACCGCGGCGGTGAGCGTCGAGCCGTTGTTCCCACCTCAGCCGACAAGCATGACCCCTAGCCTGGGACCTGCCGGCCAAGCGGTCCGGAAGGTGAAGCTCGTGGACTTGAGGTGCACCTTGAGGACGCCGCCCTCGCTGCTGACGCGGTAGACCACGTCCGGGCTCTGCACCAAGAATTGGACGGCGGTGGCGGTCGTCAGTGCGAAGTCGGCTCAGGCAGCGGCGGTGGACAGCGCGCTAAATTGTTTACCTGAGATTATCTTTCAGTTTTAACAACCCTGTGAGTTAGACTGTATCCCCTTCATGTGATGCATGAGAAAACGGAGACTCAGACTGTGACATGCCCAAGGACATCCAGGTGAAAGAGGACTTCGATCTTGGCCCTGTCTGATTCCAAAGCATATATGGTAACCACAGCACTATGTTGCCTGGGTTCAAGACCTGGACTTGACACTTGTCCTGGGACAAGTTGCTAATCTTTCTATGCCTTCGTTTTCTCATCTAAAAAAATGAAGAGAGGGTAATAATGGTGAATGAGTCAATGCCAGGGAGTTTCATAAGCTGTGAAACTGTTCAAGTACCACTGTTTGTATGACCCCAGTTCTCTTCCAGGTCCCTCACGTGGGCCTGCGTGACTTGTAAAGAAGACCTGAGACCAGCCTGGGCAACATAGACCCTGTCTTTACAAAAATAACAATTAGCTGGGCGTGGTGCCTGTAGTCCCAGTTAGGAGGCTGAGGTAGGAGGTTGAGGCTGCAATGCTGAGACTACAACACTGCACTCCAACTTGGGTGACAGTGGGACCCTGTCTCAAAAAAAAAGAGGAAAACCCAACGTCCTTACAAGCCACTCTGGCACCTTCACTCAGATTTATTGTTCATAGCACTTCCCACTACTGCCTTGTTCATTCCTTCAATTTCCTCTGTATTGTTTTTCTCTCCTGCTATAGAGAAAAGCCCTGTGAGAGCAGGGGCTTCGTTTTTTTTTCACCAAAGTCTCCTAGCACCTCCAATAGTACCTTGCATAGAGAAAGCTCTGGAAAGACATTTGCCTAATGAATAAATGAGTGATTTACATATTATTACATCTATGTGATGTATCAGTGTTAAAACCTGTTATAAGAGGAATGGAGAAAATGTATATTCATATAATGGCGTAGTACTCAGCCATTAAAAAGAGGAGCAGCTGATGCACACACAAGGAGACTGAGGCTCAAAACATGTTGAGCAAAAGAAGCCAGGCACAAAAGAGTATGCGCTACATGAGTCCACCCATGAGATGCCAAGGATAGGCAAAAATCAATCTTTGTATCAGAAATAGAACAGTGGGCAGTCACCTCCAGGGCTGGGAACTGGCTAGGCAGGGCATGAGAAAATTTTCTGTAGTGATGAACCTGTTTTATCTTGATTGGAATTTAAGACAGATTTCTGTGTTTGCCGGAACTCACCAAATCTGTACATTTCAGATCTGTGCATTTCCATGTTATGTACATTTTTCTTAACAAAACAAAACAAAACAGCTGGGCATGGTGGCTCACGCCTGTAAACCCAGCACTTTGGGAGGCCAAAGTGGGCGAATCACTTGGGGGTCAGGAGGACAAGACCAGCCTGGCCAATATGGTGAAACCCTGTCTCTACTAAAAATACAAAAATTAGCTGGGCATGGTGGTGGGCGCCTATAATCCCAGCTACTCAAGAGCCTGAGGCAGGAGAATTGCTATAACTCAGGAGGCGGAGGTTGCAGTGAGCTGAGATTGCACCACTGCACTCCAGCCTGGGTGACAAAGTGAGACTCCATCTAAAAAAAAAAAAAAAAACAAAATAACCCTATTCTTGAAAGTAGAATGGCCAGCTTCTTCTTATCAAATAATTTCAAATGAAATAGTTTGATTTAGTTCCAGTTAAGAGAGTATTTTGGAATTCTAGGTTCATTTGTTTTAGAATTTCTACCTCAGGAGGCCGTTGCCACAGTCCTGAGCACATGGGCTTTACTTTGTTTTGTTTTTGAGACGGGGTCTTGCTCTGTCGCCCAGGCTAGAGCACAGTGTTGTGATCTTGGCTCACTGTAGCCTCTACCTCCTGGGCTCAGGCAGTCCTCCCACCTTAGCCTCCTGAGTAGCTGGGACCAAAGTCACACACCACCACCCCTGGCTAAGTTTTTGTATTTTTTTGTAGAGATGGGGTTTCACCATGTTGCCCAGGCTGATCTCAAACTCCTGGGCTCAACCCATCCTCCCACCTCAGCCTCCCAAAGTGCTGGGATTACAGGTGCGAGCCACCACACCCGGCCTTGTTTTTTTGACAGGGTCTCACTCTGTCACCCAGGCTGGCATGATCATGGCTCACTGCAGCCTCAACCTCCTAGGCTCAAGTGATCCTCCCACCTTGGCCCTCATGCCTAGGATTACAGGCATGAGCCACCATGCCAGGCCCATGTGGGCTTTAGAGTCAGCCAGACCTGAGTCCAAACCCCACTATGTCACTTACTGGCTGCATCATCTTGGGCACCTTCTGAACCTCTCTGAGCCTCAGTTTCCTCATTTGTAAAACGGAAATAATAGCAGTGGTTACCTTTCAGGGTTTATCATAAGAACTGAGTGTATGCAAATCACTGAGCAGTGCCTCGCACATAAAAGGGTTGCATAGATGTTATACATTTACTAAGCAAATACTTTAATAAGTAGCTCCCATAGCACAGGTGATTAACAATTTGATTTGATGTGACTGGGGGATTTAATTAACTAGATGCTAAATGGATTTTCCTGAATCACTAATCCAGGAACACAGCCTCTCTGGTTTGCTGAAATGGAGCCATGCCTATGGTAATTTCTGGGAATATTGCTTATTCATAAAGGGACTTTCTCAGTACAGTGTGTGGAGAAGCCTAAAATTGAGGTAGGGAAGGAAAGCCAAAAGGCTATATTGTCTTCAATTATTCAAAAGACTGGTCTGCAAATTAAGGATTAAGTTTATTCTGTGGTTCCCTGAGGGGTGGAATTAAATCCAATAGGAGAAAATGACAGAGAACAGATTTCTACTCAGAATAAGGAAGGACATTTTGTCCATCAGAGCTTTCAAAAAAAAAGGAGGGGGGTGCTGTCTCTGAAAGTAATGAGCCTCCTGTCACTGGAGGTGACCAACCCTAGGCTGCATGAGCCCTTGGCATGAGCCCTTAAGTCCTATGTCTGTGTAGTGTTTTAGAGCTTCATATACATGCATAAGCTCGAAAGGTAGTTTATTGTCCTTATCCCCTTTTTACAGTGAAGAAATTGAGGTTTTGGGGAATATGCCCCTTGCCAGGTGTCATTCAGGTGGGAGGTGGCACCATCAGGATGGGATGTCAGGTTTTTTAACTTCAACACGGGTGCTCAGTCCACTCAGGCAAGCCCCTGTGAGAGCGGTTATTCACCAATCCGGGCTCATCACTGGGTCACTGGGAATGCTTGGGAAACTTTTTTTTTTTTTTTTTGAGATGGGGTCTCACTCTGTCACCCAGACTGGAGTTTAGTGGTGCCATCTCGGCTGACTGCAACCTCTGCCCCCCAGGTTCAAGTGATTCTCCTGCCTCAGTCTCCTGAATAGCTGGGATTACATACCACCAGGCCCCGCTAATTTTTGTATTTTTAGTAGAGATGGGGTCTTACCATGTTGGCCAGGCTGGTCCTGAACTCCTGACCTCAAGTGATTCGCCTGTCTCAGCCTCCCGAAGGGCTGGGATTACAGGCGGGAGCCACTGCGCCCGGCCTCCATTTCTTCAGCTAAGTGGAACACAGGATGATGTGGTGACTCAGCCCCTCCATTGTTTTATATGACTGAGCTAATTCACTATAAGAATTTTAAGGCTTCTCATTGATGCTGTAAGCAACTAGGTTTGGGATCCATTAGGTGATCTCCAGGGTCTTTCTCAACCCTAAAATTATCTGACTTAAAGCAGCTGGAATGTGGGGGCAATTTCTGTAGCTCTACTGTAATTAGACCTGGTTCCCGCTGGGTTTACTAGTCACGGCTATCGACGCAGCGCCCACCAGCCCGCTCCCTGGCAAAGAGTCAGAGGTTTCACTGTTGATCCAGACGTTCAGCCATCCCTGATGAAACCAGCTGCTCTCAGCAGTTTCAGGGCCATCACCACCTCTCTAGAGCTGCTGGAGCATCTGAGGGTATCCCGCAAAGTTTCTGGGTTGGCCCCATGTCAAGAAAAGCAGCTGCTGGCAGCAGGGGACTCGGCCAGTGTGTGTCCTACAAACCTATCTTTAGGTAATTCTGCTTTAATCTGCAGCTGTCACATTTGGTTGCAAGGATGGCTGGTTTCACAGCACAGACTGACGTGCAGCTGTCCCCACCGGCCACTGTCTCCAGGAGTTAAGCTTTGTGGGAGTTGCTTAAGCACAGGGTGGCAGATGCAAGGCAAGAGGCAGAGCCCATGCAGCCTCCATACTTAGGAATGACTGGGTAGGACTGGCAAGGAGCCTGCGACTCCCGGCCCCACACTTCAATCCTATTTGATTACTGTTTACAAGCAGAGAAGCCAAGAGGTTTGTGCAGAAATGAGAGTGTGCATAATCCAAGCATGGAAGAATCCGCCCACCCACAGTCCTCCAAGCTTTACAGAGCATCTCAAAAATCAAAATAACCCGGGGACATAGTATGTTCCTATCATTGCTTAAGCCAGCAGTTTCCAAAGTGGGGGTGTATACACCCCAGACATCACAAGACAATTCATGAGGGTGAAGGGACATAACAGAACCTCTGTAACATTAATCTCTTTTTGTTCATTCATTCGTGCTTTTTTTGTTTTTTGTTTGTTTGTTTGTTTTGAGACAGGGTCTTACTCTGTCACACAGGCTGGAGTGCAGTGGTGCGATCTTGGCTCACTTGAACCCACCTCCCGGGTTCAAGCGATTCTCCTGCCTCAGTCTCCCGAGTAGCTGGGATAACAGGCACACGCCACCATGCCCGGCTAATTTTTTTTGTATTTTTTGGTAAAGATGGGGTTTCACCATGTTGGCCAGGCAGGTCTTGAACTCCTGGCCTCAAGTGATACACCTGTCTCGGTCCCCCAAAGTACTGGGATTACCGCCTATCTTAATCTTACATTTATAATTTTAAAGTATTTTATAAGGTACCTATTTTGCTGCACAGTAATCATCATAATAGGTAATGTCAATGAGTTTTTATTCTATGTCAGGCAACATTCTAATAGCTTACATATATCATTTCATTGAACCCCTACAACAACTCTATGAGGTAGGTATTATTAATTCTACTTTCCAGGCACTGAAAGGTCAAGCTATCCCTCTAAGATCATATAGTAGACAGGTGGCAGAACTGGGATTTGAACTCCATGGTCTGGCTGGAAAGCTTACATTCATAACTACTACTCTATTCTGTCTGTCATATGTAAGTATAATTTTCACATTTTAAGTAAATACATATTGGGGTTTCATGTTCAAGTTGTTCAGTGCTGTTGGTTTTGTTTTTGTTTTTTCATTTGGCTTATTGAAGAAGGTGTTCAGAAGAAAACAAGCAAATAAAAACAATGTTTGGAGAATATTGCCAAGTTGAGATAAAATTAAACTATGTTGGCCGGGCACGGTGCCTCACGCCTGTAATCCCAGCACTTTGGGAGGTTGAGGCAGGTGGATCCCGAGGTCAAGAGATTGAAATCATCCTGGCCAACATGATGAAACCCCTTATCTACTGAAAATACAAAAATTAGCCGGGCATGATGGCACACACCTGTAGTCCCAGCTACTCGGAAGGCTGAGGCAGGAGAATCGCTTGAACCCAGGAGGCAGAGGCTGCAGTGAGCTGAGATCACGCCACTGCAGTCCAGTTTGGGCAACAAAACGAGACTCCATCTCGAACAACAACAAAAAAGCTATTCATTCCATGAGGGTTTCTGGATAAGGAAGAATACTGGTCAGGTTCTTCTTAGAGCGCCATTATGAACTCAAGAGCTACTAAACTTGTACCTCTAAAGATCAGTCATTTGTATGCCACCATCACAGTGCTTGCCATGCTTTCCAACACTTCTGTCTAATTCAGAGTTTTATTTAATTCAGCTTACTTTTTAAAACATAAATTAGGAATTTTTGAAATGAACAGTGCATTACCACTATAAATGGAAACAAGTATCCCTTGCAGAGAGGCCACCATCTCATTAGAAAGAATTATAAAATTCTACTCTAAAGGTCCTGATTTTGTAAAAATAATAGCTAATACACACACACAAACACAGACACACACACACACACACATATAGTACCAGGTACTGTTCCAAGTATTAGAAATATACTGAGCTTATCACAGCCATACTGGGTAGGCATTAACATTCCCCGATTTTACAGATGAGGAATGGGGACTTTCAAAAATTTGCACGAGTTCACACTGCTAGTGAGGCAGAGGTAGGATTTGAACCCAGGAAGCAGAATCAATGTGGTGCCCACAACATACACAGTGTCTAGCCCATAGCACTTGGTGCACCGAGAGAGAGTTGGGAGGGGAGTGCCCTCCTAACCTCAACCCAGGGAGAGAACCTTCACCTGACCTTGCATAGAGCTCAGGGCACCTGTAGCTGGGCCTCCATGGACCAGCCTCACTCCCTATGGCTGAACATCTGGGAAGTCTCTTCACTCCTCCCCTCCAATGGTGGGTCAGAAGTGGCTGAAGTTCCCTCTAACGCAAGGACCAGACATGAGCTTGCAGTAAGAATATGGCCCGGGTCATTTTAGAAGAGATCCTCCCAAGATGGCGGCCTACAGCCGGAGAGGACCCTGGTGGTAAGAGGCTGTGATGTGAACCATTGGAGGTAGAAACTGAGGCTATGTCAGGAGCAGCCAGGGGCAAGAGAAACACTGCCTGCCGCTGTGGAGTTGCTGTTGAACAGCCCTAGCAAGGGAGTCTCCAGAAAATCCATAGAAATGCCCATGAGAGAGAGTCAGCTCCACAAACCTCCCAGGTCTAGAAAGCATGGGGTCAGATTATTCAAGTACCAGCCAAATAAGAACTCTCTATCCCTTACCTCTCTTCCTTCCTCCTACTTCTAGCTCCAAGGGAAGAGAGGTTTAAAGAGACAAGCTGACCACTACTACTCCCCTTCCTAGACCAGAGGTCTGAAGACAGAGATATGACTGAAAAGGACAACAAGGCTTTTTATTACCAAGAACTGCCAGAAATGTCATGCCTCTGTTTCCATATAGGGAAAGGAAAATTCCCACAGACACTTTAGAATGGACTTGCATGATTATATGCAAAGAATCATGCATGTTTCATTTCTAAGAATCTTTTCTCCGCCATATCCTGAGGCCGTAGGAATTCATGGAGCTAGACTCATGGAAATTGCGACACTTGGCAATAGACTGAAAGGGAGTGAATGAGAATACACCCCTCCTGTCTGGCCCTCTGCATTATGATATTTCTGACACACACCATGACTCAGGAAACTGTCTGACAGATGGACCAAGTGGGGCACTAGTGACAATCAATATACCAGCTATCTAGTACCCAAGCTCTTTCTTTCTTAACTTTTGGATTAAGAATAAATAGAATGTCTAACACTTCCTGGACCACGATATAACATCCATGAACCTTATTTTGAAAATTCACTGGTGGACTCTTACAGGTTCTTAAGCAAAAGAAAAATGTGATAAAATCTGTGCTTTAGGAAATTGAACTTGACCTTGGAGACTTGGAAACTAGGAGTAGGAAGGCACAGAAGGAGTTGATGGGGGAGAGAAAGGGATAATGGCAGAGGAGATGGACAGAGTTTGCTAACTGATTCAGATGCTCAAGGGGCTCCGAGAGGGACTGACAAGCAGTCACCCTTTCCAGAACATCCTAAATAACAGTGACTGCCCCTCTCACAGAAACACAGGACAGTCTACATCCTTCAGTCAGAAGGCTGGGCGCAGTGACTCACACCTGTAATTCCAGTAATTTGGCAGGCCAAGGTGGAAGGATCACTTGAGCCCAGGAGTTCAAGAACAGCCTGCGCAACACAGTAAGATCCCACCTCTACAAAAAAAAATTTTTTTAATTAACCAGGCATGCTGATGTGTGCCTGTAGTCCCAGCTACTCAGAGGATGAGGTGGAAGGATCAGTTGAGCCCGCGAGGTGGAGGCAGCAGTGAGCTGTGATTGTGCCACTGCACTCCCGCCTTGGTGGTGGAGTAAGACCTAATCTAAAAAAAGAAAAAGTGGGGGACAGAAAAGGAAACAGGAGAGCAGGTCAAGCCAGTCAAGCCAAGCCTGGCCTGGCCTGTCCACAGCACAATCAGATAATTCAGAGGGTTCACCCACACTCCGTTCTTTCTCCCTGTCACAAGCAAATGAGAAAGGGGAAGAGGGTGGGCATGCTATGGAATGGGGCAACCAAGCCCAGCTCTCCACTGGCTGGAAACTGGGGCCACCCCAAGAAATTCAGAAGCCAAGGAAGAAGGCAGAAGAAAAAGCTGAGGAAAAAGATTGCGTCTCAAGAGTTCATGAGAAGGAAGGCATGTGACATCTTTGTCACCCATTCTCCATCTTCACTTCAGGACCTTTCCACTGAAAAGACCCTTTCAGGCAATCTGTCCAGAAACAAACACATCAAAAGCACAAAGAATAAGTTAAGTGACTTTAGGAGATGAGGAATCATGCTAGTTCCTGGAGAGATAAATGGTGGCAGGTGTGGGAGCCAGGTTAGCTCCATGTTGGAACCCTAACTCACTTCTGAGCTTCTGAGCCATGAGATTTGGGCAGGGTGCTTAAATTCTCCAATTTTTAGTGTCTTCTTCTGAACAATGGTGTCAGTCACCACTGCCTCAGAGACTTGATTTAAAGATGAAATGAGGGCCAGGTGCAGTGGTTCACACATGTAATCCCAGCAGTTTGGGAGGCCAAGGTGGCTGGATCACCTGAGGCCAGGAGTTTGAGACCATCCTGACTAACATGGTGAAACTCCATTTCTACTAAAAATACAAAAAATTAGCCAAGTGTGGAGGCGTGTGTCTGTAATCCTGGCTACTCAGGAGGCTGAGGCAGGAGAATTGCTTGAACTCGGGAGGTGGAGGTTGCAGTGAGCCGAGACTGCGCCATTTTGCACTCCAGCTTGGGCAACAAGAGCAAAACTTCATCAAAAAAAAGGGAGGGAGGGAGGGAGGGAGGGAGGAAGGAAGGAAGGAAGGAAGGAAGGAAGGAAGGAAAGAAAGAAAGAAAGAAAGAAAGAAAGAAAGAAAGAAAGAAAGAAAGAAAGAAAGAAAGAAAGAAAGAAAGAAAGAAAGAAAGAAAGAAAGAGAGAGAGAGAAAGAAAAGAAAAAAAGAAAGAAAGGAAGGAAGGAAGGAAGGAAGGAAGGAAGGAAGGAAGGAAGGAAGGAAGGAAGGAAGGAAGGAAGGAAGGAAGGAAGGGAAAGGAAAGAAAGAAAGAAAGAAAGAAAGAAAGAAAGAAAGAAAGAAAGAAAGAAAGAAAGAAAGAAAGAAAGAAAGAAAGAAAGAAAGAAAGAAAGAGAGAAAGAAAGAAAGAGAGAGATGATACAAGTGATAGGTCCAGCACAGGATTTCATGCACAAGACGTTATCAAGTACTTAAATATTATTCTCCAGGGTCCACAATATGTTACAAATATTTTCTTCTCATCGGTCACTTGTCTTTATATTTTGTGTGCTTATTTGTCATACAGAAGGGTATTTTTGTTATTATTATTTTTTTAATTAGAGACAGGTTCTTGCTCTGTCACCCAGGCTGGAGTGCAGTGATGTAATCATAGCTCGTTGCAACCTTGAACTCCTGTGCTCAAATGATCTACCTGCATCAGCTTCCCAAGTAGCTGGGACTACAGGCACATATCACCATAAGTTTTTAACTTTTAGGTAGAGATGGTGTTTCACTATGTTGTCCAGGCTGGTCTGGAACTCCTGGGCTCAAGTGATCCTCCTGTCTCAGCCTCCCAAAGTGCTGGGATTATAGGCATGAGCTACTGCACCTGGCCAAGTTAATGTAGATTCATACTTTTCTGGATTGCTAAGATTTTTAATCAGGTATTGGTATTAAATTTAATTAAATACCTTGTCAACATTTATTCAGATGATCATAATTTTTTTCTCCATAAATCCATTGCTGGAAAAGATGGAAATAGTTTCCTTCCTTCCTTTCTTCCTTCCTTCCTCTCTCTCTCTTTCTCTCTTGCTCTTTCCTTCTTTCCTTCCTTCCTTCTGTCTTTCTTTCTCCTTCTTTCCTTTTCTTTTTCTTTCTTTCTTTCTTTCTTTCTTTCTTTCTTTCTTTCTTCCTTTCTTCCTTTCTTCCTTTCTTCCTTTCTTCCTTTCTTCCTTTCTTTCCTTTCTTTCCTTTCTTTCCTTTCTTTCTTTCTTTCTTTTCCAGACAGTCTTGCTCTGTTGCCCAGGCTGTAGTGCTGTGGTGTGATCTCGGCTCACTGCAACCTCCATCTCCTGGGGTCAAGCAATTCTTGTTCCTCAGCCTCCTGACTTGCTAGGATTACAGGTGCATGCCATCATGCCCGGTTAATTTTTTTTTTTTTTTAAGTAGAGTTGGGATTTTGCCATGTTGCCCAGGCTTGTCTCAAACTGCCTGCCTTGGCCTCCCAAAGTACTGGGATTACAGGCATGAGCCATGGCACCCAGCCTGTTAATGTCTTATTTAGGCTATTTGCATCTCTGCTTATAAATATATTGACCTATCATTTCTTCCCCTCTTCTTTTGCTTTTGTGAGCTCATCATCCTGTTTTATTACATTGGCAAGTAATACTAGCCAAGTCAAATGAGTTGGGAAGTTTCCCATCTTTCTCTATGCTCTAAATATGATTTATAAAGCGTATGGAAAAGTTTAGAGGTTTTATATAGTTTGACTCAAAAACAGTCTGGCCTACTATCTTTGTCTCAAGCTAGATGGAGCAAGTAGGGGGAAAGATTTTTTAAATACCCTTTAGATTTATTTTAGGATTATTCGACTATTCAGGTTTTTGCTTTCTTCCTGAGTTAATTTAAAAATTTTCCTTGGCCAGGTACAGAGGCTCACGCCTGTAAACCCAGCACTTTGGGAGGCCGAGGTGGGTGGATCACTTGAGGTCAGCAGTTCGAGACCAGCCTGGCCAACATGGCAAAACCCCATCTCTACTAAAAATACAAAAATTAGCCAGACATGGTGGCGCGCTCCTGTGGTCCCAGCTACTCAAGAGGCTGAGGCAGGAGAATCACTTGGACCTGGGAGGTGGAGGTTGCAGTGAACCAAGATTGCACCACTGCACTCCAGCCTGGGTGGCAGAGTGAGACTCTGTCTCAAAACACATTTTTTTTCTTCCTGAAAAGTCACCCATTTCATCTTTTTTACAAAACAAAGTTTTACTGAAATATAATTCACATATCATGCAGTTCATCCATTTGAAGCGTATACTTTAATGATTTTTAGAATATTCACAGAGTTATGAAAAAATCCCATTTTAGAACAGCTCCATCATCCCCAGAGGAAATCCGTAGCTGTCAACAGACACTCTCGTTTCTCCTCTACTTCCTGCACTCCTGTTCCTAGGCAACTACTGATCTACCAGTATATGTAAAAAAAAAAAAAAAAATGTCATCTGCAAGTAGAGATAGTTTTATTTCTTCCTCTCCAGGCTACATTTCTTTTATTTCTTTTTGTAGCCTAAATGCAGTACAATGTTGAATAAAAGTGGCAAAGGTGGACACGTTTATCTTGTTCCTATCTTAGGAGGAAAGCCTCCAGTCTTTCACCATTATGTATGATGCTTGCCATTAGTCTTTCATACGTGTCCTTTATCAGGTTGAGAAAGTTCCCTTCTATTCCTAGTTTATTGAGTGTTTTTATCATGAAAGATGTTGGATTGTGTCAGAAGCTTTGTCTGCATCTATTGAGGTGATCATGTAATTTTTTTCCTTTATTCTATTAGTATAGTATATTATCTTGATTACTTTTTATATGTCAAGCCAACCTTGCATGTCTGAGATAAAGCTCATTTAGTCATGGTGTATGATCTTTTTTTTTTTTTTTGAGACAGAGTCTTGCTCCATTGCCCAGGTTGGAGTGCAGTGGCGTGACCTCGGCTCACTGCACTTCCATCTCCCAGGTTCAAGAGATTCTCCTGCCTCAGCCTCCCCTAGTAGCTCGGATTACAGGCGTGCACCACCACGCCCAGCTACTTTTTTCGTATTTTTATCAGAGACAGGGTTTCACCATGTTGGCCAGGCTGGTCTCGAACTCCTGACCTCAAATGATCCACCCGTCTTGGCCTCCCAAAATGCTGGGATTACAGGCACGAGCCACTGTGCCCGGTTTTATAATCCTTTTTCTATGCTGCTGGAGTCTGTTTGCTAGTCTTTTGTTGAGAATTTTTGTGTCTATATAGATAAGAAGTATTGATCTGTAGTTTTCTTGTGATACCTTTGCCTGGTTTCGGTATCAAGTAATTACTGACCTCATAAATAAGTTGAGAAGAGGCCAGGATTAGTATACATTCCAGCCATCTGTTTGCCACCAGTACTGAACAGATTACTTGGCATTTGACAGATATGAATAAATGTTTAGAGATGAATGAATTGACTGTGTTGCTACAGACTAGATATCTTTTTTTTTTTTTTTTTTTGAGACAGGGTCTCACTCTGTCACCCAGGCTGGAGTGCAGCGGCATGATCTCGGCACACTGCAATCTCCACCTCCTGGGTTCAAGTGATTCTCCTGCCTCAGCCTCCTAAGTAGCTGGGATTACAGGTGCCCACCACCACAGCTGGCTAATTTTTGTATTTTTAGTAGAAACGGGGTTTTGCCATGTTGGCCAGCTGGTCCTGAACTCCTGACCTCAAGTAATCCGTCCACCTCAGCCTCCCAAAGTGCTGGGTTTATAGGCTTGAGCCACTGCACCTGGCCAAACTGGATATCATATATATGATATATATGTGATACATATATATGTATATGTATGTATAAATAAAAGTGATAGAAAATATTTTTTATTTACTTTTTTTTTTTTTTTTTTTTTTTTTGAGATGGAGTCTCACTCTGTCACCCAGGCTGGACCTAGGCTTCAAAGAATTTCAACAGACAAAGTTCCATCAAATATCAAAAAGTCACAAAATATACACGAAAAAAACCAAGGTGTGAACCATAGCACCAAAACAAGTAAAGAGAAAATTAGTGAGTTAGAAGATAAATCTGAGGATAGAACAGAGATCAAGGCGGAAAATACGAAAGATTAAAAGGCTTGTCGGGTAGGCTGATGAAGTTTAAAACATATTAAATTGCAGATCCACAAGAAAAGAATAAAAGCTAAACAGGAAGCCCCAAAAAGTAAGCACAGGGTTTGAGCAATTTCACAGTGGTAATGACACAAGTCTTACAGTCCAAGATCTACTAAAACAGGCACCATGCTTAAGACCCTAGATTCTCAGTCGGGACTCCTGGAGGAATCTACCCTCGACGGGGAGGAGGCAGACAGGGCTTTCTGCAAACTGCCACACAGTCTACATTTAGCTCAGTCTCTGTCTTAGGATAATCAGTCCCCACTCTGCCTGACTAGCTAATGAAATGATAATGATAACTCTCTCTGGAGGAAGACAACATCATTTAGCGCCTCAAATTTTGTTTTTGTTTTTGTTGTTATTTGTTTCTTTTTTCTACTACTTGTAAGTGTAGCATAATCTTTTATTTGATTTTTTACTTTTATTTTAGAATCTGGGGTACATGCGCAGGTTTGTTAGAAAGGTATATTGCGTGATGCTGAGGCTTGGGGTATGATTGAACCTGTCACCCGGGTAGTGAGCATAGTACCCAACAGGTACTTTTTTTAGCACCTACCTGCCCCACACTCCATCTAGTAGTCCCCAGTGTCTATTGTTCCCGTCTTTATTTCCAACATTGGGTTTGTTTTTTTTTTTTAATTTATTTAATTATTTGGTTTTCTTTCCAACTTTTATTTTATTTCAGGGGGTACATGTGCAGTTTTATTACACAGATAAATTGCGTGTCATGGGGATTTGGTGTACAGATTATTTTGTCACCTAGGTAGTACCCAACAGGTAGTTTTTTTTCTTTTTCCTAATTTTTTTGAGACAGAATCTCACTCCACCACCCAGGCTGGAGTGCAGTGGCACAATCTCGGCTCACTGCAACCTCCGCCCCCCAGGTTCAAGCAATTTTCGTGCCTCGGCCTCCCGAGTAGCTGGGATTGCAGGTGTGTGCCACCACACCTGGTTAAATTTTTCTGTATTTTTAGTACAGACAAGGTTTCACCATGTTGGTCAGGCTGGTCTCGAACTCCTGACCTCAAGTGATCCACCTGCCTCGACCTCTCAAAGTGCTGGGATTATAGGCGTGAGCTACTGGGCCCGGCCTCCCAGTAGGCAGTTGTTTGTTGTTGTTGTTGTTGTTGTTGTTGTTTTGAGACGGAGTCTCACTCTGTCGTCCAGGTTGGAGTGCAGTGGTAGGATCTTGGCTCACTGCAGCCTCCACCTCCCAGGTTCCAGTTATTCTCTTGCCTTAGCCTCCCAGGTAGCTGGGATTACAGGCACGCTCCACCATGCCCAGCTAATTTTTGTATTATTAGTAGAGATGGGGTTTCACCATGTTGGCCAGGCTGGTCTTAAACTCCTGACTTCAGGTGATCCGCCTGCCTCAGCCTTCCAAAATGCTAGGATTATAGATGTGAGCCACTGCGCCCGGCCCCAATAGGCAGTTTTTTGATCTGCACCTTCTTCTCACCCTTCACCCTCAAGTAGATCCTAGTGTCTACTGTTCCCTCCTTTGTGTCTTCTAACATTGTTTTTTATACATGCCATTAATTTAAAAATCACCAGATATGCTAAAAGACAAGTCCAAAAAACCAAAAACCAAGATGGGGGAAAAGACAATAGAAATAGTCTCCAATATTCACTAAGTGAAAAAAAGCAAGAGAAGAGTTTATATCATAAATTCTCATTTATTTAACCAAAGCATTTATGTATATGCCTAAATATAAATATCTTTGCAAGAATATACAAAAATGTGATAAATTTTTGGCCCTATTTGAATTTTTTTTATCATGTGGATGTATTACCTTTTTAAAAATCCCTTAAAATATCTTTTAAGGAAGAATATCCTTCACTAGAGTCATACTCACCTTTTAATCATTTGGAAAATCAGCTTCCTCTCTCTTTCTCACCTTGTTTCACTCTCTTAAAAATAAATCATCAGCCAAACTCAACCTCTTACTTAAGTGTACTTCAAAGAAACTTTAATAAATCAAAGGAAGAGAGACCAACAGTGGATCCAGATTTCAGTGTAACTTTGCCAGATTTCTATGTAACTTTCCTTTTTATCAGCAGAGATAATTCTCTTACAGATTGATAAAGCTTCTTCAGCGAACAGGAGATCAGGAACAGAGTGTTTACATTCTTTCCCCACCCAATCCTACCCTTGGGTGAGTGTCACTTAATTTGTCTGTAGCTTTTCAAGCTCTCTAGCCATTTCTGGTTTGGATACATTTCTGATCACCTCTTGCAGTGAATAAGTGAGGCTGAACATAGATTGCACTCCCTCCAAAACAGCTAAGGGGTTAACTATCACCCCACCAAACAACATGGACATAAAACAGATGGTTTCAACATCGTCTTTACCCACCAAAAAGAAATAGGACTACATTTGAGAATATGTCACCCCTTTGTCTAATGAGGACTGTGGGTGCCATTACTGGCCATGTGTCTCTCTTTGCCTTGGTGTATAAGAAGCTCAGACATGTATTTTCTTCCCATTTTGAAAATCTTAGTACAGCCCTTGTGGTACCTGCATCTGCATACTGATTCTCTGTGCTTTATCATCTTAGGCAATTCTCTTTGTCATTTAGACTTGATTTTGTTTTGTTCTTTTAATATTATATATTTCTGGAGTCACCTCAAATGCTTTTTAGAATGAAGTACATTGTATCCATAAATGAAAACAGGAGTTGATCAACCATATTGACCTGTTGATTTCCAGAGTGGGAAGAACCTCAAATTTTATTTATTTATTTATTTATTTTTAAAATCAGCAAACATTTATTGAGCACTTACTATATACCAGGCACTGTTCTGGCATCAAGGATATAGCAAATAATTAAACAAAAACCTTTCCTGTATGGAATGTTCATGCTAGTGAGAGAATAGATAATAAGCATCTGAAAAGTAAATATATCATATGACTTCATTTGACAAAATGTCACGTCCTTATCCAATGAACACTGTGGGTGTCATAACTGGTCTTGTTTCTCTCTTTGCCTTGGCTTACAGGAAGCTCAGACTTCTTTCTTCCCAGATGTACTTTCTTCCCAGATGCAGCCCTTTTGGTACCTGCATCTGCATTCTGATGGTGATAATGCTAAGGAAAAAAATATAGCAAGTGGAGGAAGGAAAATGATGTGGATTGGTGATACTTCTACATTATTTTCTATCCTATTTTCTATAGAGTGGTCAAGCCAGGCCTCTTCAATAAGGTGGCATTATTGATGATGAGGAGGTTTTCATCTCTCTTTTCTTCTCTTCTCCAACTTGCCATCATCCTCCTTTATACTACCCTGGTATTCTCTGAATGTGCACAATAAACTTCAATAACTCTTCTCCCCACGTCCTGCTTGTCCTGCTTCTTAAAGTCTATTCTGTCCTCCACACTACAGCCAGAGGGATCTGATTAGGTCAAACCCCTGATAAAGTTCACATTTTTTTTTTTTTTTTTTTGAGACGGAGTCTCACTCTGTCACCGAGGCTGCAGTGCAGTGGCGTGATCTCCACTTACTGCAAGCTCCACCTCCCGGAGTCATGCCATTCTCCTACCTCAGCCTCTCAAATAACTGGGACTACAGGTGCCCACCACCACATACTGCTAATTTTTTGTATTTTTAGCAGAGATGGGGTTTTACCATATTAGCCAGGATGTCCTCTATCTCCTGACCTCGTGATCTGCCCACCTCAGCCTCCCAAAGCGCTGGGATTACAGGCGTGAGTCACTGCACCTGGCTGATAAAGTTCACATTTTCAGCTTGGCACTTAAGGTCCTTCGAGATCTGGTCCTATCCTGCTTACTCAGAAAGCACTGTAATACTGGCATATTTGCCCTCCCCTAAACATGCTCCCAGTCGTCCCATCTCCATGTCTCTGTTCATGCCATTTCCTCTATCACCCTTCAGGATCCAATTCAAACATCATCTCCTCTGGGAAGCCTTCCAGAGTGACACAAGCAAAATTAATCGGCCTTTCCTTGGAGGTCCTGTAACTGTCCAACGGGTTTACCTTGCTCGCTGCCTAGACAGAGCCAATTTAACAAGACAGGGGAATTGCAATAGAGAAAGAGCAATTCACACACAGCCGGCTGCGGGGAGACGAGTTTTATTATTACTCAAATCAGTCTCCCTGAGCATTTGAGCATTTGTGGATCAGAGTTTTTAAGAGTAATATGGTGAAAGTGGGGGCAGCCGGTGAGTCAGGAGTGCTGATTGGTTGGGTCAGAAATGAACTCATAGGAAGCTGAAGCTGTCCTCTTGCACTGAGTCAATCGGTTCCTGAGTGGGGTCCACAAGATCAGATGAGCCAGTTTATCGATCTGCATGGTGCTAGCTGATCCAACAAGTGCAGGGTCTGCAAAATATCTCAAGCACTGATCTTAGGTTTTAGAAAGTGATGTTATCCCCAGGAGCAATATGGGGAGGGTCAGAGTCTTGTAGCCTCCAGCTGCATGACTTCTAAACTATAATTTCTAATCTTTCGGCTAATTTGTTAGTCCTACAAAGGCAGTCTAGCCCCCAGGCAAGAAAGTGGTTTGTTTGTTACCATCTTTGTTCTAAACTATAAGGTATAAACTAAGTTCCTCCAGAGGTAGTTCAGCCTATGCCCAGGAATGAACAAGGACAGCTTGGAAGTTGGAAACAAGATGGAGTTGGTTAGCTCAGATCTCTTTCAGTGTCGCAGTTATAATTTTGCAGTGGCAGTTGGAACCTTTTTCATGTAATTATGACAGCACTAAAGACATCATCCAGTGGTCAGCTATGTTTCTGCATGTGTGTGTATTTTCCCTCCAGGATTATGGCTTTCGGAAAAGTATTGGATGTAGCAGTTATTCAATAAATTATGACTACATTAATTAATTGTTAAAATTAATAACTCTGCAGCTCATGTGCATTATCTCTTTTCATCTTCTTATTAACCATATGTAATAGTGAAGGTACTTATTTTTTCTATATGTCAGATGAGGAATCTGAGAGCCAAGACAGGCTAAGGGATTCATGGCTGAATACATGGCAGAGCTCAGACTAGAAATTCTAATCCACTTGTTGGATCTCACATGCTGGCTCAGTTTAAGCAAAAACATTGTAAGGAGACAGGGACTGCAAACCACAAAAGAATTGCAAACATTGCTCCAAATAACAATGAAAAGTTCAAAGGTACTAGAATGATTCAACTAGACCGGCCTTAAAAAGAAACCAGGAAACAAGGAAAGAAACCTATTGTAATGCGTACAATCACACCAGAGTTGTCTTTCAGTAGAATTGCTCAGAGCCTGTAACCCATGGGAAGTAAGCTAGGATGAGAAACTCTTGGATTATCGTGTTACAGGAGCAGGATCAAAGTCTTGTGAACTGGAGGAATATGACTGCCTCATAAGTTCATCCCTCCCAGTTCATTCAGGATTGAAGAGGTCCCGGGACACGGGACTTTCAGCAGAAAAACAGAAAAAGTCCTGGAAAAGCATAACAATTTGGTTACCTACATAGATGACTCTGTTGTTTCAGAAAAAGACGAATGCTCACCCTTGAGAAGTCTGCTTTAGAATTCCTTCCTTAGGGTTGTCTTCCAAGCCAGTTTATGATCCAGGCAAGAAATATCACTTAGGTTAGTGGCACCTTGTTTTTGAATAAAAATGGCATTACCTCAAGGAAATCTGAATGACTTCCAAATATTTTCAAAAATTCATTCTCTGGGCTGGGCATGGTGGCTCACGCCTGAAATCCCAGCACTTTGGGAGGCCAAGGTAGGCAGATCACCTGAGGTCAGGTGTTTGAGACCAACATGGTGAAACCTCGTCTCTAAAAATACAAAAATTAGCCAGGCATGGTGGTGCGCAATTGTAATCCCAGCTACTCGGGAGGCTGAGGCAGAAGAATCGCCTCAGCCAGAGGTTGCAGTGAGCTGAGATGGCACCACTGCACTCCAGCCTGGGCAACAAGAACCAGACTCCGTCTCGAAAAAAAAAAAAAACTTAATCTCATCAAAGGAAAATATTTTTTCACCAATAAAGATATCTGAAAGAATGTGCCAAGAACTAGGAAGGCAATTCCCAAAAGACGTTTTAAGGTGTTAAGAGTGTTAAAAAAAAAAAAAACACTTCAGGCGAATTAAATTTAAAGGGTTTAATTGAGCAACGAATGATTCGCGATCAGGCAACCCTCAGAATCACAGCAGATTCAGAGAGACTCCTCCAGCAGAGACACGTGGTGGAAGAAGATTTATAGACAAAAAAGGGAAGTGATGTACGGAAATTGGAAGTAAGGTACAGAAACAACTGATTGGTTACACCTTGGTGTTTGCCTTATTTGAACACAGTTTGAACACTCGGCAGTGTATGAGTAGTTGAAATATGGCTGCTAGGATTGGCCAAGACTAAGCTATTGTTCCAGGCACATACTCCTAAGTTAAGTTTTCAATCTTGTCTACCTATAAAGTTAGGTTGTGGTTCCACAAGGACTCAAATATAGAAGTACGGTGTCCTTCTGAGGCCATCCTTAGTTTGTTTTAACAGAAGCATCCTACTCCTAAGGCTCTTAGGATATCAAAGTGGCTCTTCTGAATGGATCATATATTTGAATGCCTGTATCTGGAATATCTGTTTCTGAAAATAAAAAATAATTAACTTTATTTTAATTACTTTTTATGTAAATATTTAGTGGATATGAAAAGACCTGTGAGTTACACTGACATTAAAGCAATAAACAAAGATGGCAGGCTGTTAGAGACTCAGCCACTTTGCTGGTGTCCAATAAATGGCAATATTTTAATATGCATATACATCTCAATTTTCTTTACAATCCTTTTCTTTTACGATTAGGAAAGATCAGAGCTCTCTTTTGGGGAATCCACAGAAAGGAAGAGCTGTGGCCAGATTCATTAATCATGATTGGTTTATCTGACCACAAACAAAACCAATTGTTCTTGTGTTCTTACAAGTGAGGTAATCCATCTTAATGAAAGCCATATGTCACAGGTAAATGAAAATGTTTGAGGCATTTGCATTTCCATTGGCTTGGCTCAGTTTCACAGATCTTGCATTTCAAAGCAAAAACTCAGATTTGGGTAACACTTTTATGTACTGAAACCTGTAATTAATGCCAGCGATCTTAAGTCAGTGAATAGCTGTCTTTCATTATATCAGTATAAAGGAGCTTTCGTGCATTGGAATACTAATTTACCTTCCCTGGTATTACTATACATAAGCCCCTGTCTGGTGTTTGGTTGTAAATGATATGTGCAGTAATAGCAAGTCAAATAAATAAAGCACATAAGAAAAGCCACTGTGAGAAGCCCCGGAAAAGACAAACTCTTGTGATTCACCTTCTAATTCTAAGAATATGTATTCATTGGGTGCTTACTGTGTGCCAGGCATGGTTCTGAGAGTTGCATGTTTATTACTTCAACTACTCTCCCTAACAGTCTAATGAAGTAGGTTCTGTTTTTTATCTTTAAAATAAAAAATTTTTAAAAATACGAAAATTAGCTGAGTGTGGTGGCAGGTGCCTATAATCCCAGCTACTCTGAGACTGAGGCACGAGAATCGCTTGAACTCGGGAGGGAGAGGTTGCAGTGAGTTGAGATCACGCCATTGCACTCCAGCCTGGGTGACAGAGTAAGACTCAGTCTGAAAAAAAAAAAAAAATTCTGAACCAAAATTTGGTATTATTTGCCCTCCTAGTGAAGAAATACATCTTACAGGTTATTCTCTCTGATTCTACAAGGAAGCTAAAAAAAAAAAAAAAAAATAGAAGTTATAGCTGTTCTCACTTTCCTTGTTTTTTCCCCAAAGGATTCCTTAGTTAGTCCATTAAGTGAGAAATCCGTCACATTTTTATTAGAAGAAAATGTGCAAAAGTGTGACTAAAGGGCCCTCACAGTAAAAAGACTTCCTGCAAATGTACAGAGTTAAACTAGATACTCTGAGCTAATATGCATTTCCTTTTGAACCCAGGGTGGTGTTGGAGTAGGGGTGGATTGGATGAGTGTCAGGGGAACCAGGTGCAAGCACCAGAGTGTAGGTCCCTGGGTAAGGGTGTGTTTCTTCATTACAGTGAAAAGTATTCACTAATTCTTTTCCATTTTTAAAATAGATTTTGTTTATTTTATTTTATTTTTTCCAAACAAGGTCTTAGTCTGTGGCCCAGGCTGGAATGCAGTGGCACGATCATAGCTCACTATAGCCTCGAATTCCTAGGCAGAAGTGAACCTCCTGCCTCAGCCTCTGAAGTAGCTGGGACTACATGTGTGTGCCACCACAGCCAGCTAATTCATTAACGTTTTTGTAGATATGGGGTGTTGCTATGTTGCCCAGGCTGGTCTCGAACGCTTGAGTTCAAGTGTTCCTACATTTCCCTCCCAAAGTGCTGGTATTACAGGTGTGAATCACCACACCTGGCCAAGACTTAATTTTTTTTAGAGTAGTTTTCGTTTCACAGCAAAATTGAGCAGAAAGTACAGAGATTTCCCAATTACTCCCCACGGCCCACATGTATAACCTCTCCCATTATCAACATCCCCCACCAGAGTGGTGCTTTCTTTTTTTTTTTTTGAGACGGAGTTTCGCTCTTGTTGTCCAGGCTGGAGTGTAATGGCATGATCTCGGCTCACTGCAACCTCCACCTCCTGGGTTCAAGAGATTCTCCTGCCTCAGCCTCCTGAGTAGCTGGGATTACAGGCATGTGCCACCATGCCTGGCTAATTTTGTATTTTTAGTAGAGACGGGGTTTCTCCATGTTGGTCAGGCTGTCTTGAACTCCCGACCTCAGGTGATCCGCCCACTTCGGCCTCCCAAAGTGCTGGGATTACAGATGTGAGCCACCGTGCCCGGCCTTGCATTAATTTTTTAACTGGGTATAAATTCCTCTAAATTCTACTGTTTCTAGAATATAAACTCCGAATGTTAAGTGAGGAATTAGTGTACTCCATACTCAGCCAAAGCAAGCTTGTTGCTGTTTCCAAATTGAGCAGCCCTGCCTTCCGGCTACCACCGCTTTTCATTTCTACATCCCACAGTTTGAATAATCCTTTCCGGAGTTTTTTTGGGCATTTGGCAAAATTTTCTCCATGCATGTTTCTCATGATTGGTAATAATAAGAGGCAACTTGAATGAGCACTCACTGTGTTCCTTGTGCTAAGTTTCTTACAGATCTTGCTTCATTTAATTCCATAACAACCCAAAGAGGGCTGTTATATTCCCATCTTATAGCTGAAGAAACAGAGACCCAAAGAGGTGAGGCAACTTGCCTGGAGTTCTACAGCTGTTAAGTCCTACAGCTGAGATGGGAAGCCAGGCCTGTCTGACTCTAAGCCCCTTAAGTCCTAAGAACTCTTCTTAAAGGGATGCTTTTCCTTTTGAACCCCAAAGACTTTGAAAGGAAGTACTTCCTATTCATATGAATGAATACAATGTCATTCATTCCCAGCGCTCAAGCTGGGACACAGTTTGATAAACCTAGGTTAGTGTTCCCCATGGTTATGTCTAAAAGATCTTAAATTCTGCCTGATTCATAGTCTCTGCTTAAGTCCTATAGTATATCATGCCTCTTTACAAATGTTGAAAATGCTCAGGTTGATTTAAAATACCTGCTATGGACTGAATTGTGTCTCCTACAAAATTAATATGTTGAAGCACTAACTCCCCGTGTAGTTACATTTGGAATAAGGAGCAATTAAGGTTAAATGAAGGCATATGGGTAGAGTCCTTATCTTACAGGATTAGTGTTTTTGTAGGCAAAGACACCAGAAAGTGTGCTCTCTATCTGTCTGTCTATCTGTCTGTCTCTCTCTCTCTCTTGCTCTTTCTCTCTCTGTCTTTGTCATGTAAGGACACAGCAAGAAGGTGACCATCTTTAAGCCAAAAAGAAAGCCTTCACCAGGAACTGAATCGGCAGGCACTTTGATCTTGGACTTCTCAGCCCCTAGAACTGTGAGAAATGAATTTTTATTGTTTAAGCCACCCAGTCTGCAGTATTTTGTTATGGTAGCCCAAACAGGTTAAGATAATACCCAAACACTTTTTTTCTCAGTTCATTCCTCTAAAAATGCTATGTCCCCAATCCTGATATATGAGCTTCCTACATTTACAGCAAAGACTTTCTGAGACAATCTTAGAAACACTGCAGAGAAACATCACCATTTTACATGACACAAACTAAGCATAAATCTGGCTAACTGGTCCCCTTGTTAACAGAATTGAGCCCATTCAACTGTCTCTTTATACTCAATGGGTGCTGAATATATTTTCATTTACTGTCTGCCTTCTGCCTCTGAGACAGGTAAATGATGTTGAGAGGCATGATGGCTTCAGTTAATCTCTCCCTCACTCTATAGAATGGATTACCATATTTCAGCTTAAATGCTTGCTCAGGCTAGAAGTGCTAACATTAAAAGAATATTTTGGTTTGACAATGTGAACTTTATTTTGTTTCACAACAGTTATGTTTTTTTTAATGTTTATTTTTGAATAGTGTTGTGGGTTGAAGTGCATCCCCCCAAAATTCATATTCATTCAGAACCTCAGAATGTGACTTTATGTGGAAATAGGGTCTTTGCGAGTGTAGTTAGTTAAGGACTTCAAGATTAAATCATCTTGGATTTAGGGTGGGCTCTAAATCCAATAAGTGATGAGCTTATAAGAGGAAAGGACACAGAAACGCCGAACAGAGGGGAATATGAAGATGGAGCCAGAGACTGGGATGACACATCTATAAGCCAAGGAATGCCAGGAGCCACCAAAAGCTGGAAGAGTCAGGGAAGGATTCTCCCCTAAAGTTTTCAGGGAGAACAGGCCCCTGCCAGTGCCTGACCTCCAGAACACTGAAGGAATCAATTGGGTTGTTTTAAGACAGAGTTTATGGTAGTTTGTTATGGCAGTGCTAATGTAGGTAATACAGGCACATGGTTAAATGATACATAAAGGTAGACAGTGAAAAGTCTGACTGTCCCCCATCTACCTGGCACTCAGCCCTCTGCCCCCTACACCCCTAACTTTCTTGTGTATCTTTCTAGAATTTATATATATATATATATATATAATTATACATATGAATATATAAACACAATCAAATGTGAATATATTTTTTTTAGTTTAATTTTTATAGAGCATTAGCCTAGATATGGTCTATGACATCATTTACATTTTTTTTAACTTTTATTTTTTAACTTCTTATTTAGTTTCAGGGGTACATGTACAGATTTGTTATACAAGTAATTGCGTGTCACAGTGGTATGTTGTACAGATTATTTTGTCACCCATGTAATAAGCATAGTACCTAATAGGTAGTTTTTTGATCTACCCCACCCCCGCCCCCTCCACCCTTAAGTAGGCCCCAGTGTCTATTGTTCCCTTCTTTGTGTTCATGTGTACTCAGTGTTTAGCTCCCACTTATAAGTTAGAACATGTGGTATTTGGTTTTCTGTTCCTGCGTTAGTTTGCTAACTAGTTCCTGCCCCATCCATGTTCCTGCAAAAGACATGATCGTGTTCTTTTTTATGGTTGCTTAGTAGTCCATGGTGTATATGTACCACATTTTCTTTATCCAGTCCACTGTTGATGGGCATTTAGGTTGATTTCATGGCTTTGTGAATACCACTGTAGTGAACATATATGTCTTTATGGTAGAATGATTTGTATTCCTTTGGGTATAGACCCAACAATGGAATTGCTGGTTTGAATGGTAGTTCTGTTTTAAGTTCTTTGAGAAATTGCCAAACTGCCTTCCATAGTGGCTGAACTAATTTACATTCCCACTAGCAGTGTTTAAGCATTCCCTCTTCTCTGCAACCTTGCCAGCATCTGTTATTTTTTGACTTCATAATAATAGCAATTCTCAGCCTGCCCAACATGGTGAAACTCTGTCTCTACTAAAAATACAAAAATTAGCCAGGCATGGTGGTGGGTGCTGGAATCCCAGCTACTGGGAAGACTAAGGCAGGACAATTGCTTGAATCCAGGAGGCAGAGGTTGCAGTGAGCCAAGATCACACCACTGCACTCCAGTCTGGGCAACAGAGCAAGACTCCATCTCAAAAGAAAAATAATAATAGCCATTCTGACTGGTGTCAGATGGCATCTCATTATCGTTTTTATTTGAATTTCTCTCATGATTAGTGATGCTGAGCATTTTTTCATATGCTTGTTGGCTGTGTATATGTCTTCTTTTGAAAAGTGTCTGTTCATATATTTTGCCCATTTTTTAATGGGGTTGTTTGGTTTTTTTGCTTGTTAATTTGTTTAAGTTCCTTGTAGATTCTGGATATTAGACTTTTGTCAGGTGCATAGTTTGCAAACATTTTCTCTTATTCTGTAGATTGTTTACCCTGTTGATAGTTTGTTTTGCTGTGCAGAAGTTTAATTAGGTCCCATTTGTCAAGTTTTGTTTTGGTTGCAATTGCTTTTGGCATTTTCACCATGAAATCTTTGCCAGGGCCTATGTTCAGAATGGTATTTCCTAGGTTTTCTTCAAAGGTTTTTATAGTTTTAGGTTTTACATTTAAGTCTAATCCATCTTGAGTTGCTTTTTGTATATGGTGTATATGGCTAGCCAGCTATCCCAGCACCATTTATTGAATAGAAAGTCCTTTCCCCATTGCTTGTATTTGTCAACTTTGTCAAAGATCAGACAATTGTAGGTGTGTGGCTTTATTTCTGGGCTCTCTATTCTGTTCCATTGGTCTGTGTATTTGCTTTTGTTCCAGTATCATGCTGTTTTGGTTATTGTAGTCTTGTTGTAGAGTTTGAAGTTGGGTAATGTGATGCCTCCAGCTATGTTCTTTCTGCTTAGGATTCCTTTGGCTGTTCAGGCTCCTTTTTTGGTTCTGTATGAAATATAGAATAGTTTTTTCTAATTCTGAGAAATATGTCATTGGTAGTTTGATAGAAATAGCATTGAATGTGTAAATTGCCTTGGGCAGTATGGCCATTTTAACAATATTGATTCTTCCTATCCATGAGCATGGAATGTTTTTCCATTTGTTTGTGTATATATATACACACAAAATCAAATGTAAATATATGTTCTTTTTTTTTTTTTTTTTTTTTTTTTTGAGACAGAGTCTTGCTCTTGTCACCCAGGTTTTAGTGTGTAGTGACGTGATCTTGGTGCACTGCAATATCCACCTCCAGGTTCCAAACAATTCTCGGCCTCTTGAGTAGCTAGGATTAAAGGTATCCACCACCATGCCCAGCTAATTTTTGTATTCTTAGTAGAGACAGGGTTTCACCATGTTGACCAGGCTGGTCTTGAACTCCTGACCTCAGGTGATCCAACCACCTCGGCCTCCCAAAGTGCTGGGATTGCAGGTGTGAGCCACCGTGCTGGGCCAATATATATTCTTATTTCTCCCCTTTTCTTACCCAAAAGTTAGCCTTTCCTGAAACATTCTTCCCTACTTTGTTTTTTCACTTAGTAATATATTTTAGAATTTTTTCCATATTATTACATACAGTGTGTCCTCATTCTTTTTTCCAGCCACATAGTATTTAATTGTATGAGTAAACCATCATTTATTTAGCCATATTCTCATTGATAATTTTGTTGTTTCCAATATTTTGAAGCTTAAATAGTGCCACAGTGAGTGACTTTGTGTGTACATTTTTGTACACATACGCAAGTATCTGCAGACAAATTCCCCAGAGGTAGAAGTGGTGAATCAAGCAAAAGCATTATATTCCCACATGCCCCCACAGGATGGATGTGGATGGATGCTGTTTAGCCGTCCAAAAGCAATGTGTTAGAGCATGTGTCTCCCTACAGCCTCACCAACAGAGCGTGTTACCAAATTTGTGACATCCTGCCAATCTCAAAGATAAAAATGCTAACTCAATGTCATTTTAATTTCTTTTTCTTATTATGAGTAAAGTTGGGCATATTTCCATCAATTTAAGAACGACTTATACTTCTTTTGCTTTCTTTTTCTTTTATTATTCTTTTGAGATGGAGTTTCATTCTTGTTACCCAGGCTGGAGTGCAATGACACAATCTCAGCTCACTACAACATCTGCCTCCTGGGTTCAAGCAATTCTTGTGCCTCAGCCTCCCAAGTTGCTGAGATTACAGGCAGCCACCATCACACCTGGCTAATTTCTTGTATGTTTAGGAGAGACGGGGTTTCACCATGTTGGCCAGGCTGATTTCGAACTCCTGACCTCAGGTGATCCACCCGCCTCGGTCTCCCAAAGTGCTGGGATTACAGGTGTGAGTCACCAGGCTGGGCCCTTCCTTTGCTTTAAACTACCTGTTTCTTTGTTCACTTACTTACTTATTTAACTTATTTTTGCTCATTGAAAAAAAATGACACAAAACCTATATTTGTTTCTGACAAAAAGGCATGAATTATAGGAATAGCAAAAGACTCATAGAGAAGTTTAAAATTTATCTGAAAGCCATCTTTAGTCAGGAAGACTTCTTCACAGACAAATAACTAGTTAAATATATAAATCCTAAATATATCACACCATAAGCTACTTTTTTTCTTCCTTTTTGGTTATGAGCTATTCCAGGAAGATTTAATGAGAGCTTTTTATTTGAGGATTTCCAAAAATGTCTACTCTAAAACATAAAGTAAAATTACTCTTAGAAAAATGTTGGTTTGATGAAAAGATAGATTTTTAGTCTGTTTTAGACAAATTTGGTTAGTTTTTATTTATTTATATTTAACAACCAATGCGATACTATAGTTACAAACTATACTTCATCTTACTACCATCACTTATTCAGAAGGCTTTTTTTAAAAAAATACTTTTTTTAAAAAAAAGGGCAAACTAAATTTTAAATTAGGTATCAAAATTCTACTCATAAATAGCCAATCAATATTGACACAGACGCCATCAAGTATGCAAAGATGAACAGAATTTCAGTTACAAAATTTGGAGGAAAAACTTAATAACATATAAAAATATTGACAAATTTAAGCTAGGATTGGCTCTAGGACATTTTATCTTATTTTTGTCCTTTTAAAAGGACGGATGACTAGACATCAGCAGAAATGCTGCCAAACCTATTGTTTGGTAATAGTTGTTCATATTATTATTATTATTATTTTCTTAAATTAGAGGTAGGGTCTTGCTTTGTTGCCCAGGCTAATCTCCAACACCTGGATACAAGCGATCCTCCCACTTCAGCCTCCCAAAATGCTAGGATTATAGGCATGAGCCACTGAGCCTGGCCAGTTGTTCATATTAATGAAAAACAGATCAATAGGCTGGGTGCAGTGACTCATGCCTGTAATCCCAGCAGTTTGGAAGGCTGAGAGGGTGGTGATCACTTGAGGTCAGAAGTTCAAGACCAGCTTGGCCAACATGGCGAAACCCCATCTCTATTAAAAATACAAAAATCAGCCAGGTGTGGTTGTGGACACCCGTAATCCCAGCTACTTAGGAGGCTGAGGCAGGAGAATTGCTTGAACCCAGGAGGCAGAGGTTGCAGTGAGCCAAGATTGTACCACTGCACTCCAGCCTGGGCAACAGAGTGAGACTCTGTCTCAAAAGAAAAAAAAAAGGAAAACAGATCAATAGTCTCTAAATTACATTTCACAAAAGGAAATCAATCACTGTCTTCAGGGCAAAATCCAAGTATCATATGTTCTATTTCTGTCCATCAACGCAAATAAAAGTCAACAACAATACAAATTCACAACAAAAACGTATGGTTATGTTTCAGGTTTTACAACATAATATAATGTGATATAACCCTCCTATAGTAAATTCCCATTTTTTTCTGGAATAATAGATTATTAGAAATATGAATTTCCAAAAATTCAGGTAATTTAGTAATTCATTTTGATATTGACACCATGTACTATTATGTGAAAAGCTATAAAACACTAATGTTTTCTTTCTTTCTTTTTTTTTTTCTTTTGTTTTTGAGATGGAGTTTCACTCTTGTTGCCCAGTCTGGAGTGCAACGGTATGATATTGGCTCACTGCAACCTCCACTTCCCAAGTTCAAGCGATTCTCTTGCCTCAGCCTCCGAAGAAACTAGGATTACAGGTGTCCACCACCACTCTTGGATAATTTTCGTATTTTTAGTAGAGACGGGATTTCACCATGTTGGCCATGCTGGTCTCAAACTCCTGACCTCAGGTGATCCACCCACCTAAAACCCTAATGTTTTCTGTGTCTTAGAAGATAAAGGACAGGGAGAATGCTGTGCTGAACTTCAGCTGCTGCTTCATTCTAGACCCAGTTTCTGTTCACCCATTCGGTTCCCATTCTACCAACCTGTCCATCACTCCACCCAGCCTCTCCCCAGCTCTTAACTCCTTTTACAGAGTCTAGTTTCCTTTCTGTTAACTAATTCCCAATGTCCTAGAAAACTCTGCTTTTCTGCTTTAACGTTGATCCTAACCCATTTTAAATAATAAGAAATGCTATGATGCTTAAAATGTAATTAAATTGGAGCTGGAACTCAAATTACTTCAGTGTTATGAAAAATATATTTCAAGGGCTCTGTAAATATTTGGAACAATAATAGCAAGAATACTTAGACTTTAGACTCTGCATGGGTTCCTTAATAACTTGGAATAGTATAACCTTACTTTGATTACTAGTAATGACAAAAAGGTGGGCAAAGGCCATGCAACATGCATTTGTTTGTTTGTATGTTTCTTTGTTTTTATAGCTACAGGGTCTCGCTATGTTGACCAGGCTGACCTTGGCCTCCCAGAGTGCTGGGATTACAAGCATGAATCACTGTATCTGGCCCCTAAAGCATACATTTTTTGGAAAGAGAATATCACTTGAAGATTTCTTGGAGTTGATCAAGGCATTTTTATATCCATAAAGATTGGAAAAGTACATATCACAGTTATTAACAATGGAAAAGACAGGGATACCCCTGCTTATCACTGAGTTTTGCAGAAACACATTTATAAAATCTTCTCTTATAATCACATAGTCCTTTACGAATAATGAATATGGCTGTGAGCAGTGGCTAACGCCTGTAATCCCAGCATTTTGGGAGGCTGATGCGGGCAGATCACCTGAGGTCGGGAGTTCAAGACCATCCTGGCCAGCATGGTGAATGCCCATTACAATTATCTCTACTAAAAATATAAAAAATTAGCCAGGCAAGGTTGGTGCATGCCTGTAGTCCCAGCTACTCGGGAGGCTGAGGCATGAAAATCGCTCGAAGCCAGGAGGCTGAGGTTTCAGTGAGCCGAGATCGTGCCACTGTACTCAGCCTGGGTGACAAGAGCAAAACTCCGAGTATGCCTACAAAGCAGAATGAATGACAAATGTGTAAAGGTTCTGTGACAGAAAAGAGATCTTCACAATCTACCTAACAAGCTTACAAAACACTCCCTTTACCCAGGCATTAAGCTGTGTATCTCTGAAACATCTGAAAAATACTTTTCTGTGAATTACTAGGCTGTAGGGAACCAGCACTTTTAGATTCCTTACAATTATCTCTAGTGGAACTTGGCATCTTTCCTCCATTAACTGAATGCTTCAACTGGATCTTAAAAGAAGGTTGCCATTTTTTATCCCTTGAGTCTCTCCAAGGTTTTGAATGCTCTGGATCAGTTTGTCTTTTGAGGTTCCTACCTTTGGAATTCTTCCTCTCTCTATTTAGCAATTTAGGGGTGAGGATGTAGGCACATAACCGATATTCATCTGGGAACTCTTTTTGCCAGTTTGGCTTCATTTGCTCTTTATCCATCTCTTTCTGAGGCTGTAATGCTAATAACCTATCTTATTCTTCTTGTTTATGTCTCTCAAAGAATACATGTTCCAGGCCCAGAGCACTGGCTCATGCCTGTAATCCCAACACTTTGGGAGGCCAAGGCAGGCAGATCACCTGAGGCCAGGAGTTTGAGGCTAGCCTGGCCAACATGGCAAAACCCTGTCTCTACTAAAGAAATACAAAAATTAGCCAGGTGTGGTGGCTCACAGCTGTAATCCCAGCTACTGGGGAGGCTGAGGCACGAGAATCGCGTAAACCCGGGAGGCAGAGGTTGCAGTGAGCTGAGATTGTGCCACTGCACTCTAGCGTGGGCAACAGAGAGACTCCATCCCAATCAATCAATCAATGAATCAATGTTGCCAAATCTATGAATCTTTTTTTTTTTTTTTTTTTTTTTTCTTTTTGAGACAGAGTCTCGCTCTGTTGGCTGGAGTGCAGTGGCACGATCTTGGCTCACTGCAACCTCTGCCTCCCGGGTTCAAGTGATTCTCCTGCCTCAGCCTCCTGAATCGCTGGAGTTACAGACATGCACCACCAAATCCAGCTAATTTTTGTATTTTTAGTAGAGATGAAGTTTCACCATGTTGGCCAGGCTGGTCTCAAACTCCTGACCTCAAGGGATCCACCCACCTCAGCCTCCCAAAGTTGAATCTATGAGTCATTGAATAAAGTTTATTTCTGTTTCCTCTTGACCTGAGGAAGATTTGGGGAACACTTTCCTTCTTCTTAAAGAAAAGCATGGATCCCTGACTGCTTCAGATGAAGATTCCTGTTTTTTTTTCTTTGGAAACATCCTTTCTGATCAGTAATTTTTACTTATTTTTTCTAATGAATTTGTTCTTTTTCACATCAATTTCTAGAGGATTTTTATCCACTTGAGAGATTAGTCTTTTATCTATGCTAAAATTTTATCCAGTTGGTTGTCTTTTTTAATGATGTTAATAACTTTTTAAAGTTGGAAATACATTTTTTTCATATTTTCTTTTTAAAAAGAAAGAAATTATTTCACATTTTCCTCTATGTTTTTATGATTTTATCTTGTACAATGAAATCCTTTATCTCTTTGAAATTTATCAGGTTGAATTTTCCTGGACCATTCAACTGGTGAGAAATGGGAATAGGCCAGGATAGCTCTCCAGGCTTTATAATCTAAAAGGTCTATCTCTCTCAACTGCCACAAAGACAGACTGCTTCCTGCAAAAATGGCTTCACAATGTATTTCTATAATATTTCCTTCACTGCATCTCTAAGTATAATTGAGTCTATGAGATCTTCTGTTCCAAGCTGCATATCTGAGTTCACTTACAGGTGGTTGCAAATAAGAGCAATAGTTTTCACATTTTAGAGCCCCTCCTTCACGAAACAAATTTTTGGCGGCACTTTCTAACATATGAAACCACTGGGCCATTCCATCACTCTGGGTGCTACTCTAGTACCATCCCTAATCCAAAAACCTGAGATCTGAAATGCTTCAAAATCCAAAACTTTTCAAAGGCCAACACAATGCCACAAGTGGAAAATTCCACACCTGACCTGCTGTGATTACCACACCTGACCTGCTGCGATAGGCTGCAGTCAAAATGCAAGTACACAACACACAGTTTATTCAGCATCCCCAAGGAAAAAAGACTTCTCAGCCACCTTCAACTTTATATCTGGCATATATCTTTTCCATGCATGCCCAGATCCCCCATGCAAGCACACCCACAAAGGGTAAGAAAATGGCACGTGTGCAGGCCAGAAGCACCAACAGGAGGTTCCCCATGATATGCTACATATGACCAAGACTTATGTGCATTACTCATTGTGGTTTTTGTTTATTTTATTTTGTTTTGCTTATTTTCTGCTCTGTGGTATAAAGATATTGTTGAAACTGTCGGAAAAGCCTGCAGACATCCCTTTAGGTAACAGTCATAAGAAAAAAAATGGAAGCATTTATGTTTATCTATAGCACAGACAGTCAGGCTATTGCATAAACTAGACAGGGGTGAAAGTGTGAAATGTCTTACAGAAGACCTTGGTGTTGGAGTGACCACCATGTGTAACTGAAGAAACAGAAGCGTAAGCTATTCACGTTCTGTACTGAAAGAGATGAACAGAAGTTAATGACAAAAGTAGAAAAACCCTGCATCAAGCTAAAAGGGAAGATCTCAATCATGTATTGAAAGAGTGGATCCATCATCATTGCAGTGAACACATGCCACTCAATGGTATGCGGATCATAAAGCAATCAAAGATCTATCACAAAGGGAACTGTGAATATTCGACAGGCTGGTTTCAGAAATTTAAGAAAAGACAGCAGTAAAGTTTTAAAGATTTGTGGTGATAAAACATGGATTGATCATGAAGCAGCAGAGGAATTCATTGCCAAGGTCATCATCACTGATGAAAATCTGACACCAGAACAAGTCTATAATGCTGATGAAACATCAATGTTTTGGTGTTATTGCCTCAGAAAGGCACTGAATACAGCTGATGAGACAGCCTCTGTAGGAATTAAGGATGCCAAGGACAGCGTAACTGTGCTGGGATGTACTAATGTAGCAGGCAGAAATAAGGGTACACTTTCTGGGATAGGCAAAAGCTTGCATCCTCCTTGTTTGAGGAGTGAATTCTTACCAGTCCATTACTACACTAACAAAAAAGCATGGATCACCAGGGACATGTTTTCGGATTGGTTTCACAATGATTTTGTACAAGCGGCCTGTGCTCACTGCAGGGAAGCTGGACTGGATGATGACTGTAAGAATCTTTTATTCTTTAACAACTGCTCTGCTTATCCTCCAGCTAAAATTCTCATCAAAAATAATGTTTGTGCCTTATACTTTCCCCCGAATGTGACTTTGTAAATTCAGTTGAGTGACCAGGGTATCAGAGAAATGAAGACTAAATATAAAAACACATTCTTGAGCCAGGCGCAGTGGCTCATGCCTGTAATCCTGGCACTTTGGGAGGCCGAGGCGGGCAGATTACCTGAGGTCAGGAGTTCGAGACCAGCCTGGCCAACTTGGCAAAACCCCATCTCTACAAAAACTACAAAAATTAGCTGGACGTAATGGCAGGCGCCTGTAGTCCCAGCTACTCAGAAGGCTGAGGCAGGAGAATTGCTTGAACCCAGGAGGTGGAGGTTGCAGTGAGCCAAGATGGTACCACTGCCCTCCAGCCTGGGTGACAGAGCCAGACTCCATCTCAACAACAACAATAACAAACAACAACACGTTCTTTTTTTCTCTTTTTTTGAGACAGTCTCACTCTGTTGCCCAGGCTGGAGTGCAGTGGCACGATCTCGGCTCACTGCAACCTCCACCTCCCTGGTTCAAGCAATTCTCCTGCCTCAGCCTCCCGAGTAGCTGGAACTACAGGTGTGTGCCACCATGCACAGCTAATTTTTGCATTTTTTAGTGAAGACAGGGTTTCACCATATTGGACAGGCTGGTCTTGAACTCCTGACATCGTGATCTGCCAGCCTCGGCCTCCCAAAGTGCTGGGATTACAGGCATGAGGCACCACGCCCTGCCCACGTTCTTCAACAGCATGCTAGCAGCAGTGAATAGAGGAATGGGTGTGGAGGGTTTTCAAGAGGAGTGTGGCATAAAGGACGCCCTATATGCTGTTGCCAATGCTTGGAACACTGATTAAAGACACAGCTGTGCATGCCTGGCACAACCTCTGTCCTGTGACTATTTTCAGTGATAATATTGAACAAGTTGGAGATTTTGAAGGATTTCATATGTCAAGTGAGAAAAAAGTGATGTCTGACCTCCTTACATATACAAAAAATATACCTTCAGAGTCTATCAGTCAGTCAGAAGAACTGGATATCAAAGACGTTTTTAACGTCAATAATGAGGCTCCAGTTATTCATTCATTGACGGATAGTGGAATAGCTAAAATGGTTATTTATTTATTTATTTGAAACAGGGTCTTGCTCTGTTGCCCAGGCTGGAGTGTAGTGGCATGATCTTGACTCAATGTAACCTCCACTTCCTGGGTTCAAGCGATTCTCTTGCCTCAGCCTCCTGAATAGCTGACATTACAGGCACACACCACGAGGCCTGGCTAATTTTTGTATCTTTAGTAGAGACGGGGTTTCACCATGTTGGCCAGGCTGGTCTCGAACTCCTGACCTCGGGTGATCCACCCGCCTTGGCCTCCCAAAGTGCTGGGATTACAGGCATGAGCCACTGTGCCCAGCCAACTTGACTAATTTTTTAATTTTTGTGGAGATAGGGTTTCGCTATGTTGCCCAGGCTGGTCTTGAACTCCTGGGCTCAAGTGATCCTCCCACCTTGGCCTCCCAAAGTGCTGGGATTTCAGGCATAAGCTACCACCTCTGGCCCCAAATTATTCTAAGTCAAGGTGATTGTGATAATAGTGAAATGAAGATGATGTTGTTAGCACTGAAGAAAAAGTGCCTATAAATGACATGGTGAAAATGTGTGATGGACTTATTGAACGACTCCAGCAGCCTTCATTCACAACAGAACAAGAAATTATGTCAGTCTATAAAATCAAAGATAGATATCTAAGACAAAAGCCATCGTTAATGGGGCAGACGACAGTAGATGAAGCATTTAGAAAAGCCTGTAATCCCAGCACTTTGGGAGGCCGAGGTGGACAGATCACGAGGTTAGAAATTCGAGACCATCCTGGCCAATATGGTGAAACCCCATCTCTACTAAAAATACAAAAATTAGCCAGGCATGGAGGTGGGTGCCTGTAACCCCAGCTACTCAGGAGGGTAAGGCAGGACAATTGCCTGAACCCAGGAGGTAGAGGTTGCAGTAAGCCAAGATCACACCATTGCGCTTCACCCTGGGTGACAGAGCAAGACTCCATCTCTAAAAACAAACAAACAAAAAAGAAAGCCATCTTCATCATCCTTAGAGGACCCACTTCCTGGTCCCTCAACTGTTTCTGATGGTTCTTCTTACCTAAAAAAAAAAATTTAAAAATACAGTGTACATTAACCTTTGAATCAAAACACAGCATCGCAGGTGGAGACTGAACACCTGCTGTTAAGCACTTGTCGCTGTTGTTTAACAGCTGACGCAGGTATTCTGGTGATGCTAATCTTAGCTATTCGGGAGGCTGAGGCAAGAGAATCGCTTGAACCCAGGAAGTGGAGGTTGCATTGAGCCAAGACACAGGTATTCTGATGATGCTACTGTGCTGCTTAGTTACCCTGAACTTTGTATTTTTTCACTGCATTAATGGTGTGTCATATTTTTTACTGCTAAGTACTTATGTGTGAATAAGTTTCAGAAAATAATTGCTTAGGGCCAGGCATGGTGGCTCACGCCTGTCATCCCAGCACTTTGGAAGGCCGAGGCAGGTGGATTACTTGAGGTCAGGAGTTCGAGACCAGGCTGGCCAACATGGTAAAACCCTGCCTCTACTAAAAATACAAAAAATTAGGTGAAGGTGGTGGGCACCTGTAATCCCAGCTACTCAGGAGGCCGAGGCAGGAGAATCACTTGAACCTGGGAGGCAGAGGTTGCAGTGAGCAGAAATCACGCCATTGCACTCCAGCCTGGGCAACGAGAGTGAAACTCTGTCTCAAGAAACCAGAAGGGAGGGGAGGGGAGGGGAGGGGAAAGGAGAGGAGAGGAGAGGAGAGGAGAGCAGAGGAGAGGAGAGGATCACTTATCCATAACATATAAACTCAAGAGTCAGGAATGATGGTGATGCCAAACGACCACAGATCATCTACATGGACGGCGGGGCTAGGGACAGTTTTGCTTTCTGATGGTTCAGTATACACAAACTTTGTTTCATGCGCAAAATTATTTAAAATATTGTACAAAATGACCTTCAGGCTAGGTGTATAAGATGATGTGAACCATAGATAAATTCTGTGTTTAGACCGGAGTCCCTTTTTAAAGATATTACATGATGTCTATGCAAATATCTCCAAATCCAAAAACATCTAAAACACTTCTAGTCTCAAGTGTTTTGGATAAGAGAACTCAAGCTCTGCTTCCTCCCATGTAAGGTCTCACCTCGGATGTTTTGGGCAGCCCTTACAGGTATTGTCGAATTTGTGGATTATTTCTGCCTCTCACATTCTTGAAAATGTGAATCGTGGGAAGGGTTAGAGATCTTCATCTCTAGAGGAGTGTGTATTGCCTTGTTGCTTTTGCGTAATTTGCAGGAGGAGAAACGGAAAGGTCTTGGCTTCCATTACCATTGTCATCCTATAAGTCTTCCAAGTGAGCCACCACGCCCGGCCTATTTCTCCTATTTCAATCATCAAATTGGCCTTCTCCCTTCTGCAGCCCCCTAATCTGGGCTGGAGCTCCTGGTATCAGACAAGGAGCAAGAATGGTGACGTGAAAACATTTGGGTTTCAGTCCAATGACCAGGTTCAAATCCTTCCTCTTTCCTTTCCTATATGGCCTTGGGCAAGTCAATTCAACTTTCGAGCCTGTGATTTTTCTTATATGAAGTGAGGATGAAAATGCTTACCTCATCCAGTTACACACGGAGAGTAAATCAGATGATGGATGTAATGTAGTAATTATCCAATGAATATCTGTGCTCTGGAACTCAATGGTGCTGGCATCTCCAGGCCCCTTCCTAAAGAAAAGAAGGCGAGGACAGATTGTAAAAATAACAGTACTGTCCTCTGCAGTGCTCATTCTGTTACTCATCAGATACTGTGTGAAGTATCACACACACTTTGCCTCATCACGTTTGCTTATCTAAGGCCAAAATCAACAACAAAAGGAAACTGGGATATTATTGGTCTTGAGATGATCAGAACACTGGGAAACTGCAGAGCACACCAGGCTTCCCGCGATGAAACGGCTTGAGGACGAAGTCACGTGGACCCATAAGGGCCGTCCCTACTGGGAAAAGTGTCCCCCACTGCTGGGGCTGGGGCTGGGGCTGCTCACCTAGTGAAGAAGGAAGAAAGGAAGACAGACAGTGAAAACAACAGCCACTGACAACACCTCAGGCTGGTGCTGCAGAGGGGTGTCCAAGCCCAGGCAGGAAAGAAGGCAGAAATGGAAGGCCGGGTTACTGGAAGAGGAAGCCTACAGGACGGGCCTGAGACTGAGGGAGTGTTCTCCCAGCTCCTGGTGCTTTAGATGAGCTAAGACAAACCAGCACTAAACCCCTTCTCAGGGCCCATGGATCATTCTTGGTTTTTTGTGTGTTTTTTGTTGCCGTTGGGTCTCCCTCTGTCACCCAGGCTGGAGTACAGTGGCGGGATCTCAGCCCACTGCAACCTCCGCCTCCCAGGTTCAAGTGATTCTCCTGCCTCAGCCTCCCAAATAGCTGGGATTACAGTCCCCCGCTACCACTCCCAGCTAATGTTTGTATTTTTAGTAGAGACGGAGTTTCACCATGTTGGCCAGGCTGGTCTCAAACTCCTAACCTCAAATGAATCTGTCTGCCTCGGCTTCACAAAGTGCTGGGACTACGGGTGTGAGCCACTGCACCAGGCCCCATGGATCATTCTTATGGGATGAACTATGTCTCCGCCCAAACTTATATGTTGGAATCCTATCCCCAAGGACCTCAGAATGTAGCCATATTTGAAGACAGGGTCTTAAAAGAGGTAATTAAATTAAAAGGAGGTCATTAGGATGGGCCTTAATCCAACATGACTGGTGTCCTTAGAAGAAACAGAGGAAATTTGGACACAGAGAGCTACAGAGGAAAGATGATGGAGACATACATAGGGAGAAGGTGGCCATCTGCAAGCCAAGGACAGGAGCCTGGGACAGGTCCTTCTCTCATGACGCTCAGAGGGAACCAACCTTGGCTACACATTCATCTCAGACATCAAGCCTCCAGAACTGTGAGAGAATAGATTTGTTTTTTAAGTCACCCAGTGTGTGCTACTTTGTTATGGCACCCCTAGCAAATTAATGCAGTCATCGCTTTGGAGGAGGCTCAGTAAGGCAGTGACCTCCAAGTAGAGTCATAGGATCAAGAGCGCGGAGCCCAGACAACAGGGGCAGAGCATCTGAGACTGGAGTTTCCACCCACACAACCCCAATGATCTGCAATAGCCAACCCCACCCACCCAACTAACAAAGGGACACCATCCCTGCCCAGCCCTACCAGACCCGTCCAAACCCCATGACTTCTCTTCCCTCTTGACTGTCCTAGGTGTTTGCCTGACCTGACTTCCCACCTTTTACCTGTTAACCACTGCCACCTGGCCCCCACTGCCATCTGCCACACAGCCACTACTGCAATACCTCCTGGGTAACCACCGGTTCCACTCTTGCCCACAACCCGCTTGCACCCATCTACTCTCCACACAGCGGTCAGAATAAACCTTCTGCAACCTACACCCTCCTGTGGCTCCCATCCCACTTAGAACAAATCCCAAGTCCTTCTATGGCCTAAAAGGTGGTATGAGGTCTGGTCCTGCCGACCTCCCCACTGCGGTGTGTGTGCCTTCTCCCCCTGCCCTCCTGGCTCGCTGCCTTCCTTGCTGTTGCTTGGACATATCAAACACCTTCCCATCTCGCAGCTTTTGCACTTGCTGTTCTCTCTACCAAGGAATGAGCTTCCTCCTGATAGCCACATGGCTCCCCAACTCCACTCCACCATTCTACCTCTTTGTCTGACACATGATCTTGGGTTCCTGGAGATGTCACATGCTCAAAGGTTAGCAATGACCTTAACACCAGTGAGCCCCGGGGCACTAACCTTTGCTGAATGATCACCATGTTATATACACAATCAGATTTCCTCCCCATAGGTCCCTGTAGCAGGTGGACACCCATGCAGCTCCCTCCCTCCCTGGATCCCTCTCTGCTCAAATGTCACTTGCTCAGAGAACAGGTGACACCCTGTTCCCTGACCACCCTGGCAGCACACACTGGGCTTTTTATTGCTCTCCTCCTCTGCGATCTAATTTTTCTCCCTAGCACTATATAGTTATTGGTTTATTTATCCACTGTCTAGCTCCTCCTCTAGAAAACAAACTCCTTGAGGGCAGAAGGCCCAGTGCCCAGGTCAGTGCCTGACACAGAGCTGACATCCTATAATGAGTGGGTTTCCCAAGAGCACATAGACTTTTACTCCCTGGCCTAGAAGAAGGATTGACTTTTAGTCAAAATCTCCTCGTGCGTGAACGCTAACTAACCTAAAGCTTGCTACAATATGGCTTATTATAAAAATCAAGCCATAAATGTTAATTGTTTGTTAAACACTTAGTTAATTAATCTGATTAAGCTGATGTTTCAGGGTAAAAGTACCGCATGTAAATATGCATCATATGAATGGGTGAATTTGTAAGTAAATGATGCTGGGGTGGGGTGGGTCACCAGCCCACTACCCCCATTTCTCCAGACCTGCTGCAGGACAGAAGGTCACTTGCCGCAGCCAGATTTGGTTTTTTATTTTTGAGACAGAGTCTCGCTCTGTCACCCAAACTCCATGTCTCCATGTACGGTGGCATGGAGATAGTGATCATAGCTCACTGCAGCCTCCACCTCCTAGGTTCCAGCAGTACTCCTGCCTCAGCCTCCTGAGTAGCTGGGACCAGAGATGCATGCCACTATGTCCAGCTACTTTTAAAATTTCTTTTAGAGACAGGGTCTCACTATGTTGCTGGTCTCAAACTCCTGGACCCAAGTGAGCCTCTCACTTAGGTCTCCCAAAGTGCTGGGGTTAAGTGAGCCACCGTGCCCAGCCTGCAGCCAGGTTTTATAGCCCGGCTGTGAAGATGCTCCTGGGCCACTCAGCCCACAATGACCCTCAGCCTTTGAGCACCAGCAACCGCTTCCTGAGTGACTCCGGGTGGTGGACTGCATTAAGTGCTTGACACACCTGTCACATGGAACCTCCCTCGCTACCCAGGAAGTCCAGATGCTCTCTGCCTATGACCAGCTCCTCCTAACTCCAGGTGCTTCTCTGTTCTGCTCTTTGGGCACTTTGAGCCCTAAGGTGTTTTTCTGTTTGTCATTGGGCGTGCGAGGGTCTCTTATCTCCTTGATTTGACCAGGCTGAGGGCAAACTCTTGCTCCCCGCCGTGTGGAATAAGCACCCAGCAAAGGCTCTGTCTTCAGGAGGCCTCAGCAAGTCCCTGCTGATTGAGCGACTCACGGCCTGGCTGTTGTGAGGGAAAAGGTGCCCTCCCTTTATTTTTATTTATTTATTTATTTATTGAGACAGAGTCTCTCTCTGTCACCCAGGCTGGAGAGCAGTGGCAGGATCTCAGCTCACTGCAATCTCCGCCTCCCGGGTTCAAGCGATTCTTCTGTCTCAGCCTCCCAAGTAGCTGGGATTACAGGCGCAGCCACCCAGCTAATTTTTGTATTTTTAGTAGAGATGGGTTTTCACCATGCTGGCTGGTCTAGAGCTCCTGGCCTCAGGTGATAAGATGCCCGGGCCTCTCAAAATGCTGGGATTACAGGCGTGAGCCACTGCGCCCAGCCGCTCTCACTTTATAAGCCATGACCTCACCCATTAACAAACTGGCCCCAGCTGGCAGCAAATGATTCCAATAGAACATGAGCTCCTTCCAGGCAGTGACTTTGTCTCATTACCCACCACACCCCAAGCCCCTAGAAAAGCCCCTATCAACATCTTCCTGCTGACATCGGGGGGCCTAGCGGTCAAGCAGCAGGTGGCTCTGGTCACTCCGGGTTCCTTCTCCTCTTATTGCCTCACCCATAATGCCTGCCTCCCCCATTCAACAGCGAGGTTCCCAGGGCACAGGCTATGCTCATTCACCTTTGTATCCCAAAGCCTAACATTTGCTCCTTCGGTTCATGGATTCTTTCAACAACTATTTATTATGTGCCTATGTAAGGGCCAGGCACCATCCCAGGCACTAAGGATACATTAGGAAACAAAACAGACAAAATCCCTGCGCTCACGGGGCTGGTGCCTCAGCCAAGGTTTACTACAGGTGTTCTGTACGCCAGGAACTGTGCTGGGGCCGGGTGACATGACAATGAGGAAGGCCCCAGCCCTCAGGAGCACTGTATTCCCAAAGGGATGGAAGATGTCAAGCCGGCAAACCAATGAACGAATGAATGGTTAAAGACTCTGATACCTGCTAGCCCAGGGCACAGCAGGGGCCCAGCTGTTATTTGAAAGGGAGTGGTGTGGGGTGCTTGCTACTATAGACCAAATGTGTCCCATCCAAAATTCATGTTAGCTCCTAAACCCCAATGCAATGGTATTTGGAGGAGAGGCTGTGCGGGTAATTACGTAATAAAGGTGGAGCCCTCATGAATGGGATTAGTGTCCTCACAAGAGAGGGCCCAGAGAGCCCCCTCCCCACTCCTGTCATGAAGACACAGCAAAAAGACGGCCATCCATGGGCCAGGAAACGGGCCCCCATCAGACACTAACTCTGCTGCCTTGGCCTTGGATGTCCCAGCCTGCAGAACTGTGAGAAATACAATTCTGTTATTTATCAGCCCCTCGGTCTATGATAGTTTGTTACAGCAGCCCAAACGGACTGAGTAGCTAAGAGAACAAACTCTGAAGAGACAAACACCAAGGCTTGACATTGAGCTCTGCCGCTCACTCACCAGCTGAGTGGCCTGTGCAGCCCCATCACCTTTCCAAAACCAGGTTTCCTTGTCTGTGGTACTCATTTCATGGGCTGCTGTCATAACTTAATGAGATTAGTATAGTGAGAGGTAGAGAGAGATGGAAAGCCCTTAAGAAAACAGGCAGCCCAGTTCCAAGGCAAGCAGGAAGGGAAGCCAGGTTAGAGGTTCATCAGGAGGCCGAGTTGACAGTGACTATTGTGACCTGACACCAGTCAAAGGCGACAACTTTGCAATACCCCACCCCACTCACTCCACCCCACTCCAGGCTTCATGAAACACCTGGGACTGGTTTTGCAGGAATTCTACCTCCAACATTCAGATGTCAATTAATATTAATATTCAGCTGAAGAAGTAGGGCCAAGCCCTTCCTGCACCAGATCCAACTGGGCACAGCCAACTTCAAGTCTCTCTGTGCCAGCCAAGCTCAGACATCACCCATTCTAACAATATCAAATGCAGAACAACCCAAGAAGCAGAGAGAATCTTGCCTAGGGGAGCATCCTTGTTGATATCTGGGATCCCAATTAAAGTCCTCAAAGAAGCTCCTCAGAAGCAACATATGACCCTGCCATGTGCCACGTGGGAAGACCAGGAGGCAGCGGCTCAGATGCCAGAGTCCTGATTACTAGAGGGCCTCTAGCGTAGCTCATCCATCATTCATTCTTTCAACAAATACTAATTTATTACCTACCACGGTAGGTACTACTATCATAGTGCCTAACATGGGCGCTATGTTGCCCAGGATGGTCCCGATAAAATCAAATTTGTATCTGATCATCCATCCATTCAGCAAACTTTTATCCTCACCTCTATGTACAGGGTGTTGTTGGGCGAGGGTAAAGGATGGCAACACGTCACCATGTTTCTGCACATGCCAGTGCCTGGTTTTAAAATATCCTTATGGTTTTTGCCACCATCACCACTTGCCCATCTGACTGCTCTTCTTTTATGTAGTTAATGTGATCCCTCAAGGGTAGATTCAGGCACATCTTGGCCACACCTCCTGGTCCAGATGCCCCTCAGCTCTGCCCTAAATGGCCCCACCCTGTGATTAGCTCTGTCTTGTGCTTGGCCTGCTGTTTGGTAATCACCTGCCTCCTGGTCTTCCTTTCTCTCTAGATTGTGACTCCCCCTTTTTTTTGAGACAGGGTCATGCTCTGTCACCCAGGCTGGAGTGCAGGGGGGTGATCTCAGCTCACTGCAACCTCTGTCTCCCAGGTCCAAGCGATTCTCCTGCCTCAGCCTTCTCAGTAGCTGCGATTACAAGCATGCACCACTCCGCCTAGCTAATTTTTTTTTTTTTTGTATTTTTAGTAGTGATGGGATTTCACCATGTTGGCCAGGCTGGTCTCAAACTCCTGACCTCAGGTGATCCATCTGGTTTGGCCTCCCATAGTGCTGGGATTACAGGTGTGTGAGCCACCATGCCCGGCCTCTTCTTTTTTTTTTTTTTTTTTTTTTTTTAGAGACAGGGTCTCACTATGTTGCCCAGGCTGGAACCTAGCTAAATAATTACAGCTAAATTTCAGGCATGCACCACCATGCTTGGCTAATTGTAAAATATTTTGGTAGAGGTGGGGGTCTTTCTACGTTGACCAGGCTGGTCTCAAACTCCCGGGCTCAAGCAATTCTCCTGCCACAGTCTCCCAAGTAGCTGGGATTACGGGTGTAAGCCACCACACCCAGCCTTCCCCCTTTTCATTTGTATTCCTTTACTTATTTGTGTTTTTCTAATTTGGTACAAAACATGAAAAAAAATTGTGGAGTTTTGTTTCTTTGTGTCACGTAGAAAATGAAAGAGGAGGGCAGTAACAAGGAAGACAAAATACACCTTTTAAGGTCAACACTGTTTGGTGTTTATTTGGTGAGCCTGAGGGCAATTTTCATTCTCATTTCTTTTTATTATTGATGTTTCCAATCCTTTCAACAGTGACCATGCGTTGCTTTTGTAATTACAACAAGAATCCCTATACACAAAGCAAAAAACATATAGTTTGTCTTGTTTTTAAGAAACAAAGATTAAACTACACTAAAATATAAGGCCATCGTCTCTGAATGATAAGTTTTAGGGCAGTTTTTTTCACCCTCATCTCTGCTTTCCAAATTCCAAAGATAAAAAGATATTACTTGAATAAGAAGAAAAATAAAGGGAGTCGTGTTTCACGCCTTCCCTCTTCCCTTCTTCCCACCCTATCTAATGCCTGGAATATCCCATGAGGGTCTCCAACTTCAGCAGGAGCTAAGAGCCAAGAGTCATCTGAGAGATGATTTTAGTTTGTTTCTCTCCTTTCTTTTTTATTGTGTGGCGAAGAAAGGAATCATAATCTGATTCCTAAAGAGGACTTCACCTTTGCTCTTGGTTGGACTCTAAATCACACTGGGACAATTTAAAAACCACAGTGAGAAACATCTTACACCAGTCATGATGACTATTATTAAAAAGTCAAAAATAGGCTGGGTACGGTGGCTCACACCTGTAATCCAAGCACTTTGGGAGGCCAAGGTGAGCGGATGAGGTCAGGAGTTTAAGACCAGCCTGGCCAACATGGTGAAACCCTGTCTCTACTAAAAATACAAAAAAAAACAAAAAAAATTAGCCGGACGTGGTGGCAAGCACCTGTAATCCTAGCGACTCGGGAAGCTGAGGCAGGAGAATTGCTTGAACCTGGGAGGCGGAGGCTGCAATGAGCCGAGACCGCGCTGTTGCATTCCAGCCTGGGCGACAAGAGTGAGACTTTGTCTCAAAAAAAGAAAAGAAAGAAAAAGTCAAAAATAACAGACATTGATGAGGATGCTGAGAAAAGGAAATGCTTATATACTGTTGGTGGGAGTGTGAATTAGTACAACCTCTGTTGGAATGAGTATAAAGATTTCTCAAAGAACTATCATTTGATCCAGCAGTCCCACTACTGGGTAGCTACACAAAGCGAAAGAAATCATTATAACAAAAAGATACTTCCATTCATATGTTATCACAGCACTATTCACAATAGCAAAGTGATGTGGGTTGATGTGGAATCAACCTAAGTATCTGCCAACAGATAACTGGATAAAGAAAATGTGGTATATCTATATATATCAAAAAGAATAAAAAAGAATAAAATCTTGTCTTTTGCAGCAACATGGGTGGAACTGGAGGGCATTATCTTAAGAAAAGTAATTCAGAAAGTCAAATATTACATGTTCTAACTTGTAAGTGTAAGCTAAATAATGGGTACACATGGATATAGAGTGTGGAATCATAGATATTGGAGACTCATCAGCCTGGGCAATATGGTGAAACCCCATCTCTACTAACAATACAAAATATTAGCCAGGCATGGTGGCTTTAGCCTGTAATCCCAGCTACTTGTAAGACTGAAGTGGGAGAATCACCTGAGCCCAGGAGGCTGAGGTTGCAGTGAGCCAAGATGGTGCGACTACACTCCACCCTGGGTAACAAGAGTCAGACCTTGTCTCCAAAAAGAAAAATAGTAAGATGCTGGAGATTCAAAATGGTGGGAGGGTGGGATGGGGGTGAGGGATGAGAAATTACCTAATGAGAACAATGAACACTATTCAGCTGATGGTTATACTAAAACCTCAGATTTTGTCTCTATGAAATATATTCATGTAACAAAACTGCACTAAGTCTATAAAAATAAAAATAAATGAATAGATAAAATAACATTGGGGAAAACATTATTCACAGAGTTTTAAAATTCAAATCAATACATTTTTTTCCCAAATAGACTGTAGGATCTTTGAGAGAAAGAACTATTTCCCAGTTGTTTTGATATGCCTCATGCAGTCTATTAAATTACCTGTAACAGATAATCAGGGCTTCATCATTCATTCAGCAAACCTTTCTTGGAGGCTGCACTGAGCACCACCAGTTCAGCGAGATCCTGGGAAATGAAGAGGTAATCAGGGCTTCCTCATTCATTCAGCAAACCTTTCTTGGAGACGGTACTGAGCACCACCAGTTCAGCGAGATCCTGGGAAATGAAGAGATAATCAGGGCTTCGTCATTCATTCAGCAAACCTTTCCTGGAGACAGCACTGAGCACCATCAATTCAGCGAGATCCTGGGAAATGAAGACCAGGGCATGGGCTCTGCCCTAAAGGGTTCTCCCCTCCATCGTCTCCCATCTTTGTGGAGGAAACTGATCAGATAGATCAAAAAATCCAAGCTCGTCTCCTACCCTCATCCCATGGGAGGCCAGGATCCATCCCTCAGTGAGGATTGATAGAATAAAAGCAGAAAACTGGCATTCTAATAGAAAAGACAAAATGGTCTAAGAACATCCTTGTTGATATGTGGGATCCTGATTAGAGTCTTCAATGAAGCTCCTCAAAAGCAACATATTACTCCTGCCGTGTGCCATATGGGAAAACCAGGAGGCAGCGGCTCAGATACCAGAGTCCTGATTACTGGGGGCCTCTAGTGTAGCTCATTCATTGTTGATCCTTTCAACAATGTTGATTTATTACCTACCATGGGCCAAACACAGACTTGACTCTGGAAGCACAAAAATAAAAAGCCACCGGGCGGGGTGGCTCACACCTGTAATCTCAGCACTTTGGGAGGCCCAGGTGGGTGGATAATGAGGTCAGGAGTTTGAAACCAGCCTGCCCATCACAATGAAACCCTATAACTACTAAAATACAAAAAAAAAAAAAAACCCAAAAAACCATGACAGGCTGTGGTTAGTGAGAAGAAAAAACAAAATACAAGCAAGGCCAGGTGGGGTGGCTTGCGCCTGTAATTCCAACATTTTGGGAGGCCCAGGTAAAAGGATCACTTGAGCCCAGTAGTTTGAGGCTTCAATGAGCTATGATCATGCCACAGCCTGGGCAACAGAGTAAGACCTTGCCTCTTAAAAAAAAAAAATCATGCACGCAAACAATTATGCAATATGAAAATCCCCGGGAAACAGATGGGCCAGATAGCAGAGAGATTGCAACAGAGGTGCAGGAGGCTTCAGACTCTGGGGCTGCGACAGAGTCTAGCACAAAGAAGGAATGCTATAAACATTTGTGGGAAAAAGATGAAATAACAGACTTGGAAGATGAAGTGGAGGCAGGGGAGGGAGAAGGCATCCAAGCCAGAGGAACCCTTGTGTGCAAAGAGAGATGAAAATTCAGAAGAACCACAGGGGCTAGGAGAGAAATTCAGAGGAAAGAGGGGTAAGGAGGAGAGGCTTAGCAGGGTCTGGAGCTAGATCGTGAGGAATCTGGTACTCTAGGAAGAGAGATTTCACTGTGTCCTGTAGGTGCTGGAGTCACTGAAGAATTCTGAGCGAGGAAGTGACACATCTAAGTTGGGAGAAAGTTTCAGGAAATGAGTAGTCAGTAGAGGAGTCAAAAAATAAATAAATAAAAAGGAAGAGCTTTAAAATTCCCAGACATTGGATTTAGAGGCTAGGAGGTGATTGCGTCATTCTGACATCTGTGAGGGAAGCAGTGAGGGAGTATTTGGGGAGGGGAAAAGCTGTAGCTGGGAGAGAGGTAAAGAGGGCATTTATTATAACAGGGAAGGTGAAAAGGGCTAAGGTCTGAACTAGTGAGGGGCAATGTTGACGGAGAGGAAGGGGACAGATGGGCGAGAGATTTAAGGGCCAGAATTGACAGTGTTTGGTGGCTCATGGCATGTGGGGAGTAAGGAACAGAAAGGACTAAGATAAGACCCTGGATATGGCCATGGAGGAGGGAGTCACTGCAATCCTTGACAAGACACGTTTCTAGGTGGTGGTATGGGAACAAAGGATAGCTTGGGGTGAGTTCAAGAGAGAACTGGATGACAAGAAGTGGAGACAGCTGCTTCCAGGAGTTGTGTTAGGAGCAGAGACATAGAGCCACAGCTGGAGGCTGCTGGGGTCAAAGGCGGGTCTATATCTTAAAGTTGGGGGGTTTATAGCACACATGTATATTGATGGGAATGAGCCAAAAGAGGGAGGGAAACTGGTGATGCAGGAGAGAGGAAGCCCCTGCAGGGTGAAGGCAAGCAGGACTTGCCAAAGAAAGTGTGCAGAGAAGTCATGGGTGGGGAGGCAGAGAGTGCAGATGTGTGGACAGGACGCTGGCAGGAGCATCTTCTCTGTTGGCATCTATTTTCTCAGTGAAACAGAAAGCTACATTATGAGCTGAGAGTGAGGATAGGAAGGAGGTGTTGGAGGTCTAAGGAAGGAGGAGAAGGTATGTTAGAGCATACCAAGAGAGGGAGCAGGGCCTGAGCAGTGATGACCAAGAGAGGGAGCAGGGCCTGAGCAGTGATGACCAAGAGAGGGAGCAGGGCCTGAGCAGTGATGACCAAGAGAGGGAGCAGGGCCTGAGCAGTGATGACCAAGAGAGGGAGCAGGGCCTGAGCAGTGATGACCAAGAGAGGGAGCAGGGCCTGAGCAGTGATGACCAAGAGAGGGAGCAGGGCCTGGGCAGTAATGCATCCAGAATGGAGAAGAAAACAGTGAGCCAAGTGCCTGAAGTGCCCATGGATGCATGTGGGAATTACCAGGAGGCCAGCAAATGACAAGGACAACAAGAGTGCAAGGGGGCAGGGTATGGTGGAAATGGGCAGAGCCCCAGTGGAACTCAAAATCCCAATGAGGAGCATGGGGAATACACCTGCTCTAAGCTGGGTTGTTGAATGCAGAGAAAGAAGCTCCCTCCTCTCAAAAGAGCTGTGGGTAAATGAGGTCCTCAAGCTAGAGTCTGGTTTCCCTTTGGGTTGGCAGGTGGAGAACTGAAGGGAGTGTCAACAATTAGGGAGATTCCAGGGGCCACCATGGGAAATATCGGGAGTGAAGTCAGCAATTATAGGAAATCCACTGACGTGTTCCTTTCTGATTGATAAAAAGGATGCTTTCCTTTCAACTTTTGCAACCAAAGCCAATATATATCTGTTGAATGAATGATATGAATGGATGAGTGATGCAATTATAAAAGGGGTGGGTCCAGTCATCATGGGTCATTGCTATGGTTTGAATGTGTCCCCCAGTGTTCATGTATTGGAAACTTGATCATGTGTCACATCTCAATGAAACCATGTTGAGAGGTGATTAGGCCACGAGGTCTCTGCCCTCACGAATGGATTAATGCCATTATTGTCAGGGTGGGTTCATTACTGGGAGAGCATACTTTTTATAAAAGTGAGCTCGGCCTTCTCTTGCTGTCATTCTCACCCCCTTTTGCCCTTCTGCCTTCTGTCACTGGATGACACAGCACGAAGGCCCTTGTCAGACGCTGATGCCATGCTCTCAGACTTCCCAGACTCCAGAACCATGGGTCAAATACATTTCTATTTACTATTAATTATCTAGTCTGTTAGTATTCTGCTACAGCAGTATAACATTGACTAAGACAGTCATTTAATACCCTTTTCCTCCTCAAACTAAGAACTTACCCCCAGATAAACCACAAAGCTCTAATCTCTCCCTCCTCAGGAGCACCACGATGAGGCAAAACTGCGTCTGCCATTGATATGCACCTATCCCCCTCTCTGCATCCCTCTCTACACAGACACAGGGCACCAAGTCTTACTGAAGAAAAATAACTCATCCAGACACAGAAACTGAGAGCACCTCCTCGCCTTCTTTCCTGGAGGGCAGGCTGGGTGTTTCCATCTGAGAAAATACACAAATGTCAGGAAAGAACCAAGAACTGACAGCAGCAAACACAATGAGGGTGACTATTTACATAGTTCCATCAGGCATTAAGATGGTATTAATTTTCCATCTACTTCTGGGTTTTAAATGCCTAGCCCCTGCCCTCTGTCTCCACCTTATTAGCTGGAGATTTTCACTGTGTCTAAATCTTAGTTGCATCTGCCACCCTTTATTTCAAATCACTGAGACCTGGGGCCACTCACATCCTCATAGCTTTACTCTGTGTGCCACAAGCATGACGCAGCCTTTCCCTGGCCAAGCCCTGGCAAAGAAGAAGCACACAAGCACCCCAAGAGAAAATAATTTCTCTCCAGGCTGCAGGATAGGTGCCAGATTCCTAATTTTATCAGCAAAACCCAGGTGTCCTCTTTGCTGCCTGCCCAGTTGACAAAAGCAAAGAAGAGTGTTAGCAATGGTTCACAATCATCCAAGAGGCTTTGGAAAGAAGAACTGGTATTGCAATTGTCTGATCGTCTACACCTAACATGTAGATAAGGTTCTGCTGTCACTGCTCTTCAGAGCAAGGAGAATCAAGTGATCCAAGCCACTTGGAGTACTCAGGGGAATCAGGAAAAGCAAGAACAGAGAAGTCCATTCTTCTCACTGCAAGAACACCCAGGTTCTGGGATAGGTGGACTGAGTTCAAATCCTGACTCTACCATCTGTGTGATTTTGAGCAATGACCTCTGAGCATCAGTGCTCCAGCCTGTAAAATGCACTTGTTAATTGCACTCACCTACTCACTGCTCAGGGTGGTTGTAGTGATTCCATTGTTTATGCAAACTAAGCTTCAGACACCAAAAGGGAGATACTCGATCAATGTCAGTCTTCCTTCTTTTCCTGGTAAAGTTTGTATTTATGATGATTCTAAACATCGCTGATGGAATTTGAGTGCAACCAAGCTAGAAATAGGTTTCACATAAACCGAGGCACCTCCTTGGTACATAGGAAACAGGAAATGATGGCATAGGAGATGAAAGAAATAGCTCTCCAGGCCTTTCGGGGGTCCTCTAGCAGGCAAACAAGGCCCTTGAAGATCTGCCTCAGTTTCCTCTTTTTAAAAAAAAATTTTATTTGGCAGCCTTCAGAATCACAGCAGATTCAGAGACTCCAGTTTCCTCTCAATACACTTTGGCATCCCTCCCACTTAGTGACTGGGTTCTCCTGAAGGCCAATGCCCTTTCAGGCCTCTAAGCCTTTGCATATGCTGTTCCCTCTACCTAGAAAGCCCTTCGTCCTCTTCTTCACATGGACATCCCCGACTCATTCCTGAGAACTAAGCTCAAGCGGCTGTCTCGCCTCCAGGCATCCTTCCTGGCCCCAGCAAAGCTGGGCAGGGGGTTCCTCCTCTGTGCTTTCTACTGTCCCAGTGCCCTGTGGAAATAGGATCATTAAACGGCTCCTTGCTGCTCCATCTCTCCACCAGACCAGGAGCCCTGGAGCCAAAAACTGGACTTCATTTACATATTAGCACTTTCAGTGTCTGGTACAAATCCATGTTTGGTTCAGTCATTCAACAAGAATTTACTGAGCAGCTGCTATGTAAAGCCTGATACACGGATATCATGGCAAACAAAAAGTCAAAATCCCTGCCATCATGAAGCTATATCTAGGGGATAGAAGATAAAAATGGAATCGAATAAGTATATTACAAGTCGAGTGCCAAGAATAAAAACTATCTTTGGCTAGAGTCTCAGAAAATAATAATAATAATTAATAAATAAATAAAAAATAAAGCAGGGAAACAGGAATAGGGAATGTCTTGGAGAGAGGGGACAGCTATTTTATGCAGAATGATGACAAAAGGCGGGAAGATGGGTGGGCATTTGCGTGGAGCCTGGAGGAGGTAGGAATGGATGTGTGGACATTTCAGGGAAGCACACTTCCCAGATTCACATTCCAGGTCTGTCACTTATTATCTGTGTTTTTTATTTATTATTATTGTATATATATATTTTTGAGACAGAGTCTCGCTTTGTTGTCCAGGCTGGAGTGCAGTGGCCCAATCTCAGCTCACTGCAACCTCTGCCTCCCAGGTTCAGGCGATTCTTCTGCCTCAGCCTCCCAAGTAACTGGGACTACAGGCATCCGCCACCATGCCTGGCTAATGTTTGCATTTTTAGTAGAGATGGGGTTTCACCATGTTGGCCAGGCTGGTCTCAAACTCCTGACTGCAAGCGATCCACCCGCCTTGGCCTCCCAAACTGCTGGGATTACAAGTGTGAGCCACCGTGCCCGGCCCTGTGTGATTTTTAAGGACATCTCCTAACCTCTTTATGCCTCAGTTTCCTCATCTGTTAAATGGGAATAGTAATAGTACCTATTTCATAGAATTGTTGAGAGGTTTGGTTTTTGAAATTGTGGTGAAATACACAAAATTTACCCTCATGACCATTCTTAAGTGTACAGTTCAATGGTATTAAGTACATTAAGTTGTGCAACCATCACCATCATCCATCTCCAGAACTCTTTTCATCTTGAAAAACCGAAGCTCCATTTAACACTAACTCCTCAATCCCACCCCACCCCCGAGACCCTGGCGATGGCCATTCGACTGTCTCGGTGCGTTTCATTACTCTAGGCACCTCACATAAGTAGGATCATATATTTGCCCTCTTGCGACTGGCCTATTTCACTTAGCGTAATGTCTTCAAGGCTCGCTCACGTTGTGGCGCATGTCAGAATTTCCTTCCCTTCTAAAGCTGAATAATATTCCACTGTATGTAGAGACAGTATATTGTTTATCCATTGATCTGTCATGGACATTTGCGTTGTTTTCCACCTTTGGGTTATTGTGAATAATGTTGCTATGAACATGGTGTACAGATATCTCTAGCTTTAATTCTTTTGGGTATATACCCAGAAGCAGACTTGCTTGGTCACATGGTAGCTCCATGTTTAATTTTTTAAGGAACCAATTACTATTCTACACATTAGTGGCACCAATTTACATTTCACCCACAGGGCACAAAGGTTCCTATTTCTCCACATCCTTGACAATTGTTATGTTCTCTCTCTTTTCTTTCTCTTTCTCTGTCCTCCTTTCTTCCTGCATTCCTTTCTCTTTCTTTCTTCTTCCTTCCTTCCTTCATTTCTTTTTTCTCTTTCTTTCTTCCTTTCTTTCCTTTTCTCTGTCTTCCTCTTTTCCTTCTTTCTTTTCCTCTCTCTTTCCTCTTCTTTCATTTTATTTATTTATTTATTTTAGAGACAGGGTCTTGCTATGTTGTCCAAGCTGGTCTAGAACTCCTGGGTTCAAGCAGTCCTCCCATCTCAGCCTCTCAAAGTGCCAGGATTACAGGCATGAGCCACCAAGCCTGGCCTCTTTTTCTTTTTTTCTGTCTTTCCTTTTCTTCCTCTCTTTCTTTCCTCTCTTTTCTTTTGTTCTTTCTTCCCTTCTTTCTCTCTTTTTCTTTTTTTGTCTCTCTCTCCCCGTTTTCCTCTCATCCGTCCTTCCTTTCTTCCTTCATTCCTTCCTTAGTAGCCATCCTAGTAGGTATGTGTTGAAAGGTTTTGGTGAGTTCTTTTATTTATTTGTTTCTGAAACAGGGTTTCACTCTAGTGCCCAGGCTGGCGTGCAGTGGTGCAATCACAGCTCACTGCAGCCTCAACCTCCCGGGCTCAAGCAATTCAAACTGCAGTATCACCTGAATCAGAATCACTTCAGACAACTGTGTAAAATGCACATTTCTGGGCCTCAGGACAATTAACTCAACAGCAGGAGCCCAGAATTCGGTATTTTTTACAGATACCTTGTGGGCTTCTTCTGTACAGAGAAGTTTGAGAAAGGATGGGCTAAGATATCTTTTCTGAAGGTGCTCATCTCTTTCCCCAAAACGTCTGTGGTCCTGAGAACCCCTCTGTCACCCAGGTGGGGGGGATGGAGACTTCAACACAGCCTGTGGAGGAGGCTGTGAAGGAGGACACAGCCCAAGAATGGACATTTTGGGACCAGGAGGGAGCCAAAGGGCTGGGGCAGTTGGTGAAATGGAAACTATGTCAGAGGGTGGAAAGGGGGCCTCGGGGCAGGAGCCACGTGACAATTGTGAAGAGAAAAGTGGTTCAGAGAGAGGACATATGCAGGCGAGAGGGAGCAAGGCTCTGTCCTGGGGAGGAACAGCTGCTGGGAGTTAGGACGGGGGCAGCCCCAGGGAGAGTGGCCTAGTGGAGCGAGGGACACCTGCTGCCTTCAACCCCAGCCCTGCGGCAGACCAGCTGTGCAGCACCTGGTAAGTCACTGTCCTTCTCTGAACCTTCGTTTTTCTAACTATAAAAAGGGGTAGATAATGATGCATGTGCTTCCTACTTGGCAGAGCAGCAAATGACAGGAAGGATATGAAATTGTAAAGGGCCTTGGCAGCTTTAATTCCAGGGCTAAGGGTGGTGGAGGTGTTATTATTAGTGCCAGAGCACAACAGGGGCCTGGAGAAACCAGAGGCCAGGAGGCCACACAGCACGTGCTCAGGAACACAGACTGCAGCCAGACCCCTCTCACATTTTTTTTTTTTAGGCAAGGTCTCACTCTGTCGCCCAGGCTAGAGTGTAGTGGTGCAATCATGGCTTACCACAACCTCTGCCTCCTGGGATCAAACGATCCTCCTGCCTCGGCCTTCCAAGTAGCTGGGACTACAAGCATGTGCCACCATGCCCAGCTGATTTTTGTATTTTTAGTAGAGACGGGGTTTCTCTTTGTCACCCAGGCTGCTCTCAGACTCCTGGACTCAAGCGATCCACCTGCCTAGGCCTCCCAAAGTGCTGGCATTACAGGCATGAGCCACTGTCCCCAGCCTCCCCAGCTCCTTAAGTGTGGACTGTGTATAGTGGCTTCCTTCCTAAGAGCACAGTATGAAAATGGGGAGAAAAGAGTAACTTTATAGTAGAGAAACATGACAAACATTACATCAGCCAGGTGATCAGAGTTAACAGCAGCAGGGATGAACCATGTTGCGGGTGTGCCCGCTTCATATACTGTGGCGTGGTGACAGGGCACTTTCCCTCTGGGGTCTCCCTCCTAAAAACCCATAACCCCGGTTGAATCATAAGAAAAGTCTCAGACAAATCATAACTGAAGGGCATTCTACGAAATACCTGGCTAGTACTCCTCACAACTGTCCAAAAACCAAGGAAAGTCGGAAACATTTTCACAGCCAAGAGGAACCTACAGAGCCGTGATGACTATGTGGTATTCCAGATGGGATCCTGGGGCAGGAAACAGACATTTAGGTAAAAATTAAGGAAATCTGGCCAGGCACGGTGGCTCATGCCTATAATCTCAGCACTTTGGGAGGCCAAGGTGGGTGGATCATCTGAGGTCAGGAGTTTGAGACCAGCCTTGCCAACACAGCAAAACCCTGTCTCTAGGAAAATACAACAATTAGCCAGACATGGTGGTAGGCGCCTGTAATCCCAGCTACGTGGGAGGCTGAGGCAGGAGAATCACCTGATCCCAGGAAGTGGAGGTTGCAGTGGGCCAAGATTGAGTCATTGTGCTCTAACCTGGGTGGCACAGCGAGACTCTGTCTCAAACAAACAAAAACAAAACAACAACAAAACAACTAAGGAAATCTGAGTAAAGTATGGGCTTTAGTTATAATATTATAATTAATAATACTGGTTCATGAATTGTGACAAACATACCTTGCTAATGTCACATGTTAACTACGAGAATCTGGGTTTGGGGTATATGGAAACTCTATATCAGCTTCGCAACTTTTCTGTACATCTCAAACTATTCTAAAGTTAAAAGGTTGGAGTTTTTTGGGTTTTTTTTAAGTACAGTTCATTTTAGGAAAAGAAAAAAGGAATGGCATTTAACACTCAGCTTGGAAGAGCCTTGAGCAGAAGCAGTAAAATGAGGCTCATCTCCCCAGCTATTTCCCTCCAGGCACATTTCTGGCATTCTCTTGGCTGGAAAAGAGAGTGAGAACGTGGGGCTTGAGGCCAGGGTGTGTGAGTGGGAACAGCATGGGGGAAACGAAGCTCTCTGAGTTTCATCTCATCACCTGCAAAATGGAAATGATGAGGATATCTAGGTCATGTAAGTACACCACATAGCACACCTCCTGGCACATAAGTGACAGCTTGTAGCTAACATCCCCCTCTCCCAAAGGCCAGGAGATGGGGCAGGTTCAGGAACTGGGCAGTAACAATGACGTTGCCCTGTGGTGGTCCTGCTCAGGGTATGTGGATGCCACAGGGCCAGGAGAGCCAGGAGAGCTTCCAGGGAGAGCTCTCACAGGTCGGTCACCCCTATGGAGCAGGCTTCCAGTCCTCTCTGCCACCTGCTCATTGTGGGACAGTCACGCTGCCTTGCCTCTCTAGAGCATGATTTTCTTCTCTGTGGAGGTGAGACATGTGGACTATGGAGAAGTTGGTAAGGGGAGGGCGGGGTTTGGGGGACAGACAGAGCTGAACTTGAATCCTGGCTCTTCCACCATCAGTGGGACCCTGAACCAGCCTCGATTTCCTCATTAGTGAAAAGAGGATGTTCATATCAAGTTAGCAGAGTTTGCTAGGAGAATTCAAGCAGATGGTGTTGCAGTGCCTTGCCCAGAGCAGGTCCTCAAAAACTATCAGTAACCTTCCCTCTTAAGCATTTCCTAGCTCTTGAGTCCTCAAATACTGAACAGTGAGTTTCCTACCCACCAGATTGGCCAAAAATTACACATTTTGGCAACGCTAAATGTCTGGTGAGCAGGCAGGGCCACAGGAACTGTTCCACACCACCAGTGAGAGTTTATGTTGCTATTGATCACTGTGAAATCCAATTTGGTAACATATGGTGAGGCTGGATATTTGCAGATCCCTTGACCCAGCAATTCCACTCCTAGATATGCGCTCTAGACACATTCTAGCAAGAAGACAAGCAGACTGATAGGAAACTGTTAATTGAAGTAACAGCACAAACTTGCAACATCCTAAATGCCCACAGCAGAAAAATGAATACATAACTGGTGGTGTATTAACCCGGTGGAATACTCTAGACTTCAGACTTGAACTGACTGAACTGCAGCTCTCTGTATGAACACAGGCAAACCCCCAAAGCATAACCTTGAACAACAAAAAGGGTAAGCTGGCCAGGCGTGGTGGCTCACACCTGTAATCCCAGCACTTTGAGAGGCCAAGGTGGGCTGATCACCTGAGGTCAGGAGTTCGAGACCAGCCTGGCCAACATGGTGAAACCCTGTCTCTACTAAAAATACAAAAACAAATTATGTATGGCATGGTGGCAGGTGCCTGTAATCCCAGCTACTTGAGAGGCTGAGGAAGGAGAATCTCTTCAACCAGGGAGGCGGAGGTTGCAGTGAGCTGAGACTGGGCCATTACACTCCAGCCTGGGCAACAGGAATGAAACTCCGTCTCAAAAAAAAAAAAAAAAAAAAAGGGTAAGTTGCAGAAGGCTGTCTGTATAAGGACATAATAGTTTGTAATTTATATATATATACACATATTATATATTATATAGTAACAGCTTTATATTATATATTATACATGAACTTTAAGAACATATACAGTAATATAACTATTTATGGAGACAGTATTTGTAGTAATAAAATAAAAACATGCCTGGGAATAATAGCCGTGTTCAGAGGGAGGGAAGAAACAGAAAGAATTGGGGAGGGACACACAGGGGACTTCAATTGTGTCTGTAACAGTTTCTATTTTTAGAAAATAAAATCTGAAGAAAATATGGCAAAGTGCTAAAATGTCCTAAACCTAGGCATCAGGTACATGGTACTCACTACATTACTGGTGAGCTTTTCTGCTTGCTAAAATCATGCATCAATTTTCAAGGTCTCTAATATTTGATGAATTTCATTCCGGGACCCTTGGGTGCAATATTTTAAACCACCCTTTAATTAAGGAACTTGACTTGCTTGACTCTAAACACTTTCCTCCTACTCTCAAATCCTGCCCTGTCCGTCTGTAAGAAACACTCTTGGGGCTCTCATCCCACTTCCCTGAAATCTTGGAGAGTCCCCTTGGTCCTCGCCCCACTTTTCTGGAATGTTGGAGAGTCCACTGTGGTTCCATTGAGTGTCTGCTTCCGTTTGTTTTAGGAGTCATCTGACACCCAGTCCACCCCAGGAACACTTGACATACTTCTCCCTCACCCCTGGAGAGGCTTTGAGTGTTGTCACTGGACCAGAGAAAATACTGTTTTCCTCACCAGGTGACTCTTCTCCATCACAGGTACCGGGAAGCCTGAGGACACTTGCCCAGAATCGCAGGCTTTCCGGGTCATTGTTGCCAGGCCATACCCAGAAGGGGAGACACTGTGTCCGTCATCGGGGGGTCTGCTGGGGCCCCCGCCTCATCTGCACCCTTAGGAGGTTTCTGGGGGCTGCTGCCTGCCTTTCTCAATAGCGAAAACCAACTCCAGGGTTTTAAGAGCTGCACAAATGGGGACAGAGAGCAATCATCCCTCCAAGTTCTTTCCCCAAATCCACACTAAGAAAGCACTTAAGGAAATATCTAATAGCTTGGTCTTTGGTCCTCACCAGAAAAAACAAAATCATCTTTCATTTTTCTATATCAGAGGTCCGCCCCACCCATGCCCACACGCATGCGGTTCTCCTCTGCCTCCTCCAACTCCTTCTAAACATGACATGAGAACTCATTATCTCCATATGGAATTCTGGGAAGAATCAACGGAAAGGTAGGAGGGCAGGCAGGTGGCTGAGTCTGTCCTGGTCTTGCCGCCTCTCAGCACTGGACTCCACTCACCATTCCAGAGGGCACCTTTGGAAGGGTGTTCCCCGCTCCTGGCTTTCCACATTGAGCACCTACAGGGGCTACTCTAAGTGCTGGCCTGATGGCAGCAAGTCAGGCAAAGAACTCCTTGCCCTCACGGTGCTTACACTCTAGTGAGGAGAGAGATGATTTACTAAGCAAACAAATAATCACATCATATAGTTGCAGGGAGAGATGCATGCTAGGCAGAAAAGCAACATGGGAGAATGAGAGAAAGCGGGCTTGGGTGAGGCAGCTAATGCCCCATCTGTAGGATTAGGAGGCCTCTAGGATGAGGCAGTTTTGAGTAGAGGGGACATTTCAGCACAGGGTGGAGGTCAGGCATGTCTAAGAAGAAGGACCTAGGAGGAGGTTGTGGGAGATGCGGGTGGCAAGACAACCAGGGGCAGACTATGTCACACATCGTGCTGTGAGAGCAAGGCCATGGCTACCACTTACAGAAGAAGAAACAGATGGTCTAGGTGGTTATAGGGTTCACCAAGACCACACTGCCAGTTTGTGCTAGCTGAGCCAGGTCATCTAACTCTGAGAGCTATGCTTTGAGTTACTCCATGCCGTCTCTTGGCCCAGGACACATATAGGTCCATGTCCCTTATGCACAACCCAGCGCTGGCCGTGGGCTGGAATCCAGGATGCTCACATTTCAGAAACTTCATACAGTGCAGGCACAGCATCATCTTCGACACTCCTGGGAGATCTGGGATACAGGGCACACCACAATTATATTAATATTTATGCAGCAAACATAACGATCTTTACACTCAGTATGCTAAATAAATAATAGCTCAGGACAGGTGGGCTTTGGTCACCAAATCCAGGGCACATGCCAAATTAGTTACTAAAACAAAATAACAACTTTTGGTTTCCTGAGCCTCCTGGATTTCCTCTAAAAGCACTGGGGGGCACCATTTTAAATTCTGAAAATGACGGCTCTGTGTGGACAAAAGATAGCAGAGCCAACTGGAAACCAGGTCACACACATTTATATCTTGGCAAGGCCCAGACGATGGGAAAAGCCACCAAGGGGATAGAACGCTGAGATGCAAACTTCCTCCTTGGCAAAGGAGACAACAGCAGCTGCAGAGCTGCCGGCAACACGCAATCGAAAGGTGACGTGGAAGTCCAAGTCCAACAGCCAAGTGAGAAGGGCAACTAGTTAGAAAGGTGGAAGCCCAGCTCTACAAAGGAAGCTACCACATTTCATGTCAGCTCTTTGTCTTGTACTCTTGCTAGACCTGGGTTGGGTTTGAAAATGTGGCCAGAGGCAGAGAAATTATAGGTGGGAGAGATAGAAAAGCATCATAATTTAAACCAAAAAAAAAAAAAAAAAATCACCTTGGCCAGGCACAGTGGTTTACACCTGTAATCCTAGCACTCCGGGAGGCCAAAGTGGGCGAATCATTTGAGGTCAGGAATTCGAGACCAGCCTGGCCAAAAAAGGTGTAACCCCGTCTCTACTAAAAATACAAACATTAGCCGGACATGGTGGCACGTGCCTGTAATCCCAGGTATTCAGGAGGCTGAGGCAGGAGAATCACTTGAACCTGGGAGGTGGAGGTTGCAGTGAGCCGAGACTGCACTATTGCACTCCAGCCTGGGTGACAGAGTGAGTCTCCAAAACAACAACAACAAAAACAAAACAAAACAAAACCCCTTAGCGTCGGAGTGTTGGCGCCCCTCCTTGAAGTCTGAATTAATTTGCATTTTTCAGAAGTGCCGCATTTCTTCAACGCTTCTGAGAAATGCAAACCAATTCAGAGACGCCTGCCTGGGCTCCCCTTCTTCACTCTGCCTTACGCCTTTCTCCTCTGCTCCGTGGAAGAGCCAGAAACTGACGGCAGTTCTGGCCAGATGGTGGCACTGTGGATGGGGAGTGGGGCATAAAATCTAGGAAATATTTCAAAAGTATAATCCAGACTGGATACAGTGGATAAGCAAGAGAAAGGAGAAAGTGAGCCTTAAGCTTACAATCAGGGCATTTGAACTGCGGTCTATCTTAACCAAATGCCAGAAAATTAACACACCAGCATTAACCCTCTTCAGACGACTCCCTCAAACCTCGTGCCAATGGTCATCTCCACCTGTTACACACTGCGATGTTCAGGGCCTGGGTGTGCTCTGCCTGTGTTTCAATTCTGTCTCACTGATCAAACTGTGTGGTTTTCTTTTTGTTGTTGTGATTTTTTTCTTTTTTTTTTTTTTTTTTTCATTTTCGGTCACATCTACTACATAAACTTGCCATTTTAGCCATTTTTAAGTGTACTATTCAGTGGCATAATTACATTCACAATGTTGTGCATGTCATGTTCCTTTTTTAACTTCAGAAAGCCCAGTCCTCTCATCTGTTATGTGGGGGTAACAATGGCACCCACTTTCGAGGGAAACTGCAGGATTATCCGGGATAATTAGAGTGAAATGGCACAGTGCTGGCATATAATTGACCCTCAACAAATATGAGCTATTTCGTTGTTTTTGTTTTTGTTTGAGACGGAGTCTCACTCTATCGCCCAGGCTGGAGTGCAGTGACACAGTCTTGGCTCACTGCAACTTGCATTTCCCGGGTACAAGCAATTCTCATGCCTCAGCCTCCTGAGTAGCTGGGACTACAGGCATGCACCACCACGCCCGGCTAATTTTTGTATTTTTAGTAGAGATGGGGTTTCACCATGTTGGCCAGGCTGGTCTCGAACTCCTGACTTCCAGTGATCCACCCGCCTCAGCCTCCCCAAGTGCTGGGATTACAGGTGTGAGCCACCACACCCAGCCAATATTCGCTGTTTTATATAAGCTTTATTACCCACTTCCTCCTCCGTGTGCTCCCAGTTACACTGGCCATCTTGGTGCCCTTGTCACCTCCTACTGATGAACACCTCCCCCCGCGCCCCCCCTCACCTCCACAGTGACCCCGGGCTCACCCTCCTAATGGGTAAATCAGATCCAGTCCGGTTTCTGGCTCACAATCCCTCCCGCCTACTCATCCTCCTCAGTGGACGTGGCCCTCTCACTTGAACGTGCACCCAAACCACCTGAAGGGTAGAAGCACCTGGAGAGCGTGCTGACCACACGTGGATTGCTGAGCAGGGCCCTGCGCCTGCCATCTCTGATTCAACAGGTGTGGGTGAGCCTGAGATTTTGCATCCCTAACCCCTTCTCAGGTAAGGCGGATGCCGCTGTCCTGTGACCCCACTTTGAGGGCCACTGAGCTGGAGAATGAGGTATGCAGAACCTGACGACCTCTCGTCACTCCGTGGCCACCACCCCTCCCCGTCGGGAGGCAGCTTCTGCTGGGTTATTGCAATAGGCTCCTCACCGGCTTCCCTTGTTCAGCCCTTTCTTCCCTACAGTGGATTCTTAACACAGCTGTGAGTGATTCTTTTACCACAGAAATAGGATCCTGTTCTTCCTCTGCTTAAAATGCTCCAGTGGTGGGCCAGACACGGTGGCTCATGCCTGTAATCCCAGCACTTTGGGAGGCTGAGGTGGAGGCTTGCTTGAGCTCCAGGAGTTCAAGACCAGCCTGGGCAACAAAACAAGACTCTATCTGTACAAAAAAATAAAATAAATATAATTAGCCTGGTTGGTGGCGCACACCAGCTACTCAAGAGGTTGAGATGGGAGAATTGCTTGTGTCCAGGAGGTAGAGGCTGTAGTGAGCCGTGATTGTGCCACTGCACTCCAGCCTGGGAGGCAGAGCAAGACTCTGTCTCAAACAAACAAAAATCCTCCAGTGGTGTCCCATCTCATTTAGGATAAAACCTGCTGGCCTTACCATTTCCTCTGAGGTTTATTGATCTGGCCCCTGCATCTCTGCGTACCTTGGGGCCTTTGCTGTTGCTGTCCTCTGGGCCCCCCAACCAACCCCCACCCCACCCCCCATAATCCCAGATATTCACCCAGCCTCCTCTCCCACCTCACTCAGATCTCTTCTCAAATGCCCTGCCTAACCTAAATAGTAACTTCTTCCCTCTTCCCTCCTTTCTCTCTAGCTCCTTAACCTGCCTCACCTTTCTCTGTAAGCTGTGCTGTTATGTGAAATTAGCTTGCTCATGTATTTGTGTACTTGATGATTGTCTATCCTTCCCTCGCCATTAGAATGTAAGACCATAAGGGCAAGGCTTGGGTGTTGATCTGTGCCCACAATGATGATGGCATGTCAGAGGCACACACTCAGTGTTTGTCGAATGAATAAATGACACCCTAACTTCCTAGTATGGCACATCATCTCTCCATGATCTCTGCCCACCTCTCTGGCCAGACTTCTTGTTCCTCTCCCTAAGAACACCCCAACCACACTCAACCTGACTTACAAGTCGGAGGGGGTGACCCAATCATTGACACCTCCAAGCTTTTGCACACACTGTGCTTCTGTCTGAAATGTCTTTTCCTACTTTGTCAGTCTAGGGAACAACTTACCCATATTTTCAGTTGAACTTGAGCGCCACCTCCTGGTAAAGCCTTCCCAGGCTCCCACAAGCCGAGCTAAGCCCAACCCCTACACCTCTCATCTCATCTAGGTGCTTGTCCATCTGTGTCCTCTCCAGCCACTCAAGGGCAAGGGCAAAGTCTTCATCTTGCATCTGCGGGAGCTGGCACAGAGCCTGGTTCATGGCACATGCCCCGGGAATATTGGCTGAATAAAAGAAACAATCAGCAGAAATCAGCCAAATCTCCTGAGTTTTATTTCTCTTAATATTACCCTTAAAGTGACAGAAATGATAATGCTAATTATCTTTAAAGTAAATGCCTGAATATATGAAAGAAAAGTGAAATTTTCTTTTTCTTTTCTTTTTTTTTTTTTTTTTTTTTTTTTTGAGGCAAAGTCTCACTGACTCTGTCACCCAGGCTGGAGTGCAGTGGCATGATCTTGGTTCACTGCAACCTCCGCCTCCTGGATTCAAGTGATTCCCCTGCCCCAACCTCTGAGTAGCTGGGATTACAGGCACCCATCACCACGCCCAGCTAATTTTTGTATTTTTAGTTGTATTGGTGTTTCACCATGTTGGTCTGGCTGGTCTTGAACTCTTGACCTCAGGTGATCTGCCCGCCTCCCAGTGTGCCGGGATTACAGGCATAAGCGACCTCACCAGACCTGAAAAGTGAAATTTTCTAAACTTTCCAGGATGTTCTTGAGCTGCTCCTGACCCCCAAGTACTTCCTCATAGCTTGTGGGAGCCCAGGCAGAGGGCCAAGAAGTCCAGGGAGTGAAGCAGGCACCAGGACCCCACCAGCTTCCTAGCAGGGCTCCACCTGTGTGTCAGGCAGAGGTGGGAGTGAAACCCACTGGAGGGGAGGTTTCAGGCTGACCCAGCAGACTCTAGGATTGAGCCCTTTCCTCTAGGAGAAACAGGCACCATCCTCTGCCTTGCCCTCCTCCAGGAATTGAGAAAATGTGTGGGGACACTGCTTTCTTATCACTGCGGAGTAGTCTAAGTTGAATTTTCCCAGAAAAGTTAGCAGCATTAGTATCAGTAAAATGAATGTGCTGAATGTTCAGTTTTTTCTTTTTTTCTGTCTGTTTTTGGCCTTATCAGAAACTCCAAAAATAAGCATTCTTTCTCAGGCTTGACCCTCACATGGCCTTGGTGTTCCCCTTCTGCAGAAATCAAACACAACAATGGAAGGGCTTTGCACAGCCCTGGCCACATGGCTCCCCTCCAAGGCAGGCCTGTCCTCTGGTGGACGTGGGCAGGTCAGCCAACTTGTGATTTAAAAGTTGGCATTTCATGTAATTGCACTACAGAGAAAAGAGATCCTGGTGGGTAGACACAGGCTCTGGATTGCTAGATAATTACATTTCTCATTGTAAATTGTGATTTTTAAAAGCAATTGTTACACTCCTAAAAGAAGGCAAAGAGATAACAAGACTAATGGATAGGCAAAGACTAGGATGATGATGGTAGTGGTGGTGATGTTGAGGAAGAAGATAATTTTTTAAAATCAAGAGACATAGTGTCAAGCTTAGTGCTTTTTTCAGACCTACAGATGTGAAATCAAAGCGGCAGGCACCATGAGGATCTTTGCTAAATATAATAGAGGCCCATCTGATGCCCAACCTAATGTATGGCTCCCTCTAGTGGTCAGAGGAATTTCTGCATTGGCTCCGTCACTAACAGACGCTCAGGCTCCAGCTTTTGATGCAAGCCAACCAGGAGTTGAGACTTGGTCACTGGGTTTCCAGGGTGTAATTTTTCCCACTTTCACCTCCTTCCCTATCTTCCATGGCCTCTGGCTCCCAGCCCTACAATCTTCCAAGATCTCCTTCTGTAGGTCCAAAACTAATATAAATCATAATACTGATTTGGCCAGTAACGTAAGGTTTACAGTTCGCTTTTGCATCAATTATCTGAATCTTAGCCTTGTAAGGTAGATGTACCCATTTTATAGGCAAGCAGATTAAGTCTCAAAAAGGTAAAGTGACTTACCCAAAATCACACAACTAGTTAAATTTAGCACTGGGAGTTAAACTGATATAGTCTGAGCCCAAATCATGAGCTTTTCCATTTACACTGCAGCAGCCTTCAAAAGGGGGAAATTATGTGGTTGATTTGAAATACAGAGAAGTAGAAAAGAGGTACTGAATTTCATCATTTTCATAAACATCACACGGGGAGAAAATGTACTTAAATGAGACTTGCCTCTAACCAAATACGTGAACTTGGCCCTGAGGGGCTGATTCATATATGTTCAATAGTGCTATAATCTACAACTCGATTGCAAGGTTAAGGTCTACTGAAACTGGTGGTGGTAGCTAGGAACTCAAACGGCCTAGGAAAAGCAATAGCCTTTCTGTGATCCGGGCTGGGACATACTCCCTAATGTATTCCTTATGTGTTCTAGCATACCCAAGCAATAGAGAGCCTCCCTGCAGGCATCTTGTCATACAAGGGAATTGCTCAGCTGTGGACATCCCAGAATCACATCACAGTGACTCCAGAATGATTACTTGCAGGTATCAAAAGTTTTCAGTAAAATGGTGAATCCCAAAGTTCTCCCTGCTTCACCTTCATCTATCTCTAGACTTCATCCTCTTCTTACTTCCCCAGGCAAGACCCTTAATTAGGTTCTTTGCAAAAAAGGATTTACAAATGGCCAATAAACATATGAAAACGTGCTTAACTTCATAAGTCATATGCAAATGCAAGTAAAACCACAATGTGAACCCACTGCACACCAAACAGAATGGCTACGATGAAACAGGTAACACCAAGTCTTGGCAAATAGATGGTGCAACTGAAACACTCAGACACTGCTGGTAGGAGTGTAAATGGCACAACCATTTTGAAAAAACTGTTGTCATACACCTTATGACACACTCCTAGGTATATTCTCAACAGAAATACTTACACGTATGAACCAAAATAAAGGTACAAGAATGTCATAGCAGTTTATTCCTAATAACCTAATAATGAAAACAACCCAATACCCATCAACAGAATAGATAAAATTGTGGCATATTCAGGCAATGGACTATGATAAGGCAATTCGAGTAAATGGATGGTTGTCACACACAACACAGATGGATCTTACAAAGACAATGTTGAGAAAGAAAGTAAACACACAAACACAAAAACACATGTACAGTGTGGATAAATCTACTTATAGGAAGTTCAAAGGCAGACGAAAGTACGATGTGGTCAGCATAGCAGTTATCTTTTGAGTGGGGGGCATAAAGCGGGCTTCTGGGATCCTGATAATATTCTGTTTCTTGACCTGAGGGTTGATCACCTGGGTGTTTTCACTTTATGATCATTTATCAAACAATATTGTGACAATTTGCTTCCTTTTCTTAATGTATGTAATCCTTTGATAAAAATATTTTAAAATGCTATAATTTTAATAGAAATACAGGATGAGTATTTTTAAAATCATGGTGGATTGGAAATGTGTGGATACTGTGGCATATTTTCAGGTTGGCTGAGTAGCCTGGCTGATGACTAGAGTCATTGAAAGCTGGAAACAGCTATGGTACTGCAAATAGGAGTTGAAATAGGAGTCAAAACACAGTGCAGATGGCAAATGGCAGGAACAGCATGTGGCTGGCTGTTGGTCCAGACCATGCCTGCACCTGCAGATATGAATCACTGTTATGAGCCTCATCCAACAGAAAGGAAGACTTCCATAGACCCAAAGAAGTCTCTGCCAAAGCAGGTGCCTGTTGCCCATATTTATTCATTTGGTATCCATCTAGCAACCTATCCAATGCACTATTTCTCAGACTGGGGCCTGAGGATGTTCCAAATGTTCACCGATGGAAGATTCTTGGGGGTCTGTGAACTGTTTCCTGTAAAGGAGGCCATAAGTAACTTAAGTTTGACAGTATGGAGATTCCTCAAGGAACTAACAATAGAACAACCCAGCAATGCCACCACTGAGTATCCACCGAAAAGAAATCATTATACCAAAAAGACACCTGCACTTGTGTGTTTATACACTATTCACAGTAGCAAAATCATGGAACCAACCTACATGTCCATCAGTGATTGACTGGACAAAGAAAACGTCACACACACACACACACACACACACAAATACTACACAGCCATAAAAAATGAAATCATGTCTTTTGCAGCAACTTGGTTGGAGCTGGAGGCCATTATCCTAAGTGAAATAACTCAGAAACAGAAAATCAAATACCAAACGTTCTCACTTACAAGTGGGACCTAAACAGTGTGCACGGACACAAGGGTGGAAATAACAGACACTGGGGTCTCCAAAAGAGAGGAGTGGGAGGGAGCGAAGTTTGCAAAGTTCAAGGGTACAATGTTCGCTATTTGATTGAAGGGTACACTAGGAGTCCAATCCCCACCAGCACACAATATACCCAAGTAACAATCCTTCACAGGTTCCTCCTGAAGCCAAAATGAAATAACTTTTATTTGAAAAAGAAGTTTAACAGTAAAGACATTATAATAATAACTGAAGATTGAGAAACCTTGAACAAGAGGGCAAAACTTTGCTCTAAAAATCAGCAAGAGATACAAAGATATCTATGAATCCCCTGAAAATCACATCACCATATACTGGGCTTTTGTTTGTTTGCTTGTCTTGTTTCATGTTTTTTTGTTTGTTTGTTTTTTTGCGATGGAGTCTCGCTCTGTCGCCCAGGCTGGAGTGCAGTGGTGCTATCCTGGCTCACTGCAACCTCCATCTCCTGGGTTCAAGTGATTCTCCAGCCTCTACCTTCTGAGTAGCTGGGACTACAGGCACCTGCCACATTTTTGTATTTTTAGTAGAGATGGGGTTTCACCATTTTGGCCAGGCGGGTCTCAAATTCCTGACCTCAAGTGATCCTCCCACCTCAGCCTCCCAAAGTGCTGGGATTACAGGCATGAGCCACCATGCCCAGCCTTCAGTGTACTGTTAAGTAGAAGAGCAACTTACAAAATGATATGTATTGTATAATCTCAATGTTGCCAAAATATTTATAAGTATGTGACAAAAACTGGACGGATACACAGCCAAATGTGTTCTCTCGAACTAATGGGATTGTGAGAGATTTTGTTCTTCGCTTTTCTGTATTTTTCACATTTTCTACCACAAATATTTATCACTTTGAAAATTAGGAAAAAAATTAAATGTTAATTATGAAAGGAAGAAGACCCAATTCTACCTTGGAGGTGTATAAAAATCACACAGCTCCCGGCTAAATGTACTTATGCCCTCACAGAAGTAATAAAAACAAGACTTAGCCATGTGCCTTGATTTCATCTCTATCACAGCTTTTCTATCTTGATCTGATCTTAGCTGCTCAGTTTCTGGGAGAGGGAAGGTAAGGACCACTAATTCTCTACAGCACTCAGAGGAGTGCTACCAACAGGAAAGCCCTATGCACAGAATAACCATGTCATTGTCATAGAAGCAACGGCGAATGCAGGGGTGTCTTGCAAATGCCATCACTGTTACAAGCACATCACATCTCTTCACTCATTCAATATTCACAACAAACTTCTGCAGCAGGTAGCATTATAATCCTTAGTGAACATACTGGGAAACTGAGGCATGGAAAAATCAAGTAACTTGCTCTAGGCCCCAGGCATTGTGTGATAGAGGAGAGTCAATCCACGGCAGTCCAGAGCCAGGGTTCTCGGCCCGTTCACTTGCCCAAAGTGGGAGCAGGGGCTGTTGACCCTGCCAAGCGCCCTCTCTGTGAATGCAAGGAGTCTTCTAAAAGCTTCACATCTATTATGTAAAGCTTTTACATCCACTATGTCATGTAATTCTCCAAAAACCCATGAGATTCTGTCCATTGGTCTTCCCCGTTCACAGCTGGAGCAGCAGAGGCTTCGCGATGTGCCCAAGATCTCACAGGAAGTAGGAGAGGCCAGGCCTCACATCTGGGCTGTCAAGGTCCGCAGCAGCCGTGGCACCACAGCCTCACAGGCAGTGGGATTTCAAAAGCAAGCCTGAGGCCTACTCTGTGTGTGTGTGTGTGTGTGTGTGTGTGTGTGTGTGTGTGTGTGTGTGTGTGTTTGTTTGTTTTTTTGTTTTGAGACACAGTCTTGCTCTGTCCCCTGGGCTGGAGGGCAGTGGCACGATCTGGGCTCACTGCAACCTCCGCCTCCCGGGTTCAAGTGATTCTTGTGTCTCATCCTCCCAAGTAGCTGGGACTACAGACACCTGCCACCACACCCAGCTAATTTTTGTATTTTTAGTAGAAACGGGGTTTCAGCATGTTGGCCAGGCTGGTCTTTAACTCCTGGCCTCAGGTGATCCACTCACTTTGGTCTCCCAAAGTGCTGGGATTATAGGCATGAGCCACTGCACCCGGCCCTGAGGCCTACTGTTTTTATTCAATTTTTTGAGGGGTGGGAGGGGAATGGACAATGAGAATCTTGTGACTATAGCTGGGAAAGGAAGTGAAAGGAAAGGGAGAATCGAAGGTTCTCTTTAGCTCAGCCTCCAACCCAAAGATCCGTGACTCTTTAGCCTTGTGACAAACCCCTGCAGAGTTCCAGCAGGCCTGAGAATGCAAAGCATGAGACATTTCCTCTAAAAGCTGGACAGAAAATATCAGGCACTGTGATTCAAAGAAGCCACACTGAGATACTCCGCTGGAGTGAGACTCCGTTGTCATCACTAATGACAATGTGGTATTAAAAAGGACACTCAGGTTGTTCGGATATCTGGGGATATGATCCTGCAGAACCTCTCACCAGTCGTGCGATGTCAGGCAAGTCAGTTTTCCACTCAGCCTCAGTTTACTCAGCTGTGAAATGGTGATTGTAGTATTGTAGCAAGGCATCAAGATGGTGTTCGCAAAGTGCCTGGCCCTGCGACTGTCACCGGAGACACAGTCCAGAAATAGTGTCAGCAGCAGCACAATGATGGCATAAGGAGGGCTGTAGTGTCTGCACGCGGTTGGTGCTAGTAAAGTCTGATGACCCAGAAGAGCCTGAGGCACATGAAAGCGAGGCGCACGCCGGCATAGAAATACTGCCACTTGAGGAGGGCAAGCTTGACAGTCATGTCATGGCTAGAGGCAGAGACTTGGGTTTCAATGATGAGCCACAACCTGCCTGATGGGATCACTCACTGGGGAGTTTTCTCTCTCATCTTGCTGGGCCTCTCAGGGTCTCCTTGAAAACCCTGTGTCCGGCTTCTCTGACACCCACGCTCCAGGCTTCCTCCTCCTTCCCCAGCTGCCCCTTCTGGGTTTTCTCTCCAGGGCTCATTCCTTTTCCAGAGTCCTGCATCTAGGGGGTCTACGGTCAGGTCTACAAAGACCCTATGTTCTCTTCCTACTCTCTGCTCTCTTGTCAGGAGACCTCATCACACTCCGGCTGATTTCCAAATTTAGATTCCAATTTAGATCCGTCTTCTGAGTGCCCCCAGAGAGCAGGCGCCTACCCTTGGATATATCAAAGGCACCTCCAATTCAATGTGTCCACATTCAAGCTGGATATTTTTCTGTCCCCATCCCCACTACTAAACAAAACAAATCTCTGTCCACTATCCTGCCAACCTCTTCCAACCTGGGAGCCATAGAAATTGGGGGGAGGGGGGAGGGATAGCATTAGGAGATATACCTAATGTAAATAACGAGTTAATGGGTGCAGCACACCAACACGGCACACATATACATATGTAACAAACCTGCACATTGTGCATGTGTACCCTAGAACTTAAAGTATAATAAAAAATTTTAAACAAAAATCTCTCTCCCCCAACCTCCTTACCCAATCACCTGTTCAATTCTGCTCCCTCCTTCACCTGAGTCCAAGCCACCATCTGTTGGCTAGACTCCTATAACAGCGTCTAACAGGTGTCTCCATATCCACTCATGACTCTCCCAATTTAGTCTTCACAGCAGGCCCAGAGGTCTCTAGAGAATGCTGATCTGATCATCTCTCTGCTCCTCATAAACTGCTTCAATAGCTTTCTAATGCCCTTAAAGGAAAATACAGTCCAGGCGCGGTGGCTCACACAGGTAATCCCAGCACTTTGGGAGGCCAAGGCGAGCGGATCACCTGAGGTCGGGAGTTTAAGACCAGCCTGGTCAAAATGGCGAAACCCCACCTCTACTAAAAATACAAAAATTAGCCGGTCACGGTGGCGTGTGCCTGTAATCCCAGCTACTTGGGAGGCTGAGGCAGGAAAATAGCTTGAGTCCAGGAGGCGGAAGTTGCGGTGAGCTGAGATCACGCCACTGCACTCTAGCTTAGGTGACAGAGCAAGACTCTGTCTCAAAAAAAAAAAAAAGAAAAAGAAAAAAAAGGAAAATACAAAATCCTCAACCTGGCTTAAAAGTGCTGCATGATCTAGCCCTTGCCTACCTCATCACACACCACTCTCCTCCCATACTTCTGCTTCCAACCACACAGCTCTCCTTTTAATTTCTTCAACCAGCCAGTTCCTCCCTGCTTGTAATGATAAGAAAAAAAACGAAATAATTATAAGACCTCTAGTTAATTGTAATGACAGATTAGGCATACGTATTTACCTCTACCTCATGTAAAATCTCACTAAAATGAGGGTACGAGGATATTTTTTAAAGTACATAAATCCACAAGGCCAAATAGAACAAAGCCAAGATGTCCTAGGCAAAGCCACCCTAGAACACCCAGGCTCCAGCTATCCAGCACCTGATGGCCAACACATGAATGAGCACAGCTGAAATTAGACATGCGTGGGCCAGATCACAAGCCACCGAACCAACCTACAGACTTGAGAAATAATAAGCAGTTGTTGTTTGGACCCACTAAGGCTTGGAGCTGTTTGTTACACAGCAATAGCTAACTGATAAAGGACTTTCCCAACATAATGGTCCAGCCAGATTATACTACAGTGAGGCCCAAAGACAACAAGCCTCTTCACATGCAGAGAATATCCCAGTCAGATTTGTTGTACCTCCCTCTTAAAAATGAGCAAATATCACCAGATATCTGAAGTAAATGTCTGACATGAAAAGCAAAACAACTTGGAGAGGCCTGACGTTGAATGAAAATAAAAACTAAACACAGCACACACACACACACACAAGCCAATCCCCCATATTTTTAGGAATATGAGACAAGATATTGTATCCTTGAAACAAGAAAAAGATCTACAAGAAGGAAGAGGAAAATAGTAATGGTAATCAAGGAACAAGGAAAAGCTAGAAAATTAAAATATGCTAGAAAAAATGAAAATTAAAAGGTTAGAAGACAAAAGTTGAGGAAATCTTTCAGAAAATAGAATGAAAAGGCAACTAGAGCAAAAATAGGAGAGAAAAGATTATTTAAAAAGACAATCAGTTCACACAAATTCCAAAGAAAAAGAGCAGAGAAAACAAAGAAGAAAAAAATAAAAATAAAAAATCTCCAGAACGGAAAGGCTTAAGTTCCAGTAGGAAAGTGAAGCTGTCCTGTTCTGGCTCCTGGAGTCACTTTTTTTTTTTTTTTTTTTTTTTAGATTGAGTTTTGCTCTTGCTGCGCAGGCTGGAGTACAATGGCACAATCTCCACTCACTGCAACCTCTGCCTCCTGAGTTCAAGTGATTCTCCTGCCTCAGCCTCCGAGTAGCTGGGATTACAGGCACCCACCACCATGCCCAGCTAATTTTTTGTATTTTTAGTAGAGATGGGGTTTCACCATATTGACCAGGCTGATCTCGAACTTCTGACCTCATATGATCCACCTGCCTTGGCCTCCCAAAGTGCTGGGATGACAGGCTTGAGCCACCGCACCTGGCCTCCTAGAGTCACTTTTTAAATTTTCAGGTATTTTGCAACTCAGTTGTTAAATACAGCTACTATTAAAAAATTACATTCCAGGGCTGGGTGCAGTGGCTTATGCCAGGCAAAGGCATTTAGTGAGCACTTATTGTTTTTCTCTGGCTACTGTGAACCAAGGTGAACTCAAGTGTTTGCAAAAGTGGCGTGACCGCGTTGTCCCATGTGTCACCCATATGGGTGCCAGACAGATGCAAGGGTCTTCAAACTGATGGCAGCATGGGGCTTCCCGGCAGGAAAGACACTGGGGGGCAGAGAGAGGTGTGGTGCACATGGCTGCTGGTTAGTGCTCGGCACCATCTATTGTGCCCGTGGCATGTCCCAACACTCTGCCTTAGAGCTGCCACTAGACAGCAAAGGGACTTCGTCCAAAACACTCCTTCAAAACTGTGCCTGCCAGTGAGCCCTTCCCCTTGCAAACAGCCACCTTGGGAGGTCACACACGTACTCCAGCCCATATTACTGTTTTTCCAAAAGTTGCGGGAAGACATCCTTGGCAGCTGCCAATGGCCCCTGGGGAATGTTCTCTTGAATACACTCCGTGGAGAAAACTGTTCATTCTTTGAGAGTTTGGAGGGGATTCAAATCAGAGCTGATGTCAGAGATGATAGTTCAACAGGGAAACTTGCTTTGACCAGAAAGAAAAATTGAACCAAAGCAATGGGGTGTGAGGATGCCTATGGAGAGCTAACAAAGTAAGCAAGTGAGAGCATCAGCTGAGTTCCTGAATGTGAATCTGGGCCAGCGCGTTACACAAACATTATCCCATTATCATCTCATTTAGCTCTCACCTGGATGCTACTCAGGGGAGGATCACTGTCACCATCTCACAGATGAGGAAAACCAGACTCGGAGACATTAAACAGCCTGGTTAAGGTCTCGCAGTGGCTAAGTGGCCTCAGAACCTGCTCTGTCTCCAGAGCTTTTGGTTGGGGGTGGGGTGTGGGGTAGAGCAGTAGCCTTAGAGCAGGGAGGTGGCATGCACTGGCCAAGGGACTGGCCCAGAGGAGGGAAGGGAGGGAGCAAGTGCTGCAGGGAAGGCTGGGCACCCACATGTGCTACATTGACCTGGGAAGCCTAGGGAAGCAACGAGAAAAACAGAAGCACTTCAGTCTGAGGGCTGCAAAGCTCTGCTGCTTTTTGCAGGGACCCGCAATGAGCAAATCACCATAAAAGGATTTGGTTGTCCTGCTTTTGAGTATTTCAGGGTGCCTTGACTAGGTTGTCTCCAAGTAGAGGGCTGGAAGAGCTACTTCATAAACAGCAAAGAATGCACTGAAATTAGATTTTTATACTTAAGAGGTAATGGGCTTTGTCACATGGTGCTCTGCAGGTCCTGGAAAGTTTTGCTCTTGACATTAAATATTGCTCGTCCCTGCAAACTTTTCACACAGGACATTTGACTAGCAAATCTTTTTTTATTTTTTCAAAAATAGATCAAAGTTTCCCTATGTAAAATGAATGGGATCTGAATTAGTGTGATGTGGCCCAAGAGAGACGTTGGCTTCAACCTGCACTCTCTGAGTCCCCACACTGCCCAGAAGGCCCTGGTGGAGAAAACACAGCCCCTGCCTGCCCTGGAGGGGCATCTGGGTGCGGCTGGGAGGCCCTCAGTACTTGGTGACAAATAATCTCCCATTCTAAGTAAAAGCTTGAGAACTGCAGGCAGATCAGGTGTCTGCCCAAAGCCACAGTGTCAGGGAAGTTTCCTTGTTTATCAGTGTTAAGGTCAGCCCAGGAATGGCTGTCATTCACAGGACCCAGCTTAAAATGAAAATACAGGGCCCCCTGTTTAGAATTTCAAGACGGCGATAGCAGAGTGATACTGAGTATACACTGAGTATACAAATGGCCAATGGTCAGACCTTATGTAAAAACAGAGCTTTGATTCACAACTTGCCCAGGAAACCAATGCTTTATCTATAGTAATCAGCCCAGGAAGCCAGCCTGCTATACGTCATTCTTTAGGAAGTCAGACTGTTATCTCTAGTAACAACCTAGGAAGCTAAACAACTTCTGTAATGATCATCCCATAATGTCCATGACTTTAATAACTGACAGCTTCGCCAGGTGCAGTGGCTCACATCTGTAATCACAGCACTTTGGGAGGCCAAGGTGGGCGGAATACCTGAGGTCAGGAGTTCAAGGCCAGCCTGGCCAACATGGCGAAACCTCATCTCTACTAAAAATACAAGTTAGCCGGGCGTGGTAGCAGGCAGCTGTAATCCCAGCTACTTGGGAGGCTGAGGCAGGAGAATCGCTTGAACCTGGGAGGTGGAGGTTGCAATGAGTCAAGATCCCGCCACTGCACTCCAGCCTGGGCGACAGAGCGAGACTGTCTCAAAAAAAGAAAAAACTGATATCTTCTTTTTTTTTTGAGACAAGCTCTCTCTCTGTTGCCCAGGCTGGAGTGCAAGTTGTGTGATCACCGAGTACCTGGGACTTTTGGTACATGCCACCGCACTTGGCTAATGTTTTCCATTTTTTGTAGAGATGCGGTCTCACTATGTTGCCCAGGCTGGTCACGAACTCCTGGCCTCATATGATCCTCCTGCATCAGCCTCTCAAAGGATTGGGATTACAAGTATGAGCCACTGCACCCAGCCATCCCTAAATTTTGTCCCTGCTTCCAACTTAAGACCAACTTGGAAAAAAGCCAATTACACATCCTGAAACAATATATAAGATGCCCCACTTCCAGTTAGAAGCCTCCTGCTTCCACAGGCAAAGAGCCTCCCATCAGGGCACATCCGAAGCCTTTCCCCTTCCCCCATAAAGCTTCCCCACTCCTCTGCCTGCCTTTGAGTCTCTGCCAATGCAAGTGGTGGTGGCTGTCTCTTGCTATACACAAGCTCTAAATAAAGAGCCCTGGCCTGTTCTCACTTGGTCTTCATTTATTTCCAAAAAGCATTTAACCAAGCACAGACCCTGATATGGTTTGGCTCTGCGTCCCCACCCAAATCTCATCTTGTCGCTCCCATAATTCCCATGTGTTGTGGGAGGGACGTGGTGGAAGATGACTGAATCATGGGGTCGGGTCTTCCCTGTGCTGTTCTCATGATAGTGAATGGTTCTCACAAGAATCTGATGGTTTTAAAAAATGAGAGTTTCTCTGCACACGCTCCTTTTTTTTGCCTGCCGCCACCCATGTAAGATGTGACTTGCTCCTCCTGCCTTCTGCCATGGTTTTGAGGTCTCCCCAACCATGTGGAACTGTAAGTCCAATTAAACCTCTTTCTTTTGTAAATTGCCCAGTCTCAGGTACGTATGGACTAATACAGGCCCTCAGATATGGGCCCTCGAAGACTGGGCCCTGCGTGATTGTACAGATCTTCCACCCAAGAAGCTGACCCTGCCATGAACAGCACAAACAAGCAAAATGCTGCCCTCTGCAGAGGGTTCCAACCACCCTCCAACCTTGCAAGCCAAGACCTCAGGAATCCCAGAGTCTCCTGATGGGGAGCCTCCCAGACGGCCTCCCTCTTTGGGATGTACACCTTCCTAGCTCCGCACCCAGACCTGTACCCCTGGGTCTGGCAGAGTAATGCCCGGCAACCCCCCAACTCAGCTGGGGAAGCCTGTGCTTCGCCTGGGCTGCCTAGATTGAGACATTCTCCACTTCCACCACTTTGAAACCTGCCACCAACCTCTCCCACAAAGTACCCTCAGAATCCCACGCGGTCAAAGCTGTGGGGAGCAGCTCCCTCCTACTTTGGGTGGCTCAGCTCTGCTGACCTGACCCTAAGGGCTGGGGAGGCTGTGGCATTGGCCGGCTGACAGATAAAGGTAGACTTCTTAGGCACCAGGGGGCACTAGAGCCTCCAAACAGGATGCAGGGTGTATAGACCTCATCAATTTCAGGAGCAGGGCTGCCCATATGGCAGATATATTAGTGAGGATCCATAACCAGGCACTTCAGGGTGCCTGCCCTCAACTTAAGGAGTTCACCTGCCAAAAGGGAAATGTGCATTACCTATAATTAAAGGGAGCAGGTAGTAGATGTCAGAAATACACAGCATGACTGAGAATTTGGACCCCACTCCTCCCTAGCTGTGTGACCTTGGGCAAGTTACCTAACTTCTCTGTGCCTCTTTGTCGTCCTCTGCATAAAAGGATCAATAATGCTTTCTTCCTCATGGGTAGTGGGGTGGGGGCAGCTAAACAAGTAGTAAACCTGGAGTGTATTCAGCCGAGGACCTTACCATGGTTAGGACTCTGAACACGTGAGTTACATGAAAACTCCACTGAGGCACAGATGACAGCTAGTCAGGGGCTGAAGTCGGGGAGGTGCTTGGAGGAGTGAAGGCAGGCTGTGAAAAAGCATTTGAATTGGACTCTGGGGCAGAGGGAAGGCAATGACAACAAATTTTTACTCTAGTTTAGGTGGACACATTTCATACACTTCTGTCTTGTTTCAACCCAGAGACTTTTCTTTTGTAAAGATTTGCATAATGTCATCTACTCAACCACTTTCTGGCAGTAAGCCATCAGCCATCCCTCGGCTTCTGGAAGTGCAATGGACTAGGTAGTTTGTATCACTTGCCAATTGCCTAGTCCAGAGTAAATCTAGTTATAAATTAGCATTACATTTAATTAAACGTAAATGGACCCTTGCAATAACTTGGACACTTTCGAGTGAAAAGTACTGGACTAGAAATTCGAAAGATCTAAGGCTCATGTTTTAACTGCATTGCTAAGTTGATTTGCAAATTTGCTCCTTCAATTTCCGTCTCTCAAATGGAAACTAAAGTATTACATTTCCTCTTCCATCCCAAGACTGTCTCACCCCATCAAGTCCCTTTTATATCTTGGATGGATAACTAGGATATTTGGCTTGTGATGCCCTATTTGGTATAAAAACACTTATTTTCTTGATACTGTATTATCGTAGTTCCTAGATCCCAATCAATGCACCAAATGTGTGCTTTGCTGGTCTGTATTTCAGAGAGTCATACAGTATTCCTCAAAGTGTTCAGGGCTTAGCATTCTATGATTTTTTAATAGTTTCTCTATTGCAAACAACAAATTTGCCATCTCTTTCACCCATGTATTCATTCTTAAGATGATTTCTCTCCCTCTTCCCAAGCGCGCCATTTCCCCTGGAAGCTTTACCCAATAGAAGTCTGTAGACCAACAAAATGCAAAATCATCCCGAAAAATTGGGAAAGGGGACAGAAAACATGGCAAAAATACAGTAGGAGGCCGGGTGTGTTGGCTCTCACTTGCAATCCCAGCACTTTGGGAGGCCAAGGCGGGAGGACTGCTTGAGTCCATGAGTTCAAGACCATCCTAGGCAACAAGCAAGACGCCATCTCTACAATAAAAAAAAAAAAAATGAGTCAGGCATAGTGACACACATGTAGTCCCAGCTACTCAGGAGGCTGAGGTGAAATGCTGTGATCATGCCTGGGTGACAGAGCAAGACCCTAAAACATACATACACACATACACACACACACACACACACACACACACACACATACACACACATGCATGCGCGCACACTCTGGAGTGGGAACTCTCCCTTCTTTTAGCCTGGAAAGCTGAGACCTGAAGACACACACGAGATCTCTTAAGGTGTCCAGCCTGGTCAACAGAGTGAAATCCCATCTCTAATAAAAATACAAAAATTAGTTGCGTGTGGTGGCGGGCACCTGTAATCCTAGCTACTTGGGAGGCTGAGGCACGAGAATTGCTTGAACCCAGAAGGCAGATGTTGTAGTGAGCTGAGATTGTGCCACTGCACTCCAGCCTCGGTGACAAAGTGAGACTCTGTCAAAAAAAAAAAAAAATCTTAAGGTGACAAAAGCATGCATAAGTAACACTGGCTTTGCACAAGCACTGTCTTGGAGGCAGGCACACTAAACTATGGGGTCAGAAGCCCAGGTTCTGGTCCAAGGTCTACCAGACATCATTTCCATGTCAGCAGGGAAAAAGCATGACTCCTCACGGCCTGTTTCCACAGAGCTGATGGTGGCTACGAATGAAGGAGCTCTGAGAAAAACAAAGCTCATCAAAAATGCAAGCCTGGCCATCACTGCTGGCCTGTGCCACAAAAACACTCAAGTAGTGCCACTGCAGGAAGACCGAGCTCAGCGAGTGCGGCCATGGGCAAGGCAGCTGGGGGCCAAAGGATCCAGGCCCCAGAAAGGCAACATGTGCAGTGGCTGAAGGCATGAGTCCTGCATGAGTCCTGCGGCCAGACCGCCTGGTTTCCCATCCCACTTCCACTCTGCTGCCCGTGTAATTCCTGTGGACAACTTAGTCAACGTCTCTTGGCCTCAAGTTCTTCATCTGTGAAATGATGCTAATAATAATAGCACTTACCTTGTAGGACTGTGATGAGGTTTAGATAAGTTATCCACGGAATGTTCTTGGCATGATTTCTGACTCTTACTAAATAATCATGTTAGCAATTATTTTTATCTGGAGTCGGACCACCTGTTTTGCATCTGGGCCGTTCCGCCTACTAGCTGCGTGATTTGGGACATGTCAAACCAAATCTCTCAACTTTTCTGTCAAATAAGATGAGCAATCCCTTTATTGCAGAGTTAGTTGTTCAGAGAATTCTGTGAGGATGTATATAAAAAGCACCTTGCAATCTCTCCCACGCTATTTCTCTTCCACAACCAACTCTGCAGAGGAGAACCTCAAGAAGCCAAATGCAAACAGGAAGAATTTGGGGGAGGGGCAGAGGCAGGTGCAGGTAGTAACCCTTCAATCATGAACCTCTTGTATGGCCAAGCACACAGGAATTTCATGTACAATTTGGCAGCTCCAGAGGCTCCCAGGTCCAGCTGGGTCTGGGCCCTCCTGGACCTGCTAAGTAGTGAGCTGAAGCCCAGGGCCAACTCCTAGGGGCCTGGGAACCAAGGCCAAGCTGAGACTTGCCTGCCTCATTCCCCAAATGGCCAGAGGTGCCTGGACTGGGCAGTTCCTCTTAAGAAAATCTTCAGACTTCCCAGGAAAGGTTTGGCAATATGGACCACATCGGCGCAGAGCTGGGAAGGCCTTGGACTGCACCTTCACAGAGCAGGAGACTGATTGTTCAGTTCGTCCTGCCTCACCCAGCTTCCTGCCCTGGACTACGAGCAGCGGCTCACGCAGGCCCATTCTCCACATAGTCATCTTGGGCTGTCTCCTCCCTGTGCCACACACATAATTGTGTGGTAACCAGCAATGCACTAAAGACAAAATTAGGCAGAAGAGCCACCATAAACACCCCCTTCCTAGAACACCTGGGGATTGCTACTGGTTCCAGATTTAAAATAATCAGAACTGACCACTTCTCCCTGCCTTGGGGTTAAAAAGAAAGGAAGAAAGAAGGCCAGGTGTGGTGGCTCACACCTGTAGTCCAAGCACTTTGGGAGGCTGAGGTGGGACAACTTCTTGAGCCCAGGGTTTCAAAACCAATCTGGGTAACATGGTAAGACCCCGTCACTTAAAAAAAAAAAAAAAAAAAAAAAAAAGGCCAGGCATGGTGGCACATCCTGCTAATCTGAGGTATTCAGGAGGATTGCTTGAGCCCAGAAGGTCAAGTCTGCAGTGAGCTGTGTTAATGCCACTGCACTTCAGCCTGAAGCCTGGGTGACAGAGCAAGATCCTGTCAAACTAAACTAAACTAAGCTAAACTAAAAACTAAACTAAATAAAATAAATTAATTTAAATAAAATAAAATAAAATTAAATTAAAAAGTCTACCACCATTAGAGCCCTTAGTCTTACCTCCCAGGTGTGGGGAGCACTAACCTATAGTAGACAGGGATTCAAACGCAGTGGCCACGCTTGCAGGTTGGCTTAGTCTTTTTATCCTGTTCCCATGTCCTTTCTTTTTTTTTTGGAGACGGGGTCTCGCTCTGTCACCCAGGCTGGAGTACAGTGGCCGGATCTCAGCTCACTGCAAGCTCCGTCTCCCAGGTTTATGCCATTCTCCTGCCTCAGCCTCCCGAGTAGCTGGGACTACAGGTGCCCGCCACCTCGCCCGGCTAGTTTTTTTGTATTTTTAGTAGAGACGGAGTTTCACCATGTTAGCCAGGATGGTCTCGATCTCCTGACCTCGTGATCCACCCGTCTCGGCCTCCCAAAGTGCTGGGATTACAGGCTTGAGCCACCGCGCCCGGCCTCCCATGTCCTTTCTAACCACAGGTGTCTGCTAGGAGCTCCTCTAGGGCAGTCCAGTCCACCTGGGCTTAGATCCCAGCCTTGCTACTAACTGACTAGGTAGGTGCCTGACCCTCCTCTGGGTCTTTCAAGGTACCAAGAGTCTTGGAAGCAGTTTTTCCTTCCCCTCTCAAACCCCCACTGATGCCTCCTCATTCACTGGTGACCTCAGGACCCAACTCACTGTTATCGTCTCCATCTTTTTTGCAACTTTAACAGCCACACAGATGAGCCATACAAAATCCCGGCCACTCAGCTCTGAATCTACTTGGCTCGTGACTTTCTCCTTCACACCAATAACAGCTGCCAACTGCCATGGTTATATCTGTCATCAGAGACTTCACCATCTAAGACTACCAATTTTCCTTCACTAGTCATAGCCTCTTCCTTTCTATCCCTCTAAAACTCCACAATTCTCTCACTTTCCAATTTGAGACATGTACTTTCTACCTCTCCTTTCCTCATCACTCTCCATAAAGACCTGAACGCCTCTCCCCGAGGGAAAAATGCTACACCTGTCACCCAGGGCTGCACCCACCAGCATCTGTCCCCACAGACTCCCATTAGGGTGGAAGAAAATCATATTCCACCACCCGACGCCCGATCTCTGCATTGGTCACTGGGCCCTAGCCCTTTTAGCCTTCTCAAGAATCTCTTTCACATATCTTCTTTTACTCTAGAATGCTCAATTTCTCCTTCTTTGGTGGCTCACTCGTATTGATGAATAAAGATGCCTAGTATCATCCATCTTTTTTTAAAAAAAGTTCTCTGGTGCCATTTCCCTCCCCTGCCACCACTCCGTCTCTGTGCCCCCGACAGCAAAATCCTCCAGAGTTGCCTCCACTTGGCCTCCACTGACTCACATCTATTCTACACCCATTTCAATGGGGCTGCTGTCCTCAACATGCCTCCAAGTTTCTATCAGGGTCACAACTGACGTGCAGCTTTTCAGAGGTCACGGGCAATTTTCCATCCCACTGTTCCTCCGTAGCATCTGACATGCCCGACTACTCTAGCCTGCAAGATGTCTGTTGAACTGGTCTCTTGGGTGTCCTCCTGCCACCTGGGCCATTTAGTCTCCTCCTTCTTCAGTGGAGAAAGTAGGCCCTACACCTTGCAGGACCCCTGAACAATGGTCTCAGCCAGCCCCTCTGCTATCCACACTCTGCTGCTAGATCTTAACCTTCCATCCCAAGAGAACAAGGACATATATATATACATATCATACATATAATTTCTTTGAGACAAGGTCTCTGTCATCCACGGTGGAGTGCAGTGACACAATCAGAGCTCACTGCAGCCTCGACCTCCTAGGCTCAATCACTTGCACCTCTGCCTCCTCGGTAGCTGGGACTGTAGGCATGCGCCACGATGCCCAGCTAATTTTTGTATTTTATAGACACGGGATTTGCCATACTGCCGAAACTCCTGAGCTCAAGCAATCCACTCGCCTTGGCTTCCCAAATTGTTGGGATTTTAGGCGTGAGCTACCATGCCAGGCCCATAAATATTTTTAATGCTTGAATGTCTTCCTGCAACAATTTGGCAGGACAGAGTAAATGGTGGAAAGGAAAAAGGGAAGTAACATATTCTCAAGGTTAGCAAGTTTTGTAGTATCATGAAAATGTTGACAATCACGAGGCTCGTTTACAGCAAGCGGGCCACTCTTCCAGTTTGGGCTCCACTCAGTTTTACTATCCGAACAGTGGACAGAAATATCACTTGAAAGAGTAATATTCACTCTGTAACAGGAATCAGGAATGCAGAAATGAAGAAAAACAGTCCCTAAAGTTTTCAGTCATAAATCTGATGGCAGGAAGCACAAACAACAAACTTGTCTTGTTTTACTGCTTAAAACATAACAAGCTGGTAAACGTAAGTTTCACTTATAGCCATGTTGTGGGACAGATTTATCATCCGTACTGTGGTAACTACACATTACACCTCTTATCTCGAGCAGTGAGTTCAGTCTGACTGCACACACCAGAGAAAAGGTGACATTTATTAACCAGAATGGCTGATTACCAGCACAGCCCATACATACCCAACTATCTCCCACTTGGCTGAACATAATCTTGTTAGGGCTGAAATGTGGCCCTAAGGGATCCATTGCTACAATGCTGCAGTGCAGAGAGGGAGTTGGGGTACAATTATGCTCACCATCATTTAAACAGATTTATTGAAGTGTGAGCAACTTGCATGTGTAATTAACCACCAGCTAGGGTCATTTTTAAAGAAAAAAAATACATCAATTTTCATTGCATCCAAGGGAACAGCTTATGAACCTACAACTAAGAAATTATAACCATCTAATTTCTAAAACACAGCTTTCATAGAAAAATAATGTTTCTCAAGCTTAGTGGGTGTAAGAATGATCAAGTGAGTTGGTTAAAAATGTAGTCTTGGCCTCACCCTCAGCTTCTGATTGAGTAGGCGTAGGGTAAAATCCATACATTTTTAATCACTGGCCTTGGCACTTCTAATGTACTAGTGTGTGCTTCATGAGAAATCCTGTTCTAGAAATTTTCATTTCCTCAGAACAAGAAGTGGAAAGTAAACATTGGCTATCAACCACATTAACAAATCATTTCCCGGGTCCATTTAATAATCGAGTTTCTGAACTGAATATTTCCCATAAGAGATCATTTCTATGCTAATATGTTATTTGCTCTCATATTATAAGGTTTTTGTGACCTTGACTTAGTATAATCCTAAGTACTATCTCCTTGTGCTCAGTGAGGACTCAAAATATTATGCTGGATAGTCAACTGTAGGTTCTAGTAAATGTAAACAGTCTGTAGATAATCACAACATTGCAACTTCAAGAGGTGTCAAAGAAACTGATTTGCTCCTGGTGAAATGCAACCCATGATTTCAATTATAGCATCCTTTAGAAAGAAGTGTTTAGCGCATGTCTGCTTGCTGGACTTCCCTCAAGAATGGGAAAATATTTAGATCAACTCAGATATATATAAATTCCCCTAGTTACGGCATCATAAACTCAAGGCTATACCATAATAGTTTTCTTCACATTTACATTCAAATGTTCCAAATTAAGAAGACAGAATATTTTAGCATTTTGCTAAGTGTACAATTTTTACATTGGAAAAAAATCAAGAACACAACAACAAAAAAAACCCTACTAAGCCAGAGAATTAGAATTCTATTATAGTTCTATCAAGTCTGGCCAAAAAAGAGGCTAGTTAAGTTTCTAAAAAAATCAACAGAATTTATGTCAGCAAAAAACAGAATATTGTAAATAGAAGTGCTAGTCTTTATTGGGTATCTCACATGCGCTAACCACAGTGTTCTACAAGTACCCCTCATTAGTCCTTAAACCCTGAGGCACTCAATTACCACACTTTATGGAGACAAAGTGCCAAGATCCACAAGAGCCAGGACCTGGAGGCTCCTCTTCCCAGGGGCCTCACATTCCCACTCTTCACTTGCTGCTCACTAAATTCAAAGCTCAAATTCAGCATCTGCAGCTAAACATACTAAAAGTAGTCAGTGTATAATGATCAAATTGTTCTACATATTAAAAGCAAAGTATCTATATTGTATGTTGTACCAAAATATCTCATGTACCCCATAAATATACACACCTACTATGTACCCACAAAAATTAAAAATTAAATTTCTTTTAAAAAAACAAAATGCCTAATGGTGTCAAGAATTAGAGCATGTATCTAAAAATACAATAAATTCTCTGCTCTATGCATCTTATTAAAACTTAAAGAGATTCAGATGTCAATTTAAACTTTTTCACTTTAATACAATTCTAGTTCCTATTTGCTATACATATTAAAACCATTACTGAAAAACCAATTCTCCCATATTTTATGTCTACGCTGGAACCACAGAAAGCAAATGTGTATGTATCAAAAAATCTTTGTAAATCTAATGCTGAGGTCACAAAGGACAAATTACTAACTAATAAATAACTCGTTGCTGATTGTGAAATTGTCGTTCTTTCTAAGATCAGGCTACAATTATTGGTTCCTAAAATCCATTAAAGCTCTTTAAATGTTATGTGGTAAATGTGCACAATGCATTCATTCTAAAAATGCTCTACATACCCACAACCTATAATTTTTCAGTAATGTCATCTGACAGTTCACCTTTCTTGCTCACAAAAGCTAATTCAAGACATTCTGCACTACACCAAGAACAATGCTCAACCATCAGTAAATATTTACATACATTTGTTAATCGAGTTTAAGGCCTATCATATGCAAGGCTACAGACCAATATAGTCAGCCTCCTGATCACAGTCCTAAATACTGCGTCACCCAACAGTGGCTTCCATTCACAGAGGTACCCTGGAGTACTCAGAGACAGCTACCTATTAAATAGACAAATGACACTGCAACCCTGTAGTTACCTATTCACCTGGTTATAGTATGTCCTCCTGCCTAAAGATACCTAAGCTTTAAAAAGTGACTATCAATGAACTGATAGTGGAATTCATACATTAAATTAATCTCTTTGAAAGTCACACAAGAATACTATTGTACTTTAGGAATGAACGAGCATTAGGAAATCCACAGTAGCTTATCTGCACTAATGCTAGATAACATTTAGTTACCCCATTATTTCTCACTCTCTCAAGGAGTCAACCAGACAGCTACTGTATGTCCTTGACCAAGTCTGAAAAGGTAAAAGGGCACATCTAAGCACTGCTGATTCAAATAACTCAGAGCTCAAATGCAGGGACAGAATGAGAAAAGATAACCATGTAGGTGTCAAGCAGTGTTTGTTATTTAAACTATAAAAGACAGGATCCATCCTTTGGTTTAGCATTACAGTAAATCAGTATAATTTATTCTAAAAACGTAATTTTAAAATCATTCTGGAGATCCAAAATAAACTAGAAGGGGAGTTGGAAAAATAGGAATGTTGTCTATAGTTTTAAAATACTAAATGCATTAAAATTTCCAGTGACGAATGACTATTTCAATGTAATTTCTTCCTGATACAGAAACAATTCCTGATACCTACCCTTCTGACAGAAAATATTAGACTTTTTCTTCACATTCAATTTGTTCACTTTCTTTCTGAGACACAGTCTCACTCTGTCACCCAGGCTGGATGGAGTGCAATGGCATGATCTCAGCCCGCTGCAACCTCTGGCTCCCGGGTTCAACCGATTCTCATGCCTCAGCCTACCAAGTGGCTGGAATTACAGGTGTGTGCACCACGCCCAGCTCATTTCTGTATTTTTAGTAGAGTTGGGTTTTGCCATGTTGGCCAGGCTGGTCTTGAACTCCTGACTTCAAGTGAGCCACCCACCCAGACTCCCAAAGTGCTGAGATTACAGGTGTGAGCCACCATGCCTGGCCCTGTTTTCTTTAAACACTAGTTCTGCACATAGCATTAAAGAGAAATCTCAGAAAAAATAAAGTCTATCAGAGTGACTGTATCACTAAGAGAAGATGAAGCAGAATATGAAAAAATAAAATTTACTGTTTATTTCTTTGTTACACAAAGAAAATTAAAGGTGGTCCAAGACATCTTAGTCCATCTCCTATGTCCTTCTGGCCATAATTACACACACAACAATGGCAAGCTAGATTAAGAGTCTAGCTCAGGGTCAAGTTTTTCCACTTTAATGACTATCTCCGGAGCGAAAGCAGCAGCACCAGCTTGTTGGTTCTCTGTCTCTGACTCCGACAACACTTCTTCCTTTATTTTTACAGGCTTATTACCAGCCTCCTCCTCTTCATCTGAAGACTCATCGAGCTCCCATTCATCATCTATGTCCATTTCAAATACTCTCACATGACGAAGATTTGAGCTTAACTAAAAAAGAAAGGCCATAAAAGCACTTTTAAATTAATGGCTTAACTAATATATCATATATAAGGAATTAGAAATCAGAAGTCTGAATCAAAGAATGGTTTTATAGGAAACATATTCCCATCAATTTACAACAAAATCAATAAACTCAGCCTTCATTTTGTATAAAAAGGTCTCCACATAACAACAGTGGCAATTTCATGAGATTAAAATCTAGAATTATTATTAACTGCTTAGTAAGCTTTATCAGAACGAGAGAATAGCTAAGTCCACATGACCATAATCAATACAAGCTATAAATCACAGCAAAAATATTTGCACAAAAAGACCTTACATGTCATGTATTTGATGAAGGTTCCAAAGAAGCAATGTTACTTCTTGTAATTTCTTAGTTGCTGAACGATCTGTAAACACTTACCACACAGGATACTTTTCGAAAACCATTCCCAGCAACATACTGTGCTTTCATACTTTCCAGTAATCTCCAATGCTTCTCGAAATGCATGGTACGGGTGGGAATAGCACTACATTGTTCATCTAGCCTAAAGAGGGAAAAAACCCACCCAGGAATGAAAAGGGGATCTTCTCCTCCCTAGTTTGCTACAGGTGGTATTAGGGTCAATTATGGCTTTGACTTCTACTCATACTTCCACTTCCAATATAATTTTAGCAACTGTTGTATTAAAAAAAGAGCTGTGATATAATATTCTATAAAAATTCCATATTCTATATTCTGGCTGGGCACAGTGGCTCATGCCTGGAATCTCAGCACTTTGCGAGGCCAAGGTGGGAGGACCGCTTGAGTCCAGGAGTTCAAGGCCGGCCTGGCCAACAGAGTGAGACTCCATCTCTGTAAAAAATAAAATAAAATTAGCCAGACAAGGTGGCACATGCCTGTAGTCCCAGCTATGAAAGGCTGAGGCAGGAGGGTCACTTGAGCCCATGAGTTTGAGGCTGCAATGAGCTATGATTGCATCACTGCACTCCAACCTGGGTGACAGACACAAGCTCTGTTTCAAAAAAAAAAAGAAAATACTGCAATTCCAAATAGGCAGAATATCATTTTAGCAAGGTTTCTGACTCCCTTTCAAGGAAAGCAAATGGATACATTTTTAAATTAGAGATCTGCTTACTTAAGTCTCAGTTAAAGCCATCTCTTGGAATTGACAGTATACTTCCCACATGGGCACTGAGGTCTTAATTCTGGAAGGAAAATACTGAAGGCAAATCAAAAATAACTAATTCCAACCAACTAGGGTTAATGCAATCCTTGAAAACGTAACTAAAAGAAGTCCCATTCTCCACTCCAAATAATTCCCCACCTTGATTCCAGCAAATACTTCCTGATTTACTAGTAAAGCGAAGGGATAAAAAAAGCTATTAAGGCCAGCATATTTTGAATGAAAAATTGGAGCACTTCTGCTCAGCTACCTCTGTGGTTACCCCTAGTAATGAAATAACCATTATCTAGCATGCCTGAAAGGTTGGAATTTATAATGTGCATTAAAAAATATTTAACCGTAATATCAAAAAGACAATTTTACCAGTTACCTTGTAGAATAAGTCCCAGTGAACTGATATTCTGCAGAATCTTCACTGTTATATACTAAAGACAATGGCAGCTGGACCAAGAGTCTATCTCTTCCTTCACGTCCTACAGTGTCTTTGAGAACTACTGTTACAGTTTCATCATCATAAAACTGCGCATCTAAACAACTGTAGATGCTAGAATTAAAATAAGTTTTGTTATATCAAAGATGATCATGACTACTGAGAAAATACTGTATGCACGTCATACTGGCAGCAAGCAGAAAAAAATTTAAAATTAAGTGACATTCTGTACAGTAACATTTAAAATATACCATTGGTTTGTATAAAAATCAGTTATTTTTTGTACTGATTATTCACATATATAACCAAATCTTAAAAATGGGTAATCATGACCCCCCAAAATCTGTGAAGTTGTTTCAGTTCTAGAAAACCCCTGGCCATCGATGGTTAGGCCTGGCCATCGATGGTTAGGCCTTAAGAAATTCTATGAATGACATAGAAATTAAGCCTGTGGAAATTCTATGAATGACACCTTATATACACGTTCAGCAAACAGAGTTGACTAGACTGAGAAATAAAAATAAGATACTACACATGAAAAATAGGCACAGCAACTCCAAAGACTTTATCATTAAAAAAACTTCTTTTATGTGAGGAAACAAGTGAGAAAAAGATCAGCCTATGATTAGTCACTTCTTTCCCTTGCGAAGCCTCAGGGATGGCTTAGGTACTGTTACCCTTTTGAATCCTAAGAAAATCTCCCATCACTGAGAATGGCATCACCTCATAATTTTTTTGGTCATAACAAGAACTTCAGTCCTGCAGGCCATCTGCCCACGGGAACCACATTACTTTCTTTGTCAACAGGGAGCTCGGGAGTAATTATACGAAACCATATGACATAAACTGCAGGGCAGTAAGGTTCTATTCAATCACAAGTCAAATCATTCTCTATGTATAAATACACAAAGAATCCTGCCCTCGATGTGGGAAGTGACAAAGCCCTTTTACCTATATTATCACCGTAACCGATCTGGCTCGATTCCTAAACATATACACACATCACTCAAACAAGATTCAAGACTTACCTTCTTCTGACTTTTTCCGTTGTGGCATATGTAAAGCTCCCAAATTTAATAGCAATTAGTCCATTACTCACGGATCTCCAAGAAAGAAGGGGGGAAAAAAAAGACTCAGTGGAACAACCTGGATAGTCAATAATCCAAACACTTAAAAGAACATGATTGTCAGGGTCAGTACATTTACTTCTCTAGAACACTGAGAACTGGTTTAAACGCCTAGACAGATAAACCAACTTGGTTTAAAATCATACAGTCACCAAAGTAAACAGATTTATCCAAAGACATTTGGCATTTGGAATAGAAATAACCAAATTCTTTCTTTTTGGTTACATCTTGGTCTCAACATTTTCTTCAAATTCAGATTTAAAATCATTTTTAAGATACCAATGGCATTCTAAATATGATTTATTTTTCAGAACTTCTACTTTGAATTTCTGAGTAAGTCTCTGTTAGGCAAGGCCTCTTGTTTAATGAAAAGCATACTAAACCCTAGGCAAAAATCATTTCTATAAGGCAGCCACTTTTAGAAGTTTTTAACTACTAAAAAGTTAAAACTTCTTTAACTTTTAACTTTCTGTAAGCTTTTAACTTCTAAAAAATGAGATATAATATTCTGAGCTGTCATATTTTTCCTAACTCTAAAAAAAAAGTCCTACATACGATGACTATATGCCAATAAAAATAAAATAATCTGGAACAAGATCATATAACTTCCTAATTCAGTGTTACTCTTAATGACATGAAAACTAACAATTACATGACAAATCTAAAAGTCACAAGGTAGTTTAAAATCTGAAATGCTGGAAGGCTGTATGCTTTATTCTTAAAAATAATAAACTCCTCTCTCTGAGTCAAACTTCAGATTAATACTTACTGGGAAATATCCGTATGTCTCCTTAAGATGCACATTTTATAAAGTGAATCTTCTAGAATAGTAAAAAGAAGATAATGTAGATTTGAAGTTTTATTATTCCACCTAAGAAAAAAAAATTGTAATATTTTTTAACTATTGATGGATAAAACGAAATTGTACTGTTCACTCAAGATAGAGAAGAAACATACTTACAGAAAAGGAAATTTGAACAATCTACGTGTAGAATCCTCACTAAAATAAAAAGGAAAAAGAAATGAGAAAAATTTAAATTGGCTGCTGAATTACACCACCCAATAGGTAAACAGAATTACCTTCTGGTATCTCTATACAATGGAATACAGATTGCTTGATTCATCGATTTTCCAATTACATCCTATATAAAATAAGATTTTAAAATATAATTAGAGCATTAATATGCACACAGGTAACTCTACAGAAAGTGACTGACCATCACTGTTCAAATGTAGTAAAAAATCGCCTATATCACCAAACCTTGTACATAAAAAACTTTAATGACAATTGTAACAGTAAGGAAAAAGAGAAAATTCTGAGCTGAAAAGGACCTTGGTGCTAAGCACATGGCAGGTTTAAGACCACCTGCCTCTGGTCTCATAACAACCATTCATTCACATCCTTCAGTAGTAAACAGAGACACATCAGCTCTGTAACCAAGACTGTTTACAATGAACTTCTTCTGGGAACAAATAAAATACTCAAGATGTCAACACCTTTAGTAATCTTTATACACACACACACACACACGTGTGTGTGTAAGAAACTTAAGTTGGAGTATTAGGTTGAACCATATGAAATTGTTATTTTTCTTAACCAAAAACAGTTGAATATCAACATTTTCATAGTTCATTCTAAAAATTAAGATGGTTTACATTAAGTGAGCCACATACTGTAGACACTATTGCTCCTACATAAAGACATGCATTTCTTTTAAACTTACTGCTGGCTTTTGCAAACACTGATCAATAATATTCTCCATCCGCCTTTTCACAAAATGCAATGATTTTCGAGGATAATAAGGAAACAGCAAAGGACTTTCTGGTTTCAAACAAAAACAGAAACAAAAATAAAAGAAGCTATAGCAAACTTATAATTAGAAGAAAATAATCTAACATTAGAGCCAGTCTGCACAGTTTATCTCAAGGTAGAATTTCCACTGACCACTTCACTGGATTTTCACATGACCTCATTAAAAACGACCATGGCCTTCTGCCTTTCATCAACCCCCACTGACAGCTCACTAAAAACAATCTCTCTCACTACAAGCTTGGACTCACCAAAATCCAACTGTAGGTCTCTGCTGGCTCTAAGAAGAAAGGAATGATTTGGGAACCATCAAATATATGATGAAATACAGTTCATTCTTCTATTCTTTGCCACAGTGAAACGACAACAGCAGTCCAGTACTGCTCAGCACTGTTTTTTAAGAGTCTCAAAAACAAGAGACTGGAAACTAGCTCTATATAAATAAGCTCTTTACTTTTTAAAAGATTACTTTATCAGGAGAAAATAATATATAATTTAGCACTTACACCTGCTGTGCTAGGTTTCTAAAATAAGTTTTGTTTTCTTTTATTGCTTACAATAGCCATATGAAGTAAACACCATATTCTCCAATTTACAGATGAAAAAAAAAAAATGAAGCTCAACAGGTTTAGGCAACTGCCCAGTGTGAAAATAACTAAGTATCTAGATCTATCAATCAAACCCAAGTCTGACTCTAATGCCCACCCTCTTCCACTGTGCTTTGTAGGCCCTCCCTTAGATAAAGTCATGCTGGATAAAATGAATTATAATCACATTAACATTTTAAGTTCTCAAAGTGACAGATGCTATGGTATCACAGAAAGACACTGATCTTTGTTTCCAGTTCCTAGAACAGAGCTTCCAAAACCCTTGGAATTTCCTGAGTGATAAAGGTGACAGGAACATTTTCTTTTTTTTTAAAGACAAAGTCTCATTCTGTTGCCCAGGCTGGAGTGCAATGGTGCAATCTCAGCTCACTGCAACCTCTGCCTCCCGGATTCAAGCGATTCTCCTGCCTCAGTCTCCCGAGTAAAGGGACTACAAGTGCATACCACCACACCCAGCTAATTTTTAGTAGAGACAGGGTTTCACCATGTTGCTCAGGTCTGGAACTCCTGATCTCTAGTGATCTGTCCACCTCACCCTCCCAACGTGCTATGACTACCATGTTTTGTTTTAGTGAGGCAACTCTTGGCTGGCACCTAGACAGCTTTAGGATAGGGGCTGGCCACCAAAAAGACCAAGCCTTGATTAGAAGTTTGGAACTTTCAGCTCCACCTGCCAGCCTCCAGGGAGGAGAGAGGGGCTTGGAGGTTGAGTTCAATCACCAATGGTCAACGACTTCATCAATCATGTCTACATAACGAAACCTCCATAAATACACTGGGACAATGAGGTTCAGAGAACTTTCTCGGTGGTGAATATGTCCAGGTGCTGGGAGAGCATGGAAGCTCTGCTCCTTTCCCTCTATACCCTGCCTGATATAGCACTTCTATGTGGCTATTCCTGAGTCATATTCTTTACAATACACTGGTAAACAAAAATTAAATGTTTCCCTGAGTTTTGTGAGTCATTCTAGCAAAACTATCCAACCTGAAAGGGAGGAAAGTTCTGGGAACTCTTGACCTTATAGCCAAGTCTGACAACAAGCATGGCTACCCAAGAGATGTGGGTGATCTAGAGACCTGACATCTGACTCGAGGGCAGTCTTTTGGGACTGCGCCCTTATCCTGTGAGGTCTGCGCTGTCTGTAATTAGCGTCGGGATTGAATTGTAGGACACCCCGTTGGTGTCAAAATTGGTTGGTGTCAAAATTGGTTGGTGTCAGGAGGAAAAAAGTTTCTCTCATTTTGTTGTCAGAAACACTGAGTAAAAACCGCTCAGATGCAAACCTACAGACTGCTTCTGTGCTAAGTGCCAGGCATTAGTCTAAGTGCTTACACAGATTAATTTATTTAATCTCCACACCAGTTTCTTGAGGGAGGCATTATTACCACCTTCTTTTTACAGATGAGAAACTATGGCACAGAGAGGTTAGGCAACTTGCTCTCAGCCACATTACTACGAAGCAGGAGAGCAGATTCCAACCCAGATAATCCAGCTTCCAGAGCACCAGCTTTTACCCATTACACAATACTGACCCATGTACCCTAAAGAAACTACACAGATCAAGTACTTAGCACTTGATTTTTGCAGTGTAAGAAAACAGTTGCACTGATATTTCCTCACTGGAATTCAGTGTGGAACTCAATAGTGAGTTCCATCAGGTCTGTAGCTAAGATCAGGCCTTTCTTATTCAGACACATAAGATGTGGGGGGAAAAAAAGAGAGTAGGACCTATTTTCAGCCTGGCAAAGTTCCCTAGATCAATAATAGCCAAAAGAGCAACAGGGTCCAGGTGCCACTACTCTTGACACACCGCCACTGGCCCTCCACAGACATCCTGCCTTACTCCCTGGGCATCCTGATTAAATACAGTAAATGAGTAGCATCTCCTGTACCCATATCCTCCCTCCATTCAATAGCCAGCTTGCACCAATGCATCTCCCTACTGACCTCAAGACTCTCCGGCAATACAAAATAGGTTCTGCTTTGAAAAAGAATTTGGACCATATGTAAAGTTCTGGGCATCAAAGAATTCTCTTCCTCATTCATGCATTCATTCATTCACAGAAGCAGCAACCAAACAGAAGTGGCAGAAATGACTATAGGTTGAGTTTCACTTATCCAAAACGCTTAGGTCCGGAAGTGTTCTGGATTTTTTTGGAATTTGGAATATTTGCATATACATAATGAGGTATCTTGGGGATGGAACTCAAGTCTAAACACGAAATTCACTTATGCTTCATGTACATCTTATACAATATATTTAATAATTCTGTGCTTGAAACAAAGTCTTGACTGCACTTTGACTGGGACCCATCATATGAGGTCAGGTAGGGAATTTTCCACTTGTGGTGTCATGTCGGTGCTCAAAAAGTTTTCGATTTTGGAGCATTTCAGATTTTGGACATTTGGATTAAGATGCTCAACCTGTACTGCTAGTCTAGTTAAAACCTCAGGCTTTCACATTAACAGAATCCTAGCTCCATCACTAACCAGCTTGTGTGATCCCAGGCTTCTCTAACCTTCTGTTTCCTCATTAGTCAATGGGGATACCAAGTATCTACCCACAGAATCTTGTGAAGACTGAAGCAGGTATTGTGTGTATATACGGCAGATTAAGCAACCCATAAATGTTAGTTACTACCTTAAAGATCTAAGAAATTGCTAAATCTGGTCAGATTATTCTTTCAGACAGCAAAGAAATACAAGCTTTAAAATATTTTCATCTAAAATAGTAAGATGTGCTGGTATATTTAATGGCTGCTATTATGTGCTGCATCCCTCATAATGCTGGACAGCTTTACTGTATTAACATTCTGACATCCTAGAAAATGAAAGGCATACCAGTACACACACGCACACGCACGCGCGCGCACGCGCACACACACACACACGAAACTACAACCCAAGAATACAGTTGAGCATCACTGTGCTTTTAGAAGATAATAAATTGGAATTGGCAAAAAAGACTTTTCTCACTATTTGGCTCTATAGTTTCTCCTCAAAATCCTATTTTTTACAGGGTGCAAAACACTTAAATAAGAATACTTAGGAATAAGCAATCTTGCTATAGCATAGTTAACTTCAGAGTGTCTATCTATCATGATGATGTCATACACGATTGGTTATTTTGCTGTTCCTATAATTAAATAAAAATAAGTCTAATAAACTTAGATAAGTATTCAGCAAGTTTTCAGCAAAACTGTTTATTCAAGACCTAGTCTTAAATAAAAATAAACATGGCCCAAATCATGTTTATTTTTGGTTGGTTCATGAAATACCTTTAAGGTAGCTGCTATTTTGAAGAAAGTCATACCACTGGTTTCCTTCTGTGTTAGGGGGTGACACAAGATCATCATCTTCATCTTTCAAGTACTAGAAATACAGAATTAGAAATTTAAGTTTATTTTTAATAAACTTATTTCCCTTCCATACCTGGAAGGGAAAATGGAAAAAGAAAAAAAGTAAAAGACAAAAAAAAAGTTAAGTTTAGTAAATTGAAGAATTACAGTCTAAAATCTGTTCATATTTAACGCTTTTTAATTTAACAAGCTACTTTGTTTTACTGCCAAGTCCTCTGAAAGTGCATTACTATTATTCTAAGTGAGGTAGCCAAAATCTGCTATGCGTATGTGGCAGAATTAATTAGTCAAGCAACTAAACAAACTGCAATATATTAAGATTACTATGTTGTAGATGTAGAGAGACCACAAATCGAACTTAAATTGTGTTTTTCATAAACATATTTTAATTTTATATATGCAAGTTATAAATTAGTTTCATAAGTTACCAACTGTCAATATACTGTCAATATACTCTATGGCAGTTGTTCTCCAAATGAGGTCCACAGGCCCCTGGGAATCCCCAAGATGCTTTTGGGGATCCACAAAGTCAATACTAGTTTTATAAAAATGCAGATGTCACCTGCCCTTTACACTGGGCTAACATCTGCACTGATGGTGGGGAAAACTGTGTCTCAGTCAAGAATCACAGTAGTGGTTCCAAATCATACCAGCAGTCACTGTATTCTTTTTCTGTCACATACTCATACTTTCATTTATCTTTAACAAAGTCATTACATTATTAACTTTATTTTCAACTTTTGAGTACAAATCTTTAATATTCTGTGTGACAGAACTGAGAGTTATACATAGGCACTTTTGCTACACAAAAACATGGTGGTTATCTTGAGGAAAAGCACTTCTGTTAAAAGCAAAAACAAGCTGGGCATGGTGGTTCAGGCCTGTAATCTCTGCACTTTAGGAGGCCATGGCAGGCGTATCACTTGAGCCCAGGAGCTCAAGACCAGCCTGGGCAACATGTCGGGTCTCTACGAAATAAAGACAAAAATTAGCCAGGCATGGTGGTATGTGCTACATTGTAGGCCCAGCTACAAGAGGCAAGTGGGAGAGGTGGAAGCTGCAGTGAGCCATGATTGCACCACTGTACTCAGAGGAAGCACCCTGTCTCAAAAAAAAAAAAAAAAAAAAAAAAAAATTTTTTTTTTTTTTGGAAAACCTGCATCTGCCCGTGTGCTTCACAACACAAAAGACTTTTCTGATTAAATTGGTGGTGCTATTTAAGGTGGTAGCATTTAGAACAGCTGCATGACTCAGGGAACCTACATTTCCAAAATGACCACAGCATGATGTTACAAAATTATGCATGGGCAAAAGATCCGTTCAAAGTGCGAGGGAGATGAATGAATTTTAATGTAAAAAATGTTCACTGATGCAATCTTAGATTCCACGCTGAAACGAACCTTTAAGATATTATCACTTGTCCAGATTTGATGTAATAAAGCAAAGTCGCAATTATCTGAAAAAGCTAATAGAATACTTTTCCCTTTTCATATACACACCTATGTGAGGCCAGACTTTTTTCATATACACTGATACTATAGAAAAAACATATCAAAACAAACTGAATGTAGCAGCAGATATGAGAATCCACCTGTTTTCTATTAGGCTGGACATCAGAGAGGTTTGCAAGAATATGAAACATTACCACTCTTCACTAAATTATTTTTATTTTGTAAAATATCCTTTTTCACTAAAAGTATTTATATTAACATGTAACAGTAAGTGGGTATATTCTTTTTTTTTCTTTTGTTTTCAGACTGAGTCTCACTCTGTTGCCCAGGCTGGAGTGCAGTGATGCAATCTTGGCTCACTGCAACCTCCGCCTCCTGGGTTCAAGCGATTCTCATGCCTCAGCCTCTCGAGTAGCTGGCAAGTAGCTGGGATTACAAGTGTGAGCTTCAATGCCCGGCTGTTATATTGTATTTTTGAGTGAATTAAGGAATAATTTTTTATTATGTTTAATTTTTAATACCTAATAATGCTATCAGCAATAGCTAACTTGCATAAACAAAAGCTCTTTTCTAGTCCTCAATAACTTTTTTTTTTGAGACGCAGTCTTGTTCTGTCGCCCAGGGTGAAGTGCAGTGGCTTGATCTTGGCTCACTGAAACCTCTGCCTCCTGGGTTCAAGTGATTCTCCTGCCTCAGCCTCCCAAGTAGCTGGGATTACAGGTGTCCACCACCACACCCAGTTAGTTTTTGTATTTTTAGTCCTCAATAATTTTTAAGAATGTAAAAGGGTTCTCCGATCAAAATGTTTAAAAACTGCTGCTCTTTGGTAACTTTACTAAAAGGGCAGAGCTCCTGTATTACTTGGTATCGTGTTACTTTCCAGAAACTTTGGATAACAAAGACGAACACTGCTAAGGTTTTAAAATGAGTTCAAAGCCCATACCTGACCAACTCTTTCAACGTTGAAGTATTTTCCTTTTCGATTATAAAGGTCTGGAGCCTGGAAAAAATAAACATAGTTTAATTCTTAAGTCAACTCACGAAGAAAAGTATCTTAAATTTAAACCCCAAACTTTCCTTTTCAAGAGAGCTGTGAGTGGCAGTTATTATTTTCTTTTGTAGATTATAAGACACACAAACAAAAGTCTGGTTTACTGACTATGTTTAGAAACATAATTAGTTCAACAGTTTAAAAAAAGTAATTGCTATGGACTTCAATAACATTGGGTTAAATTTAATTATATCTTGTCATTACCCAGGTTTACTACAATTTTTTTTTAAACTGCATTACAGAAATATCAACTTCTTACCTCATTGAAATGTTCAGTAAGAAATTCAGCAACAAATGTGATATCTTTCTGAGTCATCTATCAACAAAAGGAACAAAAAGAAAACAAATCAAGATAAAAGAAAGCTGCTCAATAAAAGAAATGGTACATAATAATAAATGTGACATTTTCACCATCTACTAAAGGCCACGGGAAAACCGGCAAAGTTCTTTCAAAGAAATATAGATTATGCGACTGTGAAAATATGAACGCCTGGGGTTCCAAGAATGTAATTAAACATGTGAACTCATCTTCCAATCAGTTAATCCAATAGCTACAAAACTCTTTATGGCCTAAGGTTATTTATTATTTCAGGCCTTGTGCTAAGACCACACGTGCTGAGGCTCCTCCTTTGGGAATGGGCACTGGACCCCAGATAAGATGTGTCACCCTTAGTTAAGGGCTGCAGGCAAACAGTGCTGTCTGCTTCAGTGCAGGCCCCTGCTTCTTATGATGACCTGCATTTATCCCAATTTAGTTCTTCAGCCGTCAGAAAATTATACCTTAGGATTCCTTCCAACAACTGACATATTTTACCTCCCAAAATAAAGCTAACAGTGATGTCAGAAAAACAACTATTGTGAAATTTTCCTGGTTTGCAAGGCCAGTCCCCCACAGTGCAAAAGATCTACTTAGCAAACGAGTTGTAGACAGTGGAGAATCCCTTTCTCATCTAGTTCACGAGGCTAATTTTAATGCTGTCCATTTTTTCAGGCTCAAAACTACCCAACCTATCTAACCAGTTTCAGCAGGGGTGAAGAAGAGTGAGCTGCAGGAATCAAGTGGAAATTCCGCCCTATTCTGTAAGGCTTCCCTGGAAGGAGACTCCATCGCCGCTTGTCACAGTCTTTACAGGAACCCTTCCTTTCTTTCTTTAGAAAGAAACTGTTGCTTACCAGACTTCAACACAGGGACTAATATCTAAGCACCTGATTTCCAAGGAAAATAAGAAGCATTTGAAATTTAAGGAAGTCAAAGTAAGGAATACAAGGATGCTGTCTTACATGGATTATAAAACCTTATCGAAACATGAAAACTATAAATTTAGATAGTCATAATAAAGGTATTCTATGAGAAGAAACAATACACAAAACATGCAAATTTCTTTTTTAAAAAGGTGGTGCTTAAGGGATCTAATGTCTACATCCTGACTTCCTGTTAACTAACACCTGAGGAAGAGTACCAAGATGACCAGCACAGCTGAGTTCAAACAGGACAATGTGAACACTGTGAAAATGCACTAGTACATACTACCTTATTCAGCTCAGGAAGCACATGGTCTTCTGTCATTCTCAACATTGCTGGAAATACAAAGTTAAAAAACGATCTTTAAAAGCAAACTACAAACATAATTTTAATTTTAAATACATTTCAAAGACAAGGTGTTTGACTGAACTAAATCTTCAGTTTTACACAGCTTTTCACCAACAAAAACATTTTTCTTCCAAAAACTAACGGGTGCCAGAACTTTAATCTGCTTCATATTTTCAGGTTCAAAATTGTTGTTCTAACCATTCTACACTATTCTTTTTCTTCTTCAATTCAACCTGTTGCCACTCCAGACAAATCTAACTGCTGTCTGTGCTAAGACTACGTGTGTAAGGATCCCTCCTTTTAACCTGGTGATGTCTCTGCTCTTAAAATCTGCAAGCCATCCTTTCCTCCAAAGTCTTACGATACCAAAGACATCTGTTTATTTCCCTTGGTCTTTTCTGCTACGCACTTACAGTATATTGATGTACTTTTCTTTGATCTAGTATCTGTAGTTGACTCTCTTTGTCCTTTCATAGGACTGTCCTCATCAGTACTATGTGTTTTGTATTATGTTCCACCTAAGTCAAGACAAAGTATGTTTCATGTACTTCTGCATGGTATTTGAACATGGTTCTTCATTGCATTTGGTCAGTAATAAGCAAGTCAGAAGTACTTTTGCAAATACATAACTGTTTTTAATTAATTTAAACATCTTAAGTTATCTGAAAGGGGAGCTAAAATCTAGTTCCACTCATTCTTTCCATCCAAAAACACTACTTATGGAGCATACCCTAGGTGCTAGCGATATATCAGTATAAAAGATGTCCCCGCCTTCATGGAGATCACATTTTACAAAAAGAAAACCAAAGTTATACAGCTACTGGGGACAGAGCCAGGATTACAAGTAGATCTCCACTTCTCCAATCCAGTGTGCTTTCTACAATGTCCTGCTCTAATGAGAAGGACTGAGCAGTAAGTCATCTCTCTTCTAATCCTGATTCTTACTACAGTTAGAATGTGTAGTAAGGATAGACACTGCCTAAATTACCTCCAGCAATTATAAGTAAAACCAAACTACCTTTGCAAAAAAAAAAAGTCTTGTAAGTTCTCATTCAGTTTTAATATTGTAATTTATTCTAATTAACAACATGGATCTTAAACAGGCCCGCCTGATAAGCACTCTGGTTCCTCATTCTGGTTAGTATTGGTACAGTTTTCAGAAATATCAAAAAGTATCAACATATGCAGATCACATTCAGTTTTTAAACAAAAGCAATTAGGTTGAAAAATATAAAGTCTGTTTTTACAATATTAGAACTGAAGATCTGGACATTTGTTTAAAGGATATCAGCACATTACAGGTAATTTACATTCTATTTTACTCTTTAGAGTTTCAACAAGTGTGAGATAAACTACATTAAAACTAAATTTTGTATACGTTGGAGGGAAATACATGCTGGATTATTTTAAGGATATTGAGAGTTCACAAAAATAGCAATATAAATGGACCTAAATAAAATATGCATATACTGCAGAGTGAATACAAAACATTTAATATCAAGTCAACAAATACTTATTAACTACCTGCCCAAATGTAAAGACATTGTGAAGATACAAAGACAGGCTATAAGTGGTCTGCATTCTATTTAGTTGGAACATCAATACACAATAGAAGTGGTAACGGAAATGTTCTACTTCCATGCAGCCACTAACCATTTGTGGCTGCTGAGAACCTCAAATGCGGACAGTACGGCTGAGGAACCAAATATACAGTTGTACAGGATTTCAATCTACTTAAATAGCCACATGTGGCTAGTGGCTACCATAGTGGACAGTAGAGATCTAAAGACAGAAGACCAAATAATCAAACAGAAGATAAGCTACCCAAGGACTCTTATTTTCTTTTTTTTAATTTTAAAATCTAGCACCTAACAGTGCCTGATACTTACAAAATTTTTTTTAAATGTTATTTTAACCTATGGAGACATTAAAAAGTTAAAAAATGTGAACTATCAGTGAGCAAACAGGGATAACACAGGCTACAAGTTAGCTTTAATAGTTCTGTGAGGAATGTTTCCAGCACAGGGAAAAATGTTTACGGTGACACATATTCCAATTATACTGATTTGATCTTTACAAATTATATGAATGTATTAAATTATCGCGAGTACTCCAAAAATATGTATATTTATTATATACTAATAAAAAATAAATAAATATTTCTGTGGGGAGGTGGGTGTTATGAATAAAGTAAGACTGGCCATGTGTTGATAACTGCTGAAGCTAGGTGAAAGGTACAACAGGGATCATTATACAATTCTCTCAATGTATTTGAAATTGTACTAGATTTATTGAAACCATCTAAGATAATACTCCTATACTTTTTTAAAAGTATTAAAATAAAAATGCATTTACTCAATGCATACAAGTTTACTGTATGTAACTTACCCACATACAGCCACCGAAAAAATGCTTTGAAGTTTTTCATACTACTGTCTATAACTCTAAAGAGATAAAAAAAAAAATCAGAAATAAGATTATTATGTGGGGGGTTCATATATCACTGCTTAACTATCAAGAAATATCATAATCCTTACTGTTCTATTTTATTCTATCTGGGTGACATTTAAGTCTTTAGAACAGCAGATGTTACAAATTGAACACATACCTAAAAATAAAATTTCAAAAAAGAAAATACTGATTCTAAAAATAAAGCAAATAACTTAGATTCTAACTGGTTACAACAGCCTTGCCACAAACTGTGTAATAGTCTTTCTTATTATTCAGTAAAGCATGAACTCCTTTTCTAACTTTGCAAATAAAAGAACTCAGAAAAAAACAGTTTTCAGCATTATTCTCATTTTAAAAGAAAATACTCATTGGTCAGTAAGAAGAAAAAACATCAACTTCAACAGAAAACCATTATTACAAATTTGTGCTATGTCATTACCTCTGATATCAATGGACCATTATTTTTGGAAGCTGATTTTTTATTCTAACAATTGAGATCTCAGAAGTTGAATTTTCCTTGGCTTTACACATATGCCCCCCCCCAAATTAAGTGTTATATAAATGGAAGCCATCTTCATTTTGATAAAACTGTTTCTGAATAGAGAGATGGGTTATCGCTTTTTAAACTATCTCTTTAAGCTCACATGTATAAGATAATTACTCTAGACAAAAACCTGTGCTTTTCATTCCCAAATCTCAAAGCCCTTTCCAAGCATTAAGTTTCATAATACCACTGGAGAGGTAGGTCAGTATCATTAACCTTTTGGTACAAAGTAAAACGCCCGGAATAAAAGACTGAAACATCTCTTATGTTACTAAGCAATAGAATCAAAACCCTCTTGCGGCAATGATAAAAGAAAGAAAAAAAGTTCCTTTGTGCAGTCAATATGTTCAACCCTATCCCAGGCCACCAGACCAACACCGAAATGCTCAATGCCTCAGTTTCTCCATCTGGAACCTGTAATAATTCTACTCACCTGAAAGAACAATAAGTTAAACTCCCTTTCATTCATATTGAGAAGTGATCATAGAAAGCATAATATTTTATATTTGCTCTCTGCAAATATGGTGAACCCAAAAATACTTCAAAATATAGGAAAAGCAATGCCATTTCTCCTTGTGTTTTTTTGTCTTCTGAGCACACACATCTACAGCCTCTACCTTCTAAAATACCATGAAAATGGCCATGGGAGGAGAGGGGTACATGTGTTAGAAACTCACAAAAACAAAAAGAATAAAAAAGAAATTAAATTTCAGAAACGTCAAAAGTGACAGAGGACTGATGCAGCTCAACAGCAAAAGTGACTGACGCAGATTAAGAGCGGAGGCCCCTTGCCAGGCAGTGCACGGAGAGGGCACCTGGGAAGGAGCCTCCGCCCTGGAGAAGCCCAGGGATGCTCAGACCTTAGCAATGTCAGCTCTAACAGAAGACCTCAGGGTGATGTGTGGGGCTGGACACAGGGACAAACTGGAAATATAACACAGAGTGGTCAATATGCTCTTTCCTCCAACACACGAAGAATGCTTAGGGGGCTCCTCTCCGGAAGAGCTAAGGCACTTCCACGTGGGCACCAGTAGCCTGAAGCAAAGCTCCACATACTCTGGCACCTGCTCCCTGCTGCCCCAACCTACAGAGAGTCCAAGCAACTTTAAACTGCCTCCTGAATAAACATGAGTAAGTAACCAAGCATCTGGTATTTAAAGAAACCTTGCGGCCGGGCGCGGTGGCTCAGGCTTGTAATCCCGGCACTTTGCGGGGCCAAGGTGGACGGATCACGAGGTCAGGAGATCAAGACCATCCTGGCTAACATGGTGAAACCCATCTCTACTAAAAATACAAAAAATTAGCCAGTCGTGGTGGCAGGGGCCTGTGGTCCCAGCTATACTTGGGAGGCTGAGGCAGGAGAATGGCGTGAACCCGGGAGGCGGAGCTTGCAGTGAGCCAAGAACGCGCCACAGCACTCCAGCCTGGGCGACAGAGCGAAGACTCCGCCTCAAAAAAAAAAAAAAAATTAAAAGAAAGGAGTGCTATAATAAGAAACTGAAGAGAATGGTCCAGTTTAATGATCCTGTCTTCCAACCCGACCTTAGACATTTACTCCAAAGTTCACATCTCAGACCCCGTCATCACCAACTGCAACCCTTCTAAGTCTCAATTTCAAGCATCCCGCTGACCAAACACCCCCTCCTATCTGTCCAGTCTCTCTCCAGGGGCCCCACCTTCCTCCCACCAGGACGCATCATCTACTGGTTCTACTGCCTTTCACCTTCTCTCGGCCTCTACATGTCCTCACTTCCTTCCTAAAGTAGTTCAGATTCAAGGGCCATCATTTTAATCTGGTACTTGCTTCAATTCCCTTGCTCCTCTTGCTTCATTTTGCTCATGAAGCCTGGTAAATCTAACTGCTCCCCTGCTCTATGCCCCACTCCTGCAGCAGACCTGCAGTCAAGCTGGCCGGCCTCACTTTCCCACTCCCAGAGCCCTCCTGTTCCATTAGTGCCCTTGATCTCCTGCTGGACTAGACAGCTGCTTCACAGCTCTCCTTGTATTCTTAAACCTCCAACACTGCCTCCCCATCCTTACTCTTAGCTGATGACAGATGTCCTGTTAAGATAATAAAAGCAGCTTGAAGGGAACGTCCCCCAGCTCCCACCTGCTCATACACTGGCCTCTGTGACCCTCCTCTCTCAGCCTTTCCTCCCACAACTGATGAGCTCCTGCTTCTGCTTTTCCAACCCTTCCCCTTCTGCACTAGGTCCCACCTCTCTCATACTCTTTAGAGCCTCTCCTCTCTCATCTCAATTTTTTACCTTCTAGATCATTCCATCCATAAACATGCTCCAGTTCTTCCCAAGATAAAAAGAAGAAAAAAACCCAACAATTCTGCTTCCATCTACTGGCCACTCCCTTTACAGCAAAACTCCTCAAGAGGCTATACTTGCTGTCTTCTCTGCATCTGCTTATTCTGTATCGTACCAGTTCCCATCACTCCTCAAGGTGGTTCTTATCAAGGTCACTATCCTAATAATATTCTAAGACTCTATTCTATTCTTGGTGTTTCCCTTGCTTGACTTAGCATCTGTCAACCGATCCCTCATTCCTTCTTGCAATGCCTTCTTCGCTCAGCCTGCAGGACGCCTACTCCTCTGGTGGTTCTGTCTCTCCCATCTCCTTTGCTAGTTCTTCATTGTCCCCATTCTGAAATCAGGTCGCTCCTGTTCTCTACGCACACTCATTACCTCATCCAGTCCCATGGCTTTAAATAACACCAATGTGCTGATGGCTTCCAAATGCACATTTCCAGCCTGGACCCCTCCCCCTTGAACGCTAGTCGCACATAACTAACACCGTGCCGGACAGCTCCACCTGCAGATCTAATGGGCATTTCAAATTCCACACGCCTAACACACTGACAGGGTGGCCAAAATTAACATCACTGAGAGGGGTGGATGACGGACACTGTGTGTGCTGCTGGATATGGTAACTTGAGAAGGACACACCAATTATGTAGTATTTCTGGCCAGGGATGCATAACCTAAATATAATCATTTTTTAAAAAATCAGATAACACTAAAATGAGAAACATAAAGATATACAGACATACATATACATACATACACGATGTGCTTCTTAAAGAAATGTCAACTTTTATAAAAGACCAAGAAAGTTTGAGAAACTGCTGAAAATTAAAAAGATACAGCAACTAAAACAAATACGTGATCCTGAACTGCATCTTATCATACTGGACATATTGGGATAATTGCTAAAGGGAAATTGAACTGTAGGTTAATATACTGTATTAACGTTAAAATTCCTAAATTCGTTAATTGTACTATGGTTATGTAAGAAAATAATTTTATCCTTAGAAAATATGCACTAAGGCCGGGCGCGGTGGCTCAAGCCTGTAATCCCAGCACTTTGGGAGGCCGAGACGGGCGGATCACGAGGTCAGGAGATCGAGACCATCCTGGCTAACACGGTGAAACCCTGTCTCTACTAAAAAGTACAAAAAACTAGCCGGGCGAGGTGGCGAGCGCCTGTAGTCCCAGCTACTCGGGAGGCTGAGCCAGGAGAATGGCGTAAACCCGGGAGGCGGAGCTTGCAGTGAGCAGAGATCCGGCCACTGCACTCCAGCCTGGGTGACAGAGCGAGACTCCGTCTCAAAAAAAAAAAAAAGAAAATATGCACTAAAGTATTCCAGGGAAAAGGCACCTGATAGAAACAACATATTCTCACATGTTTCAGAAAAGATGAAGTATATGATAAATATAATATTTTTAAATGATGAATTAAGTAAAGGAGTACCATCAGAGTTGTCTTTATTATTCTTGTAATTTTTATGTAAAATTACTTCAAATGCTAAGTCTAAAGAAGAATCCAGTATGTCCAAACCAAACTCTTGATCTTATTCCACGCTCCCCCTCCCTAAACCTGCCCTCACATTTGTTCCCCCTTTCAGTAAATGTCAATTCTACTCTTTCAAGTACCAAGGCCCTACACTCATAATTATCTATGACTCCCTTATTACCACCTTCTACAAAGAAGCATTAAGAAAATCTTGTTAATTATACTCTCAAAATACATCCCAATCCTGACCACTTCAGATTCTGACCACCATTTCTCTCTTGGCTTCTGTCCTTGCCTATCTATGAGCTTTTCTCAACTCTGAGTAGCAAGAGGGATCTTTCTGAAGCCTAAATCATATCCTTTCCACGACTCCTAACTCCCCAAGGGCTTCTCTTTACATCCAGAGTAAAGGCCAAAGTCCTAACAACTGCCCCACAGGCTCTATGCAACCTGGCCACCCTCTATCACCGGTCAATCTACTGCCTACCTTATTCTCATTCAATCCAGTTCAGCTATAGTGCCCTTGTCCCTGCAACATGCCAGCCACGCTCCAAACTCAGGGCCTTCACACTTCCTGCCCCTTCCACCCCCAAACATCAACAGTGCTTGCTCCTCCTGTCTCCTTCCCTCTCAGTGAGGCCTCCCTGACCACCTATATGAAGTTGAATCCCCTACCTTATCATGCTCTAGGTCCTCATTTCTTGCTTGGTTTTTCTCAACGTTACTTATCACTGTATTTAGAACATAGTTAAGTGCTCAACAAATATTTACTGACATTTGACAATATTCAAAAAAACTCAGAAAATAAAAAAGACAAAGATATATGAAAAATATAAGAGAAAAAGAAGAGACACAGAAATCAATCCACCACAAATTCTAATATCTGACCAAACGGATTTCTAGAACACAAATCTAGCTTAAAACAAAGAGAAAGCTTGGCGTAATGGCATACTCCTGTAGTCCCAATTACTCGGGAGGCTGAGGCAAGAGGATCACTCGAGCCCAGGAGCTCAAGTCTAGCCCGGGCGACATAGAGAGACCCTGCCACAAAAATAAATAAAAAACAGTAAAGTAAATAAAAGAGGGAGGAGGAAATTATTAAAAGAATAATACAAGAGAATTCAGGTTAAAATGGCTTATTATAGCACAATGAATTAAAAGGCCCACACCTAAAAACAGTTATGACATTTCAACATATCAAGAATAAACAGTAATGCTTTTACAGCTTTTTCAAAAGGAAAAAAAACAACTATAAAGGGCTAAGAATCAGAAGCACCAGACCTTCCATCAGCAACAAAAAGCACAGAATCCTATGGAACTCTGCTTTTGAAGTTCTATGTGAAAATCAATAACCCTCAGGGAATCCTAAACCCAGCTGTCAATTAAGTGTGAGGGTAGGAGAAAAAACACAAAAGGAGATAAAGTTTACCTTCTATGTCTGCTTTTTGAGAAAGTTACTAGAGGATGTTTTCCAGCAAAATGATTAAATAAGCCAAGAAACAAAGGCAATCCTAGCAGTTCTGGGTCTAACCCAGGAGAATAACGAAGAAAATGCCTAGGTGATAGCCGTGCAGGAGAACTGGAGCACAACTGTGGGCTGAGGCAGAGGGGTGGGAGGCTAAAGAAGGCATCTGGAACAGGGGATTCCAGAGGTACTATACCACCCTTCAGAAGGGAAAGGACGGAAGGATGCAGAAAAGACGGACAATGCAAGAAAACAAGCAAGCCAAACAGTCTAAGAAAAACAAAACAAACAGAGTTAATTTCTAAAAACTGACAAAAGGAATGTGGCACAGTCATACAATTTAGAAATATGGAGGTAACCCACAGAAGAACTAAAAATAGAAGAATTAAAATGATTCCCTCTAGGGAGAAGACCTGAGGTGAGGATGACCAGGACAGGAAAATACAGCTTTACTTTATAAAATCTCTGTGCTGCTGGCTTGTCGGAATCATTATAAAGACATAATTGTGATAAAAATTTAAAAACTGATTTTAAGAGACTGGTAATAGCTTACTAGGTTCTTATTTAGGTCAAAAGTGACGTATTCTTAGGTCAATGATTCCAGGTACTGCCAATACTTACTGAAGAAGTTCATTTGCCTTGAGTATAAAAGAACCCACAGCAGTTATAGCATCTAAAGGGAAAAAATAAATAAACGTCATTTGTCAAATTAAGTAAACTGTGTTTAATGTATTCCACTGAGAGATTAAATCACTACCTTCGATTCCTGCAGCATCTAGTCCAAGAGGTTCATATTTTTGCTTCCATGAAGCCATTCCTTTCAATTCACTTAAATGGTATAATAAAGACTCCGAGCCACTATCCAAATACAGCAGAAATAAATTAGTATCATGATGATCATCAAGTGACTACCTTGCCTGAATACTTCTAAATTTTCAGAAATAAAAACTGAAAAGTAACTTTCATTTTCTTTCCATAAGAAATAATTATTTCTCAAAACTGTTCCTAAAAAGTGCAGCAGAACCATCTGGTCAATGTGACTACAGAGATAAACAAATGACAAGATCGAATCTTGTAAGATGATCAAATTGTGTTCCACAGTTAGTCCTGACCCTTTTAAGATAGTTGTATGGCCATCTTGTTCACCCAACTACTACACAGTCAATGCAATAAATATTTCTTAAGTTCCCATTTTAGGTCAGGTACCGTGCTAGATACTGGGGACATAACGGTGAGCACAATCAAGGGTCTCATGGCACTGACAGTATAACAGGGAAGACAGTCATGACCACACAGTCATACAGTGTACCATTCCAACTACCATAAACGCCTTGAAGGAAACACACAGGGTGCAGGCATAACAGAAGAACCTGAGATAATCTGGGATTCAGAAAGGCTTTTCTGAAGGAATGAATTGGAGCTGAGAGCTGAAGAATGCATGTGAAGAACAAGGTGGGACAAGAGGAATATACAAAAGCCCTAGGTGGGAGACAAAACGTCAAGCTGGAGAAACTAAAAGGCCACCAGTGTGGGTGAGGCAGAGAGGCAGGTATGCTAAAGGCCACGCAAAGGTCTCCATTCTAGGGGAAGGCATTAGAAGTTTTTAAGCAAGAGAGAAATATGTTTAGCTCCACTGGGGAAAACATTCAAAGGACAATGTGTACTGAAAGAGCCCAACTAGTCCAGAGGGTACTACAGTGGTCCAAGGGAGGGGTGATGTAGTTACGGCCAAGGACTCAGCATAAATGAATTTATCAAAATTTAAACCAACCACCACCTGGTGTGCTGGCTCACGCCTGTAATCCCAGCACTTTGGGAGGCCGAGGCAGGTGAATCACTTGAGGTCAGGAGCTCGAGACCAGTCTGGCCAACATGGTGAAACCCCATCTCTACTAAAAGTACAAAAATTAGCCAGGCATAGTGGTTCGCGCCTGTAATCCCAGCTACTTGAGAAGCTGAGGCAGGAGAATCGCTTGAACTCAGGAAGCGGAGGTTGTAGTGAGGTGTGATCACACCACTGCACTCCAGCCTGGGTAAGACTCCATCTTGAAAAAACAAAAAACCAAAACTCAAACAAAATAAATCAAACACTCAGCATCCACTTGTAAACGGCTTCAATGAAGTCGCTATGGATAGAAAAAGCATGAGATTTGAAAATCTAGGATGAAGTCTCGGCTCCGACACTTAGTAACTTTGGGCCAGCCATATAACCGATTCTAAACTTCTGTTTCCTCTTGTGTAAAATCACCAACACCTTGCCAAGATATTAAATACATAAATACACAATATTCTTGATAAACTATAAAATGTTAATCTCACTGTTCAAAAAAGGGATACATGCCTTATTTCAAAATATACTTCATGCTTAGTTGATTAAGAAAAAAACCCAGATAGGGTCTAGCCTGGTGAAAAGATGTTGGAAAATTACTTCGAAAAGCAGAATTATTATTGACTCTTTCAATCTTGGGTACAGGAAGATTCTTCTCAAATGCCATGCAACAATTTTAGCTAGAAGATGCTTAAAAGGAGAATGCCAGATGAAGAGAAGGCGGCAGAAGAAGGCCAATGCCAGGTACGTGTGGATACAATATCAAAAAATTCTACGTCACCTTCATACCTCTGTAAGTGACTTATGACCAATTTTTGTATACTGGAGTATGATGACTCTATAGACTGGCCAAGCTTTTTTAAGCCCTAATTAAAAGAAGAAAACATATTTAGCATAAAATCAGGATATTATATGCCACTCGAAAAAAAATTAAGAATGTGTTCATAGCCATTTAAATACATAGATACATTAACTGCACCTTTACTGTTAACTGATTCATCAGGAGAGTCTGAAGTTCAGCACTACAATGAAAAACAAAGTATTTTTAGTCACTTCTCTACTGGAAATCTGAATGCATCACTTACAACTTTTAAATGTCAAAACACAAACAAGAAACAAAATAAAGAAATAGCTCAACAAAAATTTCTATGCATGTGACATCACATATACCCCATAAATATGTAAAACATTATATATCAATTAAAATATTATGTATGTATCAATAAAAAAATCACATGCTATGACTATCAACTACTTTTCAAATAAATAGTTACTGTTAAAAAAAAGCAGAAGCAGGAGCACCTAATCTGAGTTTACTACCTTGCTTTCCCCCATAATAGCAAGTGCATGAACTCATCTTGCACTGATGTGGTTGTGTTCTTTTCCTAGAAAAAAGTGAAAAAAGAAATTGTGTATATGTATTTCTTAAATTATAAGCATATTTATTCAAAATTATAGGAACATGACTCCCTTTCCTTGCCTTAAACTTGCATCAAATCCATAAAGTGATCATCTGAACATCAGTGACTAGAAGACAGCCAACCAGCTGTTCTAACACCTGCCCTTATTGCCAAAGCCCCGCCAGCTCCACTTCACAATTCTGTCTCCACTTAAGTTGTACCAATGGGAAAAGAGCTCTTTTTGCAAATCTAAGAAAGCAGTTTGAAGTTAGACGAAGCCATTTGAAAGAAATCATGATCTTAACCTTTTATGAATCAAACTGATTTTTCTCATGTACCTCAAAGTAAATACATACATAATGCATTAACTCTCTCCATGGGAAACTTCAGCGGCTTTACCTGCACAAACTTGGTGAGACGAGAATCCATCTGCATTAGTATTTCTTCCCATGCTTCACACATACATGTTAGTGACAAATTTATATACTATTAGCAAAAAAGAAAAAAAATTGAAATGGTAAAAAATATTTAAACCAACTTGCTATCTAAATAATATGTACTTATGCTCAAGTGTTTCAAAGAAATCTAGAATTTACTTTCAATCACTGTTTTATTTTTATTTATTTATTTATTGAGACAGTCTTGCTCTGTTGTTCAGGCTGGAGTGCAGTGACGCCATCTTGGCTCACTGCAACCTCTACCTCCCAGGTTCAAGTGATTCTCCTGCCTCAGCCTCCCAAGTAGCTGGTATTACATGTGCGCGTCACCATGCCCAGCTAATTTTTGTATTTTTAGTAGAGACGGGGCTTCCCTATGTTCGCCAGTCTGGTCTTGAACTCCTGGCCTCAAGTGATCCGCCTGCCTCAGCCTCCCAAAGTGCTGGGATTATAGGTGTGTGCCACTGTGCCCAGCCTCAATCACTCTTTTAACTCAGTTAAGATGAAGAAAAAGACTATAGCTTGGTTATCACTTAACAAAGAAACATTCCACTGATTCTTAGGATTTCATCATAAAACATTCTTAAATTTTTATCTGTTAAAACAAGTATCTCCAAAGCTTTTTACATAAGATATGTCTTATCTACACTAACTGTCAAAATACTGGTTTGGCCAACTATTCAATTTTCAAACAGGATCCTTAAAAAACAGGATCTCTAGAAACCTTTGATATCAAATAAATTAATGACTGTGGTAGAATGAAAAACATGGCCACAATTTTTTGTAGCTCCTCCAGTCAGATGTAGTAGAGTCAATTTCTTCAGCCCTTGAGTCTTGCTTTGACTAACAGAATGCAGCAGAAATAACGCTGTTGACTCCAGGGCCTGAAACGCTTTTGTAGGCTTCCACTTGCACCCTCGATGCCCCATTAACCACCACTGGCTTGCTGGAGTATGAAGGATGTGGAGTAGAGACAAGACATCACAGCCAAGGGACACCTATCAGCTGGCATGACCAAGTCTAGTCAAGATCAGCTGAACCCTCCCCAGGTCACCCAAACATCTTGGCTGAGCTCAGCCTAAATCACCAACCTACAGAATTGGGAGGTAATTTGGGGTGACGTTATCATGAACAAGTGTAAACTCATGTGAAGACTGTTTTTCCCACAATACTTTATAATGTAAATGGTATTTTATTTATGGGAGTATTTTAAAAGATTTAAACTCTTTTGGAGGTGGAAAATAGGGTGGGGTGGAAGTAGGTTCTCAATTAAATGTCCCTTTCCTGCTTTAATAGACCTTCTAAGATTACCTATCAGACTAGACACCCCTACTTCAGACAGCTTTACAAAACAAAATTTTGAAGTGTTTTATTTACAGAACTTTAGAAGCCAATAATACATATTCACACAAAACAAGCTCTAAATAAATACCTGTAACAGAGCTGAAATATGAGTAAACTTTCTGGCCATCCGAGTTACTTCAGGTAAGAAAGAGTATAACAGATTGGTTTCAAGCTGTAAAATCAAAAGAGTAAAGTGAGTCATCATCAGATGCACTTGCTGCCAAGTATATAATTTACAGAATGTAGGTCAAACTATGTATCAGAAAGACTATGTCAGAATTGTGCCCTCTTTGAGCAGAACGGTTTGGAAACTAACAGCACATAGCCTTATGATTTCCTAACCTACACACAACCATACACAAATCACTCTCTCTGGGTCATCAACTCCTTCCGTGTAGATAGAATAAATGTAATATAACCTATTTTGCAACAGTATTACAAAGAAATTTTTTAATCACAAATATATGTAAAAACTTAAAGGAAGTATAAGGAATTAAAGGCAACTGATAAATATTGGGAAAATGTCTATCAATGGTATATGAATTGTATCTCAATAAATTTGTCATCAAAAATTATCTGTTACCAACTTCACAGTAGTAGTGACTCATTTTATTATAACCCAAATGCAATCCTGGTGGTCATAGTTTCACATAACCTTAAGATGATGAGCAAGTATGAATAACCATTACTATAGTGAATAGTAAGTCAAGAGTTCTCTGATGCTCTGAATACAAAGAGAATGTTGGAAGGCATCACACACATTGCATCTTGCATCTTTTTTGTTCTACTTTTGTTTGAGAGTTCACACATACTTAAGTGGCTGGGATATTTAAGATGAAAACTTTGAGACGATTTCTTGGCAAGGCTATGATACTCTATGGGAGCCCAATTAGTTTCCTCAATCTACAATGCAGACAGCACACAATAAAGTGTTTTCCCAATATTAAGTGATCGTTTTACACAAGATGCAATGTGCTAGTTAAGAGTACAGACTATGCAGCCAGACTGCCTAGCATCACTTTCCCATCCTGTGACATCAAGCAAGTTCTGAAGTATTTGTGTGTCCAAGTACTTACTTATAAAATGGGGATAACAACAGTATCTGCCTATTACGATGCTGTGAAGATTCAAATTAATTGTTCTGAAGCATTCAGTATATGGCACATATTAAACAATCAATAAATATAAGCCTTTATTATTTTCAGGGATAGTAGTCCTAAGCAAACACTTGGTACGAAGTCAAACTGGAATAGCAAATTAATATGGTCATTAATAGACCATCAAAACACTTTTTATGAAAACTGTATTGGAGCATGGGGAGAATAATACGGTATTCACTATAATAACACTCAATATATTAGGATGTAGAAATTCCAAGTCGATTTTTTTGTATTATTTTAAGGATCATTACAATACAGTGAGATGTGGATAAAAACCTATATAAAACCTGTTAAATACATATTTACTCTCTACTGTTATCAAGTTCCAATACTCACCTGAAAGTATGAAACTTCTGAAGCACCACTGGTAGAGACTTCTGTGACCACTGATAATGATTTCAAATCACTTGATAAACATAATGCAAGACAAGTTCCAGCAATCTGTAAAAGAGTCAAACCCCTTAGTATATTATCATTGCTAGGTTGAATCTGATTATCATGCAGAAAGCAAAAATTCAGAGCTTTAAAAAGCAGAAACATATACTCCGAGCTCCAGCCACACACATGGAGCAGATGAAGGTAGGTGGCTGCCTGCATGGGCCTTTCTAGTTACAAGGCCACAAAACCAACCTGGTTCCCTCACCCCTACCCGAGTCTCAAATCAGGTGCTGGAGAAACAACATATTCCACAGAGCCTACCATATTTTCTACCCCTTTTGGGAGTGGTAAGAGTCAGATGAAAAAGCTATGGAGAAGACTGAGACGTAGCAACTACAGTAGATTCAGTACTGGACTTAAGAATGCTTCTGAAGATTTACATTCCAATCACAAATTGAAGCTCTTTTACATCTCACACTAGAAAAACATTAAATCATAATCAAGTGTATCATACTAATCTTTCTGTTAAAGAAACAAACAAACAAACAAACTTGACTAATTCCACAAATAGCTCCCAATCTTTATAGACATATCACAATTATTTTATCTTAGTAAGAAAATCATTCTCTGAACATTTAATTCTAAAAACCGAGACTGAAAAAAAAACCTGGTGTTTTATTCTTTTTCCATAAGTACTTAGTATATTCTAAGAGAAACAATTTAGAAAGAGAAAATTTTAAAGAAATCTTACCCCTGTGACTCGAGCAATTTTAAACATTCCATAAGCATAAAGCTCAATAAATCCAGAGCTTCCTCCAAGGACAAGAATATTAAGCCTAATTAAAAATAATGCAACAAGCTGAGAACGAATCAACAACACAGATGATTACATTCTTAAACCAAGATATAAATTATTACTGCTTTCATATAATCTACATGCTAAAGCTCCCCTGCAGAGGGAAGTGAAATATCAAATCCACTAACACTCAATATTCAATCGTATCAGGTTTATTCCTTTTTTCAAAGAACATAAATTTCCTCTAGCCTAAAAAAAATCAGCTTACGGTAAAATAAGAATACGTTATTTTAATAACAACTATATTTATGCACCATCAATAACAAAACAATCCTTTTACCAACTAATACGAAGTGCCATCAGTTTTATCATGGTTATGATGCTAAATATATTAAACGGGCTTAAAAAACATGAATACTTAAATTTTAGAAACTCTAGTACTTATATCCTTTTATTTATTAAACATATGTGCATATTATTATTAAAACTTGATAAAACGAAAGGCCACACAATAAAAACAATAATAGATATTAAAGTCTATATGTCGTTTGAAGGTATTAATGTCAACAATGAGGCCAGGTGTTGTGGCTCATGCCTGTAATCCCAATACTTTGGGAGGCCAAGGTGGGTGGATCTTCTGAGGTCAGGAGTCTGAGACCAGCCTGGCCAACATGGTGAAACCCCGCCTCTACTAACAATACAAAAATTAGGCCGGGCACAGTGGCTCATGCCTATAATCCCAGCACTTTTGGAGGCCAAGACAGGTGGATCACAAGGTCGAGAGATCAAGACCATCCTGGCCAACATGGTGAAACCCTGTCCCTACTAAAAATATAAAAATTAGAAAGGCCTGGGGGCGGGCGCCTGTAGTCCCAGCTACTCGGGAGGGTGAAGCAGAAGAATCACTTGAACCAGGAAGGCGGAGGTTGCAGTAAGCCGAGATCGCGCCACTGCACTCCAGCCTGGGTGACAGAGACTCCATCTCAAACAAAAACAAAAACAAAAAAACAATGAAATAAAATGGCAAATAAAGGATTTGCTCTTAAAGCTTCTGAAAACTGCCTCAAATATGAAATAACTTTAAGAAATTAGACTTATTTATCCATAAGACTTACCTGACGTCTCCCAAGAGCTTAATAATTTCATCAGAATTTTCTTCACTAAAATATACAAATAAATTGGGTCATCTTTCAATTCTATCTTTCAAATAACAACAGATTATCTTACTTGAAAACAAGAAAAGGCATATCTTACCTAAATATTTTTGAGGTGTTGCTATAGCTAGAAGGAAACAGAGATTAAGGTAAAAAATACTCTCAGCAAAAATACGTATTTTAAAATGCATGAGAAAATTGTCGGTGTTAAAAGCAGAAGAAAGAGAAATCTGCAAGATTAATTTCAAAGAAACCAGTGATACATACTTTTTTGGCAGTGTAGGTAGTTTAGGTAAGAGGAGATTTGATTCATCCTCAGCGTTATAAAATGATGTGAGAACACTAAAAAGGAAAAAATGAAAGTATTATAAAAACACCAAAGATTTTACTTCTCTTACCATTAAAAATGCTAATTTTTTAAAAAGATACCCAGTTTTACAACATTATCAAGTAAACAGATGCCACAAATACTATACAGTTATAGTCAGTTTAACAGTCCCAAACGAGAAATTGAAAAGTAGGAATTTCTTTGTTATTTTAGGGGAATAAAAAACATCAGCCTGCACACTTTAGAGAAATGATAATAAACATTTTTCTTAGCATATCAAATGCATTCATACATACTCAGATACTGAGAATTTATGATTTCTTAACTCTCATTTAAGAACTCACACTAAACATATGACTACTAAGAGTAATTTTAAAGAACACTGCAATTACCCTATCTTTTATTTATGAGACAGGGTCTCACCCAGGCTGGACTGCAGTGATGTGATCATGGTTCACTGCAGCCTCCACCTCCTGAGCTAAAGCCATCGTCCTGCCCCAGCCTCCTGAGTAGCTGGGAGTACAGGTGCAAGCCACCACACCCAGCTAATATTTTTTATTTTTTTGTAGACATGGGGGGTCTCACTATGTTGCCCAGACTGGTCTAAAACTCCTGGTCTCAGGCAATCCTCCTGCCTCAGCCTCTCAAAGTGCTAGGATTACAGGCATGAACCACTGTGCATGGCCTACCGTATGATTTAATTATTGAATCTATGACTTATATACACTTGTGGATTTAAGACTCCAACAGGTGTATGAGATTACACCATGCCTTTTGAAATAGTCTTATTTTCCCCCTTTTCCTTCCCAATTCTAACTCCAAATAAGGTTGGAAATAAATGAGTGAGCAAGTAAAAAAGTGGTGATTTAGCAAGTATTTTTTCCTACTTTAACAAAAAGGAGCTGTCTTGAGAGACCCTGGAATCTCCATATAACTTTTCTAAACTGTCAGTAGGAAGTATGTTGGGAATACACATAGCAGATAACTGGGCTGGAATAGGACTTCCACGGTATGCTCTGACCCTCTAACCTTCTACAGAGTCACATAACCATTTGTAATCCTTCATGATCTGATGATGGATTTGTCACTCTGGTTTATCCGCAGTGAATTTCAAACCCCAGGTCAAACCCTTGTTATCCAATTCTTTCAGGCTTCCCTTAGGAAAGCTGGCAATTAATATTCAGGATTTACAAATTCATTTGATACTAACTTAGTGTAACTTAATTAGAAAGGAAAAGTTAATACAAAGAAAATTACCATATTGCCCCAAACAAGAAAAACAATTTTTGTTTTCAGCATTAGCCAAAAGCACTAATTCCTCCGGCCTTCTTCACTATAACTCTGGTGTATTACTTGACTACACAGACTAAGGCAGAATTATTTTTATGAAACAAGGAAACTATCAGGACCATGGACAAAGAAAAAAACCTGTCCAGCATTAGAACAGAAGGCTCAACTTAGCACTTTCCATATTCTAAGAATACTTACCGAGACAAAAAAAAAGTTCAGATGATATAAATCATGAAATGGAAATTAATATATGTATTAATTAATATAACTTTAAAATTACTGATTGGCAAACTGAGGTTGTTTTCCATTTCACCATTTTATGGAGCTTTGTTTTTTGTCTCAGTAACTATTTTTGGAGTAGGAAATGACTAGAAAGAGGAGAAAACTCTTAGCTATTCAGGTTTACTGCTCCAATAAGAAAATACAGGCCTATCTCCTTCAACTGTGCTTCCCTTCATCCTGCTTCCCAGATACTGCATTTTTCACAAATTAAAAGTTTGTGGCAACCCTGTGTCAAACAAGTCTATCAGCCAAGCAAGTCTATCAGCCAAGCAAGTCTACTGGAGTCCTTTCTCCAGCAGTCATGTGCTCACGTGTGCTTCTGTGTCACATTTTGAAATATTTGCAATATTGCAATTTTTTTCATTATTATAGTATTTGTCACGGTGAATTGAGGTCAGTAATCTTTGATGTTACTATTGCAATTGTTTTGGGGGTGGGTACCACAAACCATGGCCATATAAAGTGGTGAGCTTCGGCCAGGTGTGGTGGCTCACACCTGTAATCCCAGAGCTTTGGAAGGCCGAGGAGGGCAAATCACTTGAGAGGAGTTCGAGACCAGCCTGGCCAACATGGTAAAACCCTGTCTCTACTAAAAATATAAAAATTAGTTGGGTGTGGTCGCGCATACCTCTAATTCCAATTACTCAGGAGGCTGAGGCAGGAGATTCACTTGAACCCTGCAGGCAGAGGCTGCAGTGAACCAAGATTGTACCACTGCACTCTGGCCTGGGTGACAGAATGATAACTGTGTCTCGAAAAATAAATAAATAAGGCCAGGCGCTGAGGCTCATGCCTGTAATCCCAGCACTTTAGGAGGCCGAAGCAGGAGGATTACCTGAGGTTGGGAGTTCAAGACTAGCCTGACCAACAAGGAGAAACCCCATCTCTACTAAAAATACAACATTAGCTGGGCATGCTGGCGCATGCCTGTAAACCCAGATATTCACAAGGCTGAGGCAGAAAAATCACTTGAACCTGGGAGGCGGAGGTTGTGGTGAGCCGAGATGGCGCCACTGCACTCCAGCGTGGGCAGTGAGAGCGAAACTCCGTCTCAAAAATAAATAATAAATAAAAATAAATTTTTTAAAATGGAGAAATGTGAGTGTTCTGACTGCTCTACTGACTGGCCGTTCCCTCTCTCCCTTCCTTTGCACAGGACTCCCTATTCCTTGAGACACAATATTGATACCAGACCAGTTAATATCCCTACAATGATCTCTAAGTGTTCAACTGTCTCACTTTAAATCAAAAGCTAGAAATGATTAGGCTTAGAGAGGAAGGCACGTCGAAAGCCAAGATTAGGCCAAAAGCTAGGCCTCTTTTGCCAGTCCGCCAAGTTGTGAATTCAAAGGAAAAGTTCTTAAAGGAAATTAAAAGTGCTACTCCAGTAAATCCAAAAAAAATAAGAACGTGAAATAGCCTTACTGCTGATATGGAGAAAGTTTTAGTGATCTGGACAGATGATCCAACCAGCCACAACATTCTGTTAAGCCAAAACCTAATCTAGAGTAAGGCCCCGACTCTCTTCAATTCTATGAAAGTGCTGAGAGGAAGCTGCAACAAGTTATCCAGAACATCCAGCTAAATTACTGAAGGTGGTGGTTACATTCAACAACAGATTTTCAATGGTGAAGAACAGCCTTTTATTGGAAGATGCCATCAAGGATTTTCTATTTATTTATTAAAATACATATATATATCATATATGTATGATATATGTATGTATATATATGATGTATATGCACATATGTGTATCTGTGTGTGTGTGTGCATATATATATACGTATTTTAAAGCCAGTGAAATATAGCACCATCTGGGACTTTCATAGCTAGAGAGGAGTCAATGACTGGCTTCAAAGCTTCAAAGGTATAAGCTGATTCTTTTGCTAGGCGTTAACACAACTGGTAACTTTCAGTTGAATCCAAAACTCATTTACTGTTCTGAAAATCCTACAGCGCTTAACAATTATGCTAAATCTATCCCATCTGTGTTTTATAAATGGAACAACAAAGCCCAGACGACAGCCTATCTGTTTACAGCATGGTTCACTAAATGTTTTAATCCACTGTTGAGGCCTACTGCTCTGAAAAAAGGTTCCTTTCAAAATATTACTGCTCATTCATGACTGGTCACCCAAGAGCTCTGACAGATATAAGATTAACGTTGTTTTCATGCCTGTTAACACAAAAATCCATTCTGCATCACATGGGTTAAGTAGACTGTCAAGTCTTGTTTTTTGTTTTTTCTGAGACAGGTCACTCTGTCACCCAGGTTGGAGTGCAGTGGTCCACTTACGGCTCACTGCAGCCTCAACCTCCTCAGGGTCAGGTGATCCTCCCTCCTAGCTTCCTGAGCAGCTGGGACCATAGCTACCATGCCTGGCTAATTTTTAAGAGGGTTTCACCATGTTGCCCAGGCTGGTCTTGAACTCCTGAGCTCAACAGATCTGCCCATCTTGGCCTCCCAAAGTGCTGGGATACAGGCATGAGCTGCCATGCCTGGTCACCTTTCAAGTCTTATTATTTCAGAAAAACACTTCATAAAGCTAGAGCTGACATAGATAGTGATCACTCTGATGGACCTGGGCAAAGCAAATTGAAAACCTTCTAGAAAGGATTCACCATTCTGGATGCCATTAAGAACATTCACAATTCATGGGAAGAAGTCAAAATATCAACATTAACATGAGTTTGGAAGAAGTTGATTCCAACACTCATGGATGACTTTGAGGGGTTCAAGACTTCACTGGAGGAAGTAACTGCAGATCTGGTGGAAAGAGCAAGAGAACCAGAATTAGAAGTGGAGCCTGAAGATGGGACTGAATTGCTGCAATCTCATGACAAAACTTGAACGGATAAGGAGTTGCTTCTTATGGATGAGCAAACAAAGTGCTTTGTTGAGATGGAATTTAGTCCTGGTAAACATGCTATGAGCAATGTTGAAATGACAAAGGATTTAGAATATTCCATAAACTTAGTTGATAAAGCAGCAGTAGAGTTGGAGAGAGCTGACTCTAATTTTGAAAGAAGTTCTACCTTGGGTAAAATGCTATCAAACAGCATCTCATGCTACACAGAAATCTTTCCTGAGAGAGTCAACTGATGTGACAAATTCCACCGTTGTCGATGTTAAGAAATTGCCACAGCCACCTTAACCTTCGGCTGCCACCACCCTGATCAGTCAGCAGCCGTCAGCACCAAGGCAAAACCCTCCACTTCCACTGAGATCACCACTCACTAAAAGCTCAGATGATCGTTAGCATTTTCTAGCAATAAAGTATATTTTAACTAAGGTACATACTTAATTTTTTTAGACATGATGTCATTGCACACTTAAATGTACCATAGCATAGTATAAACATAACTTTTATATGCACTGAGAAACCAAGAAACTCAAATGACTTGCTTTTATCGCAGTGTTCACTTTATTGCAGTGGTCTGGAACCAAGCCCACAATCTCTCTGAGGTATGCCTATAGATGTTTATCAGAAGGAAAAAAAATCTAAGAAAGCATTAAAAAATTTCATCTTGATAAACTGAAACCAAAATTTAAATGCAACACACATACACTTAATACTCAAATACTCCTAAGTTTCCATTTAAAAAAATTAAAATCTCATGAATATCCAATGACTACATACGTTCTTCTAATTACCTGCTTTCTACTGTCACTTCCATCCAATGCATACAGGAAACTGGAGCCTCCACGGAAAAAGAGTGTAAGCTCTCAGGTTTTTCTACATCACACAAAACAATTTTCTTGGTATCAGCAAGAGCAAAGGCCAAAACTAAAATAAGAAAAAACAATCAGAATAAATTAGTGTAACATTTGAGAAAAATAAATGGATGTTTCACTTATTGCCCAGTTTTACTCTTTTGAGTGCATCTTAATCATGGCAATTTTTGACCTAAACATCCTTCAATATTTTAAAAACTAAAAAAGAAATACTTGCATATGCTGTAGTTACATTACTATCTAAGCTTATTTTCAAGTGCTCAAACTTCATAGGGTATCTACTACTTTCTCATGTATCACACTCAACGTCTTACACATCAAAGTCTCCAAACTGAAAACCCTCTTGTCAAGCAGAAAATACAAAAGAGGCTTCCACAAATAAACAATTATATCTTATCACATGTCTAAAAGGTAAGCGGTGATTCCATCTGCTTTGTTCTTGGAATGCTTTTTATTCTTCTTTTATGTTTCTAAACCATGGTGGGAAACGAGGCCATTAAACACACATAAATCTTTCTTTGAGTGCGGCTGAATTTTCTAGTATGGTTTCTGTACGCAAGTCATTATTTCTTCCTAATGCGCAATTTAAGAATTTAAGAATTTCCAAAAAGAGGGCAGTGAGTTTCACTGCATATCACCATCACATGCAACTTTGCCGGATGTGAACCAATCCCAGCCTTCTTTCTTAAAAACAATTTAAAACAAACTTGATCATTATCTAACAAAAAACATATTTTACTGTCCAAAAACATGAGATTTTAAAAAAAATGAGTAACACAACTACTTAAATACATTTTAACACACACTTTTATGATTTATCTTTGACATTCCATGTTTTTGAATGATTTAGAGCAAGATCTCATAACTTTACTTATAAAAGTCCTCTAATTGTACACATATTCTACCTATACTCCAAGCAACATGACTACAGAATGCACACAGAATGTTTAAGACATTCCTGGAAATTCCATTTTGGGACTTAATCTAAGGAGCTACTGGCAAAGTTCTTCCCAGTGTTCAGAATGTTTACACAGCATTGCTTATCAAAGCCAAAAATTGAAAACCATCTAAATACTCACCAAGGGGGAACAGGTTTAGTAAATTACTAAATTTACTAAATTTAGTAATTTAGTAGATAAATATAGTGGGTTAGCATGCAATTAACATTAATGTGGTAAATCTATCCACACTGATGGGAAAAAGTGAGTGGGAAAAAGAAAAAGAAAAAGCTATACAACAAAATGGCATGCACCAAATAACCGTCTTTTGATAAAACTACATCTAGATCTCTACATGTATGTATTTTATCGGGAAATATTGGAAAAGATGTTCACCAAAACAGAACAATTGTCATCTCTAAGTGATCTGCTTTCAGGGATTTTTTTTTTTTTTTTTTTTTTTTTGAAACGGAGTCTTACTCTTGTAGCCCACGCTGGAGTGCAGTGGTGCGATCTCAGCTCACTGCAAACTCCACCTCCTGGGTTCAAGCAATTCTCTGCCTCAGCCTCCTGAGAAGCTGGGATTACAGGTGCCTGCCACCACGCCTGGCTAATTTTTGTATTATTAATAGAGATGGGGTTTCACCATACTGGCCAGGCTGGTCTTGAACTACTGACTTCGTAATCCACCTGCCTCAGCCTCCCAAAGTGCTGGGATTATAGGCATGAGCCACCGCGCTCAGCCTAGGGAATTTTTAAGTACTTATTTATATTTATCTAGGGACAAAATTAAGCAATGAGAGCCAGGTGCAGTGGTTCACGCCTGTAATCCCCAAACTCTGGTAGGCCAAGGTGGGCAAATCACTTGAGGCCAAGAGTACAAGACCAGCCTGGCCAACACAGTGAAACCTTGTCTCTACGAAAAAACACAAAAATTAGCCAGGGATGATAGTGCACACCTGTAGTCTCAGTTACTCAGGAGGCTGAGGGAGGAGAATTGCTCGAACCCAGGAGGTGGAGATTTCAGTAAGCCCAAGGTTGCAGTGAGCCGAGATCGCACCACTGCACTGCACTCTAGCCTGGGCGACAGAGTAAGACACCGTCTGGGGAGGGAAAAAAAAAAAAAAGCAATGAGGAGCACACATGTTACAAAAACAATTCACTTTTTTCTTAAAGCACCAATAAAATTTTTAAATAGTTTATATTTATCTACAGAAAAATTAAGCAAAGAACAACACATATTTTACAAAAACAATTCGCTTTTCTCTTAAAGTACCAATGACATAAATGAACTTTAAATTGTAGTTTACAGCATTTTACTGCACTGATCGTATGTGTACAACAGTTCCAATACGGACTGTCATTGTAAAAACGTTACATGGAGAAGGAGAGTTCAGTCACCAGAGCCCTAACAGGCGATAACATAAGAGGGTGCCAGAAGAAAGATCACACACAGAAATGGAAGGTATGGGGCCAAAGCTGATAGTGCCTCAGGTGAGGCAAACACACATGCACCAAGGGAATATGTGCCACCCATTTCGTGCGAAAATATACTGTGAAAGAAAAAGGCCATGATGGCTTTGAACTAACTCACTGGCGAGTGGCAAGTGGTGCTTGGGCCAAATAATACAGGACAAGATGACAGTGGAAAGAACAAAACCAAAACATTTTGTATATTCCATCAGATTTCACTTTGGAGTTTTCTCTGCCGAGAAGCTAGATTTTATTTAAGAAATATCTTTGCTAAGAAACAAGATAGCAGAATTACTCTGAGTTCTATAAAAATATTTTAAGGCATTTTTTTTTTAATTCTCAAACTGATCTTTATAACTCTAACGTATACTAAGAACAATAAATCCTTTCTGAAAATGGGCTTTACAGAATACTCTTTGTGAAAATAAAAACATATTTTTTGTAATATTATCATTACGTTTGCCATCTGGTCTCCATGCCAGACACGTCACCTCCTTTCCTGTATTTTCATTTGGCGGAAAACTCCACACTCGATGAAAACTGGCCAGCCGATGAAGTAAAACCTAAGACAAAGCAGATAGAATGGCAGGAAATTAAAAATCCATTTCCAAAAATAAAATAAACTTAGAGCCTTAACTAAAAATTTTTTTAAATGACCATCTCTCACTTAGCTATCAGAAGAATAGAAAAAGACAACAGTGTCTGAATGAACACAAGGTCTTTTAAAACAAATGGGTGAAACAAGGTCTAATTTAATCCTGTATCTAATCTTTTTTTTTTTTTTTTTTTTTTTTTTTTTGAGACAGAGTTTCGCTCCTGTTGCCCAGGCTGGAGTGCAGTGGCGTAATCTGAGCTCACCGCAACCTCCGCCTCCTGGGTTCAAGCAATTCTCCTACCTCATCCTCCCGAGTAGCTAGGATTACATGCATATGCCACCACACCCGGCTAATATTTTATTTTTAGTAGAAATGGGGTTTCTCTATGTTGGCCAGGCTAGTCTTGAACTCCTGACCTCAGGTGATCCACCTGTCTCGGCCTCCCAAAGTGCTGGGATTACAGATGTTAGCCACTGTGCCTGGCCCTGTACCTAATCTTTTATGTCAACGGGAGACTTACCTTTTATAAAGAAGGCTGTCCAAGGTGACAACCAAAAAAGAAATAAAAGAACACAAACACCACTAAAAAGGTAGCTAGCTGTAATATAGTCAAATTATACGAAGCCTGGAATTAGTCCACGTGGCACCTAATTTCAGCTGTGTCACTCACTAGCCATGGATCTTAGACAAATCACTTAACCATTCTAAATCTCCATTTCCACACCAGTAAATTCCCACCTTGGAAGATCAAAATGTTGCCCAAGAGCTCTACGACTGCCCCTGTAGCAGCTTCTATACAACCACTGACAGTAAGGAAGAAAAGGCTTCACAAAATGCACATGCTCCTCCAAGACCCCTCCCTATCTCCACACTCAGCTTCACCACCATGACCCTGCCTTATCTCACAGATCACAGCACCCTTCACTCCGGGTTACATCATCTCCTGGACTTGACCCTCTCTTTTCTGAAACCATTCCTGCCATTTCTTACTTCTGAAACCCTTCCTCTGTGCTTTCTATAGCTCACGGTCAGGTGTCATCATGAAATTAATATCTTCATACTTTTCTCTGAAATGTGCCTCTCACCTGAGGACAATGCTTCCCTGCAGCCTTGCTAGGTGGTGGCCATTTTGTATCCCACAGCCCTTGTACTGCTACTCTTGGGCAGGAGATGAAGTAGGTGTCTTCCTTGATGCCTGATGCCATTTCTTCTCTTCTTGAAAATCTCCTAACTTTGAATCACATGTAATCACACCATACGACCGCTATCCCTCTAATTGCAGTCCTCTACAGACCCCTAGGCCATTCCCCTCATTCCTCGAACATCTGGATACCTGGCTCCCTTATGCTTTCTAGCAACACACTCATCCTCATTTTTGGTGATTTCAAGAGCTATGATGCCCTAGCTCTCAATTGCCTCTCCTCCAGTGATCACATCTTCTACTGCACTCAGCCACTCTCAGGGTCATACCCCTGGCCTGGTCATTACCAGCAACTGCAGGGCCACCAAAATCTCCATTTCAAACTTCCCACTTTCCATCCACCGCCCCTCTTTACAGCTCATCTCTACAATACTCAACTCCAATTCTTTGACCTCACCAGGATACAGTCTATTGATTCTACCACCTATTTACTGTCCCTCTCCCCTGCCTTCGCTTCCCTCCTTCATCAAGTTAGAACCCAAAGTTCAGAAACACAATCACTCCCCTTGCACATAACTTCAACTCTCTTTCATCTTTCTCTTGCTTTGTCATACTTGCAAAACAACAATCCTGGTTAAACCCAACGATGCCTGCACCCACACAGCCAAACAGAATGGAGAGAGACACATACAACCTCATTCAACCAGTGTCTCTCAAATAACAACACCGATCTTGTGTGGCTCGTAACACTGACAGGCAATCCTATTAGGCTTCCTAAGTCCACCTGCCTTGTTAGCTTTTTCATACCTCTTCTTTCTCAAACTTCCAATATATTCTTCTCCATCTTCACCCATAGACAATACCCTTGCTTCTTCCTTCACTGAGAAAATGGATATAATAGTGCCCTCTATCACACCTACCCATCTGATTGCACGGATGTGCCTCCTGTCTACCTTCCCTCCTACTTCTGTGGCTGTATCACCTGCTGCTCTCTAGAGCCACAACAGAGTTTCAAAGCATCCCGGCAGTGGAGGGAGACGAGATTTCATGGAGGGCCCTGAAAAATGAGACATCAATACCCCGGCGACTGGATCATGGCAGATAACATGGTGCTGTAGTCTGCAGGGTGCTACGATTTCCTTATCACCTAGTTTCCAAATTTGACTCTATACAACTCTCACCTGGCCAGATAACTCTCAAGCCAGAGGCGGAAAGATGCACAGGTGAAGGTTTCCTTACAAAATGGCTGGCAGGTAGTAACTCTCAGCAGAAAGTTGGGTACAACTGGCTTATACTCGATGAAATTTAATGTGAACAAGACATGGTGATAACATTCATGCACGTTCTCTCTGGAATCCAATGCATCCCTTCCTTGTCCAATTTAAAGGTATTTTTAGTGGTGGTTATCCAACCCGTAGTATAAAACGTGGACAAGAGAAGCCAGATTCTTAAATATATCCTCTGTGGCAGCTACATGCATGCACTTCTGCAGCTGAAGTTTGATAATAACTCTTCCTTCTGCCATTAAAACTGTAAGCAAACTTAGGGCAGGGTCCCTGGATCTACCACTATGTCTAGCTCATGAGTGGCACATCGTGCGCTTTTTTAAAAGTTCATTTAATTAATAAACCAATGACTGAAGACGACTTGGGGAAGCAGGATTGCGTGACGGTGTTAAGCTGTGTGAAAACTGTTACTTTAGCCATGAAAGTACCGAAAATAGCACAGACATCACCTTTCGCATACATACTTAAAGTTTGCTGCCGTCCTGGGAGGCAAGGGTAGCAGGTGGCCCACCATGTCTGCAGAAGGGGAAACCGAGACTACGGCCGCCTATGGCCCGAAAGAACAGGCTCGGGCTCGGTGTTCTTGGGACCCCGGGAGCAGACCCAGCACACGCGGGCTCCCGCCGGCTCACTCACCTCGCCCGCTGTGTTGGCCAAAGCAATGAGATCCCGCTTGGGCGACCAGACCAGGAAAATAATCTCCTGCGGGAGCTGCTTCTCTCCCACCACCCGGAAGGACGGGAAACAGGTCGGAAAACGCAACATGGGGACGGCCCTGCAACGACACCCCAGTAAGAGGCCGGCAGAAGCTCCCGGCCCTCCACGAGGAGCCCCGACCGCGGCTGTACCTGCAAGAGTCCCCACCGGTGACTAACACAGCCCCAGCGACCTCACCCCTCCCTCTGCCGGCCGCGCGCCACAGCTTCCAGACCGCCCCGCCTCGCCGCTGTCGCGCGCTCCAGGCACTTCCGGCGTCGAGACTGCCTCGCGAGAGGAGGAGGCGGGGCGGGGCGCGCACCGGGCTTGGCGGGGCTGAGAGCCAGACCCGGCGGACGGGGACCGGGCGCTGTGGGCGAGGCAGGGAGCAGCGAGGGGCGGAGCGAGGTGGGGATAGGATGGGGCCCGTGGGCGGGGCAGGGAGCAGCGAGGGGCGGAGCGAGGGAGGGTGGGGCACGTGGGCGGGGCAGGGAAGCCCGAGTGCCGCGGAGAGGGAGGGAGCGGAGCCCCAGACCCAGGTGCGGGTGGGATCGCTGGGCGCGGGGACCCAGAAGGGCCCGAGAAGGGCGGGGCGGGCCCCTGCGGCCGCACGCGGGGCTTTTGGGAACGCGTTTGTGCACGTGTGTGGGCATGCTTGCATAGGTTTCCCGTTTTCCCGGAAATTCGCTGCTGTGGACGACGGGACGTTAGGGGTTTATGGGGTAGGCTTCAGCAACAACGGGGAGATGATAAAGAATATGAACTTTAGGTCCTGATCAGCTGGAGCCTCCTCTGACAGTTACTAAGCAAGTAGTTCTCATGTCATTCCTGGTGGGTCAGTATAGAATTTTAAAAGTCCCCCTCTCCAAGCAGCACCCCAAACCAATTAGAAGAAAATTAACCCTGGATGGGCCCAGTATTTACTAAAACTCTTCGGGTGATTCCAGTTTGAAGAGAGAAGAGGCGCCTGCCTAAAACCTCCCTAACAGGAAAATAATACTGTGACACCTCATCCCATTTAACCCTCAAAACATATTGATAGTTGCAGACCCATCATAACGAATAGAGTGTAGGCTCATACACGATTTCTTCTTGGCATTTACTATGTGGGGGAACTGAGGCTACACGAATGCATGGGACAGGAACTCTGCCCAGAGGCTCACGGGTCAGCCTGGCAGACCTGTACATCAGAATTCATCTGATGTTGCTTTATGTAGGACACATTTAAATGAGTCAACATGTTCACAGTTCCCACAGCTATGACCTCCCTAAGAGAATGTGACAGTGTCATCCTAGGGTTCTTAAACCCTCTGGTAGAAAGTCTACTTTTCACTACCTTTGACTTGTTCAAAGAAGAAAGAGACCGCAGGACCTTTAACTTTGAACAGGCCCCATCTTCTAGACCTTTGTCTGGATCTAGCCCCTGGGAAGTAGATGACGGAGGGAGACTAATTCATTCAGCATCAAGTAACTATTTTGTGCCAAGTACTGTTCTTAGCCTTTGTCTTTATACCTACCCTGTTTCCTTTCAGGGGCTTTGCAACCCTTGCCTTTGCCGCAGACAACTTAGCATGTGCCCCCAACTCTTCCAGAATCAACATTTCTAAGGTAAAAATGCATCTGCCTTTGTTTTTCACAAAACGCATTTTCAGGTGTTAATGTTTTGGGGCGGTTATAATGGATCACCTGGTGGGGGTCCAGTATCTATGCACTTGATATTCTAATGGAAATTGAGTGTCCATTTTCCTGGAATTTACCTGAATACAAACACCCACACAGCACGTGAAAATGACTGTTCCCAGAGGCATAAACACCGTACTGCAAAGGACTGAGTATAACCACCTGCACATTAAGTGTTCACGGAATATGAATTTCCTAAGCCTTACAGCAAAGGAAACAGCATAGCTGTGGAGTTCCAGGTGTGGGCAGGAAACAGCAGAGTTTGATGCTGCTATAGACCAGGGGTGTCCAATCTTTTGTCTTCCCACATTAGAAGAATTGTCTTGGGCCACACATAAAATACATTAACACTAATGACAGCTGATGAGCTAAAAAAAAGAAAACACAAAAAAACTCATGTTTTAGGAAAGTTTATGAATTTGTGTTGGGCTGCATTCAAAGCCCTCCTGTGCCGCAGGCTGCGAGTTAGACAAGTTTGCTATAGACCCTCAGGTGTGTTGGTAGGCAGTAGGGGGCAGGAATTGTTCTTGGAAATGATCCAAAGTAGCCGTAAGGCAAGAAATATTAACACATCGTGTTTCCAGCCTTTTCTTCTTCCCACTGCCCCATAAAGATTTTAGCTTTACCTCCTCTGTTTTTTTTGCCTCCCCCATCCTTAGGAAAATACTGCTTTGTCAAACTGGCTCATTTGTGCATTGGTGACACAGAATAAAGAGAAAAAGGGAAGAAGGCTCAGGGATCAGGCATCAGTGCTTTTTAAGGAGGCAAGGGCAGGAGAAATAAATATTTGCTTAAGTATGTTCATTATGAGATTATTTACGAAAGTGAAAAAATGCAAACCACCTAGATGTCCCATCATAGATTTTTGAAAAATGTATCTATCCCGAAGAATACTATGCAGACATAAATCGATGTTCACAATATACTTATGAAAAAGCATGGGACATAAAACAGTATGTAATTAAAATTCCATTTTCTTGAGGGAAATTTGTGCATGTGTCTGTAAACCTACTTATGCAAGAACCTATCTTTGGAAGAGTAGACAGGGAAGTTATAAGAGGGGTTATCTCTGGGTGGTAGGATTAGAGATGCTTCTATTTTTCCTTGATTTACCTGGCTCATGTATTAACTGTAAAGTTAACAGGCAGCAACCTTTGTTTTCCTATTTTTGTTTGTTTGTTTGAGACGGACTCTTGCTCTTGTCGCCCAGGCTGGAGTGCAATGGCGTGATCTCGGCTCACTGCAACCTCTGCCTCCCAGGTTCAAGCGATTCTCCTGCCCCGAGTGGCTGGGATTACAGGCACCCGCCACCATGCCCAGCTAATTTTTTTGTATTTATAGTAGAGACGGGGGTTTCACCATGTTGGCCAGGCTGGTCTCGAACTACTGACCTCAGGTGATCCACTCCCCCCGACCCCCCTTAGCCTCCCAAAGTGCTGGGATTACAGGCGTGAGCCACCGCACCTGGCCTGTCTTCTTTAAGCATGTGGAATGTTTGGGGTGACTTCCTCTAGTGTTCTCCCACTCCTCCTCTCCACACTTGCAGATGAAGAAAGTGGCCCATCTATTCAGGCCTACCATCTTAGAGATCACCAGGTTTCACCTCTTCTAGTATCCAGTGGTATCAAGCAGCTAAACCAGGGATCTTGTAACTAACTGTCCCGCCAAAGACAATTGAGATAAAACTCAGCCTCTCAGAGATCTGAGATCTTGTTGCTCAGTGTTGGTGCTATTTGCCTCATCTTGCTGAGTTAACATTTATACTATTGCCTGAAATCAAATAGCAGAGATCTTTACTTTATTGCAATGACCTTCTTAGCTGACCCTCAAGTAATTTCAACCCAGGTCCTCATGGTCCAATTAAAATCACATCAAATAAGTAAAACTGGATTTTCCTTTAGATTTTCTGGAAGCTGTCCTACCTAGACAGCTCGAAGTGTACCTGCTTCTTACATAGCATAGTTAGGGTGCGAGGCATAAAGCAGGATATTAAATGGCATTTCCATTCACTCAGTTGTATTTATGAGCACCTACTACCTAGAGGGGGAAGAAATGTGTTAGCTTGGCTGCCTGCTTCCCATTAACTGAGGTCACAGGTGATGCGGCTGGTAATCTCTATCACTGTAGAAGAGGCACAGTTCTCGTGCCTAGTAAGCAAACACAATGATGTCCACAGGCACTGCCATCAATGAGCTTCTAATCTGTACAGGGCTAAACAAGTATGTAAAGTCATTCTTATACAGGGCATGATTTAAGTACCATAAAAGAAGTATAAAAACAACACACAAGCATACACATTTTTATTTCTCTGGCAACAGATGTACTACTCCAGTGGAGAGACCAACAGGGACACTGTGAAGGCAGTGGGAGCAGACCAGGACCCTTTGTAGGTTGTGATTTTATATTTCAAGATTAGTCAAACTTCTCCCAGATGCCTAGTATTTTGCAGTTTACTTTGAAGGGGCCTTGCAGATAAGGCTACTCATCTTCGCACAGCATATCCCCACGTTTAAAACTTCAGTGTTAGGGTGGTCCTCATATTGACTCTAAGTCCCTCCTAATATAAATCTGTTTTCTTTTTCAGTACCTAGAAGAAACATATTAGAGTGGGTCCAGTCCGTATTTCAGGCATGCCTACCACTTCAAAGACTCTAGAAAATTCCATTCTTACATCAAATTTTTATTGAGCACCAACAAGGCACAAGATGCACAAGAGCAGATGAAATGGGTGCTGACATTAAGAGACCTAAATCTTTGAGGGAAATAAAATCTGTAAAAATAATCACAGAATAATATGTGAAAGGCTTTAAATGTAGTATAGAACGCCAAGGTGCCAAAGAAGGTTTCAGTATCAGGGACTCATGGAAGATTCCCAAATGAGAACGGACTGGTCACATGGAGGGACATATTCCAAGCAGAAAGAACAGTATCAGATGAAAAGAATGGGGCATATGGAGTAATAAACTAGTCTAGGTACTGGACTAATGTAGGAAAAAAATATGAAATCAGGCCTACAAAAAGACTTTGTATCTGATTAAATTTCATAATACAAGAAGAAGAATGAAATTTAGCTGTAATTATTTATTAAAAGTGTCCTTTTAAAAAGCTTAGAAAATGTTATCTGTCAAATGTCAGGGATTTTCTTCTATTGCTATTTTGAGAAGGTATCTTAATGTTCAGATGTTCAGATCTCTATTAAGAATAAATGACCTCATCCCGCTTCACATTCTACCTCCCAGAGACACATTTTTACAGCCTACTAATTAGTTTATTCTCTGAAAAAGGAATAGAGATTAAGTCCTTAAAATTAGTATTAACTGAATGTAAGTATAAAATCACCAGATTTCCTATTTTTAACTTTCTAAGACAGTAATAAAGTTTTAAAGTACACTATTCCTGGCTGAGTGCAGTGGCTCACGTCTGTAATCTCAGGACTTTGGGAGGCCAAGACGGGCAGATCACCTGAGATGAGGAGTTCGAGACTCGCCTGACCAACATGGAGAAACCCAGTCTCTACAAAAATACAAAAATTAGCCAGGTGTGGTGGTGGGCACCTGTAATCCCAGCTACTCAGGAGGCTGAGGCACAAAAATTGCTTGAACCCGGGAGGCAGAGGTTGCAGTGAGCCAAGATCCCACCATTGCATTCCAGCCTGTCTGACAGAGCAAGACTCTGTCTCAAAATAAATAAGTAAGTACATTATTCCTGATTATAACTATTTCCTCAATTCTAAGATGTGTCTTTTTTATTTGCATTTCAGTATTTCTGAAATCAGATAATCTAAAAATTAATTAATGAAGTATTATTTCTCTTCTCCCCCGAAAAGCTATGATAAAATCAATGGTGTATTTTACAACTGATGGTATCTTAAAATTAAGGAAATATAGTGATGAGAATAACTTTGGCCTTCAGAACTCAATTTTTCAGTAGTCACAGTCCCTCAGGTGTCTTAGTTTCAGAGATTTCAATAGATTTTATCATGGAATGGTGAACACCATAAAGTCAGGCAATGTCCCTATCCTTGCTTGAATCAGAGAGGGGAACTCTCAGAATGGTTTTACAAAGTTCATATCTCACCCAGTCACCTCCAAATGTGCCCCTCCTATCATAGCACTCCATGTAACAAAGGGGAGAAGAGCTTTCTGATGCTTATGAAGTCCAGGGGTATAACTCATCTTTTGATGTCAACTGAGGTATACCACTGCCACACGGATCTGGGCCACACTTGAGTATTCTACACCAGGCATCAGTCCTAACTTACCTGGAATTTAAATACCAGGTAGAGTGCAGTTCCTCTACCCTTCCTTACAGGGCTCTGGCTAACCCCAAACAAAGATGCCTTCAAATCTGCTTTATAGCAGTTGTTTGGAAACAAGAGAAAAGTCATTATGCAAATATAAGTCATTCAAAACAATTCAGTCTTAAGGAGATAATAACTAGCAGAGAAATGGGGAGATGAACTGTTCTGGGAGTTCAAATTACTGCAGTTAAGTGCTTTGTTTTCGGGCCAAAAGATAATCACCATTAGACCCCAGTAACAATCTTTATTGTTAACATAACTCACCAATGACAGAGGAGAACTGAGAGCCAAGCACTTGGGTCTCATTTAAAATTTAATCACAAAACAAACCTCAGGTATAGCTGATATTCTCCCCATTATAATAATGAAGAAACCAGGGCTTTTAGAGAGAGAGTGGCCTGGCCAAGATCATACAGCCAGGAAACGTTAAGGGTAGGAATGAGGAGTTTAATTACTAAACTCTCCTGACTTCTGCTCCGAACTACTTTTACAAAGAGAGAAACTGACTGCATAGGTTAAAAGACACTGGAATGACAGAGCAAGTCTTAGTTCTAAACATCTCACTCATTCAACAAGCATTTAAGTGATTCTAGACCATCAAAAGACAACTGCAAAAAGTACATGGAAAATAAATATTTAATAATAATGTAATTAAAATTACAATCTCTATATCTATACAGTGCCTTTGTAAAAACTCTTTCCATCATCTTCAAATTCAGTCTAAAAATAATTGTACACTGTACTTTTCAAGTGGGGTTTAAACTATTGTTTCATATTTAACATAAAATATTTTCCTATTTAAATGAACATACTTTTATGTTCAAGGTAGACAAACTTCATAGGTTTTCACTTTCGTTTTCTTCTGACATCTTCTGCAAAAGAATGCTGTCTGCATTTTCTAGATTAAAGAGGCTAGAATAATGTGACACGAGCTGGGTGAGGTGGCTCATGCCTGTAATCCCAGCACTTTGGGAGGCCAAGGCAGGCAGATCCCTTGAGGCCAGGAGTTCGAGATCAGCCTGGCCAACATGGTGAAACCCCGTCTCTACTAAACATACAAAAATTAGCCAGTCATGGTGGCATGTGCCTGTGATCCCAGCTACTCAGGAGACTAAGGCAGGAGAATCGCTTGAACCCGGGAGGCAGAGGTTGCAGTGAGCTGAGGTCATGCCATTGCACTCTAGCCTGGGAGACAGAGCAAGACTCCGTTTCAAAAAAAATAAAAATAGAATAATGCGACTGGGAGAGACTTAAAATGAGGAAAAATGAATGCTGAAAGAACTAGTAAACCGGCTGAAGATGGAACAACTCCCAGTCTCCAGAGAGGCAGATAAGGGACTGTAAGCCAGCAAATGCCACCTGCCTGTTATCTAGCTCAGAAAGGTGCATACCTCTGGAAGCGGCTGAATTTAAGTCCAGTGTGGCACTTTCAGAAAATGGCATCAAAGGTTGGACCATAAATCTTTCTTATTCTCAAGTCACTGGACATTTAAGAGCCAAGATATTGATGGGCTCTTTCCCTCCTTTTCTTTCTCCTTGTAGCAGATGTATGATTCATGGATTGTCCTTTCGTGGTCTCCATTTTCATCTTATTACTTTTTCTTTGCTTCTGCTTTCCGACAGCTCTGGAAAACAAGGTGCTAAATTATTTCACAGAATGAGCACAGTGAATTATGTAATTATGTTGAAGTTTAATTAACTAGCTAACCAAATAAGAAAATAGAAGAAGGGAAAGAATCTACTGTATTGCAAGCATAAATCCTCAGTCTCTTAACCGTAACAACAAGGAAAGAGCCAGAGGCCTGACCAAGCAAAATGCTTGAGAAAAAAAAATTATTTAAAAGATGGTTACTATGGATTTAGAACAAGCTGTCTGGGGCAAACACCACAGAGGTAAATGCAAAGGCAGTGAGACTGGACTTTTTAAAGAAGTTTTTTGTACATCTGTACTGCTCAACTCAGCACTTCGATCTCCAAATCCTTGAATGCCGTTTTTTCCGGAGAGGAGCTGATACATGGGGCAGTTAGCAGAGGTAGAAAAATGAAACAGCACAATGGAAAAAACCAACAAGCCTTGAAAGGGCCCATTTCCTAAGTCCTACAGATTTTCCTTTCCTCAGCGGATCTTAAAGTCCTGACAAGTGCCACGCAGAGTATCAGCATTTTGTGGTCCTTATCTTAAAGATTAGCTTCAAAATAAACAAGCTGGAACTCACCCTCTGAAAACACTGAACCACACCAGACAAAACAGATTCTTTGTTTCTGGTGTTCTCCGCACTTACAGGCGACCTGTGGCTAAAAAAATTACTGGCCCATCCATTCACTTTCTCGCTAGCTGAATCATGTCATGACACTCATCACATCGAGAAACAAGGAAGGGGCTAGAGCTACAGCACCGCCAAACCAGGACTCTTCCCCTGATTACCCAGCAATATGAATTGTTAGGTTCACCTCTCATAAGCTTCTCCATAGGAAAAGCTTATTCGTGATCTTGTCAGGAATAAACCTGGGAAAAGAGCTTCATGAACAATGTATCCCCCAATGGGTTCAATTTATGCCTCACTTTTTGTTTACTCAGCATATATGTTACCTGATGAGAATACAAAAATGAATGGGCATAATCTTTGACTTCAAGGAGCTTGGAGACAGAGATATAAGGGGGAGGATAGTCACCCCCTCTCTATCCCTACTTTTTTAGGTGAAGATATTGAGGCTATGAAATCGATGAACATTCCATGAGGAACTGGCAGAACCAGCTTGATTCCAGGACCTGTGCTGTACTATATACTCTAAATTATTTATATATATGCAAACTGCTAACCATATAATAATCACTCAATAAATATTAGCCATTATTAGTTCCACATGACTATTCCACAGAATTTTGCTTGACAACCTTAAATTTTTTCATATTTAAATTTTGCACTGTGGACTAGGGATACCTTATCAGTTCAAAATAGAACAGTTTACAGAAGTAGTAGGATTGAAAACTTAAACAAAAAAGTTATCTTTATAGTATTATACTGATTAGTGCATACTATATAAATCTATTTCCCCACTTTTTTGAAGTAGGATACTTTCTTGATAAGTGATGATTTAGCAAACTTAATGAAATACAGCATAATCTCTAATGGCAAAGTCAGTGAAGCCATGTGTGCCTGTACACAAAATTTAAGTTTCTCTTTGGCTCATCCACTTATAAGCAGGACTAAAAATGAATGAAATTTCACTAGGGGATATGGTAAACAAAAACAGGAGGAAAATATTTGAAAATATTCATTTGTAATATGAATATACAAAACTTTCCAGAGATAAAGTCTTTGAATGGTGATGAACTGACTATAAGTCAGTTTTATTTTTTCTTAAAATTAAATTGACCTAGTATTTGTCCTTTAATTTATATTTATGTAACTGATAAAATGAGCTTTAACCACAAGAGGGAGCCAGCATCATTCCAGTTAGCAACTAAAGAAAAATTAACACCAAGGAAAAACAAATTAATATAAGACAGCTGTAAAAAGCCTGAGATGGAAAGACCTTTTATGTCATGTATGCTAAAAAGGTTGTTATTTTTCACTATTGTAAATAAAAAAATAATTTTGCTTTGTCAATTTCAAAATAATTTTTTTTTAAAGCAGTAACTATTAATAGGAGTTTAGGTGTCTTCTCTGAGGAAAAAAGTAATATTATTTAAGAATTATCAGGCATCCACATCTCAAAGGATTTGCTCTTGGAATTAAACTTGATAAGATCTAGTACTGAAAGATACTAGATGATTTCCCCTAATGAAATAGTATATTACTGCCAAATAGACTATATTTAGGAAGCAATGAAGGGCCTACAATAGAGTATCAAAATGCAAATTCAGTTTCCAGGTAAGTTCACAGAATTAAAGGCTGAGCATGTTACTGACTACCACCCAGCATCACACTGACAATGGTACAGCAATCCCAGACCAATATGATTATGAGGTTGTATTCAATTTCTGAAGGTTTATTCTAAGGGAAATATTTTATAAGATGCTTCAGTAAGCTTCTTTAATTAAGTTTTTAAAACTTTACTTTATCCTGGATTACTCAGTGGAAATAATTATTTAAAGTAGAGTAAATGTAGGAACGAGGCAGTTGTAATGGTAGCCAGAATTCAAGTGGTTGGACCACAATGGAAAAAAAAAATTTCACTGACCACAAATAAATAAAACACATGGGAAAGAATTGTAATATTATCATAAATAATTACCAAAGTATCAGATATTTCTAATAAGAATCCATTTTTCTTTAATTACAAGTCATAGTCATATGGTAGCCCAATCTGAAATTTCATATGTCACATAATGTCAAATTTAGCTATCTGGTAATCTCCAATTAATAACTGTGTGACATTAGTTTTCTTAGCAATAAAGCAAGAGCACTTAATCGCTATCATCCCTTTTAGTTAGGAAAAAAGTATAATCATTCAAATTAGCCCTGTTAAAATAGCAGTGTTTTTCTTTTTTTGTTTTGTCTTGTTTTATTTTGGGGATAACTATTCTAGAAGCAATGCCTTTTCTAAATATGCTATTGTCATTGCTCTCCCTTTACTCTGAGTTGTAATCGATAACTGTAACCAAATATTGGTAAGAGATGTGAAAATAATCACAGGAAAAAAAGTAATAAAAATTTCAAATATTTAAGTATTAAGCATGTCTAAATATTTTTCTTAAAATCTGATATAAAGAAATAGCTCTCTTACAATTTGCCTACTGTAGAATTACTTGATATTCAATCTGAAATGGCTTCTCCAGCCTTTCCTGCCATCGTGTGTCTAGATCTGATCTGTTCCTCAAAGCCTGACTTAAATATCATGTCCTTCAATAAAGCATGAACTGTCAAGCCCTGTAACTTTACACATGAGACGTAAAGCTAAGGAGAGGCAAAGTTAACCACTTTCTACCTCATATTTTGGTTATTTTCATGTCTAAGCTATAGAACTGTAAGCTCTTTGAAAGCAAGCTCTTTGAATCATCTTTCTCTCCTCTCTCCATCCATCTATGCAACCAGTACATAATAGTGAAAGTGACAATTAACTTGGCACTTTAAGATCCTCCAAATGTTGCATGCTTTTATGGATTACCCTGTATAAAACACAGATGGAATACATTTTTCTAGTTACGTATTCGACTGACTTGTTAGCTCTTTTAGATGTAGCAATGTTAGGACAAGTACTGCGTTTATGATCCAATTCACCACAAATAAAGCAGCCATCTTTGGGGCCCTCGCAAGAGTGATCTGGAACAGCACAGTGATTGCAAATGCTACAGTGGATCCAGGCTGTAAAATAAAAATTAAGTTTTAAAAGAAGTTCATGTAACGTAATTTTTCATCTTATTAACTTTTAAGGTAGGATATACGAACAGTGTTTACTTGAAATATTGTGGCTAGTTTGCACAGCTAGTTTTAGTTTGGCTAAACAGACCAGGGAGAAGAGGTTAGAATTCCACATAAACTAGCTAACTTCTATCTGTTACATGCAACAAATTCAGCCCTTCTCCAGTAAGTTATGAGCTGACAGCTACTGTCACAATGGATGCTGGCTGAGTGACACAATGCCTTATTAAAATAAGTCAAACCAAATGCCACACTGAAACAGGTGAGCAATCATCTCTCCTGCAAGGCAGAACAAGGCAGAACATACATGTTGATAACTATAAAATTAAAAAGCAAATAAATTACAAGTCTCTACCCTGATTAGTTTTTCCTTTATAAATCCAATGAAAAATCCTATTTAGATGGAGAAAAACTCTAAAATGTGTTCATAGGATCTCAAACATTAAGTCTCAATACTTACAAGGCTTTACACACTTTTTACAGAGAAAGCAATGGTTCCATTTCCTGCCATCCTATCAAAAAAAAAATTTTTTTTAATTATATTTAATTTGTTATTAAAAATCAAGTTCTACAATTAAAAATTAAAATGTCTTATTAAAATCTGTGTAAATTATTCATTCCTTATTTCTGCCTTTTCTGGGCTTCACAATTAAATACTTTGATTTTAATTTATGCATTTCTCCACTCAACTCAAATGCCTCCTTGATGGGCCTCAATTTCCTTAACTGTAAAACTAGGAGATTTATCTAAATGATCTTGAAAATCCACTCCAGTTCAAGCAACCCAATCTGCACAAAGAAGGACTCAAATGAAAATTTCAAGAGAATTAATGATTCATAATTTTATGTGTCTATACTGCATAATCCTTAATGAAATTCATATTTGAGAACTTTACATAATTTAGAAAGATAGATTATAGGTTACTGTTTGATTAATTTTAAAACTATGAAATAAAAATATCTAGGAAGGTGCATAAAATATATCCAATTTAATGAGTATTGTAAAGCAAACACGGATAAAACCCACGAGGTCAAGAAAGAATACCACCAGCCCTCTGGAAACTGTCCCGTGCCCCTACTCAGTCACAGCATTCCTCCCGTCCCCTCCAAATGACACCTCTTTAAATTGTGTGATTGTCATTTCCTAGCTCTTGCTTCCTTTTACTACCTTTGTGTGCATCTCTAAATAATAAGTTTGTTTCCCTCAACTTTAAACTATACAATCTGGGCATAATTTTTTTTAAATGAAGAATACACAGCATGTCTCAACTAATAAAAACTAAATATAAACAATCAGATGTATTAACATTGTTAAAAACAAGTATAACCAGTAATACCATTCTATAATCATGAAAAATGTACTTTCTAATGTTTATATAAATGCAGCCTCTTCTTTAGAGAATAATTTGTGCTTATGAGCCAAACTAAACTTCACATGCCCTTTCTGACCAGATTTAGTTAAAATAAACAAAACAACTTAAGGGTCACCCTGCCTTCCTAAAAAATTAGGGGGTTTATTTATAATTGCCAAAACTTGGAAACAACCAAGATATCCGTCAGTAGGTGAATGAGTAAACAAGTTGTGGTATATCAAAGGAATAGCATTCAGAGCTAACAAAAAATGAGCGATCAAACCATGAAAAGACATGAAGGAACCTTTCATGCCTATTACTAAGTGAAAGAAGCCAATCTGAAAGGCTATATACTATATAATTCCAACTGTGTGACATTCTGGAAAAGGAAAAACTACAGAGACAGTAAAAAGATAGTGGTAGCCAGAGACACCCTTCAGGAAGAAGGATGAATAGATGGAACACAAAAGATTTTTAGTGAAAACAGTGAAACCACTCTGTATGACACTGTAATGGTGAAAACATGTCATACATTTTTCAAACCCATAGAATGTAAAACACCAAGAGTGAACCTAATGTCAACTCTAGGCTCGGGGTGTTAATGATGTGTCAATGCAGGTCCATCACTTGTAACAAACGCACCCCTCTGGCGGAAGATGCTGACAGTTGGGGAGAATGTGCATGTGTCAGGACGGGGGACATATGGGGAATCTCTGTACCTTCTGCTCGATTTTGCTGTGAACCTAAAACTCCTCTAAAGAACCAAGTGTATTAAGACAAAATAATACCTAAATAAATAAATAGGAGGTATGTCCCTTTGCAGTCCTTCATCTGTAAAAAATCAAGGAGTAACTGTACCTAATAAGGCTGTTGTGAGGATTAAATGAGTTCATCCATGTGAAGCTCTTAGGAAAGTGTCTGGCATATTAAAAGTGCACAGTACATGTTATTAATTATTTCGCCAGAATGATGATGGTACCTAATAGGTCAGTGCCTTATTTGAAACACCATAATTTTTCCCTCAACATACACATAATTGAGCATGCATTTAATGCCTTATTTGAAACACTGATAATTTTAGTAGTCCCAAGTACCATTTGAAGATGAATTCAAATGACTGTTGGTGATGATGAAGGCAGTTAAGTATTTTTAAAAGCTGTTGTACTCTATAATTTAAAATATTGTATTACAGCATAATTAATAAATGATAATACATATTAATACAAATCGTATTAACAAAATAACATTTAAAAGGTAATAAAACTAGTAAGCTAAAATAAAATGAAAATATTTAAATAAAAATACATTCTATAAGAACACCATACCTTGGATGTGCAAGAATTACAGTGCTCACAGTGTTGATTCTCTAGAGAAACATATCGTTGACACAGAGAGCAAAATCTACAGAGTAAAGGACAGAGAAATCAGCTGCATACATTTATTGAAATTTACAGAGTAGATAAAACTTTACAAAGCACTCATTACAAAAACTGAGTGCAATCTGAATTCAATTCAGTATGAAATTATGGACCTAATTTAAAAGTAATAGAAGAATAACATGATTCAACACTGAAAGCATCTGACTGATAGATATATGTAACTTTATTTTCAGTGACTTGTGTACCTCAAAATTCCACTTTGATCTTACCTGTACCCTTCTTCAGTAGGAAGGATTATTTTGTTGGGCGGAATGTTGGTGAAAATACGCACAGGAGACTGTTTTCGACCTGTCTTTCCGTGTTTATAAAGTGCATGATTATCATAATCTACCTAGAAAGTTAAAAATTAAAGCAGAAAATTTACTCAAATTAGTCAACATTAAGATTCTTTAACCAATAAATGAACAAACTGATGCCAATATATGAATTAAAGTATTTGTCATGCCAAGTGTCAGGTTCCAGTCCAACCTGAGGACCAAGGGGAGTAGGTGGACCAGTAGTGGGCAGCTGGAATAACACTCAATGATCATAGACAATTTCGACATGGCTTTTACTCTCTCTCTGGGTATAAGCAAGACTGGGCGTAAGCCGTGGGTGCAAGCCGACCTGGGTGAAGGCTGTATGTACAGCATTCGCAGGTAATTATACCTTTTACAGACAACAATGGCTCCAAGCCAAGCACGAGCACATGTGTGTGATCACCTAATGAGCCTCACATGGCATGGTTACATAACGTGTGGAGTTGTGCAACTGCGCTCCAAACCTGCTAAGTCACGCTGTGCCAGAAAGCCACCTCAGCCTACTCCTGACTAAAGCGCAGCCATCTCTCTTACACTCCACCCCCTAGGCCAAGGGTGTCCTCTGGGCAGGGACACATGCCCATAGGGTGGAGCCCTGAATTCATAACACACAATACCACAGAAAGCAACAGCTCCAGGTTATGGCAGGCAACCACCTCATGGTGACATCACCCCAATGTTGCTTTATACATTAAGCCGGGTTTTTATTCCCCTACCTTTAAAGGCATTGGGGCAGGCAACAACAGATTACCTTTTGTCCCCATACTTGGTAGGAGGAGGTCATCCTTCCTCCTATAGTGTCTTGCCATGGCCTGGCCCCATAGGGGCTGGTGACCAACTAGTCACCTTTGTAACTTCTAGGTAGTTAACCACAAGGTTAACCCTTGATAGACCACCCAGGTATCAGTACAGATTACCATAGGTGTCACCTCCTTGGTGATCACCATCCACAGTGCTCTACGTTCAGCCCATTGGCTACTTTGCCATGCCCGGTTGCAAACCATATAGTATCAGTACTAGGTTGGACTGCAACAGCAGTCCAGGCAGCAGTAGCACCTTGGCTAGACCCATCTGTGTATCATGCCCCTCATCAGGAATGGGGGGATGCCCTTCCTTAAATAGTAATGGCTCAAGGTATAGGGTTGCGTCAGGCTATGCCTTAGGCCCCATGGCCTTATCTTGCATTAGGATGACAGGTCCCAAGACATCTTGCAACTCAGATGCTAAGGGACTTGTACTCAGCATACTCTGCTGCTCCAAGTAGGTGCCCCACTTTGCCAAAGTGGATGTCTGCGCTGTCTCAGTTTGGGAGGTTGTTATCCACGAACACACCCATCACACTATCAGGCAAGTCATACACACAATGTCTGTCGCCTGTCCTGCCATGCTGTCATGAATCTGAAGGGCAGCATATGAGTTACGAACTGCTTCTTTATCAATCAACAACGGGGCTCAGCTCCCTTCCACAGCTGGGACCAAAAGCCCATCGGTGTTCTCAAGTGCTCCATGCACTGATATTGGCCCCAGCCAAAACTATCTGTGGTCACGTGTACATCCAGCTCAAATGGGCGCCCCTGTCAACTATCTATAGGGCTTATGCCTGCTAAATGGCCCACTTGGCTGCCAGGAAGGCGGTCTCAGCCGTACCATCTTAATTCTAGGCAAGGGGAGTGTTGCTGCTTCTAAATCTGCAAGAGAATCAGAGGTGGGCATAATATCATTAACAAAACCATGGCTAATGGCGGGGCTATGCAAAAAGCCCTGCGGCAACCTGTGTCATCCTCCTATGAAGGCAAACTGTTCCTGGCTCTCTGGAAAACAATGCATTAGCCAACTCCACTACATAGTGATACTATCCCAGTGCCATCTAGTGGTCCATCAAGTCCGTGATAGACGGCACAGCTGCCAAGTCGTGTAAAATATCCAACCCCAGAATGTATCTGCACTGGTGTCTACCAGCACCAGCACTTGCTGTACATTGGTGGGAGACCAGTGGATTACTAATTTCACATGTGGCCTCCTCGGGAGGGGCACCTCGGCCAGTTCCCTCATCAAACAGAAGACTTTACACCCCCACCTGGCCACAACATGGGTTGCCTGCCATAACCTGGAGCTGTTGCTTTCTGTGGTATTGTGTGTCTTTGGGCTGGAGTGCCAGGGTGGCACCAGGTCACGCAGAAACGTTCTTCTCCTGCTTGGGTATTTTCTAGAATTGTTGCTCTGGAAACAGCTGTCTCCACAAAGTTCACTGGGCTGCCTATCAACTTTCTCTTGCTCCACCCTGGCCAAAATCAAATCTATCCACACCTGTGAGCATGTCACTCACTGGGACCCCCTTTTCTCCCATTGGGGGCACCCCTGCAGGTGGGGCACCTTTCCCTTCTTTATGGCACGGAACCCTCGATCCCACCAACAGCCTCCTTGGTATCAGACCAGGTGGGGGTCTCTGGCCAAGACAACAGACCCAGGCCTGCATCCAGAGCAGGCCCGAATTCCTTTTCCAAGCTCTGTAGCCAGGCCTCCAGGCGCCCTGCGTGTGCCTGGAGGTCCCCATTCATGGCAGCTTCTAACTCTTTTTCTGAGTTGTGTAGCCAAGCCTCCAGATGCCCATCTGTACCTGGAGGGCCCTTACCTCTACTGCATCCCTCAGGGACTGGGTGTGTACTTCTCGTAGCACAGTCAAAAATGCCCATCCAACTCTGCTGGCAAAAGCTCATTCCTCCTCAGTGCTCTGCATTTCTAGCTGCTTCAGTGCCTTCTCCATGCTCGCAGGGGACCCATCTACCGCTGCCCAGGTTTCCACTGGAGCCCATTCAAGCAGTACAGCTGACACCGGGCACCACAACCCATGTTGTGGCCACATGGCTGACCCAGAATCACCCGGGAATGAAGGCTCACTCTCCCCAGTATCCTGTTCGTAATGTCAATTGTCACGCCAAGTGTCAGGTCTCAGGCCAAGCTGAGGACCAAGGGGAGTAGGTAGACCAGTGGCAGGTAACTGGAAAAACACTCGAATTGTAGACAGTTTCAACATGGCTTTACTCTCTCTCTGGGTGCAAGTGAGCCCAGGCATGAGCCAACCCAGGCACAGGCCATATGTACAGCGTTAGCAGGTTAATTATACCTTTTACAGACAATAGTGGCTCCAGGCCAAGCACGAGCTCACATGAGTGATCACCTAATACACCTGCAGTGTGGTTACATAACGTGCAGAGTTGTGCACCTGCGCTCCAAACCCGCTGAGTCATGCTGCACTGGAAAGCTGCCTTGGTCTACTCCTGACTAAAGCACAACCATCTCCCTTATAGTATTTAACAAGAAATTCTTAAGAGCAAGAGTTTACTTACAAACCAACAGCTTCTGTAGCAGTAAAATTTCATTATTAAAAAGATCTGTTATGACAAATTTACACTGTCTAGTATTAAAGGAACAACTCTAAGCTTTTATCTAATACAACAGACTTTATGAGAAAATCTATCATGTATTCAAGAACTTAGCTTTTGGCATTAAAAAATTCAGCCTTTGAAAATGTGTGCTCATTTGGTCAGGGCTTCCCATTTTGTGTGTGAAATTTGCTCTGTGTCATCTTACGTAAGAAGAGGGTACCGGTACTTAAAGTTGCTGTGAAGGTTAAATGAGATAATGTTTGTAAAACACTTGTTCGAGGCCTGGCATAAGGCAGAAAAATGGAGATGAAGACACAGGCTCACAATTATAGTTGTTCTCCCCACAGTGACTATTTCAAATAGGTACCTCTCTCCTCAAGGTCCCTAACTCAACTTTTAGTTTCAGCAGATTATCTTGAAAGCAAATCGAAGTGAATAAGCATGACTTCTATTAGCCTCTTGCTTCAGTCTCCTCCTGCAACCTATTATCCACAAGCATTCTCAATTTGGTTTTAAGACTGCTATGAATCCACCTGGTCATTAAATCCATCTTTCTTTACATCAGTAGCTCTCAAAGTGGTGTCTGGATCAGCAATATCAGTGTCAGCTGGGATCTCATTAGGAATGCAAATTCTCACCTTACCTAGGGCCTAATAAATCAGAAACTTTGGGAGTAGGGCCTGGCAATCTGTGTTTTATCAAGTCCTCCTGGCATACTAAAGTTTAAGAACCACTGCTTTAGATTATCCACGAGAATACCATGAGGTTTTTTTATGAAGTTAGTACAGGTAAGCCTGACATTCATATAAGTTATGTACTGAATTGTTTCTATTATAAACAAGAATACAAAAGAACTTACAACTGGCTTGTAAGCTAGCTATTTAATAAGTGAATCACAAAAATGTAAGAAATTGAGGGCAAGGGAAAGAGAGGCCTTTAAGGGGAGATTCCTAGGCTTGTTCTCCAGCTCTGTCTAGTTTAAGGCTAAGCTTCAGCAGTGGGAAAAACTAAGTACACTGTAGCACAGGATGAGGAGACCCAAGGGACAGTGTGGAAAAGCCCTTAAGGGTTTCTGGCTGTCTATGGTGAGTCTGCAGTCCAGCATAAACTGTAAAAGCTGGCACGGACTCACAGTTGGCCTATTTGGAAGTACAGTACCACAACAAGGAAACTTTCAGGTCAGATCACATTTGAAGCCCCGCGTTCAGTCACTACATTTCAAGAGAGACGTTGATAAAACTAGTTCATTTCTTTGAAAAATAATGGGAATGAACAGAATTTATAGCTTAACAAATTGGGGATGTGTATCCAGGAAAGAGATGACTGGGAGGATCTGATAGCTATTCTATAACTGAAGGGGTGTCATATGGAATAGAAATTGGACTTATCCTTTATTGCTTCAGAGAATAGAACTAGGACCAATGGTTGGAAGTTAATGGGGAGCATATTTTATCTTCATATGAGAAAATTTTCTAACGATTAAAGCTATTAAATAAATTGCATTGCCTTCTAAGGCTGTAGGCCTCTGCTCACTGGAAGCATTCAAGTGAAGCTGGATGACGGCTGGTCATGAATTTAGTGGAGAGGATTATTACGTTGGGAAGTCAGCCTAGGTTACCTCTGTTTCTTTCCAACTTTGAAAATTCTATGAATATATGTTATCTATTAGAGGCTAGGGTACAAAAATAGATTTTACTAAAAAATCACCTTAAAATAGTACCGTAAGTCATTTTCTTTTAAAATCATTTAAATTCATAATGTTTCCCCTAATGCACTCCTCTGTGTACTCAATAAATATATGGTACCTTATTAAACCAACAAAGATATTTTGAACATTTATGAGTGTCATAAGAAAAAAATTCTTCCCAAGAGATTCATATTAAGCTTTTCAAATGTTGGAGAATAATATTTTAGAAAGATTTCTACTACATGGAATATTCTATGTAACATACTAGATAGCAGATGGAAGAGAGGGAAAAAAAAGAACAATTTCTTTATGGTTACCCAAGGAGTCAGAGAATGTATGTGTCAGGAAGGTGGTTGATTGCTTGATTTTGCATAACCTAATTGAGATTATTATTATTTTTAAATGCGGGTTTGTTGTGCTAATTAACTATAAACATATGGTATGTAAAATGCATGCTGCTAGAGTAAATTAATGTACCTCTAACATACATCCATATTTCATAGCTTCAGCCACACAAATAAACCTCCTATGGAAGTGCTGTAAAGCAAACACAATTTTGCAAATTGCCTATCACTAGTAGTAGAGCTGATACACCATTTTCCCATCATTATCCCTGACATTTCACTCACAATGATGATGAGAGGCATTTTCAAATAGAAAATTTCTCTCATGGAACTGATTAATGTGATGAAGTACTGTATAGAAATGAGGGAAAGCACAAAATCTCTGCAATTCCTAATTTTTAATTTTATCTATACGCAAATGTCTTCTGTAACATGAGACTGAAACTAGTTAAATGGAGACCAAGACATCGAAGTCAACATTTATTTTGTGCCTACTATGTTCCAGGTATCAGGTCAGGAAAGAAAGATTAAATAAGACAGAGTACTTGCATTTCCGTAACTCCCTAAGGATTGTCTTCTACTGGATTTCAGCACACACAAAAGGTCCCCAGTACCTTCTTCTGCTCCAGCAACCAGCTTCTACCACAGCAGTAAAGTCTATCGTAATCCCCATATCCCATAACCTCTTATTTAAAAGTAACATGTGAACATCTTATACCCCTTTTTACTTCAAACCCACTACATGTTTTATGTTTATTATAGATTAAATTTTAGGACTTTTGGTAGCCATCTTTTAATTTGCAATAATTTTCCAGAAATTGCTGCCAAAATATCTTCATTTCTGACTGTGAAACTAATCTTGAAAAACACAGTGTCCTAACAGGCTGATGTTTAAAAAAGGAAAGCTTTGACAAAAGCAAAGAGCTATACTTTTAACACCCCAGACAAGTGTCCCATATTAAGTACAGACAAGAGAGAACAGAATGTCCCAGGTGGAAAGGAGGTGAGATCATCTAATTCAGACACATTAAATTCAGGACATGAACACCACCACTCCCTAACCCCACCCCCATGGCAGACACCACTAATCACATTACTCTTTGCTACTGAACCTGGTATTCTCAACAAATTCTCCAGAAAATCACTAACAATTTATCAGGCTTAGTACCAAAAGAGAAACTTACCTGCCATCTCTTTTCTAGTTCAATCATTTTATTTTATAGGCAGGGAAACAGAACCTAGAGAGATAAAGTGACTTCTCCCAAGATTAAGTAGCCTCTAAAAGGCAGTGCCAGGACTCAGACTTCTGACTCGAAATCAGAGTTTCCCTTCATCATCACATCCTTCCTTTCTAATCTGTTGTTAATAGAACTCTTGGTTTTCTAGGTCTTGGATGACTGTTTTATTCCGTATTCATCAAGTGTTTGACCACTGAAGAGTCTACATAATTTATGTTTTATGAAGATTTGCAGCATTTCTGCCTTCCTCTTACCTGGGAAGTATTTCCAAAAAAATAGATTTCGTGATTTGGGGATTTTTACTGCATTGTGGTTTGAGGGCTTATAATCATCTCAGGTGATGTCCCCCCCGGCAAAAAAAAAAAAAAAAAGGCCTAATCAAGGTCTATGGGAAAAGATCTGTGAAGGAGGAGAGGGGACTCAAAGTTTTCATTCAATGAAGGCTAATATAAAAGAAAAAAAAGTACCACAAAATGAAGTTAGGCCAGGCATGGTGGCTCACACCTGTAATCCCATCACTTTGGGAGGCTGAGGTGAGAGGATTGCTTGAGCCCAGAAGTTCGAGACCAGCCTGGGCAACATACAGAGACCCCCCATCTCTATTTAAAAGAATTTTTTTTCCTCATGCCTGTAATCCCAGCACTTTGGGAGGCCGAGGCGGGCAGATCACAAGGTCAGGAGATCAAGACCATCCTGGCTAACATGGTGAAACCCCGTCTCTACTAAAAAAAAAAAAAAAAAAAAAAAATTAGCCAGGCGTGGTGGCGGGTGCCTGTAGTCCCAGCTACTCGGGAGGCTGAGGCAGGAGAATGGCGAGAACCCGGGAGGCGGAGCTTGCAGTGAGCCGAGATCGTGCCACTGCACTCCAGCCTGGGCGACAGAGCAAGACTCCATCTCAAAAACAAAAAACAACAACAAAAAAAATTTAATGAAGTTAAAGTAACAAAAGAAAAAGAGGAAAGCAAAATGTTCAGAAAGGAGTAATAGGTCTAGAGAAATTTTCAAAAAATAGAAAAATTGTCCAAGAACATACATCAAATAATGTTTATAAATACATGAGGAGATATGGCAAAATCAGTTTCTCCAACATGAGCATGTAATCACAGTACTGTTCTTCCCTTTAGCAGGAATCAGGAAAAACAAATTTGCTTTGTTTTAGATTTTATTCTCATTTTTCTTTCCAAAGGTTGGCTTTCTTTTTATTGAGAAGACTGCTTTTTAGCCTGTCAGACACATATGACCTAATCAGAACCTTTCTTCATCAATACACTGAAGTATATAATTATTGTCCACACTTGGACCTTGCAACTATTTCTCAAAACCAGAACCCTAATATTTCCAAAAGCTCTGTCCTAGTAACACAGACTGCCTAACAAGTGACAGTTACTCCAAAGTTGCCTCTCTCATCTGCTGTATTCTGGATCTGTCTTCTTTTGCCCTCTCACCATTTCAAACTCTTGTCCATAGTGGGGGAAAAACAAACAAACAAACTCCTCTCTAAATATGGATGCAACAGTTTTCTAAGGGCACGAATTATTAGGTTAGTGCAAAAGTAATTGCGGTTTTGGCCATTTTTTTTTTTTTAATGGCAAAATTACTTTTTCACCAACTTATACAATTATGCAGTTTTAATCTCTCAGATGTATCAAAAAAGGACCTGAGGAAGAGTTTTACCCCTACCTTGGGACTATCTGAATGATGACAATGACACTGATGGTGATGACAATGCCGACAGCAAGAACCTAAACTTAATACTTGCTGTGTGTTAAGGACAGGGCTAAGCCTTTCCATGCATTATTTCATAAAATCCTTAAGACCTTAAGAGATAGCTATATTATTGCCATACTCATTTAACAGGTAAGATAAGCTTCAGCGGGGTTAAGTAAGTGCCAGCACCAGGATTAAAACTCAGATCCTTTTTGACTCTAGGGTTCATGCCTTTTCACTCAATTATCCATTTGACATACACATGGCACCTACTGTGTGCCAAACATTGCACTAGATAATTATCCATTGCCAAAGGCAGTAGTGCTGCTGAAAACTAGGACCTGTTTACACAGTTAATATTTTTAGAATATGTCGGCTATCTCTGCATTGCAAATGTCTATATTAGAAGCATCCCTCAGACAAGAAACAGGAAACCTGATGCCCCAAAAAGGAGTTAAATGAGCTCTGAGAAAACTTACGATATAAATTTTGCCCAAAGCAGAGCTCAAGAAGTCAAGTTTAAAATAGCTTGTGCTACACACTTTTAGAACAAAACCTGTTAATACTACTTAATAGCCATAAAAAAAAATCCATTATATTTGATAAAGTAATCTCAGTTTTGGAAATCTATTTTAAGCAAGTTATATAAAACATGAAAAAACTATATGCATAAAAGGTGTTTATAGCAGTGTTATTTATAGTACCTTAAAAGGTAAAAACAACCTATAGTCCAAAAAGTAGGGAATAATAAATAGCCTGCATATGAAATAATTTAGTTATTAAAGCATAAAGATTGGGTAGCTATGTTTAAAAATGTATACTTATAAGACATAGTGAAGAAAGCAGAATTCAAAATTGCCTTCTATGATTACAAACCTGTAAAAAGTACTTTTAAAAAAAGATTAAAAGTGAACACTTTGAAAGTATAGTGTCTGCTGTTTGGGAGGAATCACAGGTAGAGTCTTTTACCCTCATTTTTGGTAACAGTTTCTTTCAGAATTTTAAAATAATTTTCATAATGGTATATACCTTCAAGATTAGAAAGATTAGAACCAAGTGCCAGCTTGCAACAGCAAGTGAAGACATTTACGGCTAAAACTCTGCCTTAATCAGAGGCTAGTCGATTATTCAGAAAACTCAAATAGAAAACTCTTACAAAAAGAGGAAGCAGGCTGGGTGCAATGGCTCATGCCTGTAATCCAGCACTTTAAGAGGCTGAGGCGGGCAGATCACTTGAGGCCATGAGTTCAAGACCAGCCTGGCCAACATGGCAAAACCCTGTCTCTACTAAAAATACAGGGAAAAAAAATTAGGTGGGCATGTTGGCACATGCCTATAGTCCCAGCTACTCAGGAGGCTAAGGCAGAAGAATCACTTGAACCTGGGAGGCAGAGGTTGCAGTGAGACGAGGTTGCACCACTACACTCCAGCCTGGGTGACAGAGTGAGACTCTGTCTCAAAAAAAAAAAAAAAAAAAAAGGAAGCAGTACCTGCCTGAAGACCGTACATGGTGATGGCAACAACAGGGTTAACTTCAAACACAAGGGAAAAAATTACAGGGAAGTGGAGTTTAAAGCAGAATGAACTTAAAAGGCCAGGTGGAGCTACTGTGGACACAAGCCTCATTCTCATTTCAGGCATGGGGAAAATTCCACAGGCATCGCTGTGAAGGAGGAGGTCTACTCACTCCAGTAGCTTCTTCCCAGAATCAACACATTCACACAGAACCATCTCTGCCTTCTCCGACACTCCTGACATCCCAAGAGTGACGCAGTAAAGTATGCATGGCATTTCACCAACTAGAAAGGTGATTTACTTTTCTCTACCCTCTGAACAGAGGAAACCAACATTCATAATGATGAACCTGGGGGGCTGCAAAATCTCCTAGTGATGATGAAAGATTAAATCAGCCGCTCTAAAACCCAGCACACTGAGAATCACCCAAGGAGCTTGGTGAGATATTTTTTCTTGGGGCTTTGTCCTCTAATTTTGATTTAGTGGGTTTATTTTGGTACTCAATCTGTATTTTCAACATGCACTCTAGGGATTACAGACATTTAGGAACCACTGGACTGAGCTACATATGGTATAATTTTAGTGTTTAATACAGCTCATTGTATTTTAATTTACTAAAATCAATGAATAGTCTTATACCTATTTAAGTAGAATCTCCATTCCCCAACCATGCGAGAAAACAGAATCGGTACTCTACCTGGTAATCCAGCATCCGGAAGCTTGGAAAAAACTGACAAATTCGGGATTCAAAAAAATAGGGGAAAATCCAGAAAATGGGTAGTTCTTTGTGACTGTCATCTAATGGATCACAAGAAGGGAAAAATAATAGTAAATTAAAGAAAAAATAGAAGGTTACAATAGAAAAACTTCTGCTAGCATGAGAAATTGCAATGATTCAACACATTGAAATCTCATACAAAAACAAAGAATGTTTACCAGAGTGCCATTTCAAACCTGACTATTCCCAAAGGTCAGTGGAAATATTCCTTTATATTGAAATATAGCTATTAAGAGTATGTAAAAGTAACCCATATGTATATTTCTATTGTCTAGGTAAGGCAAAGATGTTACCTAAAAAGTTGAAAATAGAAAAGGAGTGTCACTTTTGAGGCACAAAGGCAGTCATGACGTAGTGGAAGGACCTCTGGACTAGAAGGCAGTAAGTAGGCCTTGGGTGTGAATTCCAGCTCTGCCACAACTCTTTATCTTAGTTTTCAGGGATGAATCAACCTTGACTGCATCACGGAAGATTCTTATTTTTTTTTTTTTTTTTTTGAGACGGAGTCTCACGCTGTTGCCCAGGCTGGAGTGCAGTGGCGCGATCTCGGCTCACTGCAAGCTCCGCCTCCCGGGTTCCCGCCATTCTCCTGCCTCAGCCTCCCGAGTAGCTGGGACTACAGGCGCCCGCCACCGTGCCCGGCTAATTTTTTGTATTTTTAGTAGAGACGGGGTTTCACTGTGGTCTCGATCTCCTGACCTTGTGATCCGCCCACCTCGGCCTCCCAAAGTGCTGGGATTACAGGCTTGAGCCACCGCGCCCGGCCTGCATCACGGAAGATTCTTAAAAACAGTTTTACCAAAATTAGTGTTTGTGAGAGACGGAACACAGCTGTTACTTACAAAGCACCTAGTATAGGCTAGTACTTATTACAGCACTATTACAGCTAAAACTCCAACAGGCTGAAAAGTCATAATTCAGAGGCAAGCCTAATCATAGTGCTTACACTAAGCTATAATAAGTATTTTCTATTTACTGTCTCCTTACAATAATCCCTAGAATTAGATATTATCCCATTTTACAGATAGGGAAACTGAAGCCATAAGCTATCAAGTCCAACGCAGCTAATAAGTGGCAGAACAGGAATTCAAGCCCACAAAGCTCTTTATTGCTTCCCCAATGACACTGACTTTATCTACTCTAATTAGTGGACTTAAAAACAGCAAATAAGTGAAATACTTAACAATATCAGTCACATTTTATATTTCATTTGCATTCTGTCTCCCAAAGCACTATTAGTGGAGAAGCATGATCACAAAATTCCTGACACTCTTAACAAATTTATCAACTTGCGAGCTAGAAAATATTTCTAAAAAATGAATATACCAACTAATTAGATAATTTTATAAAATACTTTGAAGCCCTAAGTCACTTTAAACTGAATAATAACCCCCAGCCACTAGACCACCTCTAGGGCTGGGAATCTGGGTACTGATAACCACAATCAGTCTATGGGATGTCTAACCTCCAAACTCATATCCTGGCAAAGTGTAGAGCCCTGGACCTCAGGCTGAGTGCCTTCTTAGTGTTCTGGGCCAGGCTTCAGGAACAGGGAATGTATGGTCCACAGGGCAGAGGTATGTGTCAGCTTTGTTCAAAAATCTATTCCCAGTACCTAAACAGTGCCTGGCACACAGTGGCTACTAAGTAAATATTTACTGAATGAATGACAGCAGTTCACTGCTGTTCTGCATAATGTCCCATTATCCCCATCAAAAACATAGTATTTTTCCTATAAGCCATTAAAAAAAATCCACATGATTAGAATAATACAAAGTATATCATGATAATGAAGTTTGCTGCAACATCAAATAAACCTGTTTTTAAAAAGGGAACTCAAGACATGTATATTCTATCAGTGCTCTGATTCACTGAGCTCAGCTAATATTTGACAGGAAGTAGATACATAGATACATGTTTACTTTGCAGTAATAAATTAGACACCTTGACTTTGACCTTCTTTCCACATAGCAATTAACTTCCTGAATGTAATAGCCAAAGGTTCAACCAAGCCACCAAACGGAGGATCCGTCACCATAATGATTCCTTCGCCTTTATCTTCCTGTAAAAATGCTCTGCAGACTTCAAGGGCAGTCTGGAACAAATAAAAATTCATTTCTAAATTAGGACTAGAGAGAGGCACTTCATCCTACTTGGAGGAGAATGCATTAGACTCAGTCTCACTCTTAATACTGGAAACTTCACGGAGTCATCTTGCCACCGCAGCATCCCTCAGTGACATTCTGGAGTCTCTCTTTGCCCCCAAAAGATTTTATCTTTGGGTTCCTTGATAAGCAGGTTTTTAAAATTGCAAATTCAAACACCAGCACTATCAGAAGACTACACATTTCAAATGGTTAAATTAAAAGGCTAAATTTAGTGTCCTAAAAGAAACTCATTACTCATGAAAACCATCTAAAATGTTAAATTCAATTCAACAAGCCGGGATGGTGCTAAGCACTAGGGACACAAAGACGAAGAAGACATTGTTTTCCTATCTGGCTTGTCCAATGCCATGAGTTCGTTTAATAACAGCTACAAATTACCAGTTAAATATGCACATGTTTTTGAGTATCAGGCAGACATATTTGAACATGCACTGCAAGTAAATAAAAAAGGAAAGTTCACAAATGACAAAGCACATCTGGTCCATGAAACCATGCTATTAACACATTTTCCCAAAGGTTAATTTAAGCTTTTTTAGTAATTGCAAAGTAAACATTAACAGGGATATTTCACGGTTTTTGCTATGGGTGAAGTTATTAAGAGATACCATATAACAGTATCTCCAGTCAACTGACTTGCAAGTAGCTTTCAAGTACAGTCCCCTTGGTATCCCTGAGGGATTGGTTCCAGGACACCCGCATATACCAAAATCTGCAGGTGCTGGAGTCCCTGATATAAAATATTGTAGTATTGTACTTAACCTATGCACATCCTCCTATATAGTTTTAATCATCTCTAGATTACTTATATAACCTAATACAATGTAAATGACATATAAACAGTTCTTAGACTCTATGGTTTAGGGAATAATGACAAGAAAAAAGTGTACATGCTCAGTACAGTCACCACCACCCTCTTTTTTTTTCCTAAATATTTTTGATCTGCAGTTTGTTGAATCCACAGATGCAGAACCCACAAATGGGGAGAGCTGACTGTACTCATCTACAAAAATAAGTCAACACAGTATACAAAATGGCATGAGATTTTAAAATTTAATGGCATTTTAAACTTTAATAAGCCTATATGTACTTTATAATAAAATATATTTTGTTCTACTGCTAAATCAATTTAGAAGACCCCACTGATAAGAGGAAAACCTTTTTCCCTAGGAGAGTCTTCATTAATTTCCTACTGGAACTCCTATAGCAGAGGATGACTTGTCAAGAAGGTTAATCATTTTTCAAGTGCTGTCTGGCACTTCCTTAACCTGCTTACAAGAACAAGGACTGAAAGCACAGATGATGATATTGAAATCTTCAAACTCCTTAGAGTTAAAAGTAGAAAAGAGAAATTACACAAGTAAATGATGTCTAGCTCCTAACCTAACTTTAAAAATATTTTTAAAGGATTTTTTTTCCAGGTAAGAATCAATGGCATCATAGCCCAACACGAGTTGCTGATTATCTTAATGTTGATCTTCTACAGGAAATAGATACTTGCTTACACCATCAATGTTCACAGTAATTTGACTCTTTATCTCAGTTATCATTTAAAAAGTGCCCGGTACTTTAATTAGCCATCCTCTCTACATACTTTAACTGACTTTGCCATTAAGGCCGATGACATTTTTTAAATACTATATGATTTGCGATGAGAAATCCTATGTGGGGAACTCCCACTTTTGAATCTAGTGGACTGTAAAATGCTGAGGTGTACTAGCAGAGTCTTCTATTCTCCTAAGCACCCTGGACAGCCTCACAGGCACTGAGCGGACACTTAAATACTTAGTGATTGATTAGTGGATGGTAAATCTCTAGTGAAAAACTTGACTCCGGGAGTAGGTAGAAAAAAGGCAGATAGTAAAATCATTAAAACAATGGGTTTCTGCAGATCAATCTCTATAGCTGCAGTGCTATTTAGAGGCTGCTGCTGAAATATAGAGTAAGAAAAGCCTGAGCTGGACGACTCTTTTCTTCAGGGAAGATAAAGTGGAGCTCAATCTTGGCAGCTTCTTCCAACCATTATTGTAGAAACTTATAAGGTAATGCTGTACACTTCCTATAAGCTACAAAGAGTTTCGAAGAAAAACCCTAATTACCTGTTACCCTTTAAAAAAATAAAAAATTGCTAGCCAACCTTTAGGTATTTAATTTTATCCTTATTTTGTATTTATGGTTCAAAATAAAAAGCAAAACCATAGTATGGTATTAAAACAGACAAACAACAAGAAAATCCTAACTCACTAGTGTAGCATCAAGCAGTGATTCAAACTCGATTACTTCCTCATTTACTACGACACAGCCCTGACCTCACCTGACGTCAAGGTCCTGTGGTTTCAAGTAGGCTGGATACCGCCACATCAATATCCTACCAGCCCCACAGACTCAACCTTTCCAAACTTCACTTCCCTCTGTTTAGATGAAAAAATACAAATCCAGGCCATTCCACCAAGTCAGCTTGGACTTCTCCCTCAGTACAGTCTTCTCACTGCCTCTGTGAATGCCTAGACAACCCAGTTCTTTCTTCTCCTTTTCTCACTGCCACTGTCCCAGCTGAGAAGTCCCTCATCATCCACTGGCAAGTGACTTTCAATTCCCACCTGCCTTCACATTCACCTCAACAGTTCTCAATTCTTAGTGATTACCAACCATATAAACGCTTTGGGAAACAGCTGAAATACATCTAATTATAACTGCTGTTTATTTCAATACCTTGCTTTAATGGCTTCACAGCTGAAAAATATTAATATATATCCCAATGCTAAATTGATTCAAATGGAAGGAGTGCTATACTTACTAAATCAGGGGACTCATTTTTCAATCCCAACCAACAATTTAACATTTGTTTTCATTTCCTGAATGCTGACTTTTATAAAGTCTTGCTTGGTTTTCATCCTCCTATCATTAGTTAATATCTCAAAGCACAATACATAGTAAGCATGGTTCACAATTTTTACAAAATTGATATATATGCATATATTTATGGGTATGCTTCAAAGTGTCTTGATAATTTCACAATATTTTTGGCCAGCGTCCTGGCAAGTGTGATTACTTGGTTGGTTACAGATTTTATTTTATAATAGGCCTGACACAGAGCTCAAACTAAATGTATCAGCTCAACTACGCTGTTTATTCTGTGACATTATTAGCCTCATATTGAAAGAAGCTTTTTTTAAGCTGCTGTCCTTTTTTATTTTTAAAGATCTTTTAGTTTTTAGAGCAGTTTGAGGTTCGCAGAAAAAGTGAGAGGAAGGAATAGAGATTTTCCGTACACTCCCAGCCCTGACACATGCATTTAATTACAGTGTGGTAAGTCTACAAAGGAGAACGTGACCCTCTGGGGAGTGGGGGTCGGGGAAGGCTGGAAGAAGTGATTTGGAACAAAGTTCTAAAACATGAGTGGAAGTTATCAAGGCAAAAGACAGCAGAAACCAGCAGGAACAGCACGGGCCTTCCCTGTGGTGCAAAGGCGTCTGACCAGTTCCAGATGCAAGCCCTGTTCCCTGAGCACAGACAGCAAAGGGGAAACAGGGAGAGGGGAGGCTAGAGTGGAAATCGGGGTCAGATCACACAGAGCCTTCTAAGAATATGGGCCTTCATCCAAAAAGTAGTGAGAAGTCTTAACAAGGGAATAATAAAATCACCTCTAGGTGCTCAATAAACAGTGAAAGAACAAAAATAAATACCAGTAAATAGTAGAACAGTCACAATTTGACCTTGAGGGAATTTAGCAAAAGAACAAGGGAGGCACTCTGAAATCTGTTATTCCACAATAAGAGAACAATGAGATAAATGGTCACAACTCTTACCTTTCCATCAAAGAAATGATGGTTAAACATATTATAATGGCAAAAGCTATCTTCCATATAAAACTGTGAATACCTGTAAAATAATTACAGAGTTATTTGCCCAGTCACAGCGATAGAGTAAACAAATATAAGCTAAATTTTAAAACTAAAAATCACACCTTTATTTTAAAAATTTCATCATTCTTTAGTTTTTTGAAATAAAGAATAATTTCCAAAAATTTCAGGTAATTTTTAACAGTGAACAAATAACAAACATAAATGATTTTCCCATGTTTAACCAGTAGTAAAACTACAGAATACACATATATAAAACACACATGTTCCTATGTACCAGGAGGTTATACATAAACAATGAGGTTACTGACAGATGATTATGCAATTTAAGCTTGCAATGGGTTGGCAAGTAAGATACATCTCTCATGGTTAATAATTTTAAGGAGAATACTAAATCAACATTTCTGCTCAACAGCTGTTCATTTATTTTCTTCTGTAGGTGATTTTTTTTAAGTATTTAATACAGACCAGGCACAGTGGCTCACACCTGTAATTCCAGCACTTTGGGAGGCTGAGGCAGGCAGACTGCTTGAGCTAATGAATTTGAAACCAGCCTGGGCAACATGGCAAAAGCCCATCTCTACAAAAAATACAAAAATCAGCCAGGCATGGTGATGCATGCCTGCGGTCCCAGCTACTAGGGAGGCTGAGGTGGGAGGATGGCTTGAGCCCAGGAGGCGGAGGCTGCAGCGAGCCAAGATCACACCACTGTACTTCAGCCTGGGCGCTACAGCCAGACCATGTCTCAAAAAAAAAAAAAAAAAAAAAGATAATACAAATTACAAATTTTTTTTTGTCTAATGCAGGCTAGCTTAATAAAATATGCTTTTCAATATAATAGGAAAAGCATATGGATTTCATATTTACTAAATTAGTGTGAGGAAAGAGGAATATTTATTTACTGATAGAATTATTTTGTTTTGCTAACACAGTATTTTAAAAAGCCACTGGCAGTGAATGAGAGTACCACCTTTGGGTATTAACATTTTATAAATTCCCGCTAATTTACTAGGAAAAACTCATATCACATTATGACTTAAATCTGCATTTGATTACTTACACGGCGGAACTTTCTATATTTCTTAACTGTATTTGTACTGTCTGTCCATATGTTTTCCCCATTTATGTATCCAGGTCTTAATGTCTGTGTTGCTGATTTCTCAGTTTTCCATACAATATAGAAACCTCTTTGTTATCTCAATAGGATTTTGAACTTCAACTATTTTATTACACATAATTTACATATGAATCACATCGTCCTTCTTGGGAATTTGTAACCTGGTGAAAAAACTGAAAAAAATCTGAGACACATCCTTCCTTACTACGACTTCTTGAACCGAATCATGATACTGGCAACTTCTTTGCTTGTGTTTCTACTCAGTTATCCATTACTGTCTGTAACTGATCGGTCGCCCATGGTGAGTATTTAATGTAAGGGCAGCACTTGTTTATCCTCTTCCCATTAACTGTGGCTAACAGCACAGGCTCCATAGTCGGATGGTCTGGTTTCAAACTGTGTGTCTCTCGCTTACTGACTGGGTATCCTTAGTAAGTTATTTAACCTTTCTGAGCCTCAGTGTCTTCATCCATAAAATGGTAAAAGTAATAATTTCTACCACATAGGACTGGATAACAATGAGATAATGTATGTAAAGTACTTAATACAATGCCAGCTACATAGCATGTACTAAAATGTTAAGTACTGTTACTGTTATGTTAATAATTGTCAGCTGTAAATATTTATGCCTTAATGCCCCTAATATTAAGAAATTATGTTTATGTTCACCAAAAATAATCCAAGCCTCTTTCTTCTTGTTCTGTGGAGATGGACAAAGAGCTGCCAACCATTCTCGGTGTAATATCCTTTAATGTCATTTAAGACACTGTTAGCACATTTCCTAAAATATAAATTTGCGCTGAAGAAATAAAAGGTTTAGATAACTGGAAAATATTTAAACTATATACTGTAACCTAATGAACATTCCAAAAATTGACTGTAGGCAATGTCAAATGACCATTAAACAAATATGTCTTCCTATTTAACTAAATCTCACATAACTGCCTTTAAAAAAGAGTGTATTAGTACTAGTACAGCCATGTGTAAACATGGTATCATTTGAGGGTTTTCTTCTCTCTTGCCCTGCTTTATGAGTATGACCAAAGGAAAATACAATCCCTTTTTAACTTAATCCATATTATTTTCATTCCTTCACAAAGATACAATAGTCAGTTTTAAAAATTAAAAAAAGAAAATTTGATTTACATGAAATTCAGCACAGCACACCTGTCCAAAACATTCTGGGCAGCAGTATGCAGAGGCAGAGAGAAAGAAAAGCAAAGATTTCAGTTCTAAGTTTCCATCAAATACATAATTTGAGAGCATAATTATTCATATTTTAAATTATGAAAAATCACTCAACTTTGCCCTCTTAAAATGAAATTGGCCACAAAGAATTATTCTCTCCATTGAATAACGCAAACAAAACCAATCAGAAATGCATGCACTTGAAAAATGCTCAAAAGGACATTCATTTGGCCATTCATTCTCTTTAAATGAGAGTCAGTTACCAAGTGTGAAACATGCTCTACACACAGGAAATGTAATCAAGAGCTGAATAAAATTAGTTCATGAAATGAACCTAAGAAATTCATTTTTTGACATAACTTTATTTGGATAATAGTTTGCCAAATAGAGTTTCACATCTTTCATGCTAAAATTAGAGCATATAGAAATCCATCTTAGCAAATGTGAACTTCGTATCTTCTACCCCCTAAAAAACATATTTATAGCACATCTATAGAGAACACTGGAGTTTGAGGCAGTTCTCCAACCTTGGATAAACCTGTTGTAAGGCACCAAGAAACCAAAGTCAAAGTGCCAAAAAACTACTCATTGTCACTCTATACTACGCAGAATTTTTTTTCTGATTTAACTGTGGTCTTTATGAGAAATCCAACCACACACTCCGCCATGCTGAAAATACAGGTAACAGCCTCAGAGAATTCCAGCAACTTATGTGTTTCAATAAACCAGCTCTCTCTTTAGTGTTAACTTTCTATAGAACTGACTCAGTAACAGACTACGTTATCAAAAAAACTGAGCTGTGATATCCCCAATAGAACACCATCAGTTTTTGTTTGCAAGGCACATGCAAAAGTTTAGAAGTATGAAAAAAAAGTATCAATATATTCCATACATTATAAAATAACTTTATCCACATCCCCTAACCCCTACTGTGACCAGGACATTACAACTACAGGTGCAAGAAAAGGAAAACTAAAAGGCATGGCATTAAAGGTGAAATAGTTAAGGGGCCATATAAATCTTTCAAATTAAATCAGGCAAGATGAGGAGTTCTGGAGATCAGTTGCAAACAACGTGAATTTACTTAACACTACTAAGTTGTATATCTAAAGATGGCTACTATGGTAAATGTTATGTTTTATGTATAGTTAACCTTTGAACAACACAGAGGTTAGGGGCACAGCAGAAAATCCAAATATAACTTTTACCTTCTGTGTCAGTCCATTTTGCATTGCTATAAAAGAATACCTGAGATTGGGTAATTTGCAAAGAAAAGAGGTTTATTTGGTTCACGGTTCTATAGGCTGTACAAGCGCAGCACCAGCATCTGCTGGGCTTCTGGTGAGGCCTTAGAAGTTTTCACTCACGGTGGAAGGGAAAGGAGACCTGGCATGTCACATGGCAAGAGAAGGCGCAAGAAAGAAAGGAGGAGGTGCCAAGCTCTTTAAACAACCAGATCTTGTGTGAACTAATAGAATGAGAACTCACTTATTACCACAAAGACAGCATCAAGCCATTCATGGGGAATCAACCCCATGATTCAAACACCTCCCACTAGGCCCACCTCCAACACCGGAGATCACACTTCAACATGAGATACCTACTCCAAACCATATCAACTCCCCGAAAGCTTAACTACTAATAGCCTATGATGACTGGATGCCTTACAGATAACAGTCAATTAACACATATTTTGTATATGTTTTATATACTGTATTTTTACTATAAAGTTAGCTAGAGAAAAGAAAATGTTATCAGGAGAGTCATTTGGAAGGTCGAGGTGGGAGGATTGCTTGAGGTCAGGAGTTTAAGACCAACCTGGCCAACCAGCAAGACCCGTTTCTATTAAAAAAACATCATAAGGAAGAGACAATATTATTTAATATTCATTAAGTGGAAGTGTGTCACCATAAAGGTCTTCATCTTCATAATGAGTAGGCTTAGGAGGAGGAAGAAGAAGAGCGGTGGCAGAGGCAGAAGAAAATCCATTTGTAAGTGAACCTGAGCAGTCCAAAACCATGTTATTCAAGGGTTAATTGTATTTTTGAAGAATTTTAAAAAGTAAATCAGAGTACTAGCAATAAACACCACAAAATAAAATTCAGAAAACCATTTAAATTATAATAGCACCAAAAATAATAAAACATCTAGAGATAAATGTAATAAAAGAAGCAAAAAACTTATATGCTGAAAACTACAAAATATCATTTAAAGAAATTGAAGACCTAAAGAAATGGAAGGACATCTCATGTTCATGGACTGGGCAACTTAATATTAAGATGGCAATATTCCCCAAATTAATCTACAAATTCAATATAATCCCTGTAAAAATCCCAGCTGGGTTTTTTTTTTTTTTTGGGGGGAAATTGACAAGCTGATCCTAATATTCATATGGAAATGCAAGACACCCAGAACAGCCAAAACAATCTTGAAAAAGAACAAAATAGGAAGACTCATACTTCTCATTTTCAAAATTTACTATACAGCAACAGTAATCATGACTGTGTGAGAGTGGCATAAGGATGGGGATAGATCAATGGAATAGAATTTAAAGTCCATAAATAAACCTATATATTTGTGGTCCTTTTGTTTTCATTGTGGTACCAAGCTAATTCAATGGGAAAAGAAGTCTTTTCAAAAAACGGTGCTAAAGCAACTAGTCATCCACATGCAAGCAGTTAGACCACTACCTCATACAATAAAAAAAAATTAGCAGGCCAGGCGCAGTGGCTCACGCCTGTAATTCCAGCACTATGGGAGGCCGAGGTGGGTGGATCACGAGGTCAGGAGATCGAGAACATCCTGGCTAACACAGTAAAACCTCGTCTCTACTAAAAATACAAAAAATTAGCCAGGCGTCGTGGTAGCCCTTGTAGTCCCAGCTACTCGGGAGGCTGAGGCAGGAGAATGGTGTGAAGCTGGGAGGCAGAGGTTGCAGTGAGTCAAGATGTGCCACTGCACTCCAGCCTGGGTGCCTGGGTGCCTGGGTGACAGAGCGAGACTCTGTCTCAAAAAAAAAAAAGAAAGCTCGAAACAGACTAAGTGGTGTAAAAGCAAAAATTATAAAACTCTTTGATGAAAACATGGGTATAGATACTTATTGGATTAGGCAAGACTTTCTTAGATATGACACCTAACACACAAGCAACTGAAGAAAAAAGAAAAACTGGACTTCATTACAAGTGAAAAGACAATCCACAAGATGAGAGAAAATATTAGCAAATCATATATCTGATAATGGTCTAGTATCCAGAATATATTAAGAACTCTCACAATTTAACAAAAATACAAACAACCAATTAAATAGTGGGCAAAGGATTGATATTTCTCCAATAAGATAAACAAATGGCCTATAAGCACATGAAAAGATGTTCAACATTATTAGCCACCAGTGGAATCCAAAACAAAACCTCAAGGAGATACCACACTTCAAAAAGACGGATGATAATAAGCATTGGCAAGGACATGGAGAAATTAGAAACCTCATATATTCCTGGTGAGAATAAAATATGATGCACCTACTTTGGAAAATAGTTTGGCTGTTCCCCAAGAAGGTAAACATAGTTACCATATGACCTAGCAATTCCACTTCTAGGTATAAGGGCTGAACTGTTTCACGCGCAAGATCCTTATGTTGAAGCCCTAATCACTAGTACTTCAAAATGTGGCTATTTGGAGACAGTCTTTAAAGAGGTAATTAAGTTAAAATGAGGCCATTAGTGTGAGCCTTAATCCAATCTGAGTGGTGTCCTTAAGAGGAAATTTGGACATAGTAAGAAACACCAGGGATACTCACACAAAGAGGCCTTATGAGGAGACCGTGGCCATCTGCATGCCAAAGAGAGAGGCCTCAGGAGAAACCAAATCTGCTGAAACCTTGATCTTGGACTTCCAGCCTCCAGAACTGTGAGAGAATAAATTTCTGTTGTTTAAGCCACATAGTCTGGGGTATTTTGTTATGGCAGCCCTAACAAACGAATACCCAAGAGATCTGAAAACCTATGTTCACGTGGAATTTGTACACAAATGTTCATCGCAGTATTATTCATAATAGCCAAAAAGTGGAAGCAACTCAAGTGTCCGTCAACAGATGAAAAGATAAAAACAAAATTTGGTATATCCATATAGTACAATATTATTCAGTCATAAAAAGGAATGAAGTACTGATACATGCTACCACATGGGTGAACCCTGAAAGCTTTACGCTAAGTGAAAGAAGTCTGACACAAAAGGCCACACAGTACATTACTCCACTTATATAAAAAATATCTAGAATAGGCAAAGCATATCCGTACAGATAGAAAGTAGATTCATGGTTGTCAAAGGCTGGGGCATGGCAAATGGGGAAGGACTGCCCACAGGGAGAGTGCTTCTTTTGAAGGTGATGAAAATGTTGTGGAATTAGATAGTGGTGATGGTTACACAACCATGTGAATATACTGAAAACTGTTTTATGTATGTAAAATATATCTCAATTTTAAAAAAAGAAACGGGCTGGGCATGATGACTCACACCCTGTAATCCCAGCACTTTGGGAGCCTGAGGCAGGCAAACTGCATTAGCCCAGGAGTTTAAGACTATCTTGGGCAACAGGGTGAAACCCCATCTCTACAAGAAATATAAAAATTAACTGGGTGTGGTGGCACATGCCTGTGGTCCCAGCTACTTGGGAGAGACTGAGGTAGGAGGATCGCTTGAACCCAGGAGGTCAAGGCTGCAGTGAGCTGAGATCACGCCATTGCATTCCAGCTTGGGTGACAGAGCAAGAAGTTGTCTCAAAAAAAAAAAAAAAAGAAAAGAAAAGAAATATACCTAAAATATCACCAGCAGGAAAAGTTTTCAAGGTTATGTATCTACTTTTTAAAGTGTTTGTATGCATAAAAAAGGTTTAAAAAGCCAAAACCCATAATGTTTTGGATGGCAGAATTAAAGATCATTTTTCCTTTTTTAAAACCAAAGTAAACCAAGGGATTCTTGCAATTTTAACAAGTTATTTGAGAAGACACAGTATGAGATCTACTCTGTATAAATCAGTCCACTAAAACTAGCTTGAAAAAGCTTGTCTTTAATAACTTAGAATCATTATATAGCTTTTTGGTTTTTTGTTTTTTTTTTTGAGACGGAGTCTCGCTCTGTCGCCCAGGCTGGAGTGCAGTGGCCGGATCTCAGCTCACTGCAAGCTCCACCTCCCAGGTTTACGCCATTCTCCTGCCTCAGCCTCCCGAGTAGCTGGGACTACAGGCGCCCGCCACCTCGCCCGGCTAGTTTTTTGTATTTTTTAGTAGAGACGGGGTTTCACCGGGTTAGCCAGGATGGTCTCGATCTCCTGACCTCGTGATCCGCCCGTCCCGGCCTCCCAAAGTGCTGGGATTACAGGCTTGAGCCACCGCGCCCGGCCCATTATATAACTTTTAATGTAAATTCAAAACCGTACTATTAGAAAGATCACACTGTACCATTTTCACTGAAGTAAAAGTGCCAAAGGTAGGAATATGAGTGCTGCTGACAACTGTATACGTTGTCTTGACTAGTTTAGTTATGGACATCTGGTTTTTTGTCTCTCCAGCACCTACATCCCTACTCTTTAAGTTGAACACCTTTTTCCTGTGGAGAACCGACTCCATGTGATTGGTCAGAGGCTGGCTGGAGTACCCCATCTGCCAGGCCACAGTGATGGCTCTGGAATCAGCAAGTGACCCCAGCCAGGCTAATCCGAACACTCTCTGGAGTTTGGCTGCTGGAGCTCTCAGGAAGAACTGCCTCTTTCCACTGGGCAGTTAAGCCGAAGACCAGATAAGCTTAAAGCTTCCCACCACCATCCCTGGCAGTAGGAGGGAGGCTGTCTGCAGAACAAAATCAATACACAGAGAAAGACAGAATGAGAGGTGGAGAGAGAAAGAGGGAGCCCTAGCAACACTGTGTGAGGCTCACTATCTCAACTAGACTACAGCCTGCTATATCCCAGACCTCAGGAATGTGAACCAATAAATTCTCTTTTACGTGATTGTATTTCCAGGTCTCCAAGGAAAAAATTCCTGAGTGCCTTATTCTAAAAATACAAATAACCTAGAAACTAGTTTTGATTCATCTGAAAATCTCTGTGGAACAAGGCAGGATGATACAGGGAGAAAGGGAGAGATGGAAGGATGACAAGAAAGAAACTGACTATATGAGAAAGGCATATATACAAGTTCAAAAGCAAAGTTATTTCCAAAGGATAGCTTAGTTTTTGAAGCCAGACTGCCTTGGCTTGAATTCTAGCTTGGGCACTTATAAACTGTGATTTTGATCAAGCTATTTAACCTCTTCATGCCTCAGTTTTCTCATCTGGAAAAATGAGGATGATGATAGCATCTATCTTACAGGGCTAATGTGAGGAATGAGTCAGGGCAAGGCCTGAAATATAACAGGCACTCAAAAAACACCGGCTATACCAGGCACAGTGGTTCACACCTATAATTCCAGCAATTTGGGAGGCCGAGGGAGGTAGATCACTAGAGGTCAGGAGTTCAAGATCAGCCTGGCCAACATGGTAAGATCCCCTCTCTACTAAAAATACAAAAATTAGCCACGCATGGCAGTGCACACCTGTAATCCCAGCTACTGGGGAGGCTGAGGCAGGAGAATCACTTGAGCCCAGGAGGCGGAGCTTGCAGTGAGCTGAGATCATACCACTGCACTCCAGCCTGGGCAACAGAGCCAGACTCCATCTCAAACAAACAAACAAAAATACCCGTTATTAATAATACATTATAAGAACCCAAAAGTTAAACTTCTACCTTTAAAATCATGCATTTAGAATAATTTAATACTTTAGGAAAGAAATACAGGATTTAAAAAAAGAAGTTGCTATCTCCATGCATACTCATACAATGGAATATCATACAGCCAGCCATAAGAGGCATGAAGTGCCGCTACATGCATGGGTGAGCTTGAAAACATGATGCTAAGTGAAAGAAGCCAACCACAAAGGTCACAGATTTTATGATTCTATTTATATAAAATATGCAGAACAGGTAAATCCAGAAAAGAGAGACAGAAAGTGCTTGTGAGGGGAAGTGAACTCTAGGTTTCTTTTCAGTGTGATAGAAATGTTCTAGAAGTACCCAGTGGGGATGGTTGCACAACACAGTGATTACAACAAAAACCACTGAAATATATACTTTTAAATGGTGACTATTAAATGAATTATACCCAATTAAAAATAAATTGAGTTTATCTTTAAGAAGTCTATATCATCATTTGTCAAGGATCACTCATGTTAAGCAGATGTTAGTAAAGTGTGCTAGTCCTGTTAACAAGGGATGAGTGGTTACCAGGCCAGACCTATTCATAAGGAATGAGACAGTATAGGTAATTTCTGAGTAATGTGCTTGCGTATGTTAGACAACTTAGAGTTGACTCAGAAATCTAAAGGAAAATAAATTATTCAAGTTACACTTCATTTTATTTTATTTTATTGAGACAGGGGTCTCTGTTGCATAGGCTGGAACGCAGTGGCATAATCTCAGCTCACTGCAACCTCTACCTCCTGGGCTCAAGCAATCATCCCACCTCAGCCTCCGGAGTAGCTGGAACTATAGGCACGTACCACCACGCCCGGCTAATTTTTGTATTTTTAGCAGCAATGGGTTTTCACCATGTTGCCCAGGCTGGTTTTGAACTCCTGGACTCAAGTGATCCACCTGCCTCAGCCTCTCAAAGTGCTGGGATTACAGGCATAGGCCACTGCACCCAGCCAGGCTACACTTTTATTATTATTATCTTTTTTGAGACTGAGTCTTGCTCTGTCACCCAGGCTGGAGGGCAGTTACGTGAACTCAGCTCACTGCAACCTCCACCTCCCGGGTTCAAGCGATTCTTCTGCCTCACCCTCCCAAGTAGCTGGGATTACAGGCGTGAGCCACCACGCCCAGCTAATTTTTTTTATTTTTAGTTGGCATAGGGTTTCACCATGTTGGCTAGGCTGGTCTTGTACTCCTAACCTCAAGTGATCTGCCAGCCTTGGCCTCCCAAAGTGTTGGGATTACAGGCATAAGCCACCGCACCTACCCAAACTACACTTTTTAAAGTGACATTTTACACTTTAAAAATATGTTTGGTGCTCAGTGGCTCATGTCTACAATCCCAACACTTTGGGAGGCCAACGCAGGAGGACTGCTTGAGGCCAGGAGTTCCAGACCCCAAATCTGCAAACCTTTCTTTTTTTTAAATTACCTGGGTGTGGTACTGCTGGCCTGTAGTCCTAGCTACTAGGGAGACTGAGGCTAGAGGATCGCTTGAGCCCAGGAGTTTGAGGGTACAGTGGGCTATGACCATGCCACTGTACTCCAGCCTAGGTGACAGAGCGAGACCTTGTCTAAGAAAGAAAAAAAAAAAAAAACCTGTCTGCTTTGTTTTTAGGAAGCAGAGCTAAATAAAAGGAAACACAAAGCCTGATTCCTTCAAGAACACATTAAAAATACTAAGAACATTGTGTCTTATAAATTCAACATGAACTCCTGGTATTAAACAATTACAGAAACTGAGAATCTAGAGAATTATAGACACAGTGGACGATGTATTTACCATCCATGTTATAAGTTAAAGGTTTGTATCTTCCAAATTACCACCAGAGGGGAGATTCAAGACCTGTTCCTCCCTCTGTGTCAACTCAGAAATCATCAGATGCCTTTAATGCCAACCCTCTCACAAAGTCTATCTGATGGCTAATCCTCTGCTTTGGCACCTGTCTATCCCCTACTTAGCACTCCCTTCACTCCAGGCTATGTTCAGTAAAAGACAACATGTACAACATCCACTAAAATATACTAAAAGAAATATCTGAGTTCCCACACTTCAAAGATCTAATGAAACAAAATCCTGGAAGTCTGATTAAGTATGAAGCAGTTTAGAATTATCTTCGAACATAACACATGAGAAGAAACCTCACTCAATAGGGATTCATCTCTAGATTATAAGCCAAAGACAAACTAGACACATTCATAGAGAAAATCTAGGAAGCACGCCAGCAAAATGAGAAATCAACTGCCTCCCTGTTTGAAATACAGATTACATGTTGAATTTATTTGACTAAAAAGTTTCCTCATAACAAATTACTACTTCCAAATGTAAAGAGTTGTAACAGAGTATAAACAATTAAAAACAGAAAAGCATTAAAAAGAAACAGGAGACAATGAAAGGAAATACTGTATTTTGTAAACCTACCGAAAATCAATATCCAATAAAAGGCTTTTAATGTTAGACTTCTTGTCACCTGATGCTGTCAACCTGATCAGCTCATGCAACCTAAAGCAATTAGTGAAAGCAAATGTAATAAAAAATTACAAATGTCATAGATAATAAGCAAACAAACAACAAAACCATCAGTGTTCTTCTGGTATTTATGATATTTCAATGAAATGCTGAAGAGAATTTCGCAGGTATAATCAAGGTTTCAATTTTGCAAACATTCTTTTAAGAGCAGAACTTATCTGAAACAGAGAGGTCTAAATTATAAACAATTTAGGAGTTAAATCAGAAAGAATCTTCTCCCATGTATCAGAAAGAAATCTATGAAGAGTTTTCTCAAATGGAATACAGGTTGCAAACTCCTTAAAAGAGGGACCGTGCTTTACATTTTAAATACTCATGCTTCATGCTATACCTTGCATAGAGCAAATAACTACTTAATAAAATCTTCATACAGTTTCAATCGCAGTGAGAAGATAATTCTTTAAAAAATCATATGACATACCTTGGTGTTCCAACACACAGTACTCTTCTGAATCCAAGGGCAGAAAGTAAGTCTACCAAGAACTGACAGCTCCGATCAGCAAACAAATACTGGGCATTTGTCTTCTTGTTTTCCAGTGGATAAAGGAGTTGACTGGGCCTTCTTAACTGGGTGATGGACACGTCACCCAGAACCTGATGCTCACTATGTTGCCCCCAGTCATCTGGTAACAGCAACTGCTGACATCTTTGACAAAACTTTCTCTGAGTCAAGGGCAACTCAATAAACTTCAAGTACCTTCAAGAAAAAATAAAACACAAAGAAATACGTTTTAAATTGATTTTGTAAATACAACATGTTTTGCTATTTTTAGCATCCAAAAAGTATTCTTACTTCCTAAAGAGTACTGCATAAAGAAGAAAGGAAGAAATCTGTGGAATGTTGGCTAGAATTTATGTCTGGCTGCATACTTGCAAAGAGGAAAAGCATCAGCAATTTCATAAGAATTGAGACGCTCCAATTTAGTCACTGAATGAAGATCAATATCCGTTTAAAATGTGAACATAATATATTACTCAAACAACTTAGTAGTAATGACAACTACTATCAAGTTTAAATTTATTGACAAATCCATGTGTTCTAACTTTTATCTGTTAAACAGTCTGGCTCACTTGACAGTCATTTTAAAATGAGAAATTAAGATCATTCTTCAAGTTCTTATGACATACTTAGCAAGAAAAATCACCTCCTAAAAGAAAAGATGTTTCTCAAAGCTCCTCTGTTCTTAGCAGTACTGATGGAGTTATAAGCTCATCTCCAAAACAGCAAGACAATATTCAAAGCCTTAAAACAGACTACACTGAATATCCCATTTGATTTCTTCCAAGTCACCCTTATATCCTATTTCAAAGTCACCATTTCTTTTTTCTTTCGTTTTAAATTTTATTAGAGATTATTGAAGAGAGAAAATAATCATGGTCAGTATGTTTAAAAACTGCTGGTTTTGTATATGTGATGCCAGCTATGATATCAGAGTAAGAAAACAAAAGAAAAATAAATAATATGATTGAGGACCGTGGAGAGTCAGAAATGTCTAAAACTAAGCAGGTGAAAATAAATAGTGCACTAAACAATCCTTATAGTTTGGGAAGAGTCATATCATTTTTTTTCTTTCTTTTTGAGATGGGAGATGGAGTCACCCAGACTAGAGTGCAGTGGCACAATCTTGGCTCACTGCAGCCTCCACCTCTCAGGTTCAAGCAATTCTCCTGCCTGGGCCTCCCAAGTAGCTGGGACTACAGGCGCGCACCACCATATCCAGCTAATTTTTCTATTTTTAGTAGAGACAGAGTTTCACCATGTTGGCCAGGCTGGTCTCAAACTCCTGACCTCAGGTGATCCACCTGCCTCGGCCTCCCATAGTGCTGGGATTACAGGCATGAGCCATCATGCCTGGCCTAGTCATACAGTTTTGATGGAACTAAATTCAGGAACTGCAATGTAAAAACTGTGAACTTAACATGTAATCAAAGTGAGTTTTAAATTTTTTATATCTAAGCACAGTTTCACTTCAAAGCACCCAAGGCAGTGACAAATAGATATTCTGAATGGCTGCAGCAAGAAATAAACTATCGTGCCAGTAATTTAAATGTTTCTATTTCTACGATAACTGTTCTTTTGACAGCTTTATCTAAAGCTAGAAAAAAAAAAGAGAGGGATATTAGAAGAAACTTCTAAGCAATTCAAAGTGAGAATGCCAGTAAAAGAAAGGGCCCTATGACATGAAATGCAAGAGAAAGCACCAATAAACACTTCGGCAACAGAGACACTGAATTTACTACTATTACCTTTCATCACTAAGTACTAACAATGTTGAACAGGCCAGGAACAGTGGCTCATGCCTGAAATCCCAGCGCTTTGGGAGCCTGAGGCAGGAGGATCACTTGGGACCAGGAGCTCAAGAGCAGTCTGGGCAACATAGTTGAGACTCCATCTCTACAAAAAATTTTAAAAATTAGCCAGGTGTGATGGCACAGGCCTGTAGTCCCAGCTACTTAGGAGGCAGAGGCAGGAGGATCACTTGAGCCCAGGAGTTCAAGGCTGCAGTGAGCTATGATGACACCACCACACTCTAGCCTAAGCAACAGAGTGAGGCTCTGTCTCTAAAAGAAAAAAACGTTGACAGCTTCCACAGACAGTTATGATGGAGTAAGAGAGACCAGATTTACCATTCTGGCCTTCAAAAGAAGTTTTAAAAAGACAAAATATATGGAAACAGCAGTTTTAAGATATCGGACAACTAGCAGCCCAAAACAGTGAACCCCGAGGGAAGGGAACAGAGGTGAGTGGTATGGCTGCCCAGCTTCCTGCCTGCGGAGAGCCGGCGGCACAGGGATGGGGAACCGACACACAGCCTGAGGAACTGATGAGACAGAGCTGAGCACTCCAGGAGACTAGGCGGCCAGAATTCACAGGAAGAGTACTGGGGGAATAACCAGGGAGGACAGGAGAGCAGAAAGCTGTACACCGAGAGAGAAAAAACGCTCCAAGACTAGCTGACGATTCCCCTCGAGTCTTCGGCTGAGTACTGAGCAGCACACGCATGTGCAGAAACTCCCGAAGGCGAGGGAAAGAACCACTGGCCAGAAGCAGGTGGAATCATCACTGGAAAACACACACAGGTCCAGAATGGTTTGTCTCCCAACAAGCCAACGTGGAAATGCCTCAGAATACCCAAGTACTCAAGTACTCAGAAGAGCACTGCCTCAGTAGGGAGGAAAAATTAGCCCTAGAACCACGAAAGGTTGCTCAGTCCTGCCTAAAAAGCTTAAAGACAAGCCTTCAAAAGCAGGGTCAGCAAACTCTCTGTAAAGGATCAGATAATAAATATTTTGAGCTTGGCAGGCCATAAAGTCTCAGTCACAACTACTCTGTAGTGATACCACAAAAGCAAACACAGCCAAGGGAAAAGGCATGGCCAGAGTTGGCCACAGGTAGTAGTTTGCTAAATCCTGCTCAAGAACGTCAAACTACAACAAGTAACTGTCCCAGAACAAAATAAAAAATATATAAAGGAATTAAAAATATCCAGTATACAACATGGTAAACTCCACACTACTAGTATCCAATACAATATTACCAGATATGCAAAGAAACAGAAAAACATGACTCATGATCAGCAAAAAAAAAAAAAATTAGCCAGATGTGGTAGCTCACATCTGTAATCCCAGAACTTTGTGAGGCTGAGATCGGTGTCAGCTGAGGTCAGGAGTTTGAAACCAGCCTGGCCAACGTGGTGAAACCCTGTCTCTACTAAAAATACAAAAATTAGCTGGGCGTGGTGGAGCACACCTGTAATTCCAGCTACTTGGGAGGCCGAGGCAGGAAAATCACTTCAACACAGGGGGCGGAGGTTGCAGTGAGCTGAGATCACACCACTGCACTCCAGCCTCAGTGACAGAGTGAAACTTTGTCTCAAAAAAATAAAAAATTAAAAAATCAAAATCAAAAAGTCTAAACAAACCCAGAAATGACATAGGATGATATTTGTAGAGACATTAAAGCCACTCATTGTAACTATACTCCATGTGTTCAAGAAGGTGCAGGAAAGCATGAGCCTGTTAAGCAAAGACATACAAAATATAAAAACATCCGGCCGGGTGCGGTGGCTCACGCCTGTAATCCCAGCACTTACGGGAGGCCAAGGTGGGTGGATCATGAGGTCAAGAGATCGAGACCATCCTGGCCAACATGGTGAAACCCTGTCTCTACTAAAAATACAAAAACTAGCTGGGCATGGTGGCACCTGTAATCCCAGCTACTTGGGAGGCTAAAGCAGGAGAATCACTTGAACCCAGGAGGCAAGAGGTTGCAGTGAGCCGAGATCACACCACTACACTCCAGTCTGGTGACAGAGCGAGACTCTGTCTCAAAAAAAATAAAAAAGGAAACTATAAAAAGACCAAATCTACAAAGGTTTGTTAAAATTATTTATTTAAAAGAAAAAAAAAAAAAAAAGCCCCTACATGGGAATAACAGTAGTTCAGGGGCTAAAGAGAAAAGCTTTGTGACCTTGAAGGCATGGCCTCAGAAAGATATAAAATGAAAAACTGAGGGGCCTAAATATGTGGAAATGAAGCCCTCAAAATAAAGGGGAGGGTGGATTTTGAAAATATAATAAATGATAACTTTCAAAATTACATCAAAAGATCCACGAAGCTTGGAGAACCACAGTACAAGAAACATGAAGGAAAACTACAAGACACATCATAATAAAATTATTTATTTATTTTCATTTTTTTGAGACAGAGTCTCATTCTGTCACCCAGGCTGGAGTACAGTGGTGTGATCACAGCTCACTGCAACCTTGACCTCCCAGGCTCAAGCGGTCATCCCACTCGGCCTCCTCAGCAGCTGCAACTACAGGTGCTTGCCACCACACCTGGCTAATTTTTGTATTTTTTGTAGAGACAGGGTTTTGCCATGTTGTCCAGGCTGGTCTAAGCTCCTGGGCTCAAGTGACCCACTTGCTTTGGCCTCCAAAAGTCTTGGAATTATAGGCATGAACCACTGCACCTCGCCAGAATTATTTAAAATCAATGATAGGCCAGATGCAGTGGCTTACACCTGTAATCCTAACACTTTGGGAGGCCAAGGTGAGAGGATCGCTTGAGCCCAGGAGTTCGAGACCAGCATGGGAAATGTGGCAAGACCCTGTCTCTACAAAAAATACAAAAATTAGCCAGGTGTGATGGCAAGCGCCTGTAGTTGCAGCTGCTCAGGAGGCTGAGGTGGGGGGACTGCTTGAGCCTAGGAGGTCAAGGCTGCAGTGAGCCGTGATTGCGCCAAAGCACTCCAGCCTGGGTGACAGAGCAAGATCCTTTCTCTAAACAAACAAACAATGATAAAGAGAAACCAGAGGAAAAAAGATAGATTGTGGACTGAGCACGGTGGCTCAAGCCTGTAATCCCAACACTTTGGGAGGCTGAGGTGGGTGGATCACTTGAGGTCAGGAATTCGAGACCAGCCTGGCCAACATGGCGAAACCCCTTCTCTACGAAAAATACAAAAATTAGCTGGGCATAGTGGTGGGTGCCTATGATCCCAGCTACTCAGGAGGCCAAGGCAAGAGAATTGCTTGAACTCGGGAGGCAGAGGTGGCAGTGAGCCGAGATCGCACCACTGCACTCTAGCCTGGGAGACAGAGTGAGACTCCATCTTGGGGGAAGAAAAAAAGATAGATTATGTACAGAGGAACAGAGATAAAGATAAAAATGACATCAGGCTTCTCACTGAAAACAATACAAGCAAGATGACATTGGATCAATACCAATTCTATGCAAATTCTTTCAAAAAACTGGAGAACACTTCCCAATTCATTTCATGAGGCCACCATTATCCCAATACCAAAACCAGGGGAAAAAATACAAGAAAACTACAGACAAACATGCCTCATGAACACAAACTCAAAAATTATCAACAAAATGTTAGCAAATCAAAACCAGCAATATATAAAAAGGTTATTACATCATGACCAAATATAGTTTATCCTAGCAAAGCAAGGTTGTTTAAAAGTTTGAATTCAATCAATGTAATTCATATTAACAGGTTTTTTTGAAAAAAAGATAATTTCATTAGGTGCCCCCCCAAAAAAGCACTTGACAAAATCAAACACCCACTGATGATAAAGATCCTCAGGCTAGGTATGGTGGTTCATGCCTATAATCTCAGCACTCTGGGAAGCCTGAGTCAGGAGGACTGCTTGAGCCCAGGAGTTTGAGACCTGCCTGGGCAACACAGTAAGATCCTCATCTCTTCAAAAAGTAAAGAAATTAGCTGGGTGTGGTAGTACGCACTGATAGTCCCAGCTACTGGGGAGGCTGAGGTGGGAGGATCACTTGAACCCAGGAGGTAGAAGCTACAGTGAGCCATGATTGTCCCACTGCACTTCAATCTGGGTGACAGAGCGAGACAGATAAAAAGAAAGAAAAGAAAGAAAAAACAGACAGGAAGAGAAGGAGGGAAGGAGGGAAGGAGGGAGGGAGGGAGAGATAGAGGGAGGGAGGGACATTCTCAAAAAACTAGGAATAGAGGGGAACTTCTACAAGCTGATAGAGGGCATCTAAGAAAACCTATTACTAATACCATACAGCTGAAAGACTGAATGCATTTCCCCAAGATGGGGACAAAGCAAAGATGTCTGCTGTCAGCCTTCTACTCAACATTGACTAAGGGTTTCTAGCCAGTTTGATAAGACAAGATAAAAAAACAAAAGACATAAATTGGAAAGGAAACATTAAAACTTACTTATTCACAGACAACATGATCATACATGTATAAAATCCTAAGGAAATCTTCAAAAAGCCTGCTAGAACTAGTAAGTAAGCTTATCAAAACTTCTAAATAAAAGATCAATATATAAAATCAACTGTATTGTTAGAGACTAGCAATAGACAATTAGAAACTGAAATTTTAAAAAAATTTATAACTGTATTAAAATACACGAAATACTTCGTGATAAATCTGACAAAAATGTGTAACCGTAGTACACTGAAAATTACAAAACATCACCAAGAAAAATTAAAGATGACTTAGTAACTGAAGAGATACACCACAGTCACAGACTAGAAAACTCAATATTATTAAGATGTCAATGCTCCCCAAATGTATCTATAAAATCAACACACTCTCAATCAAAATCACAGCAGGATGTTTTGTAGAAACTAAAAACCTCATTCAAAAAATGAATATGAAAATAAAAAGGACCTAGAATAGCCTAAACAACTTTGAAAACAATGGACAAAGTGAGAAGACTTACACTACCCTATTTCAAGAAGACATTATAAAGTCACAGTAATCAAGACAATATGGTATTTATGTAAAGATATACCTATAGGTCGAGGGAAGAAAATAGTCCAGAAAAAAACCCACATATAAAGTCAACTGATTTTTGAGAAAGGTGCTGCAGTAAGCTGAATGATGCCCCCTCACTCCCCACATCCTACCAAAGACAATATGGAACCTGTGAATACATGTATAGGACCAAAGAGAATTTACAGATGTCATGAAGTCACGAATCTTAACATGTGGAGATTATCCTGGGTCATCTGGGTAGACTCAACATAATTACAAGGGTCCTTATAAGCAAAAGGCAGTGGAATGAGGGAGAAGATGACATGGTGACAGAAGCAGAGACTGGAGTGTTGTGCTATGAAAACGGAGGAAGGGGCCACAGCCAAAAGATGTAGGTGGCCCCGGATGCTAGAAAAAGCAAGAAATGAATTCTCCCCTCAGAGTCTTCAAAAGGAACGAGCCCCACCAACAGCTTCACTTTAACCTGCTTCAGTTGATTTTGGACATTGGGCCAGAACTGGAAAAATAAATCTATGTTGTTGTAAACCACTAAGCTTGTGATAAGTTTCCCAGCAGCAACAGGAAAACTAATGAAGGTGCAAAATCAATTCAGCGAGGAAAGGATAATACTATCAACAAATGGTGCTGGCAAAGTTTTTTGTTTTTTGTGTTTTTTTTCACTCTAATCCCACAGCAGATAAGGTGCTGGAAAAGTTTGAAAGCCATAGGCAAAGCAATGAACCTTGACTCTTACCTCACTTCATATAAAAGAAAAGAACCCCGAATAGATCATAGACCTAACTCTAAGACCTAAAACTAGAAAACTTTAAAGAAAACATATCAGAAAATAATAATGACTGGGTTTGGCAAAGATTTCTTAAATAAGACTCAAGCACAAAGTGTAAGAATCAATAAACTGAACTTCGTCATGACTTAAAATTTTTTTCTTCAAAAGATACTCAAGTGACAAAAAATAAATAAATTGGACTTAATAAAAAATTTTAAACTTTTGCACAGCAAAGGACACCATTAAGAAACTGAAAAGACAGCACAGTGGCTCACGCCTATAATCCTAGCACTTTGGGAGGCTGAGGCAGGCAGAGCACTTGAGGTCAGGAGTTCAAAATCAGCCCGGCCAACATGGTGAAACACCATCTCTACTAAAAAAAAAAAATTAGCTGGGTGTGGTGGCACACGCCTGTAATCCCAGTCACACAGGAGGCTGAGGCACGAGAATCACTTGAACTCGGGAGGCGGAGGTTGCAGTGAGCCGAGATGGCAACGCTGCCAAAAAAAGAGAGAATGAAAAGATGACCCAAGAATGGTAGAAAATATTTGCAAATTATATGTCAGCTAAAGGACTGTATCCACAATATATAAGGAATAACTCAACAATAAAAAGACAATTAGCCCAACTCAAAAATAGCAAAGGAACGGAATAGACATTTCTCCAAAGAGAATACAAAAATAGTCAATAAGCACATAAAAAGATGCTCTATGCCATCAACACAAATTAATATCACAATGCAATATCACTTCACAATGGCTACAATTAAAAGGACAGATAATAACAAGTGTTGTAGGAGACAGGAAAAAATCTGATTCCTCCTACATTGCTGATAGGAATGCAAAACGGTGCAGCCACTTTGGAGAAGTTTGGCCGTTTTGGAAAAATTAAACGTATATCCACCATATGATCCAGCCACTCTGTTCCTAGTATTTACCCAAGAGAAATAAAAGCATGAGTCCATACAAAGACACATACATAAATGTTCATAGCAGCTTTTTTCTAAGAGTCAGTAGCTGGAGGAAACTTACACGCCTACAAACAGGTGAATGGAAATATCCATGCAGTGGAACATTATTCATGAATAAAGGAATGAACTGTTGACAAACACATCAACATGGATGAATATCAAAAATATTTATGCTAAATAAATGAATGCACCTGCCCTTAAAAAACAGTACATACGTTACATACTGGCCAGGCACAGTGGCTCACGCCTGTAATCCCAGCACTTTGGGAGGCCGAGACGGGCAGATCACGAGGTCAGGAGATAGAGACCATCCTGGCCAACATGGTGAAACCCCGTCTCCACTAAAATACAAAAAAAAAAAAAAAAAATTAGCTGGGCATGGCGTGCACCTGTAGTCCCAGCTACTCAGGAGGCTGAGGCAGGAGAATTGCTTGAACCCTGGAGGCGGAGACTGCAGTGAGCTGAGATCGTACCACTGCACTCCAGCCTGGCAACACAGTGAGATTCCGTCTCAAAAAAAAAAAACAAAAAAAAAAAACGGACATACTGTACCTACTGTATGATTACCTTTATATAAACTTATAGAAGATGCAGACTAATCTATAGTGACAGGAAGCAGATCAGTGGATGTCTGGGGACCCTAGGGGTGCAGGGATATAGAATAGGGGGACAGGCAGAAACTTCTGAAGGTAATAGTATGTTCATTATCTTGACTGTGGTGATGATTTCACAGGCAGATGTATACGTCAAAATTCATCAAATGGTACATTTTAAATATGTGCAACTTATTATATGTAAAGTATCGTACCTTAGTAAAGGTAAAAATGTTGGGGGAAAAGTGAATTTTCCGCTAACAATCCCCATATCACTAGGGTGACCACACATCCCTGGTTGCCCAGGACAGTCCCAGTTGACATCTTCCATCCTGGAGTTCCATCTGGTTATTGCCTCCTTCCCCTCCAGTCTCAAAAAGTATCTAGGTCTGGATTTGAATTCTACAGTCACCCTACATACAACCCCCATAATATTGTGAAAATTAAATCAAATTCCAAAAGTGCTATATCACAAACAGTAATAATCTCAAAGAACTACAAAACACCAAATTTTAAAAATACATGTTTTCATAGTGATATTTTTTAAAAAATGATCCTGATTAATCAACTTTGGAAGCTGCTGCAGTACCGAATCATTTTTCTAACAACTAGTTAAAAAGGAGGGGAAGGATGAAACATTTATCTTTCCTTTCCCACATCAACGCTAACAGTTGATGAAACCAAGTTCTTTTTTACAGAAGAATTACAGCTAATGAATGCATAAACAATGACAAGATTCCAAAACCCTTTACAACCTCTGGACAATGATCATCAGTTACCACTAAAATCATTAGGCAAAGGGCTGATGGGGAGCTTTGTAATGGATGCTTTATCGCTGGCTAATACCTGAACACGTGATTAATCTTAATATCACAAAAAGTGAAAAACCAAACATTATCTGCCTTTTGATGTGAGGCAAAGAATTAGCCTTAAGAGGCGACTATAGTTGCTACTGGAGAAGGAGAAATGCAGAGGTGGAAACAGGAGTGTTGATTGTTCTTTGCAAAATGCGCTCTCATAGAATGATTTGATTCTCCTACCACATATAGATTTTTTAAACAGAGATACAATTCATGTACCATATAATTGACCCTTTCAAAGTGGACAATTCAGGTCAGGTGCAGTGGTTCATGCCTGTAATCCCAGCACTTTGGGAGACTAAGGTGGGTGGATCGCTTGAGGCCAGGAGTTCAAGACAAGCCTGACCAACATGGCAAAACCCCATCTCTACTAAAAATACAAAAATTAGCCGGGCGTGGTGGTGTGCACCTGTAATTTCAGCTACTTGGGAGGTTGAGACACGAGAATCTCTTGAACCCGGGAGGCGAAGGTTACAGTGATCCAAGATCACGACGCCACTGTACTCCAGCCTGGGTGACACAGTGAGGCTCTGTCTCAAAAAAATAAAAAAAAATAAAGTGTACGATTCAGTGGTTTTTGAACAGAAGTCTTTTATAAATTAAAAAAAGGTTAAATCAACAATGATATGTGGCTATCGTATGATTCTGTTTATATGAAACGTTTAGAATAGGCAAATCCATTGAGACAGAAAGTAGAATAGTGGTTTCTAGAGGTTGGGGTGGGGAGTGGGGAAATGGGAGTAACTGCTGACAGGCATGAGGTTTCCTTTAGAGGTGATGAAAATGTTCTGGAAATAGATTGTGATAGTTGTACATCTTTGTACAGTGAGCCATGATCATGCCACTGCATTCCAGCCTGCGTGAGAGAGCAAGACCCTATCTCAAAAACAAACAAATAAATAAAAAGAGAGCCTGTCAGCCTGCATCACAAAGCAAAATCCAACCACCCTATGTCATCATTTCTAAGGTATATATTTTTTCATATTTTAGCATCTGCAATATGGAGATAAGATTTATAATTGCTGTTAGCCAGACAGAGGCCAAGATGTAGTTCAGAACTCGTGAAAACTTGGTCCTTGCTCTTGAAGCTGTCATGTCTTCAGGCAAGTGTTGTGCATGGCTGGAACTACGGGTGGAGAGTTAATTGCCATCACCCTGTGATTCATTACTGAAACACATCATGTACATTCAGTCAGCCACCAGAACAGAGCAACAGGACATACATTTGATATCAGAGAAGTAAATATCCCTTGGCCAGGTACTGTGGCTCACACCTATAATCCCAGCTACCCGGGAGGCTGAGGCAGGAGGATCACTTGAGTCCAGGAGTTCCAGATCATCTTGGGCAATATATTGAGACCCCCAACTCTAAAAATATTTTAAAACATTAGCCAGAGCTGGGCGCAGTGGCTCACACCTATAATCCCAGTACTTTTGGAGGCTGAGGCGGGTAGATCACTTGAGGCCAGGTCAGCCTGGCCAACATGGTGAAACACTGTCTCTACTAAAAATACAAAAATTAGCTGGGCATGGCAGTGGGCACCTGTAATCCCAGCTACTCCGGAGGCTGAGGCAAGAGAGTCGCTTGAACCCCAGAAGCAGAGGTTGCAGTGAGCCAAGATCACGCCACTGCACTCCAGCCTAGGCGACAGATGAAGACTCCATCTCAGACAAGCAAACAAACAAACAAATTAGCCAGGAAGACCCCTTGGTCCCAAAAGTTTGAAGCTACAATGAGCTATGAATGCACCACTGCACTCCTGCCTGGGCAACAGATGAAACTCTGTCTCCAAAAAAAAGAAAGAAAAGGAAAGAAGAAAGAAAAGGAAAGGAAGAAAGAGCGGCAGCAAGAGTGAAAGAGAGTGAGCAAGAGAGAGAGAGGGAGAGAGAAAGAAAGAAAGAGACAGAGAGAGAAAAGAAAGAAAAAATATTCCTGGTTGAAAGAATAACAACAATAATTAAGGCCTTTAGAGGACCTAAGAAAGGAAAATACCACAAGTAGAGGAAGTTGTATCGGGTTTTGTTACTCAAATATGGTCAAAAGTTCAAAGCAATGAGGGGCTGATGTGGAGATGATTCACTCACCATGAGGAGCTGAGTTTAATCATTTTTAAAAGAAGGAACAGAAGAACACTGCAAATGAACCTCCACTTACATGATACATCTTTGTGCTTTGTCAATTACCTCTTTCCTTTACATATTTCCAAACTGCCCTTCAGAATGCTTCACTGCTAGTTTATTAACCTTTTCTTGATAAAAGATAAACTGAGATCTTGTGCATATTTCTCTCTACTCAAAATCACAACATAATCAGCAACTATCATGCCTTAAATTTAACATTCAGACATACGGCCTTCTAAAAGTTTGGTAGACAGAACATGAGAATGTGAAGCGCTCAAGATTACTCAGCTCTCCCCGCTTATTCGTATTTACAACACATTCCCCAAGGGGAGGGAAATTCATTCTGCTGCATGGCTCAGCATGATTCACAAATTGCAGGCTAGCATTTTGAAATGTCATTTTTATTGATCTCCATTTGATGTTCCATTTGCCTTTCCTGGAGTACACAAATTATGTTTATGGCATTTCTCTAATAGCAGACTTTGAAAATCTCAGTTTAAATGAGATCTGAAAAAAAATAACCAAATATCAACGAAACAAAACTATTTGGATGCACATAAATTAATGCTGATTTTAGCATTTAAATATCTTCCCTGAGACTTCATAGGTCACAACAAGGGTGCAAACATACTATATAATAAACATAATAACACATTTCAGAGCATAACAGGCAGCTAAAAACTATAAAACAAAGCAAATCTCAGGCAGGAAATGTAAATATGTCAACTGAACACATATGAACCATAAAGCATGATTCAAAGAGTGAGATTAGAAAAATGAAAATCAAATCCTATTCTGTAAACCTAGAAATCTGTGCAGCGCCACCAGTCCCGTAATAAAAATCAGCTACCAGGTCAATTTATCTTGCTAGCTACCGTAAGTCCTTACGAATGATTTTAAAAATAAATTAGTCAATGAAAAGCTATTGTAACCACACAAAAACATGAAAAATTTGCTTTATAGAATATGTACAATTTTTTTAAGAATCAGTACAAAGTTCAAATGCAGTTTAATATTTTCAAATATAATAGTTGTTTAATAAGCTAACTTATAAATGAGTTATAAAAAATTAAATTATCCACATTAGAAAATAATTACACTCTCAAGCAATAGTACATCATCCTTAGGTCTATTCACACGTAAGAATGAACTGCTAGTCTCAAGCTGAAGACAAAGAGAATAGATTATTTACTATGCCTTTGATTTCAAAAAGCCAAAGTCATAATAGTACTCTTTATCTTAAGACACTGAATATTTTCAGAAGAAGGACTGATTTCAAACTGCTCCATAGAAAGCATATAATAAAGCATAGGAACATTGATTACAAAGTGATACAGTGAAATCAATGATATTAAATTTCTACCCATCTTCCAAAACCTGCTCAGATGCCCTCTCCTTACTCTGTATTGATCACCTAAGCCACAAGTTACCCCTAAGACATCTGACTTCCAAAGCACTTAGCCTTTTCTACGAATACTGTGGATACTTAACGCACCTTACTTTATACTAAATAATCTTTATCTATATATCTCCACCTATTACTAGCATTTTAAATGTTATTTGAGCCTTCAATAAATACCTGCTGAATGAATGAATGAGTGAATGACTGACTAGGTGGATAGATGGTTGTTTGGAGACTTCTGGCAACAAAATCCAAGGTAACGGGTCACAGATGGTTTAAGATATTGAAAAGCATTTTATTGAGACATGCTGGCAAGAATTAGCACTAGATAAAAGATGAAATTATGGCCCCCCCAAAAAATAACCTTTTGGAAATTCTTTAATAATTCTTATTTTACCCAGTTTTTATGTTCTAATTAATATAAAATATGAATTTCAATTTTTTATCAAAAAAACATACTCTGGCACTACAAAGATAAGAACAGTGGTTTAGGCCTGGCATGATGGCTCATGCCTATAATCCCAGCACTTTGGGAGGCCAAGATGCGCAGATCACCTGAGGTCAGGAGTCTGACACCAGCCTGGCCAACATGGTAAAACCTCGTCTCTACTAAAAATATAAAAATTAGCTGGGCATGGTGGCAGGTGCCTGTAATCCCAGCTACTCAGAGGCTTGAGACAGGAGAATCACTTGAACCCAGGAGGTAGAGGTGGCAGTGAGCCAAGATCGCGCCACTGCACTCTAGCCTGGGTGACAAGAGTGAAACTCTCTCTCAGAAAAAAAAAAAAGGTGAAAAAAAAAAAAAAGAACAGTGGTTTAGCTCCAAACTAAAATTTTACTATGCATAGAAATAAGATCACTTAGATTTTCTTACAGAGTTTAATTAAATCACCAATATCCTTCTAATAGAAACATGCTTATCAGATAAAAGTGTTAAGGACAGAATACAAAACTATGTATACATTATGGCCACAAACAAACCTGGCATAGGAAAAGAAGCCAGAAGGAAATAATACAAAATGACCAAGGTGATGACTTCAAAGGAAGAAACTACGGGCCATGTGTTTCTACTTTCTCCATCTTCAATACGCTATTTTCTCTCAATAATCATTATGATAGATCTCTACATAAATCCTTACCTTTTCTCTCCTTACATATCCTCAAATTAAATCGCTATGCATCATATATTACTATCTGCTTTTACATTTAAAAATAACCTTTTAGAATCAGGCATAAGATGAATCACAGCTTAGTACTTCTCATAGACTGAACGTGATAAAGTATAACTCCTACAAGCCTCAATTTTCTCATCTAAGTAAACCACCTCTGCAGGACTAAATAATATCTCATGTAAAACACCTAGCAGCACAGCGCCAGCCTCACAGTAGTGCTCCATTTTCTTTTCTTTTCTTTTTTTTTTTGAGACAGGGTCTCACTCTGTCACCTAGGCTGGAGTGTAGTAGCATGATCTTGGCTCACTGCAGCCTCTGCCTCCCAGGTTCAAGCGATTCTCCTGCATCAGCCTCCCAAGTAGCTGGGATTACAGGCGCCTGCCACTACGCCTGGCTATGTTTTGTAATTCCACTGGAGATGGGATTTCACCATGTTGGCTAGGCTGGTCTTGAACTCCTGACCTCAAGTGATCCACCCACCTCAGCCTCCCAAAGTGCTGGGATTACAGGTGTGAGCCACCGCGCCTGGCCTTGATTTTCTTTAATTCCCTTTTCAAGATGTTCTGGGTGATGACTGAATTCCCATACAGTAAATACACAGACATCTCTGATTAACCACTGTAGTTAAGGGGTAATCAAATTATCTTGAGAAATGCCTCCTGTATCAAAGGACTTTAAAATCTACTACTAAACAGCTCAGGAAAAATATAAATAGACCCCAGTACTCCTCTGTGCTTAGTCTAAATGAGGCCTCACAATCTTTCTGAACACAGCAGCCCAGGTAAAATGAAGGAGCTGCCATAAAAGTGAAAACCTATTTGTCATCAGTAACCTAGACAAGAGGCTTTTTAAGGAGCTTCTCCCAGCACTTACTGTATAATGTCAGTGACACAGGTGAGAGACAAATTCTTTTCACAAGTTTGTTGAAAAAGTAAATCTATGACTCTAATCCACCCAATAAAACATTTCAACAATGTAGATTTTTTAAAATAGATGTTCAGAGATTTTTCAAGTTTGGTTTAGTATTTCAAAAAAGAAACATCACAGCAAATCTTCATGACAATGGATCTGATAATGGATTCTGATCTGTACACCAAAAGCACAAGCAACAACAAAAAAATTGATAAACTGAACTTCATTGAAATTAAAAACTCTTGTGCTTCAAAGGACATCAAGAAGGTGAAAAAACAACCTACAGAATGGGAGAAAATATTTGCAAATCATATATTTGATAAGGGTGTAATATCCAGAACATATAAAGAACTCCTGTGACTCAACAACAAAAAGATAACCCAATTAAAAATGGAAAAAGGACTTGAATAGACATTTCTCCAAGATCATACATAAATAGCCAATAAGCACATGAAATGATGATTCACATCATTAGTAATCTGGTAGAAAACAAAAATCAAAGCTGCAATGACATACCGCTTCACATACACTAGGATGGCTATAATCAGAAAAACAAGAAATAAAAAATGTTGGCAAGGATGCGGAGAAATTGAAACACGTATACCCTCCTGGTGGGAATGTAAAATGGTGCAGCCACTATGGAAAGCAGTTTGGCGGTTCCTCAAAAAACTAAACACAGAATTACTGACAATTCCACTCCTAGGTATATACCCAAAAGAATTGAAGACAGGATCCCAAACTGTATACCAATGTTCATTGAAGCATCATTCACAACAGCAAAAAAGTAGACACAGCCCAAGTGTCCATCAACAGATGAACAGATTTTTTAAATGTGGTATAGACAGACAATGGATATTATTCAGTTGTAAAAAGGAATACAGTTCTGATACATGCTACAACATGCATGAACCTTGAAGACATTATGCTACGTAAAATAAGCCAGACCCAAAAGGACAAATACTGTATAATCTCATTTATATGAGGTACACAGAACTGTCAAATTCATAGCAACAAAAATAGCTAGGCACAGTGGCTCATGCCCGTAACCCTTGCAGTTTGGGAGGTTGAGGTGGGCGGATCCCTTGAACCCAGGAGTTCTAGACCAGGAGTTCTGGGCAACATAGGAAGACCTTGTCTCTATGAAAAATAATAATAAATTAGCTGGGTGTGGTGGCGTGTGCCTTAAGTCCCAGCTACTCAGGAGGCTGAGGTGGAGGACTGCTTGAGCCCAGGAGGTTGAGGCTATAGTGAGTCGTGACAGCACCACTGCACTTCAGCCTGGGCAACACAGAGTGAGACCCTGTCTCGAAAAAAAAAAACCACAAAAATAAATCAGAGGTTACCAAGGTTTGGGAGGAGGTGGAATGAGGAGTTACAGCGTAATGGTGGCAGTTTCTGCTTGGAGTGATGAAAAAGTTTTGCAAATAGGGATGATGGTTACACAACACCATGAATGTACTTAATGTCACTGAATTGCATCCTTGAAAACGATTAAAATGGCAAATTTTATATTATATATATAACTACAATAAAAATAAATAAAAGAAAGTAAACTTGAAGGCACAGAAAAAGGCAACAACAAAGAAACATGACAGCTAAACTAATAAAGAGAAATGACACCGCATCAGTACCTGTCCACACACTGCCTTCGGGACAGGGGAGGCTGACATCTTCGGTTATGAGCTTCTCGGGCAGCAAGTCTAGCTCCTGACAACTGAAAGAGAGTACAAAACCCATTGAATAAACTGGGAAATCTCTATCATCCTAGAAGAACTGGCAACACATTCTGACATCAAGAAGCCAGAAATTCAACCAATTCAACAGGCATTCCTTTTAGGGGAAAACAAAACAGTGAAAACTGGGTAAATTCTAGAGCAGCTTGAAGCAATATCCAGCATATTAAAGCACTGAGATTAACATATGTTCACTGTAGCATCATCCACAATAGCAAAAAGGTGGACACAAGCCAAGTATTCACCTTAATGGGTTTGCCGAAGAATGGTATATGATACTGTTTTACCACAAACCTAACAAAACTGAAAATTCTCTCGTCAAAGCTTTCAGAAACTTCAACTGGAGCCGAGTTCAAGAGAATACCAAGTTCATAACTATATCTCTAAATGTCTTCATTGGTCATCTAATAGCTGTATAAGGGATGTTCAATGCAAATGTTCAAAAAAAGTGTTTTTAACACTTTCTGGAATGATCATGATTTCTCTTTAGTGAGAAATCTATATTTGCCAACAGTGCTATTGACTGAATGCTTGTGCCCCCTAAAATTCGTATGTTGAAGCCTTAACCCCAATGTGATGGTATTTAAATGAGGGGCCTCTGGGAGGTAATTAGGTCAAGAGGGTAGAGCCCTCGTGAATGAGATTAGTGTCCTTCTAAGACAGACAGTACTTGCTTCCTCTCTCTGGGAAATGATATAATGAAAGGATGGTCCTCTGCAAATCAGGAAGAGGACAGGACCTACACCAGACACCAGATCTGCCAGCATCTTGATCCTGCACTTCCCAGTATCCAGAACTGTGAGAAACAGATGTCTGTCGTTTAAGCCACACAACCTATGGTACTTCTGTTATAGAAGCCCCAGCTAAGACACAGAAGATCAGTCACCCAATATTACCACCTCAGAGTCTTATGGAGAATTAAGACTTTGAGACAGTAGTTTAAGGTATCAGTATTCAGAGTAAGCATGAACTGCAGTTTTCTGAACCAACAAACATAATATCTCCATCTCTCTTAAGAGATTTTCTTATATGTTCAGACCGCATATTTTTATTGGTTTACACATTCTCAACAAAGTTGTCACATACACCAAAAATAAAAAATAAATATCCAAAAAGTTGATATACCTTTTCATCTTCCCACTGAAAAAAATTACAGTCTTTTCTATCTCTACAGGCTGAACAGGCATAAAACCTCCGAGTTTCTTCTTTCCCTTGGGTCACCTTTACAAACAGAAGAGTGGGTCCTAGTTCCAGAATAGAAAAAAAAAACAAAAAGTGTCAACAGTCATCTGCGTCAAGTTCCTAGTTTTCACCGCCCTTAAATAAAATTTGTTTGAGCTTTACGCACAATTTATCATAATTAAATCCATTTCTTTGGTTGGTTGTTTTTTGTTTTGTTTTCTTGAGACAGGGTCTCCCTCTGTAGCCCAGTGGCAACATCATGGTTCACTGCAATCTCTGCCTCCTAGCCTCAAGGGATTCTCCCGCCTCAGCCTCCCGAGTAGCTGGGACTACAGCTGCGTGTCTCCAGCTGTTTTTATTTTTTGTAGAGACAGGGTATCACCATTTTTGCCTGGGCTAGTCTTAAACTCCTGGGCTCAAGCGATCTGCCCGCCTCGGCCTCCCAAAGTGCTGGGACTACAGGTGCACGCCACCATGCCGGCTTCTGTTTAATGAATGTTTCTTTTCTCTCTGTTACAACATTCCGGCAGTGACTACTCATAAATAATTTTTGGAAACAGGTCTCTCCAGAAAGAAAATGCTACTGTCAGTATAGCTGCTGTCTACGTTGTGAATGTTACAAACCTGAGACTAAAACAAGGAAGGGACTCAGAGAATCGAGGACTTTGACATCTCCTGCGCGTTTACCCTTGCAGCGAAAACCTGAGCTTTGAATTGGCCACGCCCACTTTCTGTAAGTTAGACAAAGTCTAGTTCGCAGGCAAGGTTTACACTCTGTCTTTCTCCCTAATTTTTTATTTTTGAAGGGACAGCAAATCAACAAATGAAATCCCCAAGTACTTGTCAACGAGAACTATTCAATACCATGCATCCTTCTCTTTGCCTACCTTTCTGCCCCTTCCCCCCCAAAAAGAGATGAAATAGTCCTGGAGCCAAAACCACAAGAGTGGAGACTTGCTCTGAATGTTTCTCAAGTAAGTTGAAAAACACCACGTTCCGAGGAAGGACTATTTTCTAGACTGCACACTGGTGAGGGAAAAGAGGCTGATAAAAACACAGGAGCCCCAAAGGCCACTTCCAAGCCAATTCACACCCTCAGCGCCCAGCAGTTAGGCTGAGCCCAGACTCTGACCCACCGTGAGGGCACAGCGGGGCGGGGACGGCGGGATCCGAGGGAAGCACCACCTCCATTCCCGAGCTCCCCCGGCACCCTGCGCTGCCCTCTGCCTCCACGGCTTCAAACCCATCCCTGGGGGCCGCCATCTTCCCGCCGCCGTCCCGAAAGCCTCAGTACGAACCAAGAATGCTGAGAAAGAGCGCCCCCGCGACCCAAAGCGACCGACAGCGCCCCCAAGCGCTTAGGAGGAGCTGGGGCGGGGGCTGCCGCGGCGGAGGCCACGCCCCGAAACGCAGTCCCCGCTCACCTGGGGGCTGCACATAAGCGGCCCCTAGCGGTGGGGCTCGCAGGTCACTCGTGGGACCTGTGCCATGAGCTCAGCGCCTGAAAGCACCCTCTTTTCTTAAGAATATAGCCAGGAGGTGAGATGATTCGAACAAAGATTTAGTTGTATTGTAGGTCCAAAAGGCAGCATTACCACCTCTGCCAAATAGCTGAAATGGCTGCAGCAGCTGCGATTGATGGACCATTCTTTGTTTTTCAGAATCACAGTCACTGCATCATCCTCTGTAACTTTTGAACAACGCTGAAAGTTGCACATCATAATTGCACACTCATTGACACTTATACATTAGAAACAAAGAAAACCGTGCCGATTTGCAGATGACATGACTGTCCACATTTAAAAAATCCCAAAGAATCTATCAGGAAAACACCTCCGATTTAAACTGAGTTCAGCAAGGTTGCAGGATATGAGATAAACATACAAACATCAAATGGATTTCTAAATACTAGCAATGATCACAAGAACACTCAAAAATAGAATACCACTTACAATCATTCAAATGAAATGGGTGTAAATCTAACGAAATATGTACAGGGTTTTATGTATGCTAAAAACTCTAAAATGCTTGATTAAAAAAAATCAAGGCTGGGTGCAGTGGCTCACACCTGTAATCCCAGCACTTTGGGAGGCCAAGGTGGGAGGATTGCTTGAATCCAGGAGTTCGAAACCAGCCTGGGCAACAAAGCGAGACCATATCTCTAAAATAAATAAACAATTTTTAAAGTTTTTTAAAAATCAAAGAATAGCCGGGTGTGGTGGTTCACGCCTGTGATCCCAGCACTTTGTGAGGCTGAGGCAGGTGGATCACGAGATCAAGAGATCGAGACTATCCTGGCTAACACGGTGAAATCCTGTCTTTACTAAAAATACAAAAACCAAAAAGGTAGCCGGGCATGGTGGGGGGCGTCTGTAGTCCCAGCTGCTCGGTAGGCTGAGGCAGGAGCGTGGCATGAACCTGGGAGGCAGAGCTTGCAGTGAGCCGAGATGGCGCCACTGCACTCCAGCCTGGGCGACAGAGCGAGACTCCGTCTCAAAAAAAAAAAAAAAAAATCAAAGAATAACTAAACAAATGCAGAAACATGCTGCACTCATAAATCAGAAGACTCAACATAGTAAAGATATTGGTTCTCCCCAGGTTTAATGCATATACAGGTTTAGCACAATTGCTATGAAAATCCCAGCCAGATTTCTTTGTAGATTTAGACAATATTCTGTAATTTATGTGGCAAGGTGAGGGAACTAAAATAGCTAAAACAATTTTGAAAAAGAATAATGAAGTGGGAGGAATCAATCTACTCAATTTCAAGTCTTATAGTGCAGTAATCAAGATGCATCCACATGTCTGTGATTGTAGACGAAATAGTCTCCTTATGTTATTTAAAGAACCATTGGGGCATGTGCCTAGTTAACATCACACATTGATGCTATGGCTTATTACTGTAAAAACATGGCTGTTTTTCTCTCACATTTCACATAATGGTTTTACTCAAATTCTCCATCTGCACCAGTAGTATCTGTGTTTGATGTACCAGTGTCCCCTTTTTCAAGTTGTCCAGCACACTTTTTCAGTGTACATTATCTGCACATATCTGGTCTTTTGAGATAGGCAATTTTCTACAGCTATGAGGATGATACTTTTGGACACTATCTCAAGACCTAACTAGCTGGGCACATGTTCTCAGGACCTCTTGAGACAGTGCCCCAGGCAGAATAAAAATTAAGAGACCTAACTACCTACTCACATGAACTCTAGCACTTTTATTTACAAATTTGTTTTAGATGTACAAATTTGTGATCTTAAAAGACTTGTTTATAAAATTTGCAACTGAATTTGTGAACTCATAAAACCAGAGTTACTGAGTCCATATTTCCTCTTTCTCTTTTAAATAATGCTGATTCTGTGAGGCAACCTCTCTAAACAGCCAAAACCAGTATGGATGTGCAGCCTTTACAGATAAGCTTCCCCAAACAGTAAAAATACAACAAAGGTTGATCCAAATAAGGTAAATGGGAAGGCACTGCGAAATGTGAGAGCTGCCGAAGGTTTCAAACATCAGGCCATTTTCTTAGCAGAGGGATAATTTTGGGGAGAAAAAAACTCACCTTATTTTCAGATATATATGGTAAATAGCCTGTGTTAAATATTACTGATGAGGTTATGAATATGACCAGTAAGTTATAAATGTTTCATTTAATTTCCTGATAGTGTTTTGAGTCTTCACAGGAAAATGCTTGAGTAGAAACATACCGAGAGATTCAGCAAGGTTCTCAAAGGAAGCCAAAGACATAACTGAAAATAGGTCCGTTGAGGCCTAAGCACCAGGAGAGACCTAGATTACACTTATCACACAGAGCGTGATCCTGGGCTGCTAAGATTGCTGGAACTCAGCTACTCTCCCAGCAGACTGTCTGGTCAAAGTGGTGAGTTTTCTTTCTTTCTTTTTTTTTTTTTGAGACAGAGTCTCACTCTGTCGCCCAGTCTGGAGTGCAGTGGATCAATATTGGCTCACTGCAGCCCCCACCTCCTGGGTTCAAGCAGTTCTCCTGCCTCAGCCTCCCAGGTAACTGGGATTACAGGCATGTGCCACCATGCCCGGTTAAATCTTTTTTTTTTTTTTTTTTTTTTGGTGTTTTTAGTAGAGATGGGCTTTCACTATGCTGGCCAGGCTGGTCTTGAACTCCTGACCTCGTGATCCACCCGCCTCGGCCTCCCAAAGTGCTGGGATTACAGGCGTCAGCCACTGCGCCCAGTCCAAACTGGTGAGCTTTCTAACAGGGCTGGTAGTCTCCTTCCTTGGCTTCATCAATAGAACAAATCAGTGTCTTTTGAAAATCTTCAATTCCCAGACCTCCTTCAGAGAAAATGGTGAAGCCAGAGGAGAGTTCTGTAGTGGAGCTCTGACCATCTTCTCTATCTTCTGGTAACAGGACTCCAGTTTTCCTTTGGGAAGCCAACCCTCCTGATTTTAGCCCATGTAGTTGTGAGAGGTGTAAAAAGTGGCAGGGACTGGCTTGGATTTGGGCAGGTGGCTTGCAGCTTCTGCTGGAATGGCTGAGAAAAAAGGTGTCTTGGTTACATGTTTTCATCTCCGTGGCATTCATGATGTTGATTCCTTATGTGTCTGAGGGGTTCAGCTCTCCAGTGTTACCTGGGCTGAGTCACACGTCTAGTGGTTGGCTCATCCAGGATCATCTTAACCCATTTATGCCTGAAGTTGCAATTTTGTGAATTTTTGCAATCAGACCTTGGCGATGACCTTGAGCATTAGGATATAAATAACTCCCACATGCTTAGCGTTCCAATAATGCAACACTAGTCAAACATGGGTTGGGGCTGGGATAACTCAGCTCTGCTCTGTGTATCTTTCCTCCTCCTCCTGGAACCACCAGGACAGCCTGGGCATATCTTTTTCATGGGGATGGCAGATGCACACGAGAACTAGCAGAAGCAGACAAGTTCCGTGAGGCCTGGGGTTGGAATTATACCACTCTCACTTCCATCTCATAGTTTTGGCTCAAGTAAGTCACATGGACCAAGCATTGCAAAGTTACATGACAAGGAATGTGATCAGGAAATGGTGAAGAATCAGGGTCCATAACACAATCGACCACATAAGCCTTCTTCACCAGGGTGACCAAGGAGCCAGTGGCAATATTCCCCACCCCTTGAGGAGCACCTGCCTTAGAAGGAAGCCAATAAGAAAAAAGCAGAACCGGGAGACAGGAAGGTCTGAGGACACCATGTGAGCATCTAGATTCAGCCATGCCTGAAGTTTTCTTTTCTTTTTTCTTTCTTTCTTTCTTTTTTTTTTTTTTTTTTTTGAGACAGAGTCTCACTCTTGTCTCCCAGGCTGGAGTGCAGTGGCACGATCTCCACTCACTGCAACCTCCGCCTCCTGGGTTCAAGCAATTCTCCGCCTCAGCCTCCCAAGTAGCTGGGATTACAGGCACCTGCCATCACACTAATTTTGTGTATTTTTAGTAGAGACGGGGTCTCACCATGTTAGGCAGGCTGGTCTTGAACTCTTGACTTCAGGTGATCCGCCCGTCTCGGCCTCCCAAAGTGCTGAGATTACAGGCGTGAGCCACCGCACCCGACCAGCCTGAAGTTTTCAGTTACACAATTCATAAATTCCTCAGTGGCTCTTTAAGCCAGTTTGAGATGGGGTTGGTTCTATCACTTATAATCAAGAATGCTGATTAATGCTCTGTGGCTGCAGCCATAATATTGGATGGGTGTATCTGTCCTTGAAGTCCTTCTCCAGTCAAGATCAGGTTACTCTGACCTTCCTTCTCCCTGCCACACTCCCTGTAGACCTGCCTGTTTCCCTCCCTCCATCTTTCCTCCCTCCATACTCTCTGGCCTTTGTGGAGGAACCTGGACTCTTTGCTGCTTTTTGTCTTGCTGCCCCAAAGTAAGCACTCACAACTGTTTTTTGTTGCTGTTGTTCTGTTTTAAGGGGAAAGCGATCAGGGAAGACCAGCAACAAGAATAAAACCTGCAGAGACCCTACCACAGCAGCCTCTGCTTCCCAGTTCTGGATCCCGGCACCCCTGCTGAGAGGGCCCCGCAATCCCCTTGACTTTATCTCTCTAATTTCCAAGAGTAAAGCTCACCAAACCTTTTTCCAGCCCTGAAAAGTCTCAACTGTGAAAACTTGGCTGGGAAAGGACTTGGATACAAAGGGACTCTGTGTAGCCTTCCTTGGATCTTTGAAAAACAGCGACAACACTGCTGAACCAAACACCCTGAAACTAAGGACGCTTTCTGATAAGCTATTGAGATTCACTGGTCATTTCTGCTGTGCTGGACAGGAGCCTCAATGGAACAGGCCTTTCAGAAGCCAATAAAGACCTGTGGCATGGAACTCCTGAGACTTTCTCCATCCACATCTCAAGGAGCTGCCCTGTCCCCTGTCTTCCTGCCTGAATAGGATACCTCTCTGGCATGAAAGCAGGGAATGAAGTGCAGGAGAGAACGTGTGTGTGTGTGTGTGTGTGTGTGTGTGTGTGTGTGTGTGTGTACGTAACTGCTTCTTGTAAACGCATAGAAATTAAACCTCAAGATAAATACATCTGGCTGGCACGATGGCTCGCGTCTGTAATCCCAGCACTTTGGGAGGCCGAAGCAGGCAGATCGCTTGAGGTCAGAAGTTCGAGACCAACCTGGCCAACATGATGAAACATTATCTCTGCTAAAACTATAAAATTTATCTGGGCATGGTGGCAGGCCCCCTGTAATCCCAGCTATTGGGAGGCTGAGGCAGGAGAATCACTTGAGCCCAGAAGGCAGAGGTCACAGTGAGCCGAGATCACACCACTGCACTCCAGCCTGGGCAACAGAGTAAGACTCCGTCTCAAAAAAGAAAAAAGAAAGACAAATAAATCTGCTGAAAAGTAAAATACCATGTTTAGTGGGTTGTTCCCCAAATGTTCATGTTCACTCAGAACATCATATGTGACCTTACTTGGCAGTAGGCTCTTCGCAGAAATAATCAGTTAATGCTCGAGATGAGATCACACTGGATTAGGGTGAATCCTATATCCAATGACTGGTGTCCTTATAAAAAAGAGGAAAGGACACAGGGAGACAAAGGCCATATGAAGACAGAGGTGGGCAGAGATTGGAGTTATCTGCCACAAGTCAAGGTACGCCTGAGGTCTCCAGAAGCAAAAGGCTTCCAGAAGCTTCTAGAGTTCCTCTAGACACTGAGGCAAGAAAGAGGCAAGAGGTGGTTTTAGCTGAAGGTGTGGCTTCCAGCCTCAGCCTGCTCACACAGGAGGCTCTGGGCATTGCCATATTGCCTTCTTTGAGGCTGGGGCTTTTCTAAACCTCTATCAGTCAGTCACAGGCTGTGAGTCTCCCTGTCACAATCCCAGATGTAAGCAGAAGTCCTGCATGGGACTTTAGAGAAGCCCCTTATAGGAACTGACTAGGTCTATCTCCTTGTTCTTTCCCCTCTCCTCCTCCCTGCAGTGTGGATGCAGATCTGAGGACTGAAGCTCTCTGGCAGCCATCTTGGATCATAGAGTCACCTGGAGACAGAGGCCAAAAAGATAGGAGGAACTGGACTACCTAACGCGGCTTCTTTGATATGAGAATAAACCGTTGTTCGGCCGGGCGTGGTGGCTCACGTCTATCATCCCAGAACTTTAGGAGGCCAAGGTAGGTAGATCACCTGCCTGGTTAGGAGTTTGAGACCAGCCTGACCAACATGGTGAAACCCTCTCTCTAATAAAAATACAAAACTTATCTGGGTGTGGTGGCAGGCACTTGTAATCCCAGCTACTAGGGAGGCTGAGGCAGGAAAATCACTTGAACCCGGGAGGTGGAGGTTGCAGTGAGCGGAGTTCGCACCTTTGCACGCTCCGGCCTGGGTGATAGAGCAAGACTCCGTCTCAAAAAAAAAAAAAAAAAAAAAAAGAATAAATCCTTGTGTATTTAAGTCACTTGTATTTTGTGTTTTCTGTTACATGCAACCCAATATAGGCTTGGGTTTTTTTTAAAGCCAAAAAAAAGTGTGATTTGTAACTAAAATTATATATACTGTATACTCTCCAAATGATTACTTTCCTCCCTTAAAAAGGGAAGAATTACACCAGTACACAATATATACATGTAACCAAACTGCACTTGTGCCCCCTAAATCTATAAAATTAGAAAAAGAAATATAATATGAAACACATATGTAATTTCAATTTTTTCAGTAGCCACATTTTTAAAAATACAGGCAAAATTTTTTTAAGATACCAATAATGGAAAAATTAGAACTTGGATAATTAAAATTTTTTTAAAAATTCTACCAATGTATCTGGTGCTTTAAATATAGAAACGACTTCATCCATGTATAAATTCACAGGAGCTGTGATTGCACTCATCTCAACGAGGAAGTAGGATCAGAGAAGGTTGCCGTGTGGGGCAGTGGTAAAGAATGTTGGCTCTCAAGTCACATTGTCTTCGTTCTTTGTTTGTTTATTTTTTTTGTTTTTGTCTTGGTTCGAACCACAGCTCCACTACTCCTAGCTTAGGCAAGTTACTTAGTCTTTCTGTGCCTCAGTTTCTCATTCTGTAACATAGGGATGATAACCATAGTAGCTACCCTTTTAAGGTACCATTGGGAGGATTAAGAGTAATAATTCATATTAAGTACTTCCCACAGAGCCTGGAACATAATAAGCAATTAATAAAGTTTAGTCATTATAAAGGCTCAGGATTGGAGTTGAACCAGAATTTGAATGGAAATCTATCCAAGGCTGAGGCTGCTGCCCCTTTTGTAGTCTCAGTAGGTGCATTATAATGACCCTTTCTATGTGGGATGGAGTGTGCTGCCCGCTCCCTCGCCTCCGTTCCACCTCTCACCGCTGCTGGCTTGATTAACACCTACTCGTCCCCCAGGAGAGGGAAGCATTCTCTGAGCCCCAACATTGGGTTAGATGCTCGTGGGCTGTGCTCCTGCTGCATCCTGAATGTACACTCCTGGTATGAATTATCACTCCACATTATAATTGCCTAATTGCTGACTTGCACTCCCCTCTACACTGTAAGCCCTTTGAGAACAATGGTTGTGTATTTTTCTTATATCAACAGTACTGGCTAGTGGCTCATAGTAATCCCAGTACTTTGGGAGGCCAAGGCAGGAGGATCACTTAAGCCCAGGAGTTCGAGACCGGCCTGGGCAACAAAGTGAGACCTCATCTCTACCAAAAATTAACAACAACAACAAAAATTAGCTGGGTGTGGTGATGTGTGCCCATGGTCCCAGCTACATGGGAGGCTGAAGTGGTAGGGTCACTCGAGCCTGGGAGGTTGAGGCTGCAGTGAGCCGTGTTTGTGCCACTCCAGCCTGTGAAACAGAGTAAGATCCTGTCTCAGAAAAAAATTACTGGCACATAATATTTACTATCTATGTATTGATTAAATTACTACTATAATCACATTTTTAAAATCTGCAAATATTTGAGCTGGAAGGGACCACTTAGACATCTCATCTAGTGTTTCCACCAAGGCCACCTGGGGGAATTATGGAAATGTGTGGAGGTGTTTTTGGCTTTCACAAGAATTGGGGGACAGTTCCGGTATTTGGAGGGCAGCTGGGTGCTGAGTGACCTATAATAGTTAGGACAGTTCCACCTAATGTCCCACATACTTTTATTGTCTGCATATTTATGTAGATCAAAAAGCTGTTATAACGTCTTCAGCCTAGAAGACGTTATAACAGTTTTGATTTACACTATACAAAAACAAACTATTTTTGTACAGTTTTCATGTATCTGAGTATTTCAGGAACACAACTACTGTGTGTGTGAAGGGGAAATGACACTGTGTTTTATCCAGAATGCTCACTATCATGGAAAAATCACATGAGCAATAGCACCTGGGCCCATGGTATCTGAATTCCCAGTACAACCTTCCTGTATCATCTGCATCTGTAGCCACTGCATTCATGATCATTGTGTCTGTCAGCAATTTTTGCATAATAAGCCATTCCAAGGCAAATAATGATCATTCTCTCCCATGCATGGCTGGGTTTGCTGGGGGTTGGTTGGTCTTGGCTGGGTTCAGCTGAGCAGTCCTGCCTCAAGCATGGTTAGCTTGGCTTGGCCCCTTGCTTGTGTTGGACCCAGGTCTGTTCTTAGTATCTCATTGTGAGACCCAGGCAGATGGGGCCGCAGATTCCTGGGAGAGGCTCTTTTCATGACAGTGGCAGAGGCAGGAGAAAGCGAGCCTCCCTGCACAGCACATTTCAAGCTTTCATTCAGTCTTGTCTGCTGTTAGCCCAAGCGGCCAAAGCAGGCCCCATCGCCAAGCCTGAAGTCAACACGTGGAAAAGTAAAAGCACACGCCTGCCGTGGAGGTGGAGGAAAGAGAGTAAATACGTTTGAGCAAAAATCTAACCTACCTTGGTGATTCGACCTGATGGTCTTAATGTAGCCCTGATCTCAAAATGTCATAGACAAAGAAAAAAAAACCCATTTTGCCTTACATATCTCCAGTACTAATGTACTCTGATAAGAAAGTCCATGCCTCTGATCATTTCATTATAACTTAACCACGTGGTCATGACTATTTACATACAAAATACAGACAGTCGTGTGTCACCGAATGACAGGGATACATGCGGAGAAATGCATCACTAGGTGATTTCATCACTGTGTGAACATCATCGAATGGACTTACCCAAACCCCAGTGGTATAGCCTACATCCCCCTAGGTTACGGGGGATAGCCTCTTGCTCCTAGATTACAAACCTATACAGTGTGTTACTGGACTGAATACTAAAGGCAACTGGAACCCAGTGGGAAGTATTTGTGTATCTAGGCATCTCTAAACATAGAAAAGGCAAAGGAAAAATGCCGTAAAAAAGATTTTAAAAAAGCTACACCAGTCTAGGCACTTACCACAAATGGAGCCTGTAGGACTGGGAGTTGCTCTGGGTGGGTGAGTGAGTGAGCGAGTGGTGAGTGAATGTGAAGGCCTAGGACGTTACTGTATACTACTGCAGACTTTGTAAATACTGTACACTTAGGCTATGCCAATTTTACTTTTTCAAAAGTAATTGCATCCCAACACTTCGGGAGGCTGAGGCGGGAGGACTGCTTTGAGCCCAGGTGTTCAAGGCCAGCCTGGGCAATAGGGCAAGACTTCATCTCCGCTGAGATTTTTTTAAAAAATTAGCTGGGCATGCCGGCCTGCGCTTGCAGTTCCACTGTGGGGGCAGTGGGGTGGGAGTGGGGGGTCATGGGGAGGAGGGGTGGGATGAGGTGGGAAGATCTCTTGAGCTCAGGAGGTCAAGGTTGCAGTGAGCTGTGACTGCACCACTGCACTTCAGCCTAAGTGATAGAGCCAGATCCTGTCTCAAAAAAAGGAATGGCAAATAGAAATTGCACCACAACAGCCCAATGGCTACAATGTCACTAGGAATTTTTCAGCTCCATAATCTTTTGGGGCCACCGTCGTATATACAGTCAGTCACTGAGTAAAACATCATTATGCAGTTCATGACTATATTTTATTATAAATAACTGTCCTTTTATTTTTAATATATGTATTTTATTGGAAATTAGGTGTTTAGATACATTGTATAATGTATTAATTTCATTTCAAGAGAGTCAAGAGGTTTGCCAAGTACTTTTATGAAAAGGGGGCTGTGAACTCACACGTGTGAGACTCACAGAGGTAATCCAACAGAGCTCAGCATAGCAAGAGGCAGGAGAGCTGAGCCAGAGGGCCTCCCTTGGAGTTCTGCCCTCCCGTGTACAAAGTGTGTCACTTCAGACAAGGTGTTTCACATCCTTGAGGCTTTCTCAGCTGTGCTATGCGGTAATAATACAAAACTCTTCCTGGCTGCAGTAAGAATTAAGGTCTGGGCTGGGTGCGGTGGCTCACGCCTGCAATCCCAGCACTTTGGGAGGTCGAGGTGGGCAGATCACGAGGTCAGGAGATCAAGACCATCCTGGCTAACATGGTGAAATCCCGTCTTTACTAAAAATATAAAAAATTAGCCAGTCGTGGTGGTGGGTGCCTGTAGTCCCAGCTACTCGGGAGGCTGAGGGAGGAGAATGGTGTGAACCCGGGAGGTGGAGCTTGCAGTAAGCCAAGATCGAGCCACTGCACTCCAGCCTGGGGGACAAGCGAGACTCCGCCTCAAAAAAAAAAAAAAAAAAAAAAGAATGAAGTAAGATCACATGTGTGACATTCAGGATGCTGAAAGGACACAGATGACACATTCAAGTGGGTTAATTGAGGGGTATTTCACAGAGGGACAATTTGCCAGGTTGTGGGCCAAGTTAAAATAAACCACTTAGAGAACATGCATTATCTTAAGGCTATTACAGCAGGGAGCCATTTCTACCCCCAAGTCTACAAGGCCAAAGCGACCTGGAAGTTTCTGGAACTTTCTTAGAACCCAAAAAGAATAAGTATATGGAAAACGCAACTCTACAACGGCTGTGGCCTTTGGTAGAGGGCCTCAGCCAACCACGACAAGCCCACTGGGCAGAAGCTGGTGAGATAAATGCTTCAATCTCACTCTCCTCCTTCTGCCTACAGATCTTTCTTCTGCGTGTCTCCTATTGGCAAAAAGCAACCAGAAGTGAGAAGTGTCCATAAAAGTGCCACATAAAAGTCAGCCTCCCAGAGCACAAGGCAGGAGGGAAGGATGGAGAGTAGATTTGGAGGAGAAAACAGGAGATGTCCAGTGTAGCACGGACAACAGTTAGCACCCAGTAAAGTAAGATATACCAAGATACATGTGATAGCACCATGAAAGAAATAAGGAAGCACACACACAGACATGTACACATACAATACATATGCGTGCACAGGAAATTCAAATAACCTGCCCCAAATTATAAGGAGAACCGCCACTAGAATCAAGTTAATCTCTTCATTCAAAGTCAAAGACTTTTTCCACTTCATTCCTCTAAGGATTACATTAAATTTCTGCATCAACCATGACAACTTGTCCCAAGTTTCAGACTTTTGAAACTTAAAGTAAAGGTAATAATGTTTGTCCTCAAGACATATTAAGGGGATACTGTCCCAGTGAAGGAGCAGGACTTTAGCCAGAAATTCAGGGAATGCAGCATTTCCAACTCCTCACAGACAACACGGATAGCAAGTGTAGTTAGATGTTAAATTGCTTAGAAGTCATACTAGGGCAGTTACTTCCCTGATTTAAACTAGCACTTGGGTTTAAATGCAGTTCCTGGTTACCTTTAAGTATTGCAATTTAAAACAAACACTTGAAGCCTACAGTAGCTTTCTAGATTGTTCCCAAAGCCACCCTGAGATCAAAGGCAGTGTTGTTCTCCCAGACTGGCGTCCAGGCAGAAGCACCTGGTTAAACCAGTTCCATCGGCTATGGGATCAGCCCAGCCCAAGATGTTTATACAACGTTCTGACTCTTGGGGGAAGGCAAGTCTACTTGATTTTTCTGCTGCTTCTGCGAGTCTCAGAAGTTTCCGAAGCTTTACCTGTCAGGTAGGAATTGTGCAACCAGAGCTTCTGGGGCAGGCAGAGTTCTGGGAGTCAAAGGGAAAATAAACACATCTCTTTGCTTACAGAGATTAGCGGCTTCTTTTTGAAATCACATGCTTTCAATTTCCAGATCTTAAAAAACCCAGAGAGAACATGCAAGAGCACCAGCCACTGACTGCCAGGTTAGCATTTCACTGGCTAGACCCAGGCGCCAGGACTCTGAACAAATACATTTGGAAATGTCACTTGGTCTCTCCTGGAGTCAGGTTTGGATCAGTCTCTAGCTTGGGACCTCAGGTGCCTTTTCCTCTCAACCCCAGATTAACTCCATATATGCCATGGAACAGAAAACTTTAATAGCTTTATGACTCTAAATTTGTCACCATGCTCCAAGAAAGATGTCATCAAATCTAGAAATTTGCATGCACACATATTCACTTTATGCAATAATCCAAACCCATAAACACGGGTGTACGCCTTATTTCATCATCTAAAACCAAAGATCCAAAAGTGCCGTGAACACACAGACTCTGCTCAGTGGAGACCAAGACCGTTCGTGCCACATTTTTCACAAAACAACCCTCATTTCATCCTTGGTACAAACGCCATGAGCTATTTGCTCATGTCTTTTACATGTGGAGAAAGAGCTGATGTGGGAGATTGCAAGATCTGCCCTAAGACATGAAACTAACAGAGGGCAGAACCAAGATTTAAACTCAGATGCAAAACCCAAACTCAAAACAGAATTGTACATACTTTCCATCCACTTATTGAAGACAGACAATATTCAGAACATAAAGTAAGTAAGTTTACAGTATTTTTAAGTGACAAAAGTTAAATCGATTGTCATTTGCTTAGTGGTAGAATAAAAACTTTAAAGCTTAAGGATTTATTTCATTGAAGAACTCTTTATATGGTTTCTGAAGTAGGTTAAAAATTAGTAAACAAAATGATGCTGATTAATAATGCAGTTTGCCTAGATAAATGTATTTTTGTTATGTATTTTTAACCATTCAAGCAATAGGCTCACAATATTTAGGAATCTTCTTATGAGAAACACTGGGTAAAAGCAAAATAGCTCACATTAGTGAATGAGAACTCACAGATTAGAAGTCAAATACTACATTGTTGCATGTTATGTATTTTGTTCCCCTGAGATTTTATCCTTAATTAGTATCAATCATGACAATATTCTTTTGATATTGTGAAAAGAGTAGTAGGTTTGCTTGATGAAAATCAAAAGAGCATGGTACTGGCATAAAAACAGATGCACAGACCAATGAAACCGGATAGAGAGCCCAGAGAGAAAGCCACACATTTGTGGTCAATGGATTTTTGGCAAAGATGCCAGGAACACACAATGGGGAAAGGACAGTCTCTTCGATAAATGGCACTGGGAAAACTGGATATCCAATGAAGAAGAATGAAGGCAGACTCTCACCTCACACTATATACCAAAAATCAACTCCAAATGGATAAATATTTAAAATATAAGTTCCAAAACTGTAAAACTACAGAAGGAAAACATAGGGGAAAAGTTCCATGACGCTGGTCAAGGCAATAAGTTTTTGTGTGTAACCCCAAACGCACAGGCGACAAAAGCAAAAATAGATAAAAAGGATTCCATCAAACTAAAAAGCCTTTCAGAGCAAAGGAAACAATCAACAGAGTGAAGAGACAACCTGCAGAATGGGAGAATATATTTACAAACAATACATCTGATAAGGTCTGAATAGCCAAAATATATCAGGAACTCAAACAACTCAGTAACAAGTAAACAATCTGATTTTAAAATGGCAAAGGATCTGAATAGACGTTTCTCAAAAGAAGACATACATGGCCAACAAGTGTATGAAAAAATGCTCAACATGATTAGTCATCAGAGAAATGCAAATTAGAACTGCAAGTGATGGAAAGATGTGGGGAGAAGGGAACCCACGTACACTGTTGGTGAGAATGTAAATTAGTACAGCCACTATGGAAAACAATATAGGAATTCCTCCAAAACTTAAAAATAGAACTACCATATGATCTAGCAATCCCACTGCCGGGTATATATCTAAAGGAAATGAAATCAGTATGTCAAAGAGTTATCTGCACTCCCATGTTAATTGCAGAACTATTCATAATAGCCAAGGTATGGAATCAACCCAAGTGTCCATCAATGGAAGATGAATAAAGAAAAGGTGGCATAATACACAATGAAATGCCATTCAGTCTCAAGAAAGAAGAAAATCCTGTCATTTGTGACATGAATGAACCTGGAGAACATCATACTAACTGAAATATGTCAGGCACAAAAAGACAAATACGGCATAATCCCACTTATATGTGGAATGTAAAAAAAAAATTGATCTCATAAAAACAAAAAGAAGAACAGTAGTTAGCAGTGGCTGCGGGGAGATGTCGGTCAAAGGACACAAAATTTCGCGGGGAGATGTCGGTCAAAGGACACAAAATTTCAGTTAGATAGGAGGAATAAGTTCAAAATGTCTACTGCACATCTTGTAACTGCAGTTTGTATACTATGTTGTTTGGTTTTTGTTTGTTTCTTCTGTTCTGTTCTGTTTTGAAACAGGGTCTTGTTCTGTCACCCAGGCTGGAGTACAGTGGTGTGATCCTAGCCCACTGCAACCTCAACCTCTTTGACTCAAGTGATCCTCCCATCTCAGCCTCCTGAGTAGCTGGGACTGTAGGCATGTGCCACTGCATCCAGCTAACTTTTGTATTTTAAAAAATGTTTCGGAGACGAGGTTTCACCATGTTCCCCAGGCTGGTCTCAAACTCCTGGGCTCAAGCTATCTGCCCATCTGGACTCTTAAAGTGCTAGAATTACAGGTGCAAGCCACTATACCCAGCAATACTGTATTGTATACTTGAAAATTGCTCAGCCTGGCAGAGTGGCTCACACCTATGATCCCAGCACTTTGGGAGGCTGGAGTGGGAGGATTACCTGAGGCCAGCAATTCAAGACCAGCCTGAACAACACAGAAAGATCCTGTCTTTATTTTTTTAAAAATAAAAATTAGCTGGGCATGGTGACGTGCACCTGTAGTCTCAGGTACTCAGGAGGCTGAAGTAAAAGTATCCCTTGATCCTAGGAGGTCAAGTCTGCAGTGAACCAGGATCTCGCCACTGCACTCCGGTCTGGGCTGCAGAGCTAGACCCTGTCTTTGAAAAAAAAAAAAAAAAAAAAGAAAAGATCAAAAAGCAAATTGCTAAGGGAGTGGATTTTAAATGTTCTCACCACACACACACACACAAAAGTGAGCTAATGCATATGGTAAAAGCTTAATGGCCAGGCGTGGTGGCTCACACCTGTAATCCCAGCACTTTGGGAGGCCAAGGCGGGTGGATCACCTGAGGTCAAGAGTTCAAGACCAGCCTGACCAACATGGTGAAACCCTGTCTCTGCTTAAAATACAAAAATTAGCCGGGTGTGGTGGCACACACCTGTTATCCCAGCTACTCAGGAGGCTGAGGCAGGAGAGTCATTTGAACCCGGGAGGTGGAGGTTTGCAGTGAGCCAAGATCGTGCCACTGTACTCTAGCCTGGGTGACAGAGCAAGACTCTATCTCAAAAAAAAAAAAAATTTAGCCATTTCACAACGTGTACATATACCAAAACATAATATTGTACACCATAAGTATATACAATTTTAACTTGTCAATTTAAAAGAGAAAATCAAAACACCATCATCATTTAAAAAGAGCTAAATAAAAACAATTCATTGGTGAAGCTGGGACAAGAACTAAGTTTTCAAAGAAGTGGGGGAAAGATCTAACAGTACTACAGAGACAGGAATATTTTATGATTGTGAACAGAGCTCCTGCTGCTACAGCTCTCTGGATCCTTTGGGACTTCTCTACCATGATGAATTAATCAAAATTAAAGATCTCTTATCTAACTCCTGGTGTAAAGGCGATATTCAGTTTATAGCACCATTAATGAAATACTTTGCCAGAAATATTTAACCGGTACCTATTTAAGCTTTTAGATGTCACTTCCAGTTTATAGAATATAGATTACAGGATCAAGTTGAACATCAAGAGGAGATAACTATACAAATCCAGAACCAAGAATATTCCAAATGTTAATGTCAGAGGAAAGCAAAGGAACTGTTCTAGATTAAAAGATAAAACAAGGCCGGGCCCGGTGGCTCATGCCTATAATCCCAGCACTTTGGAAGGCCGAGGTGGGTGGATCATTTGAGGTTAGGAGTTCAAGACCAGCCTGGCCAACATAGCGAAACCCTGTCTCTACTAAAAATACAAAAAAATTAGCCAGATGTGGTGGCACGTGCCTGTAATCCCAGCTACTCGGCAGAATCGCTTGAACCTGGGAGGTTTGAACCAGGGAGATGGAGGTTGCAGTGAGCTGAGATCACGCCACTGCACTCCAGCTTCAGTGACAGAGCGAGACTCCATCTCAAAAATAAGAAAAAAAGAAAAAGATCAAACAAAATGCACTGTATAAAATTTCATTGGATCCCAACACACACAAAAAAATCTAGCTGTAAAATATGTATTTGGTGAATAACTGAAGAAATTTTAATACGGTCTATATAGTGGAGTGGGAATTTTTTGTTAATTTTCTTTCTTTTTTTTTTTTTGACAGAGTCTTGCTCTGTCACCAGGCTGGAGTGCAGTGGCATGATCCCAGCTCACTGCCACCTCCACCTCCCAGGTTCAAGCGATTCTCCTGCCTCAACCTCCAGAGTAGCTGGAGATATAGGCACGTGCCACCACGCCCAGCTAATTTTTGTATTTTTAGTAGAGACAGGGTTTCACCATGTTGGCCAGGATGGCCTCGATCTCTTGACCTCGTGATCCGCCTGCCTCAGCCTTCTAAAGTGCTGGGATTACAGGCGTGAGCCACTGCGCCCGGCGTGTTAATTTTCTTAGTAGAGATGATGTTGTAGTAAGTGGAGAATGACATTCTCTTTCTCTCTCCATGAGACTAGTCTGGACTTCCTCCTAGCACAGTGGGCTCTGGGTAACTAGACTTCACACATGGCTGCTGACTTCCCAGGGTGACAGTGGAGGCTCCGTGGTTTCTTAAAGGGTAACGTTAAAGCAAGCTGCAAGGCCAGCCCAAGTGGAAGGTGAGCAGAGGTAGATCCCACTTCATGATGAATGAAACAACTCATGCTTACAAAAAGGGAAGGAATTGATAGGGGCCATCTTTGGAGACTATCTACTCCCCAGTGCCAAGGACCTGATTAAACATATCAAGAGGTTGAATGAAAGCTTCGCCCTCCACAATACATGAGAAATCCAGACACTGAAAATATGTTTCTATTATAAATAAGAAAAATGTAGAGAGTTCACATTAAAGAGAGTCAATAAGCATTTGGTGTATAGAACATTTAGGTTCTTTTCCTTATATGCAAGGAATTTATCATCTATGAGGCAAAGGTAGAAATATGCAGGTATAAAACATGTAAGAGCAAGGATTAGGATATTATTCCCTAGAAGACATCTGACTTTAGATCTATTACCATTTTCAGCTTCCCCTCCCTCACTTTGAACAGTATTTGAGGAGTGAATCCCAGAAATGAAGCTGTATTTTACTGATTTTTGCATTCCTACCAGTGTTTTGAGAATCTGGCACACAATGAGCACCCAATGTTTGTTGAATTCAATGAGTGAATCGTATCTATCATACAAACTGTTATCCATTCAGGAGTGGGAATTTTAGGAAATACACAAGGGCTGCAGCAAATTCATATACCTGTCATAATTGAAAAATGAGCTGTTCTGGTTCACAACTCTGTAGAATAGAACCATGAGCCCAGTAATAAGAAACAACTTGATCTCAATAGTCAAAATAGGTACTGCAAATGCGGGTTGAAAAGTTCCTACGCGTAAGTAAAAACCTCTCAGATTCACTTTAGGAAGGGTTTATAGGTGGGTTGAAGACTCGATAGTTTCAAGATCCTTGTCCTATCTCAATCTTCCATCTGGGATATGACTAAGAAGGGGTACTGGCTAATGCATACACAGGTGCTTACAACTTTTATACAATACTTTGGGTGGTGTTATGGCTGAATCATGTCCTCCTCAAGTTCATATTTTGAAGCCCTAATCTCCAGTGTGACTGTAATTGGAGACAGGGCCTTTAGAGTTAAAGGAGGTCGGAAGGGTGGAGCCCTAATTCAATATGACTGGGGTCCTTGTAAGAAGAGAAAGAGACAGCAGGGATGTGCATGCAGAGAAAAGACCCTGTGAGGATACGGACATACAGCAGTTGTCTCCTTGGTCTTGGACTTCCAGCCTCCAGAACGGTGAGAAAATAAATTTCTGTTGTTTCAGCCACCCAGGCTGTGGTATTTTGTAATGGCAGTCCTCACAATCTAATAAAGCTGGCAAACAAAACATTCAGGTAAATGTGCTCTTTCATATTACACAGGCTTTTAAAAACAGTATAATAATTGCAACTTGGAAAATAACAGAATATAAAAACATTTACCTACCACTCGGATTTTAACCAATGTGGACATCTTGTCATATTTGCTTCAGATATCTTTTTTAACTTTAAGAAATAAATTTGTTTTTGTTTTTGGTTTTCTGAGATGGAGTCTTGCTCTGTTGCCCAGGCTGGAGTGCAGTGGTGCAATCTCGGCTCACTGCCATCTCCAACGCCAGTTCAAGCGATTCTCCTTAGTGTCCCAAGTATCTAGGATTACAGGCATGTGCCACCACACCTGGCCAATTTTTGTATTTTTAGTAGAAACAGGCTTTCACCACGTTGATCAAGCTGGACATCTGTGGGTTTTTTGTTTTGTTTTTGAGAAGGGGTCTTGTTGTGTCACCCAGACTGGAGTATAGTGGCATAATTACTGATCACTGAAACCTCTGCCTCTGCCTCCTAGGCTCAGGTGATTCTCCCATATCAGCCTCCTGAGTAGCTCAGACCACAGGTGCACACCACCATGCCCAGCTAATTTTTTGTATTTTTGGTAGAAACAGGGTTTCACCATGTTGTCCAGGCTGGTCTTGAACTCCTGGGCTCAAGCGATCTGCCTGCCTCCCTCCCAAAGTGCTGGGATTACAGGCATGAGCCACTGCGTACAGCCCAGAAATAACATTTTATACTTTTATACTTAAAACTTTATATTTTGGTACCCTTTGGGTCTGCTTCCATACTGTCCTAGCCCAGAGGTAATCACAATTCTGAAGAAGGAAACCATTCCTGTCCACGTATTTATATACTTACATATATGCAAATGTCAAAAAGCAACAGATAGTATTGCTTTGTATTTACATGAGTGATATGGTTAAATATTTGTGCAAGTTTTTTCCTTCAACATTGTTTTGAGGTTTACGTACACAATTTGATACATGTAGCTATAGTTGATTTATTTTCACTGTTCTATAGTCTTCCATTGTATGAGCACACAATTTACTTATCCATTTTCCGCTGACAGATCTTCAGGTTGTTCTCAGTGTTTCAGTGTTATAAACACCACGGCATGGAACAACCTTGCATATGTCTGCTTGCATGCATTAGTACCACAGGGTATTTGCACCTTCAGTTGTACCAGATATTGCTCTCCAGAATGAGGCTGAGGTAGGTAGATCACTTGAGTTCAGGAGCTTGAGAACAGCCTGCACAACACGGTGAAACCCTGTTTCTACTAAAAATACAAAAAAACTTAGCCAGGTGTGATGGTGGGTGCCTTTAGTCCTAGCTACTTTGGGGGCTGAGGCAGGAGGATCACTTGAACCTGTGAGGTGGAGGCTTCAGTGAGCCAAGATTGCACCACTGCACTCTAGCTTGGGTGACAAAGTGAGACCCTACCTCAAAAAAAAAAAAAAAAAAAAAAAAAAAAAAAAGGACTGTACCAATTGTCAGGGTTTAAAATTTCCCCAAATCTGATCCATGTGAAATGGTAAATCATTTTTTATTACTGTGTGAAGGATAATCCACATACAATGAGCTGTACAATTTAATGGTCTTTCACAAATGTCTTCACTTGTGAAACCAGAACCATGATCAAGATAAAAACATTTCCAGGGGCCAAGATGGCTGACTAGAAACAGCTGCAGTCGGAAGCTCCCACTGAGAAGAAGAAAAACGGCAACTGAGGTATCCAGGTTCTCTCCTTGGGACTGGCTAGGAGGTTGGTGGGACCCATGGAGGCGGGTAAAAGCAGGGTGGTGCGACAGTCCACCTGGGAGCCACATGGGGTAAGGGGAGCTCCCACCCGTCTAAACCCAAAGAATGGACTTAGAGGCATGAAGAACAGCGCAAGTGAGACTTTTAATAACAGTCTTGCAAGAGTGGGTGTCTGGTGAGCAGGCACATCCAGGGCAGTCGCAACAGGTAATTTATCTCCTAGCAGCAAGTCCCTCCCCCAGTTCCTCGTTTGTTGAGTACTATGGGGTTACAATCTTCCCAGATGTCACCCAAGTTTCATTATCCCTCTTATAAGGTTATACCCCGTCCCCTTCTCCGCTTCAGTTTTGATTTCCCAATAACGAAACTGTCTTCTCTCTCTCTCTTTTTTCTTTCTTTTCTTTTTTTTTTTTTTTTTTTAACGAATGAGGCAATTTATTAACCCAGCATGGTTTGTTCTAATGCTTCTTGTTGGCAGCTGCCACCTGCCCGGCAATTCTGTCCAGATCTCTCTGTCCCTGAGGTGTCAGTTTGCGGCCCCCATCTTGGTCCTTTTCCACCATTTTCAGCCCCTCCAGGGCTTGGAGGACTCGGCGAGCCACACTCTTGGAGCCTTGGCTGACGTGGCTGGGCGTGACGCCGTTTCTCTGACGTCCCCCATAGATCTTGGTCATGGAGCCAACCCCAGCGCCACCCCGGAGGTAGAGGTGCCGCGCTGTGGAAGCAGCTCGTGTGTAGAACCAGTTCTCATCATGGGGAGCAAGCTCTTTGTGCTTGGCTAGCTTGACGGTGTCCACCCATTCGGGGACTTTCAGCTTCCTGGACTTTTTGAGGAAGGTTGCCAGAGCTCTGACGAACTCCTGCTGGTTCATGTCTTTTACAGTAACTCCAGGCATCATGCGGCCTCGCGCTGCCAGTCAGGGGAAAGGGAACTTTCTTCTCTCTTATGGGTTGACCCTCCTCTACATTCTGTTCGCTTATTGTGACCTTCTAGGTGCATGAGCCATGCGGTTTGTCACATTTGCAGACTGGCTGCCATACTTAGATTTATCATGCCTTGAAAATGGACCATTTAAAATATTTTATCACAGAAAACCACACTTTTTCCATGGATCTGTGCAAGCTGCAGATCAGAAGGTCCCCCTTGTGAGCCCATGCCACCAGGGCCTTGGGTCCCAAGCACAGAGCTGTACAGATTCTCAGTGACCACTCAGCTGGAGACTGCTGAAGACTACTGAGCTACTGAGTTCCGGGTTGGGGGAGGCGGGGAGCCATCATCCCTACGGCTGCCTTTGGCCTAAGATGACTGAGCTGCTTGGGGGAGGGGCAGCAGTCACCACTGCAGCTCTAGTCTGCAATTTGGATCCATGAGGAATTTTCCACAGTGCAGCACAGTGGTTGTGGTCGATTGTGGCCAGACTGCCTCTTTAGGCCGGACCCCTGACCTATCCCTCCTCACTAGGTGGGGCCTCCCTGTGGGAATTTCAGCAACTCCAGCCAGGTGTTTATGGACAAAACTCTAATCTTCCTGGGACGAAGCCTCATGTGGAGAGGGATGGTCACGGTCTCTGGATCAGCTGACTCAGTCTTTCTGCCAGCTGGCTCTGAGAAATCCAGGCAGTCCAGATGAGTGGGCTTCCCCACAGCACAGTGCACCATCTCCGCTAAGGGGGCAGCCAGAGTGCTTTGTTAAACAGGTCTCTGATCCTGTACCTCCTGACTGGGTGAGACTTCTCAACAGAGGTTGCCAGACACCTTATGCAAGAGCATTCCTGCTAGTATTAAGTTGGTGCCCCTCTGGGACAGAGCTCCCAGAGAAAGGAGCAGGCAGCCATCTTTGCTCTTCTGCAGCCTCCACTGTTGACACCTTCAGGTCCAGGAGGGACCCAGGAAAATAGGGTCTGGAGTGGACCCCCAGCAAATTGCAGCAGCCCTATGGAAGAAGGGCCTGACTGTTAAAAGAGAAACAAGCAAACAGAAAACAACAACAACAATGGCATCAACAAAAAAGTCCCCACAAAAACCCCATCCCAAGTTCAGCAGCCTCAAAGATAGAAGCTAGATTAACTCACAAAGATGAGAATCAATGAAAAATTGCTGAAAACTAAAAAATCCAGAGTGCCTCTTCTCCTTCAAATGATTGCAACGCCTCTCCACCAAGGGCACAAATTTGGGCAGAGGCTGAGATGCATAAATTTGACAGAAGCAGGCTTCAGAAGGTGGGTAATAACAAACTTCACTGAGCTAAAAGAGCGTGTTCTAACCCAACGCAAAGAAGCTAAGGACCATGCTAAAACAATACAGGAGTTGTTACCAGAATAAGCAGTTTAGAGAGGAACATAAATGACCTGATGGAGCTGAAAAACAACACGGGAACTTCACAATGCAGCCACAAATATCAATAGCCAAATAGAGCAAGTGGAGGAAAGAATTTCAGAGCTTGAAGACTATCTTGTTGAAATAAGACAGGCAGACAAAATTAGAAAAAAAAAAAAAAGAATGAAAAGGAACAAACAAAATCTCCAAGAACTATGGGATCATGGAAAAAGGCCAAACCTACAACTGACTGGAGTACCTGAAAGAGACAGGAAGAATGGAACCAAGTTGGAAAACATACTTCAGGATATCATCCAGGAGAACTTCCCCAACCTAGCAAGACAGGCTAACATTCCAATTCAGAAAATCCAGAGAATTCCTGTAATATACTCCATGAGAAGATCAACCCCAAGACACATATTTATTTACCTCCAAGGTCAAAATGAAGGAAAAAATGTTAAGCACAGCCAGATAGAAAGACCAGGTCACCTACAAAAAGAAGGCCATCAGTCTAATCGTGGACCTCTCAGCAGAAACCCTAGAAGCCAGAAGAGATTGGGGCCCAATATTCCACATTCTTAAGGAAAAGAATTTCCAACCCAGAATTTCATATCTGCCTAAATTAAGCTTCATAAGTGAAAGAGAAATAAAATCCTTTTCAGACAACCAAATCCTGAGGCAATTCATCACCTCCAGGCCTGCCTTGCAAGAGCTCTTGAAGGAAGCACTAAATATGGAAAGGAAAAACCATTAACGGCCACTACAAAAACACACTGAAGTACAAAAACCAATGACACTATGAAGCATATACATCAATAAATATGCAAAATAGCCAGCTAGCATCATGATGACAGGATAAAATTCACACATAACAATATTGACCTTAAATGTAAATGGGCTAAATGCCCCAATTAAAAGACACAAAATGGCAAGCTGGATAAAGAGTCAAGACCCATCAGGTGCTGTATTCAAGAGACCCATCTCACATGCAAAGACACACATAGGCTCAAAATAAAGAGATGAAAGGAAATTTACCAAGCAAATGAAAAGCAGAAAAAAGCAGGAATTGCAATCCTGGTTTCTGACACAACAGATTTTAAACTAACAAAGATCAAAAAAGATTAAGAAGGGCATTACATAATGGTAAAGGGTTTAATTCAACAAGAAGAGCTAACTATCCTAAATATATATTCACCCAACACAGGAGCACCCAGATTCATAAAACTAGTTCATAGAGACGTACAAAGAGACTTAGACTCTCACACAATAATACTGGGAGAATTTAACACCCCACTGTCAATATTAAACAGATCATTGAGACAGAAAATTAACAAAGAGACTCAGGACTTAGACTCAGCTGTACATCAAGTGGACTTGATAGATACCTACAGAACTTTCCACTAAAAACAACAGAATATACATTCTTCTCAGTGCCAAGTGGCACTAACTCTAAAATTAATCACATAATTGGAAGTAAAACACTCCTCAGCAAATGCGTAAGAACTGAAATCATAACAAACAGTCTCGCAGACCAAGCACAATCAAATTAGAACTCAAGATTTAAAAACTCACCCAAAACCACACAACTACATGGAAACTAAACAACTTGTCCTGAATGTCTCCTTGGTGATTAATGAAATTAAGGCAGAAATCAAGAAGTTCTTTGAAACCAAGGAGAACAAAAAGACAATGTTCCAGAATCTCTGGGATGCAGCTAAAGCAGTGTTAAGAGGGAAACGTATAGCAGTAAATGTCCACAACAAAAAGCTAGAAAGATCTCAAATTGACATCACAACTAAAAGAACTAGAGAACTGAGAGTAAACAAACCCTAAAGCTAGAAGAAGACAAGAAATAACCAAAATCAGACTGGAACTGAAGGAGATGGAGACACGAAAAATCCTTAAAAAAAATCAACTAACCCGGGAGCCGGTTTTTTGAAAAAATTAATAAAATAGACTACTAGCTAGAGTAGCAAACAAGAAAAGAGAGGAGAATCAAATAGACACAATAAAAAATTATAAAGGAGATATCACCACTGACCCCACAGAAATGCAAGCAACCATTAGAGAATACTATAAACACCTCTATGTGAATAAACTAGAAAATTTAGAAGAGATGGATAAATTCCTGCATATATACACCCTCCCATGACTGAACCAGGAAGAAGTTGAATTCCTGAATAGAACAATAACAAGTTCTGAAATTGCGGCAGTAAGAAATAGCCAACCAACCAAAAAAAGCCCAGGACCAGACGGATTTACAGTTGAATTCTACCAGAAGTATAAAGAGAAGCTGGTACCATTTCTTCTGAAATTATTCCAAACAACTGAAAAGGAGAATATCCTCCCTAACTCATTTTATGAGGCCAGCATCATTCTGATACCAGTACCTGGCAGAGATACAACAAAAAAAGAAAACTTCAGGTCAATATCCCTGATGAACATTGATGCAAAAATCCTCAATAAAATACTAGCAAACTAAATCCAGCAGCAAATCAAAAAGCTTACCTACCATGATCAAGTTTGCTTCATCCCCAGGATGCAAGGCTGGTTCAGTGTATGCAAATCAATAAACATAATTCATCACGTAAACAGAACTACAGACAAAAATCACATGATTATCTCAATAGATGCAGAAAAGGCCTTCAGTAAAATTCAGCATCCCTTCATGTTAAAAACTCTCAATAAACTAGGTATTGATGGAACATACCTCAAAATAATAAAAGGCATTTATGACAAACCCACAACAATATCATACTGAACAGGCAAAAGCTGGAAGCATTCCCCTTGAAAACCAGCACAAGACAAGGATGCCCTCTCTCACCACTCCTATTCAACATAGTATTGGAATTTCTGGTCAGGGCAATCAGGCAAGAGAAAAAATAGAGTATTCAAATAGGAAGAGAGAAAGTTAAACTGTCTCTGTTTGCAGATGACATGATCCTATACCTAGAAAACCCCATCGTCTTGGCCCAAAAGCTTCTTAAGCTGATAAGCAACTTCAGTGAAGTCTCAGAAAACAAAATCAATATACAAAAGTCACAAGCATTCCTGTCCAAAAACCATAGACAAGCAGAGAGCCAAATCATGAATGAACTCCCATTCACAATTGCTACAAGGAGAATAAGATACCTAGGAATACAGCTAACCAAGGAAGTGAAGGACCTCTTCAAGGAGAACAACAAACCACTGCTCAAGGAAGTCAGAGAGGACACAAACAAATGGAAAAGCATTCCAAGTTCATGGATAAGAAGAATCAATATTGTGAAAATGGCCATACTGCCCAAATTAATTCATAGATTCAATGCTATTCCCATTCAACCACCTCAGACCTTCTTCACAGAATTAGAAAAAACTACTTTGAACTTCATATAGAACAACAACAACAACAACAAGCCCGTGTAGCCAAGACAATCTTAAGCAAAAAGAACAATACTGGAGGCATATTACTCCACTTCAAACTCTACTGCAAGGCTACAGTAACCAACACAGCATGGTACTGGTACAAAAACAGACACATAGGCCAATGAAACAGAATAGAGATCTCAGAAATAAGACCACACATCTACAACCATCTGATCTTCAACAAATCTGACAAAAACAAGCAATGAGGAAAGAATTCCCTATTTAATAAATGGTTCTGGGAGAACTGGCTAGCCATATGCAGAAAATTGAAACTGGACCCCTTTTTCACACCTTCTATAAAAATGAAAGATGGATTAAAAACTTAAAGGTAAAATCCCAAACTGTAAAAACCCTAGAAGAAAATCTAGGCAATACCCATTCAGGACATTCGCATGGGCAAAGATTTCATCACAAAAAGGTCAAAAGCAATTGCAACAAAAGCAAAAATTGACAAATGGGATCTAATTAAACTAAAGAACTTCTGCACAGCAAAAGAAACTATTATCAGTGAGAAAGACAACCTACAGAATGGGAGAAAATTTTGAAGCTAGACAAAGGTCTAACATCCAGAATCTACAAGGAACTTAAGCAAATATACAAGAAAAAAACAAACAACCCTGTTAAAAAGTGGACAAAGGACATGAACAGACACTTCTCAAAAGAAGACATTTATGTGGCCAACAAACATATGAAAAAAAGCTCAACATCATTGATCATTAGATAAATGCAAATCAAAACTACAGTGAGGCTGGGCACAGTGGCTCATGCCTGTAATCCCAGCATTTGAGAGGCCAAGGCAGGTGGATCACTTGAGGTCAGGAGTTCAAGATCAGCCTGGCCAACATGGTGAAACCCTGTTTCTACTAAAAATACAAAAATTAGCCAGGCATGGTGGTGTGTGCCCGTAGTCCCAGCTACTTGGGAAGCTAAGGCAGCAGAATCGCTTGCACCCAGGAGGCAGATGTTTCAGTGAGCTGAGATCACACCCCAGCTTGGGCAACAGAGCAAGACTCCTTCACTCGCACACACAAAAAACTACAATGAGATAACATTTCACGCCAGTCAGAATGGTGATTATTAAAAAGTCAAGAAACAACAGATACTGGCGAGGGTATGGAGAAATAGGAACACTTTTACACTGTTGGTGGGAATGTAAATTAGTTCAACCATATGGAAAACAGTGTGGGGATTCCTCAAAGATCTAGAACCAGAAATACCATTTGATCCAGCAATCCCATTACTGGGTATATACCCAAGGAATACAAATCATTCTATTATAAAGATACATGCACGTGTATGTTCATTGCAGCACTATTCACAATAACAAAGACATGGAATTCTTATTATTATTGTCAACCCAAATGTCCATCAATGATAGATTGGATAAAGAAAATGTGGTACATGTATACCACGGAATTCTATGCAGCCTTAAAAAGGAATGAAATCATGTCCTTTGCAGGGACATGGATGGAGCTTGAAGCCATTATTCTCAGCAAACTGTGCAGGAACAGAAAAACAAATACCACATGTTTTCGCTTACAAGTGGAAGCTGAACAGTGAGAACGCAGGGACACAGAGAGGGGAACAACACACACTGGGGCCTGTTGCAGGGATGGCATGGGACAAGAGACAGCACCCGGATAAATAGCTAATGCATATGAGGCTTAATACCTAGGTGATGGTGAGGGGTTGATAGATGCAGCAAACCACCATGTCACACATTTACCTATGTAATAAACCTGCACGTCTTGCACATATATCCTGGAACATAAAATAAAATTAAAATAAATTAAAAGAAAAGAAAAGTAAAAATATTTCCATCATCTCCCAAAGTTTCCTTATGCCTCCGTGCAATCCAGCCCTCCTTCAATGTCCATGCCGAAGCAACCACTGGACTGTTTTAACAATAGTTTTCATTTTAGAGAATTTCATATAAATGGAATTCATACAGTATGTTCTGTGTCTGGCTTTTCCAGTTACCGTAATGATTTTGAAATTCATCCATGTCACTGTGTATTAGTAGTTCATATCTCTTTACTGTATGGATATGCAGCATTTTGCTTATCCATTCACCTATCGGTGGACACTTGGGTTATTTTCAGTTCGGGGTCAAGGCTGCTATGAACATTTTCATGTGGATGTTTGCTCTTATTTATCTTGGGCAAGTATGAAGAAGTGGAATGACTGGGTGGTATGATAAGTGTATGTTTAATTTTACTCATGGTTTTTATTTGCATTTTCCTAATGACTAACAATGTTGAGTATCTTTTCATGTGCTTATTGGACATTCATTCCTACGTCTTCTTTTGTGAAGTGTCTATTTAAATATTTTGTTTCTTAATTAGGAATATTCTTTTATTATTGTTAATTAATTTTTTTGAGACAAAGTCTTGCTTGGTCATCCAGGCTGGAGTACAGTGATATGACCTTAGCTCACTGCAACCTCCGCCTCCCAGATTCAAGGAATTCTCATGCCTCAGCCTCCCAAGTAGCTGGGATTACATGCATGTGCCACCAGCCTGGCTAACTGTATTTTTAGTAGAGTTTTGCGATGTTGGCCAGTCTGGTCTTGAGCTCCTGGCCTCAGGTGATTCATTTGCCTTGACCTCCCAAAGTGTTGGGATTACAGGCGTGAGCCACTGCGCCCGGCCTGGGAATATTCTTGAGTTGCAAGATGACTTCATGCATTCTAGAATTCTGGATACAGGTACTTTAACAGATATGTTTGGCAAACATTTTCTCTCAGTTTGTAGCTGCAAACTGATTCTCTCAGTTTGTAGCTAGAAATGTCAGTTTCTTAAAAGTGTCTTTTGAAGAGAAGTTTTTAATTTTCATGAAGCCCAACTTCCTTTTTTTTTTTTAATGGTTTATGCCATTTGTAGTCTAAGAAATCTTTGCAAACCCAAAGCCATTAGATTTTCTGCTCTTTGCTTCTGGAAGTTTAGCTTTTATTAACTCTTTTAAGTCTATGAGGTGAAGGTGATGATTCATCTTTGATTTTTTTGCCTATCTCCCCCTACAGCACCATTTGTTGAAATGACTATCCTTTCCCATTGAATTGCCTTGGCACCTTTGTTAAAAAATCAGTTTACCACATGTATTGGGTTTATTTCTGGATTTTCTATTCTGTTTCATTGATCTATGTGTTTATACACCAATACTACAATGTCTGATTATTGTAGCTTTTTAAGTTTTGAGATCAGGTAGTATAAATCCTCCAACTTCATTCTTCTTGTCCAGCTGTTTTGGGCAAAACATTTCCATATACGTTATAGAATTAGCTATCAATTTTTACAAATAAATTCAGATAGGATTTTGAGTTGAATCTATAAATTTGGGAAAATCAAGGTCTTAATATTATCAATACCTAAGCATTGTATAGCCTTCCACTTATCAGAATCTTTCAGTTTTTCCAATGCTCTCTTATGGCTTAGTGTAGAGATCTTACACATCTTCATGGACTTATTTCAAGGAATCTAATGTGTTTTGATGCTGCTGTAAATGATATCTTTTTAAATTTCAGACTAATGTTGCTCACATGTAAACCTTGCAAAATTCACTTATTAAGGCTAATAGGTTTCTGTAGATATTTTTGAATGTTCTACATGCATAATTATGCCATCTGTAAATAATAACAATTTTCTTTCTTCCTTTGACTTCTCCTTGTTGTCTTACTGCACTGGTTAGGCTCTAGAGTATAACACTTGAGTAAAAATAGCAAGAGCAGGTGTCCTCGTCACATTACTGATCTCAGGAGGAAAGTGCAAAGCCAGAATAATAGTTCCCAAAGATGTCTCTATCTGGGGAATTAAAAAGTTGCAAATGGAATTAAGGTTGTATATTGGGCGACCTTAAAATGAGGAGATTATTCTAGATTATCTGGGAGGGCCCAATGTAATCACAAAGGCCCTTAAAAGTGGAAGAGGAAGGCAGAAGAGTCCGTTTAAGAGCAATGCAATAAGAAAAGGATTTAACCCACTGCCTCTGACTTCGAAGATGGAGGAGGAGAAACAGAGCTGAGTAATGTGAGTGGCCTTAAAAAGCTGGAAAGGGCGAGAAAATGGATTCTCCCTGAAGGCCTCCAGAAAGGAATGCAGCCCTACTGGCACCTTGATCTTAGCCCAGTGAAACCTGCATCAAGACATCTACCTATGGACTGTAAGATAATAAATCTATGTTGTTCTGAGCCAGTAAGTTTATTATAACTTATTAGAGCAGCAATAGAGAACGAACACCCAAAGCTTTCGATTTTTCAACACTAAGTACGAAGTTTGCTGTTGGTTGGTTGCAGATATGTTGTCTATTTGCACTTGTGTCCCTTCTAGTTTACTTATTTTGTAGAGATGGGGGTCTTCCTATGTTGCCACGGCTGGTCTTGAACTCCTGGGATCAAGGGATCCTCCTGTCTTGGTCTCCGAAAGTGCTGGGATTACAGGTGTGACCCACCAGGCCTGGCCTTATTTTTATTGAGACAGATCTCACTCTGTCGCCTGGGTTGGAGTGCAGTGGTGTGATCATAGCTCACTGCAGCCTCAAACTCCTGAGCTCAAGTGATCCTCCTGCCTCAGCCTCCTTAGTAGCTGGGACTATGGGCATGCACAACCACACCTAAATTTTTACATTTTTTTGTAGAGATCGGGGGCTTGCCATGTTGCCCAGGCTGCTCTCCAACTCCTGGCCTTAGGGATCCTCCCACCTCGGCCTCCCCAAGTGCTAAGATTACAGGCATGAACTACCATGCCTGATCAGAGTTTTTCCAATTTTTGTTGTTCTTTCTTAGCTTCCATGGCTTCTTAAATTCCTTCAGCATGTTTTAAAACATTAGGTTACTGTTTTCCTCTGCTTTAAAGATGTTTCTGGGATACCTTCATTTTCTGTGGGTATGTTATGCAAATTTTAAACTTTTTTTTCTTCGAGCATATTGTAAGATGTAGTCTTACAATTTGTAAGATGTTTAAATCAGATGGATTTTCCTATATGTTTCTTCCTGTATTTTTTTTTTTTTTTTTTTTTTGAGACGGAGACTCGCTCTGTCACCCAGGCTGGAGTGCAGTAGCCGGATCTCATCTCACTGCAAGCTCTGCCTCCCGGGTTTATGCCATTCTCCTGCCTCAGCCTCCCAAGTAGCTGGGACTACAGGCGCCGCCACCTCGCCCGGCTAGTTTTTTGTATTTTTCAGTAGAGACGGGGTTTCACTGGGTTAGCCAGGATGGTCTCGATCTCCTGACCTCGTGATCCGCCCGTCTCGGCCTCCCAAAGTGCTGGGATTACAGGCTTGAGCCACCGTGCCCGGCTTCTTCCTGTATTTTTAAAAGATTCCTGTGTAGAGATGAGGGTGGGCCAGGACAGTTTCTGAGCTTCCTGGCTCTTAGGGCTCTCTCTTCTGTCGTTACTACAGAGTATTAGATAAGACGGTTTTGTGTGTTCCTCCCTCTTCAGTACTTTGAGTTGTCTCATTCATTTGGTCCCCTCTTCTCTCATTATCTGAGCCACTCTCCTTTACCCCTGGGGTCCTTCCCTCATCTGTGCATGTTCTATTCCCAGTAGTTTTTCTCAGTATAGCTCTATGTCCTCTCACTGGTTGTTTTTGAAAACTACAAAGACCAGATTGCCTTAGTACCTTCATACCTTTCTGCAGGCCCTTTTACTAGCTACCAGGTGAATGCTGGACAGCCTTCTACTAATTTTGATTACGGTTTTTGGTTTTACCAATTGAAATTTCCACCACTAGTGGGGATCCTTCTTGTGGGGGCTTGGTACATGGTGGCAAATTCTGGGTTCTTTAGCTCTTAGGACCATCAAGAGTCCTAAATTCCCCTTCCCTTCTCTCTGCTTGATCCTCCGAAGCTGCTATTGCCACATGATCTTGTTGGTATTGATTTTATTTATTTTAAGAGATGCGGTCTCACTATGTTGCCCAGGCTAGTCTCGAACTGCCTGAGCTCAAGGGATTCTCCGCCTTGGCCTCCAAAAGTGCTGGGATTACAGGCATGAGCTGCCATACCTGGCCATGTATTGATGGTTTTAACCCAAACTATTCATATTCTGGAATTCAAAAAGACAATCTTTCACCTAGCTTTAGTGAAGAAATGTTACGGTATGCCTCCTATATTTAACAGTGATTGGTACTTTTCTATTTACATCCTAATGTCTGGGATAGGATAGACTAAGCTAGAGTAACAATTACATTCAAAACTGTAGTGACTCAACACAGCACTTCTTTCTTGCTCATGTCACCGTCCAGTGTAGTCAGGAGGCTCTCCTGGTAGCTTTCCCCAGCAGTGCCTCCTGTGCCCTGGCTGCTTCCATTTTGCAAATTCTTTGTTCATAGCTGAATGGAAAGACAAGAGAGTGGTCAATCCTGACAGTCTTACTGCCAGGCCTGGAAGTTGCATATATCACTTGTCTCCACATCTCACTGGCCAGAACTCAGTCACGAGGTCCCAAACTAATTGCATGAGAGACTTGGAAACACAGTACAGCACTAAGAATCTCTGCTACGACTCTGTACAGTTGCCCAAGCAAGTTGGTGAAAGAAGGCAGGCTATAAAACCTAGGATGCTGCCTGTCTCTTCAAACAGCTGTACAAGGATTTCAGATGTAATTTGATCAAAGAACGTGGCGCCATCGTTTTTAAAAAAGGTTTTAATTCCATATAATACAGTACTTCTGTTGTTGTTGTTTGTTTGTTTGAGACAGAATCTACTCTGTCACCTAGGCTGGAAGCAGTGGTGCGATCTCGGCTCACTGCAACCTTGGCCCTCCCTCCCGGGTTCAAGTAATTCTCGTGCCTCAGCCTGTCAAGTAGCTGGGATCACAGGTGTGTGTCACCACGCCTGGGTCATTTTTGTATTTTTAGTAGAGATGGGGTTTCACCATCTTGGCGAGGCTGGTCTCGAACTTCTGACCTCAGGTGATCCGCCCACTTCGGCTGCCCAAAGTATTTCAAATTTTGGAAAAGTTTTGTGAATCAAATTATCTTCAAGTATGCAAAAACCATGTCTCCACAAAGTCTTCAATTGCTGACCAATTTTGCGGTGATAAGGTGTTGGCATATTTAATTAGGTACAATTAAAATGTCTTTAATTATAAAGGTTTCAGTTAAATATCTTTTGGAATTATAAAGAATTAGGCTAGGCGTGGTGGCTCACGCCTGTAATCCCACCACTTTGGGAGACTGAGGTGGGCAGATCATTTGAGGTCAGGACTTCAAGACCAGCCTGGCTAACATAGTGAAACCCCATCTCTACTAAAAATACAAAAATTAGCCAGGCATAGTGGAGCACACCTGTAGTCCCAGCTACTCAGGAAGCTGAGGCAGGAGAATTGCTTGAACCTGGGAGGTGAAGGTTGTGGTGAGCTGAGATTGCGCCACTGCAACTCCAGTCTGGGCAACAGAGTGAGACTCCATCTCAAAAAACAAAACAAAACAAAAATTAAATTATATCTTTAATATATGAAGAAAACGGCAGTTTGGCCTCATTTATAGTAAATGTGTTCACAAACATTCTAAATATTCCAAACACATACATACAGAAGAACATAATCTTATGACTTTTATTACCTTTAGTCTATCACATTTGACACTATAAATATACTCATTGAAAAAAAACCATACTATTTAAGAACTCAGTTCATGAAAGTTTACAAAATACAACCAATGTACTCTGACTTGTGGTTATAGCTTAACTATCTCAACTTCACTTTTCTGGTATGGTCAGATCTTTTGCAAATATTTCCATAGTATTGTAATTTTATGATATAAAACAGTAGCAATTTATTAAGCTTTCCATTATAAAAATTAATATGGCAATTCTCAAAATACTGAAAAAACTGTTTGATGAAAGGAGTACCCACATCACTGCAAAGTATTTCCTTTCTCTTAGAAAACATCTTCAAAAGGCACATTTTAATTACTAGTGTTTATCTAAAGATAGTAGTTTGAGTTTTGAATTTCCAGTCAATTTTCCATTACCTCAGAATCGAGCTAATGGAGGGTTGGAAGAGGTAGGAAAACGCAGGTTTCCAATGAACTCCCTCAGGGCAGCAGAATCCTCATTCATCTCATCCACGAAGACCAAAAGGAAGATGTAAGGGAAGTGGGAATGGCAGATCTGTTTTGCATCCTAATTTAACCTTCTACACAAAATACTTCATTAAAAGCAAATAAACAAACACAAGACAGTAAGCTTAGAAAACAAAAGGCCTAGACCACAAATTGCCCGGTTAAGCCCGAGTGGTGATATTGGTTTTAAGCCTCAAGAAAATGAAACTTCTGCTTCTGTAAAATCACATCTTCATCTGTTCAATTTAAATCACTTAGTGCAGTAACAATGTTACAAATTCCAATATGTCAGACATATGGATGATATTCAAAATAAAGTACAAAAATACATTTCAAAATCAAATATAAATGACTTTATGGTTATCTGCCATGCTCCCCTTTAATTTGACCTGATAGTCTATATTTGACTGTAATTATAATAACATCTGTAATTTCAAGTACAATAGTACAATAATAATAATTTTGAAGAACGTATGACCTAGGACCCCAAAATGCAATCCAATATACAATCTGGAGTATGGTTTCCTTTTTAGTGAAGTTTAATACTAATTGAAGTACTAAATTGAACAAGGCCAGTACTCTGAAGTACTAATTTCAAGTACTTGATCCCATGTAAGAAACAGAAGGGAATTTTTAAGGCAATTTTGGTATTCCAAAATATTGAGGATCTACCTTAACTTTCTATTATTCCCCTCAAGTCTCAATTGAGTGTTTCCACTTTTTTTAAAAATTTTTAAAAAAATTTCTTTAGATTTTTTTCCTCACTACAACAAAGTAATTCACCAAAAATATTCTCAAGTACAAAAACCAAAATGGTCCTCTATTACTTAGCCAAGATAAAATTTTCTGGTCCCTAATAATGGTCACTTTAGGAGTACTTATTCAAATTCTAAAATAGCAGCTTTTAAAATTAAGGCAACATTGCTTTATTCTTACCTGTTTTTCTATTAGCTAACTATTAAAGTTTATAAGAGCAATTTCAGACATAGGCATCCTCAAAGGCCTTTTGTAATGTAAGAAGAGTTAACATGAACATTCTTCTAATATTAAAAGTTACTGTATTCTACTTGGAATTCTAGAGTAATTACAGTCATTCCAGCATGTGTAAAATTACCTTTTAAACTAACAACAACATAAAATACAAATTTTCTACAAAAATACAATATTGGAGATACAGCACTTCTTCCCTGAAATAGAAATTTAATATTTGGAGAAAAAACTGTAAACTTTTGGTTACATTCAAAATATAACCTTTTAAAGACTTAAATTATTTGAGGTTTTAGCAACTGGAGCTCCTAACAGCAGATTTACATTACTACAATGTTTTTACACCACAATAATTCTAAACAGTTTGTTTATCTTACTCTTATATTTACTACCAGGAGGAAAAAAATGGCTTCCTGCAATTGACAGTCTGGGTAAAGGAATTGCTCAGGTGGACAATCCGACCCTGACTTCCACCTTGACTGCGTTCCACAATCACGCAAGGCATCTGTACTAGCTGGAAAGGACTCTTCCCGTCTCTCAATGCCTGAGTAAGATTTAAGATCTGTGGGAAGAAGAGAGATTTTTACCAATTTAAAGAAGATAAAAAGCTTCACTTCACTGACATTTTTTAAACCATTTATTTATTGTAATTTTTATTTCATCCATTTATGAGCAACAGAGACTGTGATGATGAGTACCTGTTATAAATATATAAGAATGTGTGTATGTTTACACACACACACACACACACACACACACACAGCATTAACTTTTGCCAGATGGTAAGTTTAAAAATATTCTAGAATATCCTCCCTACGTCCAGAAGCAATGGAATCAAAGAACAGCAAGTGAAGAGGTCTACATACATATTCAATTTAACATAAAATCTCAACAAATACTGGTTTAAACAGTCTCGTTTTAACTAAATACTTGCCTTATCCATTCATTCAACAAATTTACTGCATGCCTACTATGTGCGAGGTTCTGCTCTAAGTGCTGGGCATACAATAGTTAAAAAAAAAACAAGCAAAATTGCTGCCTTCGTAGAGCTTACACTTTAGCAGGGAGAGGAGTCAATAAACATGAATATGTAAATTATGCCATGTATTAGAAGGTGAAATTGCTATGGGAAAGCATGAAGCAGGGCAAATAGGTTAGACAATTTGGGAAGGGAGCCATTTCAAATAAAGGTACATTTAAGAGTTTACTCTTAATAAGAAAAATAAAATTAGGGAAACTAAAATATATTATATATCATGTTCAAAGATACTCTGAGAATTTATACTTCAGCATGCAAATAAAGTTATGAAACACAATACATAGATTATAGCTTATTCTGTTCTCTGTTCAGGTAAAATAAAATTATAGCAATTCATTTTCTTTTTTTGCTGCATATTAGGAGAAATGTTCTTTATTGTATATTTTAGAAATACAGATTTCTCCTTCAGGTATTTGAAAATATCTAATATATACATCCTATGCATTTCACTGGTTCTTGTAAAGACTAGTCAATAGTGATAAGCACAAATGTTTTCACATAAAGCCATACTAATAAATAAACTTCACAATACTTTAAGTATAAACTAGATGGTTTATTGATTGATTGATTGATTTGACTGATGATTGTAGAGATGGGATCCTGCCATGTTGCCAGGGCTGATCTTGAATTCTGGGCTCATGTAATCCTCCCACCTTTGCCTCTTAAAGTGCTGAGATTACAGGTGTGAGCCACCACAGCTGGCCAAACTAGATGGTTTCAGTTTGTAGAATATTTGGAGTATTTAACACATCAGGAAAATAGATCTTTACTGGTAAGGTGTTACAGGGTTATAGGTTATATTTATGTTTTAGGATCACTTTTAAGTTCTTCCCTTAAAATTTTCTTTTTCTTTTTTTTGAGACAGGGTCTTGCTTTGTCACCCAGGCTGGAGTGCAGTGTGCAATCACAGTTCACTGCAGTGTCTGCCTCCCAGGCTCAAGCGATCCTCCCACCCCAGACTCCAGAATAGCTGGGACTACAGGCACACGCCACCTCAGCTAATTTTTATACTGTTTGTAGAGACAGGGTTCCGCTTTGTTGCCCAGACTGGTCTTGAACTCCTAGGCTCGAGAGATCCACCCGCCTCAGCCTCCCAAAGTGCTAGGATTATAGGCATGAGCCACCACACCCAGCCTTCCCTTAAAATTTTCTAAATTGACTACATTTGGATAACAAGAAAAAAGTAATTTATGAAATTTGAGTTTATTATAAGCATTGTTCCTACCATGAATATAAAAGTGTGCACTAGCACAGTTAAGGAAGGAAATGTTTTGGTTAGTTTCCTCTTTGGGTTTTAAAAATTCTATTCTAAAAATGTTAGTCTAAATATACCAATTTAAGTAACAGCTAATATTTTTCTGACTCTAAGAACAATATGTGACTCTTGCAGAGAATATGGAAAACAGAAACGTTGGCCAGGTGTGGTGGCTCACGCCTGTAATCCCAGCACTTTGGGTGGCCAAGGTGGGTGGATCACTTGAGGCCAGGAGTTTGAGACCAGCCTGACCAACATGATGAAACCCCAACTCTACACAAAAATACAAAAAACAAAAATTAGCCAGGTGTGGTGGCACATGCCTGTAATCCCAGCTATCAGGAAGGCTGGGGCATGAGGATCGCTTGAACCCGGGTGGCAGAGGTTGCAGTGAGCTGAGATTGTGCCACTGCATTCCAGCCTGGGTTAAAGGGAGACTCTGTCTCCAAAAAAAAAAAAAGTATAGGAAAACGAAAATTGCCCTACAAATTATCAATTTTCAAATAGTTACAGAAATTGCATAAATTATTAAATCCTGAAATTAATCTATTAATATTTCTCTGAGAATTCAGAAGACACTTAATAATTCTGCATTTATTTACTAAGGACACACTTACTGAGCACTCACTGTGTTGGGGAGAAGAGGTGACCAAATGAGGGAAAAGCTATGTAAGCCCTTAAAGAACTCAAGTTCTAGAAGCAGCCACATGAACAAGTAATTGCAGTATAGTGTGATGGAAAGGACCTCTGCCCTGACTTTAAAATCTGATCCCCTCCCCCCCATACCACCTATTTTTTCATTTCTCAAAGAATAACCAATCTATTACTCTGTTTAAATCAGAGAGGATTATTTAAAAAAATAGAATGGAGCAAATTCTGCAGGCCAGGGGAGACACTAGACTTCTCCACCCATGCCATAATGACAGCTTGATAGGGATTTGACAGTTGTGGTCCAGGCAGGTGGTATAAACTCGTGGGCTTCTACATATTGACTTTGCTTTCCTTTAGATTAGTTCACTGGTCTCTAAATTTCAGGGGGCCTGAGAATTACTGCACTATATACATCAAACCACATATATCCTACGTTATCGTAGATTTTAAGCTATCTCTCTATAGCAATGTACCCCCTATGATGATTTAAAATCAAATTTCTGAGTAAAATGTGACACCAGCATATTCCCAGGGAGTGCTGCAAAAATCAGAACAACTCCCTGTTGGCAGGAGGAGTTTAGGAAGACTGACATGGGGGCTGAAAGAAAAACTCTTTCCTAGATAAAGAGGGAAAGGCATCAAGGGGGAGAGAATGGCATGCACAAGGGCACCACTGGGAAAGGGGAAGGAAGAGCAGTTCAGATTTGCCCAGCCCAGGGAGAGGGGCAAAACGGCAAGAGATAAAGGTAGACACACTGTTTGGAGCCTGACTGTGAAGGGTGTTGTTGACTGTGCTGAAAGCCTGGACTTGAGCCTGTATACATGGACAAATTAGAGGAGTTTTAAACAACAGAAGACATGCTCAGATTTGTTTTTAGAGATTGTTCTTGTTTCAGTGTGGAAGAGGAATGGGAGAAGAGGTAAGGTCAACTTAGAATGTCAGTAAATCCGGAGAATAGAGGATAAGGGCCCCGGGCAGAGGCAATGCCTGCATGCTGCCAACTGGCCAGGCTGGGAGCCCCCTCATTTCACAGATACATGTTATTCAAGCCCTTTGAGCCACAGTCGTTCCACCTAAAATGTAGATTACTCTGTGGAGGTGTTGTGAGGATAAACAATAATAAGCATCATTAAAGTGTCCAGTAAGGGGTCAAGCACCAGGAGGTACTAAAGGGTTAGTTTCACTCTCTTTAACACCAATTATTATTGAATCTGTAAATGAGTTTCTGGTATATAAATCTCTGAATATAAGTTCCTTGTGTTTTCAGAAAAAGTTTTATTATTTCTGCATTTTTTCAGGTCACATGGAAAATATATTTCACATTGCTTGTAAGAAAATATATTCTCAGTTTCAGTGTTCCAAATTAGAATATTAGATGAATTTTACCTACCCTGATTATGACCTATTGCTATTTAATATAAAATTCAAAACATGGTTTATCTTTAACGTTCATAAACATTGCTACCAGCTCTGAATTTAAAAAAAAAAAAAACTTTCATATTGTTTCAGTCCACATCTTTATGTGAAGAATTAGAGCATGCCATTGATTATATGTGTAAAACTCACAGCTTACTACAAACTAGGGCAAAAGACTTGGCTGTAGAAAGCACAAATCATTAAGTTAATAGGTAAAACTGGAAGGGAGAGGGATTTAAATTATATTTATAAATGACAGAAATAACACAAGTATTTCGACTCCAGGAATTCACTGAAGTAATTATTCTGTTGTTTGGAATACAGGTTAATTTTTTTTTTTTTTTTTTTTGAGACAAGGTCTTGCTCTGTTGGCCAGGCTGGAGTGTAGTGGTGTGATCACAGCTCATTACAACCTTGAACTCCTGGGCTCAAGCAATCCACCCACCTTGGCCTCCCAAACTCAGATTACAGGCATAAGCCAACACACCTGGCCCAATACCTGATTTTTTTTAGATCTTTTTTTTTTCTTAAGAGATGAGGTCTTGGTCTGTTGCCCAGGCTACAGTGCAGTGGCTATGCACAGGTGTCATCACAGTGTACTACAGCCTCAAACTCTTGGGCTTAAACAATACTCCTGCCTCAGCCTCCCAAGTAGCTGGGACTACAGCCGTGAGCCACCACACCTGGCCTTAGACTAACTTATTTTTAAATAAGTAAAAAACAGCCAAAACCAGAGAGCTACACAATCATGTACATAGTCAGGACATATTATCTTTTTTGGCTATCAGAAAGTTCAAAATCAAATTAAAATTAAAAAACAAAACAAAATCAAATGACAACGTGTAATAACCAAAGTATCATCATTTTATTTCTTTCTCTCCTAAGTTATTGACCCTGTCATCTTCATATTTTATTACATTCATTTTTATAATGCCTTTTTCTTTTGTGCATGAGATAGGATATGAGTAAATAAACCTGAAATAGGAGACAGCCACGGACACATCTTTGTAACAGATCTCAGAACTGGAACACTCCCACACCTTCTTAGACAGGCTTTTTTTTTGAGACAAGGTCTTGCTCTGCTGCCCAGGTTGGAGTGCAGTGGCGCAATCTCAGCTCACTGCAATCTCCTCTACCTCCGGGGCTCAAGTTATCCTCCTGCCTCAGGCTCCTGGCAGCTGGAACTACAAACACATGCCACCACGCCCAGCTAATTTTTGTATTTTTTTGTAGAGATGGGGTTTCGCCACGGTGCCCAGGCTGATCTTGAACTCCTGAGCTCAAGCAATCTGCCCTCCTCTGCCTCTCAAAATGCTGGGATTACAAGCATGAGTCACTACACCCAGACAGGCACTTTTTTTTTTTTTAATTTAAATTCCTCAGGTGTTAACTTTAAACCACAATTAAAGCTTACAAAATTATTTACAGCTTTTATTTACTTCTTTATTTTAAATCAGATTCCTAAAATGAAAATAAAGCTTTAGGGATAAGAAAGTTCCAGAAGATGAGGCATATTGATATGTCAAGTCAATTTGTTTCAAGCAAAAAGGTCAAATCAAGGCATACTTATCTATGCCTAAAAAATTTAGCTCAAATAAGTTTTGGGATGGCAAAACTCTGCAACATAATTATGATCATTGATCACCAAATCCTTTCACTGATGCCTGAATTACCAGAAAAAGCCTCTTAGTGAGGCTGCTTGGCTGTCGTCTCCTCATCTACTAAGCAAATCTGTACCCCACTGTCCAGCCCAGCCTTCTGCAGCAGTCCTTAACTTTTTTGAGGGATATAAATATTTTTGCTGAGATATAAATCCTATCTTCTCTCACACCCAACCCAAAATGCACATATTAACATTTTATACATAGTTTCAAGGAGTTCATAGAAGAATCTCAGAATTAAGATCTCCTTTTCAAAAACTTCTGTCTCACCACAGCCCTTCTTTAATGCGGAATTTCTAACTGCTCCAATGCCTTCTTTGTGGAATCTATCTACATTCTGGTGTTTAAGGCCCTCTATACTCTGGCTCCATCCTATTTCTCGAGCCTTCACTTAACTACTGGAAACTCACGACTGCATTAAGCACTGCATAAATGTGACAGAGCAGAGAGATGCATGAGCTGATAATCACCTGTCCCTTTTCACCGAGCCCTGGCCTTCTCTGCAGAGCAAAACTCCATGACAGCAGAAACTTGGTTTTGCTTACTGCCTTATCTCCAGTAACTAGTTGCCAGCACTAGTTCTGTCAATAAATACTTGGTGAATGAATGAATGATTCTCTGATGTAATTATATGTACTTGTTAAAGTTGTATAATATAATAATCAGTGCAAAAACTTGACCCACTTTGTTTGCTACAGGTATTGTGGCAAACAGCTACCTTAAATTAAATGTATATTTTAGGAAGAGAATGTTAATTTATAAGACACTAAAAGACAATGTTTACAGTACAATTTATTTTTGTTTCAAGCTTTCCTTTTGGAATAGAAATACCATTCATAGAGTCCAAGAAGCAGCAGTCATCTGAGAGTGAGCCCGGCCTGCAGGCCCACATCAGCAGACTTAATGCCTTGTACTTCTAACCTTTAACTAAAGGTGAGGAGGGGCTGGGCATGGTGGCTCACGCCTGTAATCCCAGCACTTTGGGAGGCTGAGGCGGCTGGATCATGAGGTCAGGAGTTCGAGACCAGCCTGACCAACACGGTGAAATCCCATCTCTACAAAAACATTAGCCGGGCGCGGTGGTGCACGCCTGTAATCCCAACTACTTGGGAGGCTGAGGCAGGAGAACCGCTGGAATCTGGGAGGCAGAGGTTGAAGTGAGCCAAGATCACACCATTGCACTCCAGCCTGAGTGACAGGGCAAGACTAGGTCTCCCAACAACAACAACAAAAATGTGAGGGGGGGATCAGGGAGAGGACTGAGTTACAATTAGTTTTTTCATGTTACAATCGACGCTCAATCTTGGTGACATGGTTATTCAGCGACTGCTCTAGCAAAAGCCAAACATATTCCGCAAAACAATAATAATAAATAATAATAATAATAGTAATCTATTGGCAACAGAACTTGGTACTGAAATGTCTAAGTGAATGGATCTGAGGGGGAAAAGGTAGTGATGCCCAAAATAGCTACCAAAATGGGGACCAACAATTCACAGCAAGGGAAACATTGAGCTAAATAAACAGTACACAACAAGGTCAGAACTACCTGATTTTTTTTTTTTTTTTTGAGACGGAGTCTCGCTCTGTCGCCCAGGCTGGAGTGCAGTGGCGCAATCTCGGCTCACTGCAAGCTGCGCCTCCCGGGTTCACGCCATTCTCCTGCCTCAGCCTCCCGAGTAGCTGGGACTACAGGCGCCCGCCACTGCGCCCGGCTAATTTTTTCTATTTTTAGTAGAGACGGGGTTTCACCATGGTCTCGATCTCCTGACCTTGTGATCCGCCCGCCTCGGCCTCCCAAAGTGCTGGGATTACAAGCGTGAGCCACCGTGCCCGGCCAGAACTACCTGATTTATAAGATAATAGAGGGAAGAAACCACTGAGCTAAATAAACAGTACACAGCAAGGTCAGAACTACCTAATTTATAAGATAATAGAGGGAAGAAACTATTGGAGTCAACTTCATTTCTTTTTTTTTTTTTTTTTTCTGAGATGCAGTTTCGCTCTTGTTGTTCAGGCTGGAGTGCAGTGGTGTGATCTCAGCTACTGCAACCTCCGCCTCCCAAGTTCAAGTGATTCTCCTGCCGCAGCCTTCCAAGTAGCTGGGATTACAGGTGCCCGCCACCACACCCAGCTAATTTTTTTGTGTATTTTTAGTAGAGATGGGGTTTCACCATGTTGGCCAGGCTGGTCTTGAACTCCTGACCTCAGGTGATCCACCCGCCTTGGCCTCCCAAAGTGCTGGGAATACAGGCGTGAGCCACTGCACTAGGCCGAATCAACTTCATTTCTAATCATCTGGGCTATTTTGGTTCAGCATAAGAGGTAGTATTAAAAATTCCATCTCCAGATCACAGTGGAGAAAACAGTTGACTACTGTTTCAAAGAGATTTTTTCCTTATGAACAAATAAAAAGGTAACTTACCTGACCCCTCATCACAGACATCTGACTTTCAAAAGTGGCTTTGTCAAATCCTTTGTCAGTCTATTACAGAAAAGAAAAAAACAATTCCCAAAATAAAGACTTTGATATAAATATCTGAAAACAGATGAACTCTTCAACTCAGCAAATAAGGCCATTAAAAAGCTTTCCTAATCGATAAAATAAAACAAAAATAATATTTTTACCTGAGGTATTTTTGTATACTCCCAGAATGACATGAATAGACTTATTTATTTGTACCCCAACTTGTTCCAGAAAGGATTTAAGATGACTTTCCAGCCAATGAATTTAGGCTTTTTAAGAGAACTAAATCATAGCAGGTCACCAAATATGTATTATAATTTATAGAGTTTTCTTGTAAAAATTCAACTTTTGAAGAAAACAGCAAATTAAATTTTAATGTAGTCTCACTTCAAAGAATGCTCATAGTAAGTATAGCTTTATGAATGTATGCTCCTGTAAATAAAACTGCTAATTCCTCTCTCTCCTGTCAGGTTTTATGGCAAGCAGCAATACAAGAAATAGTGCATTGCAAATTAGCTCTATTAAGCAGTCTCTTCTATTTTAAGATTTCATTTTCTGCAATAATCAAACTAAGCATTAACTTACCTTAAAAAGTTCATAGAGATCTTCACATAAATCTTGCACAAAGTTCATGTCAGAAATATATGGTAGAATCAAGCTTCTTATTTCTTCAGAAAAAGGAACTTTTGCTTGAGGAAGCCAAGCCCAGTGAAATGGATCTAATAGGGAAAAAAGCATTCTCCTCATCAGTGGTAGGAAATGGTTTATTTAGACTCACATTTTTCCTGGTTCTTTCCTACAACTCCTAGGTTCTCCCCAAAAAAGGACAGGATAAGAACTTAATCAGAGTAAAACTATGCACTGCAATCCAAATTACTCAGATTTGGACAGTCAATTCAGATAGTAAACTCGTAATGTCTCTGAGTTTTAGACAGTAAAGAGTAAGAATTTGGATAATGAATCTATCTCAAACAGTTCTAAATGTATCTCAATCTATCTGGTTCCTCAGTTCAGAAACTGATGAATACCTATACTTTGTACACAGCCCCAGATTGTTTTTATTATTATATATTTCTAAGAGAATGGGTCTCACTGTGTCACCCAGGCTGAAGGGCAGTGGCATGATTATAGCTCACTGCAGCCTCGAACTTCTGGGCTCAAGGGATTCTCCCACCTCAGCTTCAAAAGTAGCTGGGACTACAGGTACGTATCACCGCACCCAGGCACAGACTGAATACCACGGCTGAGGTCTGCCTGCCCTCGGCAGCTACAAATCATCAGGAATTGACCACTGACTTGTACACAGATGTTCTGAACTTTGCAATCATTAGGAGGTAAACAGGTGGGTCACTTTAAGAGACAAAAGATCCACGACTCTGAGCTAATTCTAGTTCTCCCTCAAGAAGACCATTAAATCTACACCGTGCCAAGACTAGAGAGATTTGTACAGGTTTAATCTTCTAGAGAGGGTGCATATTCAGATTCCTGCAAGAGTGTAAGGTTTCTGACATGATCATCCACAGAGCTAACGTGAGCATATCCAATGAGAATCCCCAGCTTTTGGTGGATCCTACCACTTTGAAAGCCCTGAAGAAGAAATCTGCCTTTGGAGTCATTTCTCCTCAGTCACCCAGGTGGGGTGCAGTGACACAATCATAGTTCGCTATAGCCTCCATCTCCTGGGCTCAAGCAATTCTCTCGCCTCAGCCTCCCAAGTAGCTAGGACTACAGGAGCTCACCTCAATGCCTGGCTCTCACTTCTCGATCTATCTCATTGCACACAGTAGGAAGGTTACTTTGCATTCTGAAGAAAGTGTTTCCCCTGGCTCACATCTCCTTGTAGATATGTCCAATTTTTTTTTTTTTAGTTTTCCCTGAATAATTTCATAGAAGAAAGGCCCTTATTTTTCATCTGCCTCTACCTTTAATCCCAACACTTAACTTCTAGTACTACCATCTAAACTCTCTCTCCTAAGGCCACCAGTCACCAGACCCAAGGGTCTGTCCAAAGGCTCACTTGCTGTTGTCATGCTACTTAATCTCTCTGTTGTATGTAGCACTGTTTTCTATCATCTCCTTTATGAAATTCTCTCCTCTGTGGCGTTGGAGATACCACTCTAAGTTTATCTTGTCTTGCAAGCTACTCCTTCTCTCTTTTGCTAGTTTTTCCTCCCCTCTTTCAATGTCACCATTAGCCGTGATTCCACACTTAGTCCTTTCTCTTCTCTATTTGTTTAAGCATTCATAAAACATTTATTGAATACTTATGTACCTGGCATTGTGCTAAGCAATAGTGTTTGTTCTCTGTGATTTTCCTGGGTAATAGCAAACACACCATGGCTTCCACCAACAAGATGATGGCGTTTTTTTTGTTTTGTTTTGTTTTTTGTTTTGAGACGGAGTCTTGCTCTGTCACCCAGGCTGGAGTGCAGTGGTGTGATCTCGGCTCATTGCAAGCTCCACCTTCTTGATTCACGCCAGTCTCCTGTCTCAGCTTCCCGAGTAGCTAGGACTACAGGCACCCGCCACCACGCCCGGCTAATTTTTGTATTTTTGGTAGAAATGGGGTTTTACTGTGTTAGCCAGGATGGTCTTGATCTCCTGACCTCATGATCCACCCGCCTCAGCCTCCCAAAATGCTGGGATTACAGGCGTGAGTCACCGTACCCAGCCAAGATGACAGTTTAAAAGCTGTTTCCTCTCTCTCATATCCCAGGAATCAAAAAAATAATAATAATAATAAATAAATAAATATATGTCATACTGATTAAAAAAAAAAAAAGAAGAAGCCACCAGGAAGATAAACCACTGGACCTCTACACGTGAAATACAAAGCAAAAAATGCATAGAAATTGAAGAAAAAACTGGCAAAATCACAATCACAGTGATCATTAATTTCCTCTGAAAATTAACAGATTATATAGTCAGAAAATAAGTAAAGGATATGATATGACTAACAACCTTTAGGTTAGTAGACAGAATTTTGTGCTCATTCTTTTCAAATACTATCCTCTAAATAGGCCATATATAGGATCATACAGAAATTACTAACAAACTGTAAAACAGAACTTACACAGGCCATATGCACAGATCACAATGCAATAATGCTGGAAAATAACAACAATGAACAGTTTCTTAAAAATAGTAATAATGTACAATTAAAATAAGCTGACATAGAAATTTTAAGATCAAACAAAATACTTCTAAATTATTCCTGTCAAAAAGAAAATCAGAAAAAATGAGTATGTAAGGCAGAGTCATAGCGTAGCACCTGTGCAATCCGTGGTTTAGCCAAAATTATACCCAGAGGAAAATATGAGGCCTAATATGCATTTATAGGAAAGCAGTATAGTATGAACATAATAGGAAAAAAGAATAATGATGGAAAACATAAATCTATAAAAGAAAAAGCAAACAAACTAAAAGCCTGATCTATAAAATAAATAGGCAATTATCTGGGGGGGAAAAGCATAAATAATTAAATAAATAGAAGAGCCAATGCTTAACAACAGACAAATCTTTGGCAAGCCTAATGAGTAAAAGGCTCACTAATAAATTGAAGGAATTTAAAAGAGACATATCATGGACATGAAGATTTTTAAAACATACTATATATTTTTTATTTTATTTTTGAGACAGGGCCTTACACTGTGTCACCCAGGCTAGAGTGCGGTGGTGCCATCTTGGCTCACTGCAACCTCCACCTCCCAAGCTCAAGTAATCCTCCTCACCTCAGCCTCCCAAGTAGCTAGGACTGCAGGCATGGGCCATCACACCTGGCCCATTTTTGTATTTTTTGTAGAGATGGGGTTTCGCCATGTTGCCCAGGCTGGTCTTGAATTCCTGAGCTCAAGCGATCTGCTAGCCTCAGCCCCCAAAGTGCTGGGATTACAGGTGTAAGCCACCATGCCTGGCCCATATATCTTAAACACATACAAATATCAGAAAACGACTATAATAAACTCCCATGTTAATTCAATTATTACCAATTTTTTTTGCAAAATTGGCTTTATTTATCTCTCCTGTCCACACCACCACAAGTATTTTAAGGCAAATTTCAGACATCATTTCATTTCACTCCCTAAACACTCAATATGCACAGAAGGAATTGTTTTAATTATAAGAGAATTCTAATAAAATGCTATACTCATAAATTTAAAACTCAAGAAATCATGGAAAATTTTAAGCAAAATAAAAGTGTCTAAAACTGGTTCAAGAAGATGTAGAAAATGTAATCATTTACCACAAAAGAGACTGGGAAGGCAATTAAAGCACTACTCCCTAAGAATGAGGTCAGGTGGAGGGCAGGCCTAAATTGTTTTATAAGTGAATACAACCAAAAACTTAAAATATATTTCTACCAAAATATTAAAATAATTTCAATGTTATATATATATTTAAAACTGGAACACTACTAAACTCATTTTCCAAGGATAACACAAAGCCTAAAAATCAAAACCAGTCATCCCAAACTAAGCAAACAATTCATAGCAAGGCCCTGTAGTATACATTTGCATCCCTAATGCCTAAAACCGAGCCTTAATGAATAATCATATTTCATCTACTTTTTCCGCTTCTATGGTATCTGTAAATTTTTTTCCCTTCTCATTCTGGAAAAAAGATAATTATAGAATCCACAGAAGGTTCTAAATACTCACATGCTCTCCATTCATCAGGATGTTTAAAAGGAAATGCTAGACCATTATCAATTGCAGCTATTTTAATAAGGAATTCTTCATCATCAATCCATGTTGATTCCTATAGAGGAGAAAAATGATATGTTGATAAAAGAACCTATATAAATCTTCCCAAAGGATAAATTATTTATAATAATTATTGATGTTTAAGAACATATTCTCTCTGAAAAGCCTACAAAAATTAACAATGCTACCAGAAAAAATACAAATTCACACAGGAATGGAAGAGACTGTCTGAAAAAACATGTATTTCCTAACCACTGTTTTTTAAAATTTGATATTATACCATTACTCAGTAATGGTTTTCTCTTTAAAAGGCTTGAAAATATTGTGACTTTAAAGTGATGTTCTAGATAATTTACTGCTAGATTCATTGCTTAAATGTATGATGTAAAATATTACTGATTTTTTTAAACACAAAAATCACCTTATTAAGACCTAGTATTTCTTAGGGTCTCAAAGAAATAAGTCAAATACAAAATGTTTCTAAATGAAATTCCTTCAAAGACCATAATTAAATATAATAAGATCTAGTAGAAGGAACCTCAAGATATTCTTGAATGTAGGTGTTATCGTTTGGCCGTGTCCCCACCCAAAATCTCATCTTGAATTGTAATCCCTGTAATCCTTATGTGTCAAGGGCAGGACCAGGTGGAGGTAATCAGATCATGGGGGCGGTCTCCCCCATGCTGTTCTCGTGATAGTGAGTGAGTTCTCATGAAATTTGATGGTTTTGTAAGCGTCTCGCATTTCTCCTACTCGCACTCATTCTCCTGCCGCCCTGTGAAGAGGTGCCTTCTGCCATGATTGTAAGTTTCCTGAGGTCTCCCCAGCCATGCAGAATTGTGAGTCAATTAAATCTCTTTTCTTTATAAATTACCCTGCCTTGGGTATTTCTTCATAGCAGTGTGAGAATGTACTAATACAGTAGGCTGTTCCTAACTTCTGTATTCTTCCATAACAGAAATAAAGATCTCAGGAGAAAGAGGGTTTTCATGATAAAGAGTATTTCTGTGGAAGGTGATTTATCAAGCTGAACTATCTTTAGATGTAATTATTGTGAATATCTGTTTTATTTTATCATGGTGGTTCACATGGCTCTGATGTTAACTTCATATTTTTGGAATTGCTTTACTTAGAAATTAAAACAGACTAAAGTGAAACGTGTGTATTTTTTAAAGGAAAAAAAAGAGTATTCTGATTACTTAAACACAGATGGCCATTACTACTAAGTGGCCCAGATAAAATAACAAAAAGTAAAACAGAAATTTTTTTTTTTTTTTTTTTTTTTTTTTTTTTTTTTGAGATGGAGTCTCGCTGTGTCTCCCAGGCTGGAGTGCAGTGGCGTGATCTCGGCTCACTGCAAGCTCCGCCTCCCGGGTTCACGCCATTCTCCCGCCTCAGCCTCCCAAGTAGCTGAGACTACAGGCGCCCGCCACCACGCCCGGCTAGTTTTTTGTATTTTTAGTAGAGACGGGGTTTCACCATGTTAGCCAGGATAGTCTCGATCTCCTGACCTCGTGATCCACCCGCCTCGGCCTCCCAAAGTGCTGGGATTACAGGCTTGAGCCACCGCGCCCGGCCTAAAGTCTTTTATTCTTAAGTGGTGCTTTAAAAAAAATTTTTTTTTAATTCTTTGTAGACACAGGGTCTCAAACTCCTGGACTCAGTCAATCCTCCCACCTTGACATCCCAAAGTGCTGTGATTGCAGGCATGAGCCACTGTGCCTGGCCCAGGAGCTTATACATATGTGCATTTATGTTTGTATTTTAAGCCCATTTCTGCTACAACTGGCATTTATTTTTATTTCTACCATCTTCCTATTTACAACTTTATTAAGGTATAATTTACATACAATTAACTTCCTATATTAACAAGTACAATGTGATGAGCCTTGCCATATGTGAAACTTTCACCCCAAAGTTTCCTTGTGTCCCTTTGCAGTCCAGCCTTCCCCCTACCCCAAGACCAGGCAACTACTGGTCTGTTTTCACTAGAAACGAGTTTGCATTTTCTAATTTTTAAATATAAATATAATCATACGATATGTTCCCTTTATGTGTAGCTTCTTTCACTCAGCATAATTTTAAATTTCATCCATGCTATTGTGTGTATCAAGTTTGTTCCTTTTTATTGCTAAGTGCTGTAAATATATATATTTAAATATCCTTGATAAACATTTAAAAGTACAAACTTTTAAAAATGATGCAACAGCTTTAAGTCATTACTTGAGAACATAAATTATAAATATTGAAGAAATATTTTTAATCACTTAAAACTTTCCCAAATGTACAAACTGTTTTAAACTTGTAAAAGTATTTTGAAAAAAAAAAAATCTTTTTTTTTGTTTTTTTTTTTTTTTTTGAGACGGAGTCTCGCTCTGTCTCCCAGGCTGGAGTGCAATGGCGGGATCTCAGCTCACTGCAAGCTCCGCCTCCCGGGTTTACGCCATTCTCCTGCCTCAGCCTCCCAAGTAGCTGGGACTACAGTCGCCACCTCGCCCGGCTAGATTTTTGTATTTTTTAGTAGAGATGGGGTTTCACCATGTTAGCCAGGATGGTCTTGATCTCCTGACCTCGTGATCCGCCCGTCTCGGCCTCCCAAAGTGCTGGGATTACAGGCTTGAGCCACCGCGCCCGGCCGAAAAAAAAAAATCTTATGTAAATATCTAAAACTTGAACTTGGTACTCAAAGTCGATAGCAATGACTCTAAAATCTGTAACTCTGATATCAGTGTTGAGGCTCTATGCCGTCCATTATATATGTTAAAACCAGCTTCTTATAAATAGTAAAAGTACTTAATAATTTTTTGAAGTTCAGTGGACGTGATTCACAGGTTAAGCACACACGTTCCATTTATTAGGTAATATTGTATTATTTAACACTGAATGAAAAGACTCAGAAGAAAGTGAATTAGTAAAATACAAACATGGTGAACAAAAATCCCAGAAGCCTTTATTACATAAAAGCAAAATACGGGGATTCTATAAATTTCTGAAACTCTAAAGTACTAAGCAGGTATTATTCTTCTATTCTAATATGAAATAAAAAATAAAGCTGCCCAACAATTGACAAAAGAAAAAACAGAACTGGCTGGGCGTGGTGGCACACGACTGTGTTCCCAGCACTTTGGGAGGCTGAGGCGGGTGGATTGCTTGAGGCCAGGAATTTGAGACTAGCCTGGCCAACATGGCAAAACTCCGTCCCTATTTAAAACAAACAAACAAAAAAAATCAAGAATCAAGAATGCAATGTAAACAAGTGACAAAAATTAAAAGTGTGAGAAAAACAGAAAAAGTAGATGTAAAAACCAAAGATTAAATGAAAGAAGGAGGAAATGGTGAAGAATAACTTAAAGGAATCTTTTACAGAAATTGAATATATATATTCACAAGTTATACACAATTATATACATATATGTGTGTATGTGTGTATATATATATAAACATATAAAATTGTAAATTTCCTTACCTTATGGTCAATTTCCTTTTCACATTTCTGCTTTTCATATCTGACTAACCAATTATCATTGCCCCTGTCTTTCAAAACAAACAAGAAAATCTGTTACTTCATTTCTATGGACATCATGGCTTAATATCAATGAGAAAAATCTAGTGATCTCCTGATTTTTGAGACTTTCACTGGTTATCCACAGCATATTAAAGGTCACAATTTAACACAAAGAAACTTAAAAAAAAACAAACCCATAAATGTGAGTTAACATTTATTGAATATTTTCTCTGGGCCAACATTGTTTTAAGTGCTTAGTATGTAATAATTCATGTAATCCTCAAAACTACTACCCTGTGAGGTGATACAATTATTAAATCGAGGTTATTAAAATCAAAGAGCTTTTCTTCACTTTAGGAAGAAAAAGCATTAACCCCTATTTCTAGGCAAATTTCTAAGCAGGCTTACCTCATGTCAGCATAGAAGTGGTCTAGACTGTAAATATATATACATATAAATTAAGATAGTAAATCTGGAAAATTATTTGATGCTTTGCCAAAAACTAAATAAGAAAACATTTTGAACCAATGGTTCTCAAACTTCAGAATGCATCAGAATTACCTGGAGGGTACCTTAAAACCCAGCCTGCCAGCACTCACTTGCAATTTCTGTTCCAAAAGGTCTAGCATAGTGTCTGAGAAGATGCGTGTTTAACAAATTGTCACGTAATGCTGACCCTGAGAGTCCAGGGACCCACAGTGGGGAGCTCCTGCTTTGGATAATCTACATCAAGGTCAACCCGAGGCCTGCAGGTCACATGCTACCCAGGATGGCCTTGAATGTGGCCCAACAAAAATTTGTAAACTTTCCTAAAACATTATGAGTTTTTTTTGAGACTTTTTTTTTTTTTTTTAAGTTCATCAGCTGTCATTGGTGTTACTGTATTTTATATGTGGCCCAAGACAATTCTTTCATTGTGGCCCAGGGAAGCCAAAAGACTGGACACCCCTGGTCTACATCATTGCCCCTTTATAGCACAGGAAAAATTAAGAGTTTAGTGTCTTTATAGACTACACTAACAGTTACATAATGTCAAAATAAGCACCTAACATAATTTACACAATGAAGCCTTAATTACTCACACTGTGCAGATAACCAATATCTGACTTTGCCTTGCCCCTAGGAAATTCCTCCCTAGGGGACAGGAACTGATCTAAGAGCCTGCTTTGAATCAGAATCTATCCCACACAGGATGACTTCTGCCCAGGAGAGTCAATACTAGGTAGACAGAGGTAGACAGAGAAAGTGGCTTCAAGACTTCAGCAACAAAAGTTTACCACTTTGGTTTAGATAACAAGAATATAGTTTGAAAATGAACAAGATTTGAGTAAACAAATGAGAGAACTTCAATACCTGTATTTCTGATGATGTAATCCAAAACAACCAATCTTTCAAATTGTGACTGAAATTGTTTTCTAATATTCTCAGGCAAAGGGTCAGCTTCAAATTTCCTAAGCCAATATTCAGCCTCCTTGTAACCTTCAACAAATAACTGAAAGGAACCAATCTATAATTTTAAGAACTATAGTTAGAAGAGAAAGTACAAGAACAAGGGGATTAATATTTATATTTCTCAGCAGTACTGTCAAAAAATACGTCATGTAAACACAATAAGAAAGAAGACTTAATACTAATTTAGATAAGCCATATTTATCAAGAAAACTATTTTTATACACTAATTTTAAATAATTGCATAAAGAATACATAGCAGATAAAAAATGCTTACCCCTAGAGTTTCAAGGAGCATAGCAGTTATTTTGGGAAAATTTTAAAAAAGAATAAACATGTATCTCCAATGTGACACTCTGAAAAAGAATGCCGTTTTCTAAAAATATTCATTAAGATGAATGTAATTATGGAGGCCAAATTTTAAACCTATTCTGCTTATTCAATAACAGTGCAATTTTATCTTACTGAATAAACTTTTCCAGATTCTTTTTCTGACATAAAATACAGTACATAATTTTTTTATTTTTTCATTTTTTCATTTTTTTTTTAGCTGTTAGACTCTTTCTTTGAATTCTAAATAAATCATTTTATTTTAAAAATAGGATGAGGCCAGGTGTGGCGGCTCACACCTGTAATCCCAGCACTTTGGGAGGCTGAGGCGGGTGGATCACTTGAGGCCACGAGTTTGAGACCAGCCTGGCCAACATGGTAAAACCCCATCTCTATTAAAAATACAAAAAATTACCCATGTATGGTGGCACGCGCCTGTAGTCCCAGCTACTCAGAAGGCTGAGGCAGGAGAATCGCTTGAACTTGGGAGGCGGAGGTTACAGTGAGCCAAGATGGCACCACTGCACTCCAGCCTGGGTGACAGAGCGAGATTCTGTCTCAAAAAAAAAAAAAAAAAAGAAAAAAAAGGACAGATTCCTTAACCACACAGATTCACAGATTAAATACCCTGTCTAAAATTGTAAAGAACAAATCTATTAATCATAATATTGATAGTAGTTTTGAAAAAGTCCTTTCCTTGAAGATATGACCATTTAAAAAGGCATTTTTGTTAACAAGATTACTAGTTAACAGTAAACAGTTTGTTGGAGAAGGAAATACAAATTTAAGTAGTATGTGACAAACAGGTAATAGGTAACCCTAGTTTCCTTCAAAAATACAAACAAATCAACACAAAGAAAATCTGCTTTTTATTCTAATGCTTTATGTTTTTGTTGTTGGCATGAAATTTTAATGATTTCCTAAAGGTGTTCTTCAAAATACTTATAACTAAGAACTAGTAGTCACAAATATGGAAATAATATCCTCCTTTAGGCCTTTTAAAAACTTTCAAACTCCCTGCCCACTTTGAGTAAAATTTATCTTAAAAGTTAGGTTAACGATGAATTCCTACTGAAATTCTTTTTATCTAGATAAATGTACAGAAGCAAGAAAATCATAAGCCAAATACATTTCTAAAAAATAAATCTTGGTCGGGCACAGTGGCTCACACCTGTAATCCCAGCACTTTGGGAGGCCGAGGTGGGAGGATCACGAGGTCAGGAGATCGAAACCATCCTGGCTAACACGGTGAAACCCCGTCTCTACTAAAAATACAAAAAATTAGCCGGGCGTGGTGGCAGGCGCCTGTAGTCCCAGCTACTTGGAAGGCTGAGGCAGGAGAATGGCATGAACCTGGGAGGTGGAGCTTGCAGTGAGCCGAGATAGCGCCACTGCACTCCAGCCTAGGTGACAGAGCGAGACTCTGTCTCAATAAATAAATAAATAAATCTTAAAGCTTTTTCTAGAATGCCTTTCCCATTAACCCTCTCTACCCTTGTTCAGCTGGCTGCTTACCATCCCTCAGGTTTATTTAAAGGTGATAAGAAAAAAGAAAATCTAATGTGTAGTAAGTAAATATAGCTGCTACCATTTACTTAACCTTTACTATGTACCAAGTACTTGACATGAATTTCTTAGTTTTATCCTCACAACAACCTAAGAGGTAGTTTTTATCATTCTCATTTTATGGAAACTGGGGCTTAGAGAGTAAGGAACTTGGCCAGGCACAGTGGCTAACACTTGAAATCCCAGCACTTTGGGAGGCCAAGGCGAGAGGATTGCTTCAGCCCAGGAATTCAAGACCAGCCTAGGCAACATGGTGAGACTCTATCTCTACAAAAAAAAAATTTAAAAATTAGCCAGGCTGGTAGTGTGCACCTGTGGTCCCAGCTACTCAGAAGGCTGAGGCAGGAAGATTATTTGAGCCCACGAGGTTGAGGCTGCAGAAAGTACCTGTTCACAACACTGTACTCCAGATGGGGCAACATAGTGAGACCCTCTATCAAAAAAAAAAAAAAAAAGAGAGAGAGAAAGAGAGAGCGAATAAGGAACTTGCCCAAGGTCTCAGAGCAAACTAGCAGAGAGGCTGGGATTAGGTCTGATTCCAGACCTGTGCTTTTACCCATTATTTTATAAGCCTTTCATGCAACCTCTTCCTGGAAACACCTCCCATCCCTCTAAACTGGGTTAGGTGTCCATCTATCCTCTAAGAGCTCCCTGAACTTACCATCATCTCAACAGCTTTATATTACACTGAAATTACCTGTTTACTATAAGCTCCTGGAAGATGAAAAATCTGTGCTATAATAATATCCACAGCTAACAGCACAATACGCATTCTAGCTCCTAGAGCTCGGATGTATGTGCCCGATTGCCCTCTAAATAAAGCTTATCAGAGAAACTTACCTTAGGAGGGAGTCCTATCCTATGAAACTTTCTACCCACTTTTGGCACTTTTTCTAAAGCATATTTTTTGCCTCTTGATTTTGCACGGTCAATCGCATTATAGTTAAATGTCTCACTGACAAGCCAAACCACCTAGAAACATACAATATAGAAAAATGGTTAGAATTTGTATTACAGTATCTCTATTCATATACACCATGAAATTCACTCTAATGATGAAAATTAGCAAAGTGTAACCCTGTAATAAAGGCCCTAGAAAATCTAAAACAGAAAAGCCAGGGAATTTTGCAAAGCCTTGTTAAATGAATGGCACATATTTCCTTCTGAGAGCGGTATAAAAGCCTTTCAGAGGCCTAAAATTTGCCAGTGGTGAAAGTAACAGCATTAAAATGTAGACTTAGGAATAAACATTTTAAGAAAGAAGGCTTCAAGTAAAAATTTAGAAAGGACGCCAGGTTAGCTGGGTGCAGTGGCTCACGCCTGTAATCCCAGCACTTTGGAGGTCTGTGGCAGGTAGACTGCTTGAGCTCAGGAGTTTGAGACCAGCCTGGGCAACATGGAGAAATTTCATCTCTACTAAAAATACAAAAACTGGCTGGGTGTGGTGGTGCATGCCTGTATTACCAGCTACTCAGGAGGCGGAGGTGGGAGGATCACTTGAGCCCAGCAGGACAAGGCTGCAGTGAGCCATGATTGCATCACTACACTCTAGCCTGGCACGAGACCCTATCTCCAAAAAAAGAAAAGAAAAGAAAGGATGCGGGTGCCAGGCACATGATGGTATGTGCCTGCAGTCCCAGCTACTCAGGAGGCTGAGGTGGGAGGATCACCTGAGCCCAGCAGGACAAGGCTGCAGTGAGCCATGATAAAGAGAAAAGATGTAGATGCCAGGCACATGCTAGTGTGCCAGTAGTCCCAGCTACTCAGAAGGCTGAGGCAAGAGGACTGCGTGAGCACAGAAATTTAAGGCTAGTCTGGGCAACACAGCAACACTCTGTCTCTTAAAAAAAAAAAAAGAAAAGAAAAGAAAAAAATTTTGTATAAAGGCTGAAAGGACAACAATAGTAGTCTTCAAGCACATTGGCTATCTCTGCCTTCAATAGGATCTCTGGATCCCCTGATATTTTCCTGCCTTCTGAATGCTAGGTCTTTATCCTCTTTTTGTTAGCATTGTCGGATCTCACAGGGACAAGACACATTCCCTTAAATACTTTGTGGATCTACACTAGAATCAATTTACTAGTTACCAGTCACTAATGACTCTTGGAGTACTACCAAAAAAGGGGCTCCACTTTAGGTTCTATCATTAGGAATAAATACTGAAATATTCAGATATAAGCAGGTTGTAAATTAAAAGTCCATGGTTAAAAATAAAGTCTGGCTTACCTTTGTTTTAGGTACGATGCCCAGATGAAGCTTGTTGTCCACAAAATAGGCACCCGCTTCGGAAAGGTACCCCTGATTAGGAATCAGGCAGCCTCGGCCAAAGCAGCAAGGGCAGCAGACCTTATGGACATATTTGGTCCATTTTGGATTGAGTTGACCATAAGGCTCTTCTGATTTGGGTTTAAACACACCAATAATTTTCTATAGCAAAAAGTAAAAATCTTATTAGACTTTTTATATATATAGATAATCATCCATAAAATGCATTCTAATAAATTGTTTTCTACTGCTTCCCACCAAAGATACAGGCACAAATCCTCAAACTATTAAGAGGATTTATAAACCTCAAATATTAATATATTTAGTTCAAATCACATTTTCGTATTCATTCTCATTCAACAATCTAAAATCAAGACCAGTAGTTTTCAAACTGTGTTCTGACAAACCCTGGGAAGGTGAAAGCAAGGCTCTAAGACCCCATGCCCCTTGACCAGATTAACTCTAATTTCACCTGTTTTATATTGCTGGATTTCCAAGTTAAGAAAGAGTTTCACTGGGCCAGGTGTAGTGGCGCACACCTGTAATGCCAGCACTTTGGGAGGCCAAGGCAGGCGGATCACAAGGTCAGGAGATCGAGACCATCCTGGCTAACACTGTGTAACCCCGTCTCTACTAAAAATACAAGAAATTAGCCGGGCGTGGTGGCGGGCACCTGTAGCTGTAGTCCCAGCTACTCAGGAAGCTGAGGCAGAAGAATGGCGTGAACCCGGGAGGCGGAGCTTGCAGTGAGCTGTGATTGTGCCACTGCACTCCAACCTGGGTGAAAGAGCGAGACTCTGTCACAAAAAAAAAAAAAAAGAAAAAAGAAAAAGAAAAAGTGTTTCACTGATTTTTAAATGTTTGAAAATCACCATTCTAGGTCAAACAATGTTATTATTCAATATCTATTACATATCCACATTACATGTTTGCTGTTTACTTTCCCCACATTAAAGTACATTGTAATAAGCAGGGACTTGGTTTGTTAGGGCTGCATTTCCAGTACTCAGAACAGTACCTGATGCACAGTAGACATCCAAGTATGTGTTAAATTAACGAATCCAATGACAAAAACCACCTCTAAAATACAAAGATGATAAGATACAGTACACATCCATGCTGTCAGATTCTCCTACCTTAATTCTTTTCCAGTTATTTTTTCAGGAACCAACTTAAAGTAAACTCTTGGCCAGGCCCGGTGGTTCACACCTGTAATACCAGCACTTTGGGAGGTGAGCAGATCACTTGAGGTCAGGAGACAAGCCGGCCAACATGGGGAAATCCCATCTCTACTAAAAATACAAAAATTAGCTGGGCATGGTGGCGTGCGCCTGTAATCCCAGCTACTCAGGAGGCTGAGGCAGGATAATCACTTGAACCAGGGAGGTGGAGATTGCAGTGAGCTGAGATTGCACCACTGCACTCCAGCCTGGGCAACAGAGTGAGAATCCATCTTAATAAATAAATTGATTAATTAAATAAAATAAACTCTCTCCTATTAAAAAATCTTTTTTTGCTCACGAATGTCTAAAAGTCTCCATACTCTTATCGTTTGATACAATATATTCATATTCAATTTAGAAGCTTAATTATCCTTAGACAAGAACAAGTCTTATTATAAGTATATAATTGCTTTATAACACAATAAATATAATGCAATACAGTCTGAGTCACTAGTAAAAAAGTCAGCAAGATCAAATTAAGAAATCAAGCTTAGAATAAAGATTGAGAGATTGACAGTACCTACAAATACATTTTAATCTCAAAAAGGGTTTATGCTTTAAAATCATTTTTAAAATATAACTTCAATCTGCAAAAAAAGTTGGGGGTGAAATTATAAATGTTATTCCCCCAGAGAAAAGAACTGCTCATTATGCATCATTCAGAAAGCTTTTAGAAAAAAAAAAAATGTATTTTTGAAAAATTCTAGACTAAGTGGAGCAAAGTGCCACATCAACTTCTCTTTTCCGGTCTAGAATCATCCTGTGGTTCATTTCACTTTCACATTCCAGTACTTTCAAACTTCAGATTGCTGAGCCTCCTTCCCCTGGTAAATGCCAGAAAAGGTATTCACTACCTTTGAAAAAAATCAAGTACTTTGGAAATGACATTAAACAAGTTTTGAAGGTTTAAACTTCCACTGTGTTTGGCTAATAAGGTTACAGACTTCCATAAGATAAGGACTTGTGAATATATATACTCAATAAGGCTACAGCGGAATGTGGGTATTCAATAAATGCTTGAAACCAAGTATAAAATAACAAAATAGCAAACTGTGACTTGAAATGATTAGCTCTGTTTGTAAACACCAGAGTGCTTTAGTAAAAGCAAAAAATTGAGGCCGGGCACAGTGGCTCACACCTGTAATCTCAACATTTCGGGAGCCAAAGCTGAGGTTTGCTTAAGCCTAGAAGTGCAAGACCAGCCAGGACAATATAGGGAGACCCCTGTCTCTACAAATAATTACAAAAATTAGCCCAGTGTGGTGGCATACTCCTGTGGTCCCACCTACTCGGGAGGCTGAGATGGGAGGATTGCCTGAGCCCAGGAGGTCAAGGTTACAGTGAGGTTATGATTGCACCACTGCACTCCAGTCTGGGTGAGAGAGGGGGACCCCATCTCAAAAAACAAACAAAAACTGACCTTTATTTTGGAAAAGAGGTTACAATCAGACTTAACAGGAAAATATCTTTAGAAACTCACAATGATTTCATATTTAAATTAGTATTTACCAAAGTTTCTATTACATATAATAGGTCTGTGAAATTCTCACCCTCTTAGGATCCTTCACAAAGTAACTTCCACTTGAACCTTGAGAGATCCTTTCTGGAAAAATTCCAACTTCTATTGCTTGCTCTGCTCTCAGTATAATATCTGCAAATTCTGGGTCATCCAAGAATGCATTCATCTCTGAAGTACCAGTAGTTACTGCATTAAGAAGAAATACCAGCTATGAGAATGCTCATGATATGGACCTGCAATATGGATTGGCTTGCTGGTATCAGGACATAAGGTACAGAAAAATGTAATCAAGATTTGTATAGACTGCTCCGATCCTCCTTCCTCTCCACTGCCTAACAACACCCACTTCTCTTCAATTTCCAAATAACATGGGGGCTGGGGCAGGCACAGTGGCTCACGCCTGTAATCCCAGCACTTTGGGAGGCTGAGGCGAGTGGATCACTTGAGGTCAGGAGTTCAAGACCAGACTGGCCAACGTGGCAAAACCCCGTGTCTACTAAAAATACAAAAAATTAGCCAGTGTGGTGGTGGGCGCCTGTAATTCCAGCTACTCGGAAGGCTGAGGCAGGAGAATCCCTTGAATCTGGGAGGTGGAGGTTGCAGTGAGCAGAGACTGAGCTACTGCACTCCAGCCTGGGCAACAAGAGTGAGACGCTGTCTAAAAAATAAATAAATAAATAAATAAAAATAATAACATGGGAGGAAGTTCACTGTTCGTTAAAATAATACTAATACTTATTTACTTGAACTTCTGTCCTGCAATGATTTATCCTCCATCCTACTTCATCCTCTAGTTCCCCAATCATACCTCAGATCTTGTCAATACCAGTAACTGCAACCTCACCACACTTTCAATGTCAAGCACCTCCTGTCTTCCCAGTTCAGTCCCTCTGGCACTCCAAGTCCAAATATTCTTCTGCCCTACTAGAACCTATGAAGGACTGCTCCCCCACGTCACTGGAATTCTCTCCCTTCAAGTCCTTGCTTCCCGCCTCCTTGGCCAGCTTAAATTATGCTGGGTCTTCACAGAATCATTCTTTCTTCCTCCCCTCATCATGGTCACCTGCAAAACTCCCAGTCCTGGTAAAACCCAACTGTCTACCAACTCCATGCCTGCACCAGGGCAGCGGAATTGAAGAAATGCACACAAGCCAATTCCTCTCCTCAAATTCCCAACACCTCCTCTTCCATCCTGTCTCTCAGGAGAGGATCTAGCTTCCTATTTCATTAATAAGCAGCAATCACAAAATACCACGACCAGCCCCCAGCATTTATCTACCCACTACTTAACTTTGGAATGGCCCAGGTTCCATTCATGGTCCTCTTCTCTTCGTTACCAACACTGATGACTCCCAAATTTCTAATTCAAGTCTGGACTTCTGCCCTAAACTCGACTACTGTATTCAACATCTCCACTTGGATGCTTAATAGACATCTCAAACTTTACCACCCAAAACTTCATTCTTCACCTTTGCCACACCTCCCAAAGGCTTCATCCCTACGTTTCCCATATTGCAGTTGCTGGCACCTCAAAATCTTCCAGTTGCTTAGGCCAAAAACCTTATAATCATCCATGATCTCACACTCTTACCCTCTACATCCAATCAGCAAGTTGTATTGACTCTACCTTAAATAAATACCCAAAATCCAACCACCTCTTGCCATCTCCATTCCTTCCACATGATTCAGGTTACCATTGGCTCTCACCTCGATTATTCTAAGAGCCTCCTAACTGGTCTCCCTCTCTCACCCATGCCCTCTCTATACCTAACAGAGGAGCTAGGAATCCTTTTTCTTTGTAACTTTTAAGTTCAGGGGTACAAGTGCAGGTTACATAAGTAAACTTCTATCTTGAGGGTTTGTTGTACAGATTATTTCATCACCCAGATATTAAACTGGTAAGAAGAGATGCTACACTTGATCTTAGCCAAAAGACTGAGAAGCGATCACCCGGGTATTAAGCTTAGTACCCATTAGTTACTGGTCCTGACTCTCTCCCTCCTCCTACCCTCCACCTTCCGAAAGGCCCTGGTATATGTTGTTCCCCTCTATGTGTCCGTGTGTTCTCATCATTTAGCTCTCATTTATTAGTGAGAACATGTGGTGTTTGGTTTTCTGTTCCTGTGTTAGTTCGCTGAGGATAATAGCCTCCTGCTCCATTCATGTCCTTGCAAAGGACATGATCTCGTTCTTTTTTATGGCTCTTAAAACATACATCATGTCACTCTTTTGGACCAACCAGCCCATTTATTTCCCATCTCACAATAACTCCAAGTCATTATGACCCCCAAGACCCTTATCTAATCTCTAACCTCCACTTTACTTTTCTATTTAGCACTTACCATCTAATCTACTACGTATTTATTTTGGGTGCTCCAAGAAACCAGGGAACTCCAAGACAAGAGAAACTTCAAAACAAGGATTTATTTCACCGCTGTATCCCCAGAACTTACAGAACTTATTATGTTCCTGGAACATAATAAGCACTTAATAAACACTTGCTGAATGACCTTGCCCTGACCACACCTAAGGGTTATTACTGGTCCTTTAAAATGCAGAGACTAAAAGTGGAGAATAAAAATAAGAGAACTCATTGTATAACCTTTTTTATTTAGCACAGTTGAAGTATGTATGAAGTAAGTATGTATGAAGTATGTAAGTAACTTATCGAGTTTCCATCTCAAACAAATAAATCAAAATGAACTCTCTCTTGAGGATTAGAACTATAAACCTAAACCTGCCCATCTTTACCATATCTTACCCACTAACCAGAATATTTTCTAGAACAAAATAGATGTTCACTGGCCGGGTGCAGTGGCTCACGTCTGTAATCCCAGCATGTTGGGAGACTGAGGCAGGAGGGTCACTTGTGTCCAGGAGTTCAAGACCAGCCTGGGCAACATAGTGAGACCCTATCTCTGTAAAAAAATGAAAAATTAGCTGGGTACAGTGGCATTTACCTGTAGTCCCAGCTACTTAGGAGGCTAAGGTGGGAGGATCACTTGTGCCCAGGAGTTCAAAGCAGCAGTGAGCCATGATCATGCCACTGCACTCAGCCTGAGTGTCAGAATAAGGCCCTGTCTCAAAAAAAAAAAAAAGGAAACTTGAGGTGTTCACAAATTTGGTGCACTGAACCCAGCCTCAGGGCTTTTGGCGCTATTCACCCTTCAGGTCTGGAATTGGATGCCACTTTCTCTAAGTCTTCCCTGGCCCCTACATCTAGGGCATGGCTCCATGCCTCAATGCACAGCTTTCCCCATCCAAGCACATATACACAGTCTGTTAGGGCTGTTTGTTTTGACTGTTTCCTCCATTAGGCTATAAAGCTGTGAGACGATAGGGCAGGTTAACAGGCATCCATCTAATACAGGTCACTATTGTTTCCCCAAAGCCTTGATTTCCACTGCACCCAGTAGGCACTCAGAATATTTGATGAATGATGCACGTCTGCAATGGATGGAAAACAATGTATTTTATGCACTGGTTGAGAAATACTCTCCAACACACTGCCACTCACTGTCTTTCAAAAGCTCACTTATGGAAAATGGTCAAAACACATGGAACATCTACTCTGCTAAAACCTTCCTCTAAATTAAACCAGATTATCAGTATATTGAACCTAGATGAGGCAATATAAATAGCACCAATAGTTAAAAACTATTTCTGCTGAAATGGGCTTCAGGGAAGTTTTAAGAACTACCTCTATAAAATTAATCACTTTTATCACAGATATTGTTTAGCATACAGCATTCACCAAGAGACTGTGACAGGCTATCCTTTGTCCATTCTGTTTTGGTTCAAATAACCAGTTTATTTTAACTTTATAGACCTCGTGATTGTGTTTCTCTCAAGTTAGCTGATCAGTAATCTTAAAAATTAAATTGATGGGTTGCCTGCATTAAGCATCTGAGGTGCATCTTGTGTACTCTTATTCCAGGATCCATCTTCTTCTCATCTTTCTTCCTTTTAAATGATTTTCTTATTCTATTCACGTATTTATAAGCCACCATGAATCATTAAATGACTTACAAATTCATTTTCTTTTACTTTGGCAGCTCCTTGTGAATTCCAACACTGTTTTCTAACTGTTAGGCTCTCTAACAGAAGCTACGTGCGTCTGATTTGTATTAACTGGGACCTTGGAGAAGTCACTTCACTTCTTTGTGCTTTTTGTTGTTGTTGTTTTTGTTTTTGAGACAGGGTCTTGTTCTGTAACCCAGGCTGGAGTACAGTGGTGGAATTATAGCCCACTGTACTCAGTGTAACCTGAAACTCATGGGCTCAAGCAGTCCTCCTGCCTCGGTCTCCTGAGTAGCTTGGACTACAGGTGTGCATCAAAGAGGCCTCCCAAAGTGTTGGGATTACAGGCATAAGCTACCATGTCCAGCCTCTCTCTGTACTTTCTTAAAATGAGAACAAGGCCAGGCATGGTGGCTCACACCTATAATCTCAGTGCTCTGTGAGGCCAAGGCAGGTGGATCACCTGAGGTCAGGAGTTCAAGACCAGCCTGACCAACATGGTGAAACCCCGTTTCTACTAAAAATACAAAATTAGCCAGGCATGGTGGCGCGTGCCTATAATCCCAGCTACTTGGGAGGGTGAGGCAGGAGAATCACTTGAACCCGGGAAGTAGAGGTTGCAGTGAGCCAAGATCATGCCATTACACTCCAGCCTGGGCGACAAGAGTGAAGCTCTGTCCCCCCACTGCCACCCACTGCCCCCCCCCCCAAAAAAAACAGTACTCACATCACAGGGTTGGTTATGAATTAATATATATGAAGCATATAGAAGTATCCCTAGCACATATTAACTGCTATGTAGGCATTAGCTATCATTACTACCCAATTCACTGATTAAAATAACTAGAACAAGGAACGCACTAATCCTTCCACTTTGACACTGATCCAACAACACTATGGTTTATGCTGTTTGTAGATTTTGTTAAATGCCTTGTTAAAGATAACAGACATGACATTCTTCCACTGGTTAAAGTACATAAACCTCTTGCTTATATGAACAAGAGTTAAGCATCATAAATGATGTTCATATTAATCTAAAGGCAAGAATTTCTTGGAACTAGTGAGGTAGTTTCATGGAAATCAGATGGTAAAGGACAAATGAAGTTAATGGAGTCACTTAAAAAATAACTAAACTTAAAAATCGAGTTAAATTACTCAATCATGAACATTTTAGTCTTTAAAATTTTTTTAAAGTTTTCACAGAAACTATTTTAAAGTCCCAATAAAGGTAAAAACCTCCAAAATAACCAGAGACACAATTATTTTATAACACTTGTGGACCCACGGCAAAATGGAAAAAGGGCAGAACATGAAAAAAGAACTAGGCTTTTTTCTGTTTTATCACTTCCTGGGTGATTTATCACTTCCTGGGTATCTGACTTCAGGCAAACCATTTACCTCTGAAGTCCTACGAGCTACCAGTCATTACCAGTTTATTAATTCTGAATCCTCATAACGAGAATAAGGGTGAATAACAACTAACTTGCTGTGCTGTTGTGAGAATATTTTTTTTTTTTTTTTTTTTGAGACAAAGTCTCACTCTGTCGCCTAGGCTATAGTGCAGTGGAGCCATCTCTGCTCACTGCAACCTCCACCTCTCAGATTCAGCAGCGATTCTCCTGCCTCAGCCTCCCGAGTAGCTGGAATTACAAGCGCCCGCCACTATGCCTGGCTAATTTTTGTATTTTTAGTAGAGGTGGGGTTTCACCATGTTGGCCAGGCTGGTCTCAAACTCCTGACCTCAAATGATCCACCCACCTAGGCCTTCCAAAGTGCTGGGATTACAGGCGCGAGCCGTGGCACCCGGCAGAGAATAAAAAATTTTTATTTATTTATTTACTTATTTATTTATTTATGTTTTGAGACAGAGTCTTGCTCTGTCTCAAGACAGAGCCAGGCTGGAGTGCAGTGGAGAATAAAATACTTTTTAAAAAAGATCTTAGCAAATTGTAAGCTGTGATATAAGTAAGATACTACCTTTAAAAAAGGTAGGAATTCTAAGAATCCATTTGCATTCTAACACTATATCCTCACTTTGACTTTTTGTTTTTGTTGATTTATTTTTAATAGAGATAGGGATCTCACTATGCTGCCCAGGTGGGTCTTGAACTTCCAGCCCCAAGCTATTCTCCTGCCTAGATCTCCCAAAAGGCTGGGATGGGATTACAGGACTGCCATCTCGTTGGCCTCTCGCTTTGATTTTTTTCTAGCCTTAATACTGTTTGTTTATAAAATACCTCACTTTCACAGAATAAGTGCATTTTGAAGGCTTTAGGCTCTTTTAAAAATCCAGGTACACAAGGTAGCTTACACAAGGTAAGGGGCGGAAAAAGGCTAGCTAGCTATTTTACAGATTAAATTCTAAGTAATATATGCCCAAATTGCCAATGTAGCTAGGCGAATGCAGGCCCGTTTGTGATCTGGTTCGAGCTTCACGTTATCTGGTTAAACGATAATGCATCCATCAGCAAACATTATAACGGGAGCAGACTTTGGTTAAAGCTTAAACCATCAGACAAACGGCTCCCCTTGGGCTTCTCTGATTTATTTACTCTAGAATATGCCTGAATGTAACTTCCAGCTAGAACTTGAATGACCGATTCTATCCAAAATTCTTTAAACTGTAGAGGACACATTAGTGTACCACTAACAGTACATTTAAAATCTAACAACTCCAAAAAAACTAAGCAGTGTTAAAGAAACTTCCATTTTCTGTGGCTTTTAAGCTGTCATGTGTGAAGCAATAAACCAACGGGGTGCACAACATCTCATTTAATCCATCCTCACAACCAGCAGGGAGGTGTTACCATCGCCTTTTTACAAACAAATCTGTCTCACCTCTAGCTGAGAGTCTTACAAGTCTGCTATTTCCATTACATTAGTCTAACTCCACTCAACACGCCAGAAAAATCTCACTTTATTAACAAATATCCAGGCCTGCACAGCATACCTAAATTTAACTAACGTTCAACATCGTTTCAATTGCCCTGTTTCACCTGAGGGTATCAGTCCACTTAATAGCGAAAAGAGGTTTTTCGTTTCGTTTTCTTACGTATTAGAAGTAAATCAAGAAAGAGAAACTAAACTGTAAGAGGGCAGGAACAGACTTTCAACTGCTTTTTGCCCCCTGTGGCTAACGTCACAATAACAACATTTAATGGAAAAAGGTTTTAAAACGTGCCCCAGTGGCAACTGGATATTCTGGTTGTCCATCTCTCTCCTGTCATCCACTTCGCAAATTCACCACTCCAGGAACTTTCCTGAGAGTTCAAGGTTCTTAATTCAAAGTCAAGTCCAAACTTGAGCAAGGACTGACGTCATTTTACAGCGTTAACCTCTCCCCAGTGTCTGATTCTAGAAGTTTAGACTCACTTTGCGGGGAGGTCTAAAGAATCGGTTTAATGACAGCCACTGGCCTTAGGAGAGCAAGTTCCCGGAGACAGAGCGAGCAGGCGAAGCGCACGCGGTGCGTCTGCGGCTGGCCCCGGTCCGAACTTGGGAGCCGCTGCCCAGCGATCGGGGAAAGCCCGTCCACCTCGGCTAGCGCGCGCGGGAGACAGGACAGAGCCGGGCGACAAGCGCAGCCGCCTGGAGGGGCGCGGGGAGTGGGGCAGGGCCGGGTCGCACCTGAAACCGCGGGGCGGCTCCGGTCCAGGTCGGCGGGCGAACTCCGGGAGACCCCCACGTTCCCGGGCGGGAGCGGCAGCTCCTCGTCGCCGGCCGCGCCTTCCTCCCCGGCGGCGTCCAGCAGCCTCACGGCGCTGCCTGGGGCGCCTCTCCGCGGGTGGGCCCAGGCGATCCGCGATAGCAGCGGCTCCCGCTCCCCATCCTCCTCCTCCTCCGGGCTCCCGCTGTCCGCGGACGCCAGCCGGTCGGGCTCGGAGGGATCCTCCATGGACTCCCTCTGCTCCCTCCGCGCTGAGACCAGATTACAGCAGCCAGGTGCCCGAGACTGGGCTCTGCATGGCGGGGAACGGGAGCAACCGGGTGGAACGGACGCCACCTCACCAGCGCACGGGCCCGCTTGGCGCCCGCTTGGCGCCCGCCCAGCGGTTGCCCCGCCCCGCCGCCGGCCTCGCCCCATTTCGCGCCTCCGCCGGGCGCCTCCCCCGCGCCTGCGCAGAAGGGCCGTGGCGGGCGGCGGCGGCGCGCGTGGGAGTGAACAGAGGGCGGGGCTTTTGAGGGGGCAGGTGGGGCGGGGCCGACACCTGCCTCCGTGAGTGCGGAGAGAAGCTGGGCACAGCTCGCTTTACTCCCAGTGGAGGGCGGGAAGCTGAGTAGTTTCCAAAGAGGTTCCCTCTTGCAACCAAAATCGGCCCCTCCGCGACAGAATTCTCTCTTAGAGTTTACCATAATCTATAACAATAGATTTAATTGTGCGACATTTCTTTCCTCCACTGGACGTCCAGGAGGGTTTGTATGTTCTTTTTTTTTTCTTACTAATCTAGGTAGAAATTTATCAATTTTTAAATCTTTTCAGAATATCATGTTTTGGTTCCATTGATTTTCTGTTTTCTAGTCCATTGCCTTATTTTGCTCTTTATTCCTCACTTGAAGTTTGATTTCCTCTTCTTTTTCTAGTTACTTAGAGTAGAAGATTATTGATTCTAAATCTATCTGCTTTTCCAATGCAAGGATTTAAGGCTATAAATTGCCCTCTAAGCACTGCTTTAGCTGCATTCTCCGTTTTTTGTTGTTGTTGTTGTTGTTGTTGAGACGGTCTCGCTGTGTTATCCAGGCTGGAGTGCAGTGACACAATCATAGCTCACTGCAGCCTCAACCTCCTGAACTCAAGGGATCCTCCCACCTTTAAACTGTAGAAGACACAGTAGCTGGAACTGCAGGCGTGCATGATCACACCCTGTTAATTTTTAAATTTAAATTTTTTGTAGAGATGGGGTCTCACTGTTGCCCAGGTTGGTCTTGAACTCCTGGTCTCAAGTAGTTGTCCTGCTTCAGCATCCCAAAATTCTGGGATTACAAGCATAAGCCACCTTGCCTGGCCTGCTACTGTGCTTTCATTTTCCTTCAGCAGAAAATAGTTTTTAACTTCCTTTATGATTTCCTCTTTGACCCTGTAAAGGAAAATAAAAATCTCAGAACCATCCCCCACCCTCAACTTGTTATGTCAGGGGGAGATTTAAGCCTGGAGACTGAAGTCACCCAGCACTACAATCCTTTTCCCAAATGGATAGCAGTTACTTCCCATCATTGTATTAAAACTTTATACGTTAGCCAGACCCTCCTCAAAATGCAAAACAAGCCTTATGTATCTCAGTCTCAGGATGACTGTCCTCAACAAATTAATAATAGTGAATTCTTTACCGGCCATTAAACCTTTCAAGATGTATATCCTTCCATAAAACAAGGACATGTCAATTGTATAACTTTAAGTCTGCAACCTAAATCAAACGGGTACAATTAAAGTCTGTTAAATTTCACATGGATGATTTCAATTACAAGTTTATCTTCCCAGATGCAGAACAAGGATAAGATCAATCATTCCTTCACCTGAGATATCTGCATAATTAACTTCCTTCACTCCATTTTCTTTGAATGTTCACCTTAAGCATAGCATAGAGTTACTGGGCACTACTTAAAGTCTAGCAAAAATGTAACCATTTGCCTCACCACCTACAACCCTCTTCCTTGATGCCTTCTCCACTTTAAAGAAAGAATAGCTGGAATTACAGGTGCCTGCCACCATACCTGGCTAATTTTTGTATTTTTTAGTAGAGATAGGGTTTCACCACATTGGCCAGGCTGGTCTCGAACTCCTGACCTCAGGTGATCCACCCACCTCGGCCTCCCAAAGTGCTGGGATTACAGGTGTGAGGTACTGCACCCGGCCTGTAGCTGCCTTTTAATTGCAGTTTTGGGTCCATTTACATTTAATGTAATAATGATGTGGTTGAATTTAGATCTATTATTTTGCAATTTGTGTCTTATTTGCTTTAACCTTTTCGGTTCCTCTGTTCCTCCTTTCCTGCTTTCATTTGGATTAAATTCTGATTATTTCATTTTCATTCCATCATTGGCTTTCTGTTATACTTCTTTTTTTTTTTTTTTTTTTTTTTTTCGTTTTTTGAGATGGAGTTTCACTCTTGTAGCCCAGGTTGGAGTGCAGTGGCGAGATCTTGACTCACTGCAACCTCCGCCTCCTGGGTGCAAGCTATTCTCCTTGCCTCAGCCTTCTGAGTAACTGGGACTACAGGCATGTGCCACCATGCCCGGCTGATTTTTGTATTTTTAGTAGAGACAGGGTTTCACCATGTTGGCCAAGATGTTCTTGATCTCCTGACCTTGTGATCCACTGGCCTTGGCCTCCCAAAGTTCTAGGATTACAAGCATGAGCCACCACGCCCAGCCTCTGTTATACTTCTTTACATTAATTTTCAGTGCTTACACTGGGGTTTTCAATATGCATCCTTAAAATATCTCAATGTACTAAGAGCCGATATTGTACTATTTGACATAAGCGGTAAGAACTTAGCAAAAGTGTCATCCCATTTATGCCCCATCCTTTATGTTATTGCTGTCATGTATACTAAGCCTATATATTTAAATACAGTGAATAATTTTTGCCTTAATTGCTTTTTTAGAGAAATTACCCACATAGTTACAACTTCCGGTATTCTTCCTTCCCTTTTGTAGATCAGAGTTTCTATCTAGTATCATTTCCCTTTCCTCTGAAGAATTAAAAACAAATTCTTGTAATGCAGATTTGCTAGTTAATATGGCTTGGCTATGTCTCCACCCAAATCTCATCTTCAATTCCCACTATAATCCCAGCCCTTTGGGAGGCCAAGGCCAGAGGATTGCTGGAAGCCAAGAGTTTTAAAGACCAGCCTGGGCAACATAGTGAGACCCCATCTCTACAAAAAAACCCAAAATTTAAAAATTAGCTGGGCATGGTGTCACATACCTGTAGTCCTAGCTTATGGAGAGACTGAGGTGGGAGGCTTGAGCCCAGGAGTTAGAGGTTACAGTTAACTATGATCATGCCACTGCACTCCAGCCTGGGCAAGAGTGAGACCCTGTCTCTAGAAGAAAAAAAAAAGGTTAATTGGAAAAGCCAAGTTTCATTATCAAATCCATCAGCCAAAGAAGACTTTTTCCAATTCACATAAACATGTTAAAATATATTATTGTATCAACATCTCGGTTTTAAATTCTAAGGATCTACCACCTTCAGTATGCCTTACTGATACTTTCTTCACTTGGTTCTCATGGGGTACTCTGCTAGGAGTGCAATCTTTGATAATAGTCAGGATTTAGAAGAGGCAAGCTCTTTAAATGAAACTTGTCATCACTTCTACAACCTTGTAATCACCTGATGGTTTCTTACTGCCTACTGCACAGACAAAATCAATCCACTGAGACCACAGCCTTGCAGTAGAGAAAGAATTTAATTGACACAAGGTTGACCCATGTAGAAGAACTGGAGTTATCATTCAAACCAGTCTCCCTGAAAGCTCAGAACTTAGGGTTTTTATGGACAAATTGGTGGGCCTAGGAAACTGGTATTGCTGATTGGTTGAAAATAAACTCACAGGGGCGTGGAAACCAGTCCTCATGCACTGAGTCCACCTCTGGGTGGGGCCACCGGATCAGTTGAGTCATGAGTCATGAGTCCTGGTGGGGTCAGTCTGAAAGATATTTCAAGAAAACAATATTAGTTTCTTCAATAGTAATGTTATCTAGAGGCGCAATTGGGAAAGTCACACATCTTGTGATGTCCTAAGCAGAAAGGGATTTTACGTGACTCCTGAGCAGTAAGGGAATGTAGAAACTTCATATTAGCAGAGTTCAGGGCCCTCCCATAATCCTATTCTTGTGGCCATTCATTAGTCTTATTGAAATGGTTTTGGTCCCTGAGCAAGGAAGGAGTTAGTTTTAGGGAGGGACTATTACCTTGCTTTTAAGTTAAACTGTACAGCAACTTCCTCCCAAAGTTAGTTTTGC